>NC_050577.1:275286399-275986399 GCF_011100635.1 Trichosurus vulpecula | reverse complement strand
GGTTAGAGGATCTTTCCATCCAGGAGTGAGGGAATGTGCTTCCTTTCCTCAAATCCCGGAGGAATTGAGTGACTTAGTTGGGTGGAGGAATGATACATAAACAGAGATCTGCAGCCATCTCTAATGTTTGCATAATCTCCACAAGTTGGGAATGCTCACTGAGTCTTTATAATGGGAAAGACTTGCCACTGTGCCAGGCTTAGGGTTTAGGGATGGGAGGAAGCCGTCAGACTCAGGGCAGAAGGAAACAAGATTTCATCAGACTACAACCTTTCCGTAGCCTTTTGACCTCTGAATGCCCTATCCTTTGACTCAATTACCCAGATTTTCCAGGAGTGTACATATTTTTAAAGAAAAACTATACCTACCTATAGCACCCTGCTTAGGAGATCTTGAGTGTTCCCCTAAAGGACAGCTCAGTGACACTGTATACTGTAAAGGAAAATTGAAGCCTGATTGAGAGATTTCTGACAGTGATAATACTGACTAGAGGAAAGAAGAGAAGATATGGATTTTGAATGACAATTAGAAGGAGTTGGAGCTCCTTCACTCCTTTCTAATCTCTGTTCTGGTTTCTCCAGACTTTCTTTCTCCAGCCTTCTTGGCAGCCTTCTTACCCTGAAAGGTCCCTCCTCCCCCGAAGCCTTCTCACCCTGGAAGACCCCTCTGCCCCTGAAGCCCCTTCATCTGAACCCTTTTCATTCTTGTGGATTGTATTGCCTAAACTAATGTGTATGGCTTCCCAATTTCTGTTTTACCGCTTGCTCTGATAGATATGTTTGTTCTCTGTGATTATTGTTTATGTAATAACTATCTGGTGACAGAGGGGCTCAAGTGGCAGACATTGAAGAAATTGTTACCCTCCTGGTGTGGGGAAAAACTGCTTCTTTCCTACCTGGAATGACCAGAGAGAGTGACTTTTATCCTGAATCCCCAAAGTACATAATACTTCCAGAATGGAAATATCTGATATATAATAGATTTAATTCTAGCCCAACACCCCTCTTAAAGATAATGGAACAGAGTAATCCAAACTCCTGCCAGTCAGTCAGTATTTATTAAGTACCTACTATGTGCTAGGTACTGTGCTTAGCTCTCAGGATTCAAAGAAAGGCAAAAGACAATCCTCGCTCTCAAGGATTCCTGGAGAAGGTGGGGATTTAAGCTTAGACTTCAGGGAAGCCAGGAGACAGATGAAGAGGGAGAGAATTTCAGGCATGGGGGTCCAGCCAGTGAAAATGCCTGGAGTGGATGGAGTATGGTGTTTGAAGAATAGAAAGAAAATCAGGGTCACTGGATTGCAGAATAGGGGAGCTGTAGGGTGTAAAAAGCGGGGGAGGGAAGGCAGGTTATGGAAGACTGAAGACCAAACAATTTTATATTTGATCTTGGAGATGATAGAGAACCACTGGAGTTTGAGTGTGTGTGTGTGTGTGTGTGTGTGTGTGTGTGGAGAGAGAGAGAGAGATGGTTCAGACCTATGCTTTAGGAGAATCACTTCGACAGCTGAGGAGAGAACAGACTGGGGTGGGGAGAAGTTTGGGCAAGAACAACCAGCAGGCTATTACAGGGGTCCAGGTATGAGATGATGAAGGCTTCTGCACTGGGGTGGTGGTAGTGTCAGAGGAGAAAGGAACACAAAAAAGAGATGTTGTGAAGGTAAAATCGACAGACCTTGGCAACAGATTGGATCGGGAGATGATGAGTCAAGGATGCCACTGAGGGCGCAAGCCTGGGCTACTGAAAGGATGGTGGTGCCCCTGACAGTAACAGGAATGTTAGGAAGAGGGGAGAGGTCGGTGGGAAAGATGAGTTCAGTGTTGGATATGTTTACAGTAACAGAAATGTTAGGAAGAGGGGAGAGGTTGGTGGGAAAGCCGAGTTCATTGTTGGATATGTTTAGTTTAAGATGTCTACCAGGTATCCAGTTTGAGAAGTACAATAGAAAATTAGAGATGCAAACCTGGAAGTCAGTAGAGAGGTCAGGGCAGGATAGGTAGATAGGATAAGAGGGTAAGCAGTAATGTGAAAGGCTGCAGTGAGGTCAAGGAGAATGAAGATTGAGAAAGGGGCATCAGTTTGACAATTCAGAGATCATAAATATATTTGGAGAGGGCTCTCCGCTCTCCACAAAGGTGGTGATCACATTTTCAGTGGAGATTTAGGGTGAGGCCTTCCGTATCTATTAATGCATATACACTGGGTCTCTTTCATCCTGGTTCAATCTGCTAAAAACCTTTAATTAGACTTTTTTTCAAATGGATATCCTTTGTCATACCATGTATACTGATTTATGTGCTTGATTAACTGTTTACTGAATGGGTGTTACCTCACTCTGAGTGAGAATCTGAAAAGACCTTAGCCTGAAAGAGCCCGGATCTCCTTATGCATCCTGGGCCATCTCCAGTCCTCCTGGTGAACAGCAGGCCGTTGGACCCAGATGGCCCTGGAGGGGAAAGTGAGGTTGGTGACCTTGCACGGCCTTCCCTCACTCAATCAAAGTCAACTGCAAGTCATGTCTTCATTTCCCTGATGTCATGGTCCTCTTGGAGAATGAAGGACAAACACAACAATGTATACTGACTTATGATTAGAAATTTATTGGTGAAGGAGGCTTTGCCCCAGAGGGAAGATATAGTAGGAACTACAGAGCTTCATCCTTTTGGCCACTTCATACATCATGGCCTTCCACCAACCCCTCAATGTATCGTAATCCCCAAGGTCCTGATTCAGTATCATTTCCTATCCCAGGATGGGCTGTAAGGGTTGAACTTTGGTGGATAGGCCGAGTTCTTTCCAAAGATGACTTTTCCTTGGGTTGGACTATCTTCTTTCAACTGCATTTGGCAGTTCTGGCTCTGTGTTTGTCCACTCTTCCTTTTTGATGTGGCAAAGCTAACACCACTAAGGGGCAGTGCTAGACTAAAGCCTTCTGCACATAGTTTGTTCTTCAGTTATATGTGGGCTTCCCTGTCCACTTCAGTCCTTGGGGAATGCCAGCTTTTCAAGATTAAGCAGAACACCTCAGAAATAAATACTAAATGAGATGGGCAAAAAAAAAAATTCATAACAAAAGCACCGATACAGCTAAGTCTTTAAAATCAGGCAATACAAGCACCAAAACATTTATTTCTCCCTGAGTGACACTCAAATCTACATTTCCAGCTGTAACCTATGCCTCTCACCCGAGCTCAGACTAGAGTTATACAAGCTCTATAAGACAACTCTACTTGCATATTCCCTTTATCGTTGCTGTAAAATGGAATAATTGTTCAGATGTAGAAGTTTTACCCATTATCCCTCAAAGTGGATATGAGTAGTTGCTACGGTATCTCTGAACCAGTTTTAGTTTTGGCTTCATTTGGTTTCTTTAAACCAATATAAATGCAATTTAATTAACATTGTTAAGATACTGTGTTTCCATGACAGATAAGTCATCAAATGATGCGAAGTTTTTAAAAAGGATTGCAAATTGTTAATAAATGTATGATAGAGTGTCCCAGATCACTAATAATGAGAAAGGCAAACCAAAACAACCCTGAGCTTTCATTTCACAACCAGCAAATAGAGATTTTGAAAAAGATGAAAACAGACCATGTCTGAGGGGTTGTGGAAAGGCAGGCATGCTAATGCATTGTTGGTAGAGTTGTGAATTGGTACAACCATTATGTAAAGCAGTTTGGTATTATGCAAATAAATGGCCATACCCTTTGACCCAGAGATTCCACTGCTATACATGTACCAAAAGAAGGTCAATAGCAAAAACAAACATTCCACATATACCAGAATATTTGTAGCAGGGGGAAATATAGGCAATGAAAAAACGAAAGGAAGCATTAAAATCCATTTGAAATACATATGCTGTGTGCAAGAAAATAAGCTAGGTACTAAGAATTTGATGATGAAAGAACAACATAGTCCTTCTTTGCAAGGTATGGAGGGAAGGGCAGATGTGGCATGAATTCAAGGGTAATACAGATAAAATGTGATAAGAATAAAGGAGAGATCCAGACAAGTTTCTAGGAAAAGATAAGGAGGAAGAGCACACTTTCAGTTGAGGAAAGATCTGAGAAAGCTTCATGGAAGAGGTAGAACTGAACTAAAAATTGAAAACGCATGAAAACAAAAAAAAAGTAAGTACTGGGTGAAACCAGGGAGGTTGGCAGCTAAGCTTCTGGTCAATCAAACTTATTGAGAAGACTGGTACAACTCTCTCCCTCTCCCTTTCTATTTCCCTGTCAATTTACTGTGCCTCCCTTTATAGAGATTGTCCCATCCCTGGCTCCAAACTGTGCCTCCCATTTGTGATGGCCTCTACACTTTCTGGCTTCCACACCTTCTTTCTGTATACTGACCTCTCTCTCAATTCATCTTTCTCCATCTTCTACCCATAAACCCTTCTTTCCAAAGATGAGGGAGGTCCAACTTGAGAGTCAAGGTCAACCTACCATATCAGCATCAGTAAGTACCTCCTCCCAAGTACCTTGTATCACCGTCCCCTCTGCATGTGGCCAAAAATCCTGCTATCTTTCTCCCTAGAGCCAGCAAGAACATATTTTTTGGTGACCAAGAAAATTTTGCAGTCTCTTGAAAAATTACCTCTAATATACTTGTCATTTGCAAATATATAGAATAAGGAGCAAAGCATTAATGCTTAAAATAACAACTACAATTATTCCAGAATCCCAGGTAATTATCTCAGGGTGCCCTCTGCAGAAAATATGCCTCAATAGTATATGTGATAGATATAGCACAGCGCAAAGGATCACTTGCCCGGGGTGCTTCAGTGACTACATGTCTAAACTACATGCAAGACATGTTACATGCATATATCACAGCAGTACATTCAAAACTATAGAACGCAAGCAAACACAACAAAACCACATTCTAGCAATATATCAATAGCCTATAAAATAACAACATGCTTCAATATTAAGATATGCGGAAGTAAGGAATAGCAAAACAATTTACAACTAACAAACAAATGCAGCTTTGGTATGCGCCTAACGCAGTACATAATCTAATAAATGTAACTGCTTCCAACTAAGCCTGGAGTCTTTTGCATGCTGCTTTATACGCACAAGGCGATGTGACTCTGGATTGGTGGAGAGAATGCTGAGACATCACTGCATACCTGTGTGAGGGATAGAGTCGGTGTCGCTATTTCTTGTGTGGTTTCAGAGACCTTTTGGCAGAGACACAAGTGGAGAGAGAAGCTGCAGACTGGTAGGGGAGATCAGATCTTCTCTATAGTCCTCATTTCCGGCTTGGCTCCCTGGAGACTGGAGAGTTTCCCCTTAGATGAGATCAAGGCTTCTCTCTTGGTTTGAGCTGAGAGCTTATCTTGCTCCCAGCAGACGAGCTCAGTCACTCTTACGTATTTTCTTTCATGTGCCAATCTGGAGAACTTCAATATTTGTTTGCTATGTTCCTTGGATATCCAACTCTTTACTATTTCTGATGATAACTTGTGTAATCAACATTTGGAAGAAACGAATAACGTAGTTGGTGAATGTAAGTTAAGAGTTTTCTTTGCCCTTAAGAGTGATAAGGGAGACAAATTTCTGAGCCCCTAAACTCTGTACCTCTAGGCCAGACATGTTTGAGGGGGGTAGATAAATACATTCTATCAAGATGCCACTCTTGGAGAAAGGTGGGGGAGAGATCAAGTGCCCAGCCACAGTTTTTTCCTGTTCCCCTCAACTCAGAAATCACAATCTTCCTTGGAGAGGGGTGGACCAGATTCCGGAGATAAATTTACAGACTAAATTCACACTTGTATTGGGGTTTGGTAGGCCAGTTCCCTGGTAGTTTATGTTTGATATTGGAATTAAAATCAGACACTTGTAGGTCTTTCAATAGTTAGCAAAAGGAGGTTCACTTAGCCATAACAAGAGAAAGATTTTAAAGTAGGGTATTCATTGAGGATATCCTGAGTTCATTTATCTGAGTTAGCCCTTTCTTGAGCTGTCCATTATGGTCCACCAGCCAGGTACCAGAGAATTGCTGGATCTCTTTTTAATTGCTTTATGCCCAGGAAACCAGGAAGTGATGTCAATAGTTTGAATCTTTAGTCCCGAGCCAATCAAATCTTGAGAATGATTTCAATACATTTCAGGGAAAAACTAGCCTTACTTGCATGGGGACAGAGGTTATTGCTCCCACCGCATTTCACCCCTTGGTGGTAAGGTAAGGTCTTTAAGGTCTTGTAGAGGATCTTCCACCACTTTAGTCAACAAGTATTTAATAAACACTTACTATGTGCCCCACTTAAATTATTTTAGGATAGTTACAGGTCAACCCTGACCTCTGAGATTCAATAAACTCGATAATTGGTAACCCCAAAGTAAGAAAGTAAAAATGATAATAGGAACATAGCAACAATCTCCCTGCCCCCCATCAAACCCCAACCAAATAAAACCAAAAATTTAACAGCTTAGAAATAACATACTGGCCTTGCTTTGTATCTTTCTCTGAGCACCGTTAAGTAACTGTCCTGAGCTAGATATCCCTAGTCTTGCTAGCAGTGTTGTGAGTTTGAGATATCAGGTGTTTCTGGGTCCCTCAGTGGGGGAATTTCCTGAATTAGAGAGAAATACTAGTGACTAGCAGGGGGACACAAGTGCTGGCATGATTGGCCAGAATTCTTGGGGTTATTCAAGCCATCTCATGTGACAGTTCTTGATTATCTATTAACTATGGTGGACCTGGCAGGCAGTGACTTCTGGCCTGAAGCACCCAGCCTCAGCAGAGTCAAGCCCATAAGCAGTATCCTCAGTGCTCCTGTTGCCTAGTCATCATCTCATCTCTTCTCCCAAGTTAATCATTCTGATATTTTGCATGGAGGGTGAGGGTGGTAGAGTCAGGCCTAGGTGTAAGGGAGCAATTCTCTGCCTAACACTAAAGGACATAATCAGACCTGGCCTGGTGGGGGTGGAATCAAACCCCAGCAGCACTGGTATAAAAGTGTTCAGGTATACGGCAATATGCCGTCCCAGTGTAGGTGGACAATACTCTACCCAACTGTAATGTCAAGCAAAGTGGGAGTTTTTGCTGTTTTTTCCTTTGGAGTGTTTCTTAGCACTGAAGCAATCAAGTGCCTTTGATTGAGCCTTGCCTTTGTTTGAATCAGGCGGCTTTGATGACCTGCTTGAGTCACAGGAAAACCTAGGTCACATGAATTTGAGTCACATGGTTGTGATGCCCTCTGTGGACTGACCTTGAAGAAGTGTATATATACTCTAAGGTTAGCATTTTGCTTTGGAGGCTCACTCATTGGAAGAGTGTGTGTGGAGACTGTGGGTGGTTAAGGAGCTCCCCTGGCTTTGAAAACCAAGATGTTGGTGTTTCCCTCTCTGGTAACTATGTATGTATTGCTATGGACGGACAGAAGCCCTGTCTGCTGATTTGTGTTATTTGCTCTGTTTATATAATTTCTGCTTGTAATTTCTGTTGGTGTTTTCTCTGAAGTTCAGGGTGCTGACTTTTCCCCCTGAACTTAGTAAATGATATATGTGTGTTTAATTAAAGTGAGATTGTAAACTCCTTAAAGTTGCTTTTCTTAGAAAAGCAGATCAAAGAACCCATGCTAGCAGTCCTCCTGCATGCTCTTGTGATTGGCCATATACCTCAACAGCAGCTGCAAGCAGCATTGTTGTTACACCAACATGGGGCAACAAGAGCTCCGGCCGCAGTAGTGGCAGCTGTCCTTCCCTAGCGGGACAGTGGCAATAGCATTGGGTATTTGACAACGGCAGCGCTCTGGATGGTGCTCAGGTACTGGCACGTGGGGTTAGCAGTGAGCAGAGATGCGAGCCTCAGCAGGAGTGGTCAGTGGGAAGCAGATGAGACACAGGCCCCAATGGTAGCACCCTGCAGACAGAGTTATGAGTCCTTCTTTTTGAGAAGCGTTTTTTACATAGGTGCCTCTACTTCCTTTCCTCTTACTCTCTTCTTAATTCTCTACAGTTGACTTCTGACTTCAGCATTCTCCTGAAACTGCTCCCTTGAGACTTACTGGTGATCTTTTAATTGACAAATTAAACAGCCTTTTCTTAATCTTCATACTTCTTGACCTCTCTGTTGGTCACTCCCTTCTCAATACTGTCTTCTCTCTAGGTTTTTGTGATCCTGTTGGTTTGTCTTTTATCCATCTGATCACTTCTCAGTTCCTTTTTCTCCATCTTCATACAGATCATGCCCATAAACCATGAGTGTCCCTTAAGGCTCTGTCCTGGGCCCTCTTCCCTTTGCCTTCTATCCTATTTTGCTTAGTGATCTCATTGATTCTCATGGATTCAATTATCGTTGCATTTTCATTGACTATCCCTCATGTCTGGAATTCTCTCCCTCATCATCTTCATGTCCTGGATTTCTTCAACTCAGTTAAAATCTTACCTTCTACAGGGAGTTTTTCCTGACCCCCTTTAATGCTAATCTTCTCCCTGTTGATTATCTTCAATTCATCCTGTATTGTATATATGTTGTTTGTACGATTGTCTACATGTTGTCTCTCCCATTAAAATTCAGACTCTTTGAGAGCAGGGGGGCTGTCTTTCACTTTTTTATCTCCAGAACTTAGCATAGTGCTTGGCACATAGTAGGTGTTTAATAAATGCTCGTTGAGGAGCATCTAATGAGGGGAAGATAATTCTCAATCCCCCAAAATTCAGTGGGAGAGTCAGTATCTACTTTAAAGGTAAATTGAGTTCTGAGGAAATTGTCTAGTAAAACTTGGAGGAGGTTTAAGTTACTCAACTATTTTAATCTGTAAAACTTCTCCAATTTATGTCTGCTGTTTTGCTCAGAAAAATGGGTTTACTTGCTATTGATATCCTGGATGGTCTTTTGTGTCACTAACTCAAGTACTTCATGCTGGACTGGGCTCTTGGGTCAACAGGACACACAAGGGGCGAGCAAAGTAATGTCGGGTGGGCATTGCTGACTTGAAGATACAAGCACAGAGAACAGAGTTGAGATGACGACTAGACAAGAGTGAGGTGAACTAGACATGGGAGCCAGGTACAGAGAGCTGAGAACAGGTGTGTGGTTGTTAAGACCAGTAGTATCCTGTCCGTAGCCTCTTTCTTCGCTGGAGTGACGCCCAAGGAAACTCCAATTTTCTTTATCTATCTGATGACTTCCCATCCTTTTACTGTCTGGTGGAGAGGAGGATTGTAAAGGAGGTAGGGGATTGTAAGAGGAGGTAGGAAATAAAGAAGGCTAAACCTTGGTTGCAGCCACTGTAGCCTCTGAATGAAAGCATAATGCTTCTCTCTGTTTTCTATGCTACTTACATTGCTAATAAATTATATAGCTATTAATTAGTGATTTTTGTCTAAGCCTATATGTTAATGGCTCAAGATTGAGAGAAGGGAGTTTTCTCCAGTTTTATCTGGGACTGGAAATGAGCTGATTAGGGTGATTTGGGTAACTTCTAGAGCATATCCATGCTGCCTTTTGAACCCAGACAGTTATGAAGGAGGTCTATGAGCAGAGAGGGGTGGGGGCTACTATGACTGTGCCCAATACCCCAAGCCTTGTCTGGCATTAGGTGATTACCTATGCTCAGATGGTCCAATTATGGCACTGAGTGAGGTTTTTAAAAACACAGACTGGCCTGCCTAGAAGCACCACACAAGAAAGATTGAAATACCAATGGACAAGGGTATCCTGACAGGTAGGTAAAGATCTTCCTTGCTTTGAGACATTGGTGGGGTTGGAGGACACAGCTACCAGCATACTTGAACAACCAGAGAGATTTTCTGAAACCCAGCCATAAGAGAAGATGGAGACTGTAGCCCGTTGCTAAGTGGAGATTCTGAGGGCAGAGTAGGATGGTTTGTAGATCAAGATGACTTTTGACCCTGATTCTTCTGATAGATGACTTAACAAGCTACTGAGGGTGAGATAAGGCAGTTGTAGAAGCATGTGTCACTGAGGTCTCAGCTGTGTCATAAAATATTAAGAAATACTGTTATGATAGTAAACATTTGTCAAGTGCTTACTGTGTGCTGGGCACTGGGGATACAAAGACAGGCAAAAGACAGTCCCTTGAGGAACTCAAAATCTAAGAGGGGAGATACTGTGCAAACAATGAATTAACAACAAAATCTGGAAAACGAAGGACAGACAACAGCAATGGGGTAAATTGGAGGGAAATCTATTGAAAGCCTCACAAGAATGGCAAAGGGATGTTGACAATAGCAACCCCAATTCTCCATCTCTTCTGGGAGGAACTGATGAGCTGAATGCTTCCTGTAACTGCTTGTGGGCTCCCTGAGTCTTTTTTTGGGGTGTGTGTGTGTGAAATAAAAGCTGTCCCATACCAGGTAACCCATACCTCGGTATGTCTATAGGGGAGCTGAGGACCCTGTACATAACCTCTGGGCAACCTGGATATGAGTTGTCTCTACCAGATTTTTTCTGAAGTCCAGGTGGGGGTAATGAGCCCAAGAGAATGCCTCCTATAGGAGTCAGCCCTTTAAGTCCAGTTTGCAACTCTGTGGCTTGGTGGATAGAGCACTGGGCCTGGAGTTGAGAAGACCTGAGGGCCAGGATAGTGTTTATTCTCTTTCTCTGCAACTTCCCATTGCTTCTCATACTCTCCAAGCTCCACAGCAGTACCAGTTAGTTTACCCATTTCTCAGACAAGGTGAGGACAAGGCTTATCTTTCTGTGCCTTCAAATTTTGCTGAATTCTCTCCTTCCCAGCGGCCGCCCCTCTTTGCTTGTAGGTCCTTCTTTCCTTCCTACACCCCACCCCCAGTTGCAGAGGAACGGACATCATTTATTTTGCCCAGTTATTCAAACAGATGACATTCCAACCTTCATTTCACTAATAATTTGAGCTGCTCTAATAGAATAGGCTGCCTGGTGAAGCAGTGAGCTCCGTCACTGTACATATTCAAGGAGAAACTAGACAGCCACTCATCAGGAATGCTACAAAAAGGATTCATGTTTTTAGGCAGGTTTTGGGCTAGGTGATGACTGGGGTTAAAGAGATTTGTAAGAAAACGGGTGAAAATGTCTGTTGCCCAGATTTCAACATGGATCTAAATAGATACCTTATAGAGCTTATCCAACAGGAGGCCTTCTGGCACTTTGAGTGGACCCTCTGAGATGAATTCTTGGGAGGGACCTGGGTGAGAACTGCACACAATGAACAGGTATGGATGGGCTGCAATCTGCATCACTGGATGGAAGCCCTGAATTGATGAGACCACAGATCCAGCTCTTGGTTTTTGATGATTGTATCTCCCCATTCTGAGGCATTATGAATCTATTATAGAAGAAACTAGGAAATAATTAACAGGATGTAGGTAGGAGGGAACATAGATTTACCAGGCTAGCAGGGAATGTGAGAAATAGTCTTACCCCTCACTCCCTTTATTTTTAGAGGCGGCCCAGGAAGATGAGGTGAGCTTGCCCAGAAAGGGGCAGAGCTGGGATTAGAGTTCAGGCCTCCATCTTTTCAACCTCACTCTACTCCCATCACGTGTCCCCCGCCACCCCCCACCTGCACCCCCTCCCAGGTCCAATCCCTTCAATTACATAGGCCAGGGGTGGAGAAGAGACGATAGTTCAGATTGAATGTTACCAAATATGAAAAGGAAGGCATTGGCACATCGGCTTCTGCATCCGGCTCAGCAGCAGGTCTCGTGGTTTGTTCAGTATTCAGGGGTGTTGGTGCACAGGCTGCCTATGTTATTAGTGCTGTTCAAACCCTGCTGAATAGGCATAGAGCCTCCATGAGATATCACCAGTATATGGAGGGGATCCCCAAAAGTGTAAATGACAGGTGGTGTAGAAGGGAAAAAGAGTAAATAATCTATTTCACTGAGTTACATGTAGGGCCTCTGGTATCTTCGTAACTTGAGTAAGACAAAGATGTTTTATGCCAAAATGGACCCATCTTATTGGAAAGTAGCCCAGCTGGCAGCATACCCCAACCTCTAGCCCAGGAGATCTTAAGTTTTTGTGTTCTGGACCCCACTGGCAGTCTGGTGAAGCCCAAGGACCCATTTTCAGGATTATTTTAAAATTTAAATTAACAAAGGAAAGGTTGAATTTCAATTAGAGGTTAGTGAAAATAAAGATTTTTTTTTTTGCATTCAAGTTCACAGGCCCCTTGAAATCTATCCATGCACCTCACGTAGAGAACTGTTTTGGTTATTACCTCCTTCCCCTAGGTTAGCTCCCTATAGAAAGATCCTCTAGGGTTGGTGCCCTACAAGCATCTTTCCCCATCAGTCATCATTGAAGACTGGTACAGAAACAACCAGCTACCTTCTCAGCCATGGTCAGACCCCTAGTTTACTGTTCTGGGAGCCCAGCAACCCTCCCCTTCCGGGTCCTAGAAGAAAACCTTTGTTGGGAATACTTTACAGAAAGATTTTCCAGCTTATGGCAAATAGTGAAAAGTGATATGCTAGGTTGGGGATGGCTCCAAACCCACACCCACCCTGCACAACAGAGGAAAGTGGTTGAAGGGAGGAGGGCTTTATGTCTTAAGTATTTCCTTCATAACAACTGCTAATGGCTTATTTCTCTCAAGCTCCAGGAGGGATCTGGAGAAAGCACCAGCCCTAAGGCTTCCTTTCCTCTCTGCCAACCTGATGTCTAAACCATGGGGCAGGGAGCGGGGGAGGGCAGTGAGAGTGCGGAGAGCAAGCATCCTTTGTCAGGACTGGGAGTCTTGCCCTGATCCGGCCTGGGGAAGGTTTCCTGTCATCGGCAAGGTTGGTGCATTGTGAGAGCAGAGGCTGGTTTTGCCTTTCTTTGTATCCCAAGGTCTTAGCACAGTCTGACATAGGGGAACTTAACCAAGGCTAGTTAACTGATTTTGGGACAAAGGGCCTTAGGAATAGGTGATGGTGGCAGTCAATTCCTCCCAGAAAAGCTTCCTCAGGGTAGAAGAGCCAGGGGATGCACTGCCCACCCTTGTGCCTGCTCAGGTTAGGGTGTAGATGGGAACCAGCTTCCCTTTCCTATCACTTCTAGCTCATTCCTAGTCAACCTCTAGGACGAGGCCAGCTTTGCTCTGGGAGATGTTCCCACCATGTTGTCTCCCTAGTGGGCAGAGAGTCCTAGAAGGTCGAGCTCAGAAGTGGGGTGCCTAAGGGTCCCCCAGGACATATTACTCCCTGCTCCTTTACCTCTCGTCCTTAGCTCCCATTCCTTCTACTTACCTTGGTCTATAAGCCCCTTCCTCTCCCCTCCCAACTAGCCCTCACTGAGCTCCCTGACCCCAGGCTGGGTCATGGGGGTGGGCGGTGGCAGCTAGGGAAGACTACTTCATGTTTTATTAGGGATCTGACAGCAGTGGAGATCAGAAGTGCAGCCACACTCACAAAGACAGATAAATTAACCCAAGCCAAGGGGCAAAACAGGAGGGGAAATGGTTTTAATATAAACAAAACAAAACAGAACAACTCTCCTCCCAAACAGAACCCCAGAGACAAGGGGTAGGGGTCAGGACAGCACCATCCAAAGAGCAAGGAGGCCCACAGAGGGGCAGTGGAGATGGGGGAGAGAGGGCAGACTCCGCCACCTCCTCTGGCTTCCTTCCAACTCCACAAGAGTTTTCTGGCCCCAACCAGGGTGGGTGTTAGGAGACAGCGAGTAGCCAGATCAGACTGGAGGCCTAGTAGCAAGAGATAGTACAGCCAGTGGGAGAGTGGGGGGAGGCCCAGCACCACATTATGGCACCCCTGGGTTTCAAGATGGGGCATGAAGTCAGGGTCTTGTTCTGAGCAAGAGAAAGGATAAGGTGGGGTCTCTAAGCTGAGACCAGTTATCTCATCCTTCCAATGGGTGATTAAGGGTAGGAGTGGGGGTGAACTGTAATTTCTTCTTCTCCACTTATTTCTCTCCTGGTGATGTGCTTCAAACTAGGTCCCACGGCAGAGCAAGCCTTTCTCCTGGTCCACAGAAAACAGGGAGGTTGAGTCCAATTTGTTGTCTCCATCTCTGGTTTGGGGTGGTGAGCAAAAAGTACTTCCAGCATTTGGTGCCCCACCTCAGCCTTGGCTCCCACAAGAAGATAAGGAGTCATACAGGGAATCACTGAGGGATTCTGACGTTTCCAGTCCAGGAGGGCCCCCACCAGAGGCACGTCCATCCTCTCCCATGTCTGAAGTGCTGGGTGTACGACTGCCACTAAAAGCTGGGCCGGAGGTCGTTGGAGGTGGGGGTCCTCCCTCTAAACACTGCTTCCTCTCAACTGGGGGGATCTAGTGGATGGAAATCGTAGGTCAAGGTGGGAAGAGGGGGTATTTTTCAATTTCAGGACCCCTACTACTCCACTCCACTCCCTTCCCTACCCCCAGCCATTCTAGCCCCTAGTTCTTTTCAGCCTGGGGATTCTTACCAGAGGGGTCCTGGGAAGCCCTTCCAGTTGATGGGGTGGACAAAGGAAGGGATCAGAAGAGTTGCCACCTGCTCGTGTGTTAGGGAAAGTCCAGTTTTTGGAGAGCTGGATTGGGGGTGGCCGCCCAGGGTGTCCACTGGAATCTATCTCAGGAACAGATGAGACGGGTTCTTATCAGGGGGCATAAAATTCCAAGACCTCCTAAGCCCAGAAAAGCTTCCTGTGACCCCAGGGGCCTGGATAACCCCATTTGTCCCCCATCATGAATCTGGAAATGACATGAACTCCTCACTTCTCCTTGATACAATCAGGACTCTCTGACTGACACACACACACACACACACACACACACACACACACACACACTCTCTCTCTCTCTCTCTCTCTCTCTCACACACACACACACACATTTTCAAGCAGAGGAGATTTGGATGAATAACAGGAGGTGCCTACAGTTACAGGCAGGCTATTCCTCCCCCCATCCCCCTCTTATGGGGTACCTACCATCTGTGCAGGCCTTGTGCCCATGGTGCCTAGGAGTAGGAGAAAGCAGGGCATGGAAGGCAGGGACACTTGGGTGCCGCCCGCCCACCAGGAGCTCTTCCACAGCAGGCACCTCTCGATCCAGCGTTCTGGCACGTCGGGGAACCTTGGTGAGGGGGTTAGGGCGGGCCAAATGCTCTGCGGGGGATGGGTCCAGTCGGGAAGGCTTTGGCTTGGGTGGGTTTTTGCTGGGGGCTCCAGTGCTGCTGTGGTCTGGCGGGGGAAAGGTGCCGATGCCACTGTCCAGAGTTCGAGTCAGGGAGCCACAGGCTGAGGATCAAGGAAAAAGCAGGGAAATGAATCAGAGATTTGGGGCTGAGGGATCTCCTCCTAATCACTTTGTAAGAGACCTTTCCTGAGACTCTCCATTGTTGGTGCCACCCCCCATCATTTTTTTTTAATTTCTTAAGATCATAGACTTAGAATTCAGAGATCTTCAAGTCATCCAATCTTCAGGATCAAATAGGAGAACATATATATGCACAGTGCTTTGCAAACCTTAAAGCATTATATAAATGCTGGCTGTTATTATCAAGTTCATAGAAGAAACCAAGACCCAGAGAGGTCATCTCCTACGGTCACTTATCTGAGAACATGCTGTTCTTCCCTGGGGTGGAATGTACGTTCCTTAAGTGCAAAGACTATCTAGATTTTTCTATTTGTAACCCCAACACCTAGAATTATGCCTGGCACATAGTCATTTATTCAGTGGTTACTACATGTTAGGCACTGTGCCGGAGACACAAAGACATTGAAGCGGTCTCCTCTGGTTGAGAACTTAGGAAGGCAGGGAAGGGTCAGGATTAGGAGGAAAAGGAGCTGGGCAGAGTGATAGAGGGAAGACAATGGCGAGTTAAGCTGGGACTGAGGCTCAGGGACCTGGGAATGGGGGGGGGGTGTAGAGAGGAGAGGAGAAGTTGAGAGACCTAACCCCCCTACATCACATCACCCTACTGACCTGTGAAATTCGGGGTGGGGATGGGCTCAGCGAGGCCGTCCTCCGTGGGGGCCGCTTCCCTCTGTGCCAGTTCACTGCTCTTCTGTGCATTTAGAGGACGCGCTCAGGGCCTGTGGGGCTCCCTCTCCTCCCCAGCCCCTCCTTCATGAGAGCCCTCAGACTGGGTGGCTATCCCCGCAGAGCACCCCATAATGCTTCGGCAAGGTTCGGAGACAGTAGAGCAGCTGGTAGATTGGCAGGTTATTTCTACTGGACTTAGGAAGCTTGAATGGTTTAACTTGGAGGGATGATTAGTGGAGGAACCAAGTTCTCCAAAAGGCAAGGTCCAGGACCCCGGAACTCCTGACGTAGGGTCCCAGCTACCCCTTCCCGTTTCCCCCAGCTCACCTTTCCAGATGACTTGTTGGCACTTTGGCCAACTAGGCCATTTCGGGGGCTCCGGAGTGGCTGAGGGCCCTTGGTTTCGGGAATAGATGACTGGAAATCTCCAAACTCTGGCTTGGGCTCCTGCCAGCTGTCAGGGGGCAGTTCCTTCCCATCTACCCTAGGTGGGGGTGAAGAAGGAACATCACAAAAGTTAATATGTGTCTGTGAGGTGTGTGTGTGTGTGTGTGTGTGTGTGTGTGTGTGTGTGTGTCTTCCTCTTGCCCTTCTCCTGGATTCTAGGGGAAACAACCCATCTGCACCTCCCTAGAGATTTATCTGTTCTATAGGTGAGGGGGGGCTGGTGCTCTTGGGAAAAGCCCAAGGAGAGCTATCACAGATGAGAAGCCTAGGAAAAGTGGCTCAGGAAACGTTGTGGGCAGGAGGGGGAAGGGGGAGGTATGAGAGTGCTAAATCTGGTTGGGGGAAGAAGGGTTCATAAGCAGCTGGGCACACTGAAGACAGGCCCCAAAGGAGCCCAAGCACTGCCAAGAAAGAAAGCCTTGGAAAGCCAGGATTAGAAAGGGCCCGGGCGTCGAGGAGGCTAAGGGAAGTAACTGCGGACACAGCCCCCAGCTCCTCCAGGCTCCCAGAGCTCACTGAGGCAAAGAGGCCCCCAAGAGGGGCGGTGCCCTGGTGCTCTCCACCCACTGCCAGATACTGTATGTTTTCTTCTCTGGGAACAGTGCTAGGGAACCTGACCTGGGAAAGGGTATGGAAGTCAGGGAGAACTCTCCTATGACAGACAGCTGGGGATGTTGGCGCTGGGCTCCTTATCTGAGAAGGGTCTCCCACTCCCTTTCTGGCTCCACTTACCGGTTGAGCAGCTGCTGCATGAAGGTGTCAGCACCCTGGTACATGATGGTGAGCTGGCTCTGTGCCTGACCCAGCACGACCTCGCTGCTACTGGTGCTCCGTGCTGGGCCTCCCGATCGCCCTCGGCCCTGCCTGCTAAGGTAGGCCTTTTCTTCTTCCAGGGCCTTCCGCAGGTCCTCTGCCTTGGCCATGAGCTTGGAGATGTTGAGACTCTCCGTCTCTAGCTTCCGGGCCTCCTGCTTGCCCCCTTTGCCAAGGGGGCTGCCCCCTAGACTTTCCTTGTTCTTTCCAGGGTCAGCCCGGCGGCTCAGGGCCGGCAGCTTGCTTTTCTTTAGTCCAAACCAGCTAACGATGCTGCTCGAGTTTCGGTGCTTGGCTTCTGCGCTAGGTGTCCGATCCTGGCCCTGTAGCCGAAGCACATTTTCCTCGATGCCCTTCATGACCTTCTCTTCTATAGCTGAATGGAGCTCGGGCCCGTCAGAACCATGGCCTTGGCCCCCTGGGCCTACTACCTTGGGCACTGGCTGGGAGGGAGCACCACAATCGGCCCACGGGGGACCCTTGCCCTTCTCAGGCTTTACCAGGTCCTTGGGTACTTGGGGAGATCCACCCCGGGGCACCACCTTGGTGGGCGACTTTGAGGGCAGCTTGGTGGGGCTGCCATGGGGGCTTTTGTTGGGCTTGCCTGGGCTGGGCACTGTGGTAGGCAGCTTGACTGGGGTCCGCGGGGTCTGGGGGCACAGCGCTCCTGCCAGCCGGCTTTTTGCCAGCTCCACTTTGGTGAGGCAGCCACGAGGTGAAATAGGGTCCAGGTCAAGACGTGCACCCATGGAGTGGGAAGAATAGCAGCGGGCACCTGGTTCCCCAGGAGACCCGTGGTCCTGTTGCTTCAGGCTGCTAGTCCCCAAGGGCACCGGCCCTCTCGGGGGCACTTTTGCCTCAGTGGGCTCAGGGGGCCTGAAGGAGCTGGGGGCTGTGTCCGCAGTGCCTTCCCTTAGCCTCCCCGGCAGCCGGGCCCTCTCTAATCCTGGCTTTCCAGGGCTGCCATTCTTGTCAGTGCTCGGGGCTCCCTCGGAGCCTGTCTTCAGTTTGCCCAGCGCTGTCAGTCTGTCTCGGAGAGGTGTGAAGCCTGGCTCCCCAGGCCGTCTCCCTGCCCCATTGCTTGGCTTTTTAGAGGAGCCGCCTGTTCCCTTCCAGCCAGCCTGTGGAGACTCTGGTCCTGCCTTCTCACTACCCTTCCCCTGGGTACCACCATAAGGGCAGAGCTGAGGTGGGCAGGGGCTGGGTGGGCCCCTAGGAGCCTGCTCCAGCGTCTCTGGGACCAGTTGTGGGTAATTGGGTGACTGGAGGGAGGTAAGGGGTGGGTCTGGAGATGGCCCCCCAAAGGAGCCGGTTGAAAGGTCCAGGACATCTTCATACCGGTGTGGGGTTGAACAAGCTTGGGGCTCAGGTGAAAGACCAGAGGATGGGGTTGGGTGTGTGGGTCTAAGCTGGATGGAGTCCACAATGATGGTAGGTGGGGAGCTGGTGGATTGGCGCTGGACAACTATCTCAGGGGACAGTTCACCCCCAAGGCCTCGGTGGGTAAGCATGGGGGAAGGACTCCCATCTGGACCTCCATTCCAGCAAGGGATTCGGGAGCTTCGGGGCAACTGGGGACTAAGATGGGGGGTACTAGGGCTAGAGGTCTTATCTGGGGCCAGAGATAACTTCAAGAAATTGAGACTCTTGGGTGGGGAGGAGAAGGTGAGTTCCTGGTTCTCAATGGGGGAAGAAGGGCTAATTTGGAGCTCGCTTTTCACCTGAGATGAGGAATGGGGATAGCTGGGCCAGGGGACTGGAGAGGTGTCTCCCCCATCCACAAACACACTGAGGAAGGGGAGGGCCCCACTGCCCTCTGAGGTAGTGCTTAAGCCTGGCTTGAGGGATTCAGATCCTCCCCCACCCCATGCTGTTTTAGGGAGGCCTTTGGGTCTTAGAGACTGGGGAAGCCCTTCATTGGGCAAGGGTGGTTGTCCTGAGCCAGGACCATAGGTGGGGGGGGTGTCTCCACTGTTGGGCCCTCCAGCCCCTGATAGGAAGGCCTGGAGGTAAGACTCTGTGTCCTCCAGCAGCTGGCCTAGATTCAGTTGCTTCCGGGCCAAGGCATTGAGTAGGGCAGCTGGTGTCAATGCCTCCCCTGGTTCCCCAGCCTCATCTGAAGAGGAGCTGCTGCTGCTGCCTGGCCCACTGTGGAGGCCAGGCTGTGGTGCTGGGGACCTCTGGGGCTCCCGGCCCATGCCCCAAAGCCTCCCCAGCTTCTCCTCACCCCTCGGGCTCCCCAGGATGGGCTCCCACCGGAGCAGTCCCCCCAGTCCACTGGGGCCCAGGAGCAGGCAGGATGCCCACGGTGCAGGCTCTGGCAGGGGTGGGGGAGACACTTCACCATTGACTGGTTCAGGGGAGCCCAGCCTCTCACCTGGGCTCCATTTTTCACCTGCCTTGCCCTTCAAGGAACAATCAGGGTGGATGCTGGGTTCCCCTTGGGGACACTGCCCGGCTGCCCTCCATGAGGCTGTGGTGGGGTGCAGTAACAGGGGGTCAGTTTCTTCCAGGCTCCTCAACACCTCCAGTATCTGAGCCTTTTTCTTCAGAAACGGGGAAAGGGCATCCAATGGGGGGCCCAGGCTACCCAAGGCCTGCTGCTGCTGCTGCTGCTCACAGCCTACCTAAAGGGAATAGAGATTTTAGGCTTGGGGATGGGAGCCGTGCCTATTCTTAGTGTCATTACTAGAACCAGAACCCCTGCAATACAAATGGATCCAAGTGAATGGATATTGCTTATTAGGGCAGTCTTAAGAAATCCCATGACAAGCCCCTGGCCGCCTCCTTTCTCCTTACTCTGGCAGGTGGACCAAGATGGGACAGAAAGACTTGTAAGGCTAGGAACAGACTCAACTTCCCTTTCCCAATGACTTCAGCCTCTGGGGCCTTCCCATGTTGCATTTGACTCTGCACTCTCTTTTCCTAAGTGGGCACTCATTCTCCAGCATGTCAGAAATCATAAGCGGTAGAGAACAGGGACTCTGTGGCCAAGTCCCAGCTTAGCTTTTAGCAAACCTAAGTCAGCCCTCCCCTTCCTTGTGATGAAAGTGTAAGGACCCAAAGAGAGGGAAGGTACTTTCCGTAAGGCCACAGATGCTGTTGAAAAACATGCTGTTTTTCTTATCACAATTCTGATTCACTGTCAGCAGCAAAGCATGTATTTACTTCAGCTGTTACTAAAGCAAGTGCTGAGCCACCCTATCTACTTTTTGTAACCAATGGAAGGCATTTGCAAAACCAAGGGCTGAAGTTAGGAATGCACTCAATGGAGAAGCACTTCCACACATGGTATTATCCTGCACCATGGGCTTTGAAAGCACATACATAGCAGGGAAAACCCAGCGGCTTATCACAGCAGGGCAGCTGGTGTTAGTGTCTTGCCTGGCTCCCCAGCCTCCTCTGAGGAGGCCAGGCTATTGTGTTGGGGACCTGTGGGTAGGCAGCCGGGCCATTGGTCATAAGCAAGTGGAGAGAATCTGAGTCAGAGGTCTCTAGGCCCATCCTCTGCATCCTGGGTTTCTCAGCCCTCTTTCCCTACTTGATCCTTCTCCCTGTATTACCTCTTTTTGTCCAGTACAGGGCCCCACTGGCAGTAAGACTGCTGGTCCCTCTTCAGCACTCAGGAGTGTGGTGGCTAGCGGCTCTGACATTGACTGAAGTGGATGTAATGGGAGCTGAAAAAGAAGAGGGAGGGTGAGTAGCAACCCCTACAGGAAGTACTGTGCACCAAATACATGGAAATGTTCACCTTCCCCAGCCCTCAACAAGAAACAACAAGAAGGCCTCTTCTATTCCCAAAGTCTGATACAGCCTTCAGGTATTGGGTAGGAAAGCTTGGCTCTCATCACCAAGGCCTGTTCCCATGTAACCTTAAGGTCAAAGTACCTCTGAGGGACTTGTTCTGAAGCTAGTGGCTCCTCCAAGTGGCGCCAAGCAGTAGGAAGCCTATTCTATCCCTAATATAATTAACCTTGACTTCTAAAGTCCCCAGGGGCCAGTGGTAAATTGGGCATGCCATTCAATGGGGAGCCCTGGTACAGGAGGAAGGGCCCAGGGCAGGGTGCACCTCCAGGTGGCAGTACTGGCTGTTGGTGCCAGTAAGCCCAGGTCCTCATCCCTCCCTAGTTGAAGCCTAATTCATCTTGGACAAACTGCTTAACCAGTCTGGGCCTCAGTTTCCCTACCTAAAAACAAGACATAGAATGACCGAATTTCAAGAGTTGTAAAAAGAACTCAAAATCATTTGGTCCAATAACTGCCCAAATCATAAATCTTGACTACAACATCACTGACAAATAAACATTCAGTCTGTGCCAAACACTTAAGGATACAGCGGCCCAGTGCTCTCCAAAGCAACCGATTCCATTTTGTAATAGCTCTAATTGTTAGGAAATTTTCCTTATGTTAAGCCAAAATCTCCCTCCTATCAGTCCTAGTTCTGCTCTCTGGAGTCAAATAGAACATATCTAATCATCCTTCTATGTGAAGGCCATTCATTTTAATCCCATTTTAAGAATCAGAAGTTTAACAACTCCTTCTATATCACGTATCTTCTCTTCTCCAGGCTAGTTCCTTTCAATTGGTCCCTAAGTAGCACAGTTTCCAGAGACCACATGCTCCATCTAGCTTCTCCCTTCTAAAATGTGGCACCAGAACTCAACCCAGTACTTCAGATACAGCCTGACAAGGGCAGACTCTATTTTAGATACATATCACGTGAGTTCTTTTAGACACAATGAATTTTCAGTCCTAAAATCATCAGATCTACCTCACATGAATTACTTCTTAGCCATTTCCCATAGGAAAATACAGATTTAGAGTTAGAAGGGACCTGGTCAAGGAGTGCAACTTCTTGCTTTTACTGGCCCAAGGTTGACCAGCTAATGAATATCAGAGCGGGGATCTGAACCCCCTTTTCCTAATTCCAAGCTCAGTGTTCTCCTGCACCCCAACAGGGCCTCCCTATGCTGCACAAAATTCAGCCTTGTTTTCTTCAGCCTATTGAGATCATTTTAGAGCTTGATTCCATAGTCCAGTCTACTGGCTACTTTTCCTGGCTTGTTGTAATCTGCAGATGTTCTTAGTATGATGTGCATGCCTTCCTCTAAAGCACTGATGTTAGAACAGGAGCAAGAAGAATCTGAAAGTGGTCTATTAGAGTCCTCTTTCCATGCTAACATCAACCCACTGACCAAAACTATTAAACGTCATTGATCAACCAATTCCAAGGAAAGAAATGGTGCTTTAGCGCTGGATTATGAGTCAGAAGACCGGGGTTCCAATCCCAGCCCTGCCTCTTGGACAAATATTCTTACCTCCTGGATCTCCATTTCTTCATTTATAAAATCAAAGCATTAGACTAGATGATCTTAGGTACTTTCTAATGCTATGAGTCTGTTGTTCAGAATTCAGATTATAGACATCACAGGAATACTTAAAGCAAAAATAAGAAGGCATTTGTGAAAGAACTTTAGCAGCTGGCTGGAAGAGGATCAAGGGTTGCTAAATCAATTCTCAAGATCTGATAAGCCATGCCAAATTAGTCCTAGGCTTTTGAGGAACTAGGTGGCACAGTGGAGTCAGGAAGACCTGAGTTTTAAATCCAGCTTCAGGCACTAGTTGTATGATCCTGATTAAGTCACTTAACTTCTGTATGCCTCAGTTTCTTCAACTGCAAAACAGGGATCATAATAGCACATATCTCCCAGAGTTGTAAGGATGAAATGAGATAATTGTGAAAGGTGCTTAACACAGTTCCTGGCACACAGTAAGTAGGTGCCATATAAATACTTATTTCCTTCCCTTCCCTTAAATACGGAGAGGATCCTCACTACCAGGCTGGTCAACAGATGATGAATTCTTTGGCCATGGCAACCCATAAAAAAGAAATTCAAAATGGTCTTCAGTCCTATGAGTCAGCAGTCCTTGCAAGTCAGCAGTGGCTGATCGGTGGAAAAAGAGGCACATGACTCTAAGACTTAGTTTTTTGATTTTCCTTAAAAATTCACTGAACTGTCGGTACTCCACTGGAACCAATCATTCAACATTTATTGCGTACCTACTCTGTGCCAGGCGCTGCTGCTAACAAAAAGAGGCAAAAGACAGTTTCTGCCCTCAAGCAGCATACAATCTAATGGAGAGCTATATAGGTGAGATCTTCATCCCATTAAAGATAAATAGACACACTGCTGGATTATATCAATTATATCAATATTATATTCTTGTTATAAATGAAACCAAAGACAAAAGGAAGTTGCAGCTAAATTGAAGGATGACTCACAGGTCCTCCCTAAAGGTACAAGTAAAGAAGGAGTTGGTTTTATGAAGTACTCAGGAGGCAAAAAAGGCAACAAACAAATATTCCACCAGATCCTTTGTTACTTCTTTTCACAAATGGGGAACTGCAGGAATGAATAACGTTTATTTAGTGCTTACTATGTGCAAAGCACTGGTGGGTACAAACAGAAAAATAAGATAGTTCCTGCTCCCCCAAAGTTCACATTTTAATGGGGTATGAGACAACAGTGTTTATAGGAAAGGCTTCCCCTTTTTTCCTCTTAACAAACATTAAAAATAATAAAAAATAACTATTTCTCCAGTGAAGACCTTTCCAGAGCACTTAGTCAAACTTCTGGAGAAATAGCGCCCCTATACTAAAATCCTTTCCTCCCTTTAATCACTGAGAGGAAACCAGGTCAAAGTTTAAGAAGGCACTCTAAGCTCCCAGAAAATGAGTTCGATGGGAAGGAGACTTACAGCAGAATAGTTTATCTATCTTCACCCTCAACTGGACCGAACACTTCAAGAACATGACTCTCCAGGATGCACATTTTAAGTTACTATTGTTCTGTTTAATCGGTTAAAACCTGTTAACTAAACTCTGAACCCTTATTTAATCCTGACTGGAATTTTGTCTTTGTTTCCGAATACTATATAATGCAGGAAGACCTTGGGGGAAGGGGAGGTTTTGAATTAATAGGAAGGTAACTGTTATTTTGACATTTCACCGTGAGCAACAATGCTTGTAAATATAAAATAGCAGAATAAATTTGTTTATGACAGATTATTTTTTCCCTGCACAATGTCTGAGATATATACATTTGTAAACTGACGGCCATGAAGAGAACTGTACAACTTACGCAGCGATGTCTGCAGCAAAGGGGAAGGGAGGTAGAAAAATTTTGCAGGATAAGGCTTTCTAAATGAAATAAACATTTTAAACACTAATATTTGGTGACTTTAGTGTAAAGATGGGCACAGGTGAAGACCCTGAAAAACATAGCTCAGGCCTAAGAAATGAAAGAAGTCAAAAGTTTATAAACTGTAGAGACCTCACACCTATGTAACATAGAAACCTTCTTAAAGAAAAGAGATGGGGGCTATTGGATACCTAAATACACTGAAAAACATCCCCCAAAGTAAAAATAACTATATTCTAACAGATAAAAAATAGTGATGGGACTCATTTATGAGTCAGTGGTATGGGTGCAGGCAGAACAAGGGTTTATTAAGAGCAAAGGTCAAAACTAATATCAAAGTAGATGAAAGAATATAAATGGGAAGGCGCGACTTGCTGCTAAAACAACTTTGACCTGGCTCTCTTAAAAGCCATAGGTCTGTAGTTTGGTTGTTAGCTTCGTAAACATGGAGAAGTGTCTTCATCTTCCTGAGCCACAATTTTCTCATCCAAAACATGAGTGGGTTAGACTGCATGGCCGGTAAGGTCCTTCTAGATCCAAATTTATAATCTTTCTAATCAAACTACTGATGCTAGTGTGAAGCAACAGGAAGAAAGACAAGTTTACAGAAAGCTTGGCACTGGAGCCAATTAAGTGAAATCACCCCATGATCTGGTAAAGAAGGAACTATGAGAAAGGTAATACACAAGTGAAAATATTTTAAAAGATCCATCAAGATTACCATAACAAACTAGTCTCTCTGTCAATGACAATGAAGCCACCATATTTGGACTCTAACATCACAGTCCAGGATGTGATATAAGGAAGTAGAAACAGTACCAAAGAAACAAAGATAGGAAGAGCAGGTGGCTAGCCCGGGGATACACAGAAGAGCTCTCCATTCAGCGTGACCTTGGTCAAATCTAAGAGTATTAAGGGATCCATTCACAAAGGTAAGGTTATTTAAAAGAGGGATGGTAACAAATGTTTGGGGAAAAAAATCACAATTGTTATTACTACCCCAAAAAAAGGAATCAAGAAAACTTCAATTGTTGACCACTAGGCCTACTTTATCACCACAAAATCTTTAGAAGAACAGCCTACAAACATATTGAGGGCATGAGAAAGGAATAGGTAAGCTTATGAAAAATGTTGTTATACATAAGGTCACATGATTACAGTTACACAATTTGCTTACTGTTTACTGATTATTAAAAAATCATTTGGCAGAGTGAAAAAGGCTCTCCTCCAGCAAGGTATCTCCCATGAGTATGTTAAAGTCATACAGAACTTGGCCTACCCTCTGACAATGCACCAATAACAAATAAATATCATACAGGGCAAAAAAGGTGGAGATAAAAGCTTAGCAAAGGTGTTTGCCACTGTCAGAGAAGTCCAGTTCAGAGTCCAAATGGAAGAGGAACTTCTTATAGCCGGCAATGTTCTCTAGAAGCAATTGTTTGTAAATGACATTATGTTTGTTTCATTGAGCTCTGAAACACCGCAGAATATGTCATCTCCTAAATGAGAACTTTACTCTCTCAAGAGGTTGGTTTAACTCTCCAATGTAGGAAAAACAAATAAAACAAATGCACGAAGAATGACCATTTTCCAGATGGTTGCAGCCTGCTTTTTAGCAGACAACCCATAAAGCTGGTCCCCCAGTATCCTTGGAATAGTGAACTGGTCCCATAACTGAAGAAGTGGCAGAGAGCAGGCTGGATTGTCCTGGGAAATTTCAGTGCTGCTTCTTGAGCCAGAGGTCATTTGTTTTAATGCCAATATTCTTCCAGTGATGCTATAGGGCTGTAAATCATGTGATACCAATCACCAAAGATTTAAATTCATGTAAAAAGCAATGGGCATGGGCCAGCAAGTTGCAAATGAAAAATTACACAAGAGAAATGGTGTAAAAGATATTATTAAAAAAACCCAACACTGGGGCGGAGCCAAGATGGCGGCTGGTAAGCAGGGAATAGTGTGAGCTCTGTACCGAGACCCTCCAAAAACTTATAAAAAATGGCTCTGAACCAATTCTAGAACGGCAGAACCCACAAAACAGCAGAGGGAAGCAGGACTCCAGCCCAGGACAGCCAGGATGGTCTCCGGGTGAGGTCTATCCCACACGGGGCTCGAAGCTGGGAGCTAGGAACGGAGTGGAGCAGAGCCCAGCCTGAGCGGCATGGATCATCCAGACCAGAAGCCAGGCGGAGGGGGCCCTAGTGCCCTGATTCAGTGAGCTGCGGCAGTTACCAGACTTCTCAACCCACAAACACCAAAGACTGCAGAGAAGGTTAGTGGGAAAAGCTGCAGGAGTGGAAGGAGTTCGCAGTTCGGCTTCCAGCCCCGGGGGCAGCTACAGCTGCTGTTACTTCCCGCTCCAGGCCCACCTGGTGGGAGGAATTAAGTGGCTGATCAGAGCAGGGGTGCACAGCCTGCCGAAGATCTAAGCCCAGTTCGGGCTGGGGGTTCTTGGGGAAGGAGCAGTGCTGGTGTGGTAGAGCTGGCACCTCCCCCCCAAACGTGGAACATAGAACTCTGTAATCTACAAGCAGTCATACCCCACTGAAAAACTCAAGGGTCAAGTTAGTTGGCTGGGAATATGGCCAGGCAGCGAAAACGCACAGAGATTCAGTCTCAGACTTTGCATTCTTTCTTTGTTGACAAAGAAGACCAAAACATACAGACAGAAGAAATTAATAAAGTCAACGAGCCTACAACAGAAACCTCCAAGAAAAACAGGAACTGGTCCCAGGCCATGGAAGAGCTCAAAAAGGATTTGGAAAAGCAAGTTAGAGAAGTAGAGGAAAAATTGGGAAGAGAAATGAGAAGGATGCGAGAAAACCATGAAAAACAAGTCAATGACTTGCTAAAGGAGACCCAAAAAAATACTGAAAAATACACTGAAGAAAACAACACCTTAAAAAACAGACTAACTCAAATGGCAAAAGAGCTTGAAAAAGCCAATGAGGAGAAGAATGCCTTGAAAGGCAGAATTAGCCAAATGGAAAAGGAGGTCCAAAAGACCACTGAAGAAAATACTACTTTAAAAATTAGATTGGAGCAAGTGGAAGCTAGTGACTTTATGAGAAATCAGGATATTATAAAACAGAACCAAAGGAATGAAAAAAATGGAAGACAATGTGAAATATCTCCTTGGAAAAACCACTGACCTGGAAAATAGATCCAGGAGAGAGAATTTAAAAATTATTGGACTACCTGAAAGCCATGATCAAAAAAAGAGCCTAGATACCATCTTTCAAGACATTATCAAGGAGAACTGCCCTGATATTCTAGAGCCACAGGGCAAAATAGAAATTGAAAGAATCCATCGATCACCTCCTCAAATAGATCCCAAAAAGAAATCTCCTAGGAATATTGTTGCCAAATTCCAGAGCTCCCAGATCAAGAAGAAAATACTGCAAGCAGCCAGAAAGAAACAATTTGAGTATTGTGGAAACCCAATCAGAATAACCCAAGATCTGGCAGCTTCTACATTAAGAGATTGAAGGGCTTGGAATGCGATATTCCGGAGGTCAATGGAGCTAGGATTAAAACCTAGAATCACCTACCCAGCAAAACTGAGTATCATGTTCCAAGGCAAAATATGGAGTTTCAATAAAATAGAGGACTTTCAAGCTTTCTCAGTGAAAAGACCAGAACTGAATAGAAAATTTGACTTTCAAACACAAGAATCAAGAGAAGCATGAAAAGGTAATCAAGAAACGGAAATTGCAAGGGACTTACTAAAGTTGAACTGTTTTGTTTACATTCCTACATGGAAAGATGATGTGTATGATTCATGAGACCTCAGTATTAGGGTAGTTGAAGGGAATATGCATATATATATGTTTATGTATATATATAAGTGAATGTGTATGTATGTATGTATCTATGTGTATATGTATGCATGTGTATGTATGTATATATGTGTGTGTTTATATATATATATATACATATATATATATATATATGTAAAAGAGAGAGAGCAGACACAGGGTGAGTTGAAGATGAAGGGAAGATATCTAAAAGAAATAAAATGAAATTAAGGGATGAGAGAGCAACATACTGAGAGAGGGAGATAGGGAGAGATAGAATGGGGTGGATTATCTCGCATAAAGGTGGCAAGAGGAAGCAGTTCTGTGGGAGGAGGGGAGAGGGCAGGTGAGGGGGGAATGAGTGAACCTTGCTCTCATCAGATTTGGCCTGAGGGGGAATACCACACATACTCAGTTGGGTATCTTACCCCACAGGAAAGAAGAGGGAGGAAGATAAAAAAAAATAAAAGGGGGGGGATGATGGAGGGGAGGGCAGATGGGGGTGGAAGTAATCAAAACAAACACTTTGGAAAGCGGACAGGGTCAAGGGAGAAAATTCAATAAAGCGGGATGGGTTGGGAAGGAGCAAAATGTAGTTAGCCTTTCACAACATGAGTATTGTGGAAGGGTTATACATAATGATACATGCTCGGCCTAGGTTGAAGTGCTCGACTTCTTAGGGAGGGTGGGTGGGAAGGGAAGAGGGGAGAGAATTTGGAACTCAAAGTTTTAAAAACAGATGTTCAAAAACAAAAAAAAAAAGTTTTTGCATGCAACTAAAAAATAAGATACACAGGCAATGGGGCGTAGAAATTTATCTTGCCCTACAAGAAAGGAAGGGAAAAGAGGATGAGAGGGGAGGTGGGTGATAGAGGGGAGGGCTGACTGGGGAACAGGGCAACCAGAATATATGCCATCTTCGAGTGGGGGGGAGGGTAGAAATGGGGAGAAAATTTGTAATTCAAACTGTTGTGAAAATCAATGCTGAAAACCAAATATGTTAAATAAATAAATTTAAATATAAAAAAACCCAACACTGACTAGAAGAGGAAAAAATAAAATGAGAGAGATAACTGATGGACAGTTCATATGCTCTACTAGTACCATGTAATGTCAACAGATCTAAAGGGAGGCTTACCCACCGTACATAGAGAAGAAGAAAGTGGTTGAGAGCTGCAAAGCATAAGAGTGCATGAAGAAGTTTTGATCTGTAATCCCAGGAGGGTTATTCACATTAGTGAGATCACTTTCATCACAACACTACTGTTTTATGATAATTCATCCTTTCCTGTCCATAAGATGGTAGCTTCCTCACTATCACTCAGTTTAGGGGACAAGCCAGGAGGGAATTTTGGCTAAAAACAAAAAGGTGAATGGCCCTTTTGTCACAGATGACAGCCCCTGCTGTTTGTATGTATATACATATTGTGTATCTATTTGCATTCTAAACCCAAATAAAAATGATTTTTAAAAAAATATTCTGTTCTCTTTTCATTAGCAAATAGGAAAAGTTGACTGTAATAATGAAGACATAGTGGAGATTAGAATACTGTGCTCTAGGCAAGTCACCTAACTCAATTTAATTTGCATTTATTAAACACTTACTGTGTGCAGAACACTGCACTAGGTGTCAGGTGCTGTGTGCCATTGAGATACTCAATCCCCAAATGGATCTGTGATCTCATCAATTTTGACATTCTCTCCAGGAGAATGCAGATTGCAGCCCATCTATGCCTACCCATCCTGGGCAACGCTTGTCTACGTCCTCTCAAAAGTTATCCATAGAGGGTCCATACTTACTAGGGGCACTCCTTACTTTCTCTTGACAGGAGTTTATCTGTGGCTGTCTACCTGGCTCCTCATAGAGGGTGGCAGAGATGGTACCATAGAGACAGCTAAGTGGCATCGTAGACAGAGTACTGGATGTGGAGTTAGGCAAATCTGAGTTCAAATCCCCGTTCAGACACTTACTAGCGGTGTGATCCTAGGCAAGTCACTTAATCTATTTGTTTCAGTTTCCGTATCTGTAAAATGGGGATATGAGCGCCTAACTCTCAGGATCAATGAGATAATATTAGCACAAGACTTAGCACAGTGCCTGACACACAGTAGGTGCCATATGTTAGTTACTACTCTGATGATTACTATCACGTCTTCACCAGGTGACCAGCCCACTTTCTCTTCCTAGCACTTGTTTCCCTGATGACCTTTTACTCCTGTTCTTTGATGTTCTTTATTTGGTAGCTCAGAGCTACCAAGAGCCTTGCTATCACCTGTTTTATGATATTCGCTCTGATTCTTTAGAGATGGTGTTAGTCGGCATCTCACCACACAGAAACACGAGTAGAATGGTGGCATTAAAAAGATGAGCTCCTTTCCATAGGAAGCTTGGGCTTGTTAAAAGCTTTGTAATTTCCTGAAGGCAAATCAGCCCGATCTCTCCCTCAACTCTGGCCTAAACTTGCTGTCCATTCATACTGCCTATTCCAGATCTATAGGTTTTCTGTCCAAATGTATGTCATATTTTGGGCAACAGAGATTTACCATCTACCAAGTGGTCCTTCCTGCGCAGAGGGTCAGGCCAAACTTGGGCGGTTACAGATTTCTTTCAAAAGGCTCCCAAAGTTCTGGGGCTTGATACAACTAGCACTGTATCATGTGCAAACCAAAGCATCTGCAGGGACCTTACCTCCTACTAGGGATCCCTCTTCAACTTAGGACTCTGTGCTGGATCTAATCCATCACAGCAATGAAGATACATCTCCCCCGTTTATACTGCTACTGATGTTTATGACAGTTGGACATCTTGAACGGCCAATGTATGTATTGTATGGATGAAAGCCACCTTATTGGAAGAGAAACTTTATGGTACTTCCCAAATCAAATGCTTTTTTCTAGTAAAATAATATAGACATTTTGGACCTTGTATTCTTTACATCTTTCATTCAACTGTGAAATGATAAATATATGGCCCATTTCTGAATATCACTTGCAAAAGCCAGCTTGTTCTCTGACCTTATAGAAGCTGCTTTCAATTTGTGTATAGATGAGTCTCATAAAGATTTTGTAAAGATGGGAAAGTATGTATTTAGGTTGTAGTGGTTGACATTCTCTCAGCTGCCTTTTTTGGGCATTATAGAATCAGAATTTGAGAGCTCCGAGGGACCTCAGTAACCATTAATGTAACCCACAGAGGAAAGGAATTCCCATTATACCAACCTGACAAGTGGTTGTCCAACCTCTGTTTGAAGATCTTCAAGGAGGGCCACCTGTCAGCTCTTAGGATAGCCCATTCCACTTTTGAATACCTCTAATTAGTAGAAACTTTAAGTTATAAGGTATTGGGTTTTTTCCTGCCTTTGGCTTCTTTCCTTCCTTCAGATACTTCATAAACAGACTCCTCATCACACTCACCATGGCATTTCCTCCATCTCCAATCTCTTTTACATGTCCTTGGCTCTGATCCAGTTGCTTTTCCTGTCTTTGTTCTCTTTAGTGCTATTTCTACTTCCCCAAGGGCAAAGCTGGGACACGGTGTTAGTGGAAACTCCATTTGCCCTTGATGTTGAAAGGGGGTTTCTACCTATAATCCCTTTTGAGTGATTTCCATTTTTCCTCCATTTATTGTGCTCCTTTCATTTTGGTACTTAAATGTCCTAGGGGTGGCTTTATTGGCTGTAATTATCATCCCCATTTTACAGTTGAGGAAACTGAGGCAGGTCCAGAGTTATGTGCCCGGAGTCACAAAGTGACACAAAGAGTCTGGGGCAGGACTTGAACTCCAGGGCCAGCACTCTCCACTGAACTACTTGTTGATGTCGCTTCTGTTGTCCATTTTCCATTTTTAATTACTAGTTTAAATAGTTCAGCACTCAATTGTTGCAATTATATGCCACATCCTTTTCTCATTCTGATTTCTCCTTCTCATCATTTACTAATTCTAGTCTTTGCTATGACAAGTCAGACATAAGCTGACTGTATGCAGACAGCTGATTCAAAGACAACTTCTACATTGATAACTGGCATTTTCCAGTCTGTTTAAAAAGACTCTCCTTCACTTTTTGGTGATGTTATTTGGTGTTGGCAATGCCCAGGCTAATCAAACCTTTTCTGAAAGAACACTCAGGATGTAAGGGCAGGAGGCTCCTATGTTGTTTCTAAGTGTGGGGTCTCATTCTTTTTTCCTGACACATCATTTCCAAGATATTTCTCGCCATCCTGAGTTTTCCCACTTTTGAAGTTGTGGAATATCAAAGTATTTAATGAATTAACTTGATATCAGAGGGTTCTATATAGCTCTTTGTAGAATTTCTCTACCTTTTCCATCTCTGCAAACAATGTTGGTGCTTAAACTGTAATTATTTTTGTATAATTTTCATATTCCATGTTATTTTCATGGTGGTCTTTTTGCAAACACTCATGAGTACAGCAAAACCAGATGATCAAATAACCCACGAAATAACATTTCTTGTTAGTCTTTAGACATAGGATAAAACCAATCCCTCCCAGTCCTTTCTCTGCCTCTCCAGGAGCACCTGCAATCCCTCCATCTATTTGGCTGCAGTTCCCTTCTTTCTTCTGGTTTTGTTTTTAAAGCAAAGATATCAAGATTGCCACTTGTTTTGACACTCTACCACCATCACTGCAGAAGGGAAAGGCAGCCCACAAAGGACCAAGGGCCATTTTATATTTTTCTTTGTTTCATGGGTTGCCATGGCCAAAGAATTCAGCACCAAAATGGTGATAAGCCTTTTCATGTTGAGCTAACAAGGGAGAACATTCCCTTCCTGGCTCCCCTGCTGACTTTCTTGCCACTATGGCTCAGCTACTGCCTCATTCTGGAATTTTCTTCAGATCTCATCAGCCCGTGCGGTGCTCTCACCCTGTAACGTCCTGCTGCCATGCCAGCACCCTTTCTCCCGTTAGCAAGTTCCTCCTGGGGAGGGGCCTAGGCTGGCCAAGGTCATGGCTTGGCTTCTGACTTTTTGGACTTTGACACCATGATCCCACACAGGTACTACCCTCTCTCCTCCCATTTTTACTTTCTGTGTGTTGTTTTTTCCCAATAGAATATAAGTTCCTTGATGGCAGAAATCATCTTTCTTTTTACTTGTACTTGTATCCCCAATACTTAACATAGTGCCTGGTATAGTGTCAGCACTTAATAAATCCTTATTGCTTAGCACTGCCTAAATCTGATCCTTGGGTCTGTCATCTAGCTCCATCTAAAGAGATACACATTTTAAATAAGAGACATGGTGTCTCCTCTCACTCTAGGCCTCGATTTCTTCATCTATGAAATAATAGGGGATGGACTAGATTAGATCTAAGGTCCTTTCCAATTCTAACTAATCCTAGAAAAAACCCCGAACAGCCAAAAAAAAAAAAAGGAAAAACTTTTCTTTGATCCTGATTCGTCCTCAAGCTAAACTCTCCTCCCTTTCATTGCTAAACGTCTAGAGTATTCCCACGAAGTGATACAAAGTGAAATAAGAAGGACAAAAACAACACACACATGCCACTTGCAAATGCTCATTTCCTCAATTTCCTTTTCTAGTCTGAATGCTATAGTATTTCTAGCATGATGCCAAATGGAAGTGTTGACAATGGACATGCTTGCCTTACCCCTAATCTTACTGAAAAGGCCTGTAATATTTCTGCATTACAGACAATGTACTTCATTATTTTAGATGCATCACTTACCATATTAAGAAAATATATTATTCTTATACGCTTTAACATTCTTTTTTTTTTCCTTTTTTTTTTTACTCTTTAACATTCTTAACATAAAGAGGTGCTGTACTTTGTAAAAAGCCTTTTTTGCACCTGTTTATATGATCATGGTTTTTATTGTTTTTATAACTGATATAATCTACCATGTTTACAGTTTTCCTAATGCTGAACCAGTCTGCATTCCTGTTAAAAATCCAGCCTGGTTTTACTGTTTAATCAAGCAATTTATGTAATATTAGACTTATTCTTTGAACTGCCTGGCATTCAGTTCTGATTGTTTTGTCGTTCTTTCCATCAACACTGTTGTAATGATTGTCTATGTTTTTCTGGTTCTACTTACTTTGTATTGCTTCCTACAAATCTTCCCAAAGTTGTTCTGTATTCATTATGTTGTTTTTTACAGAGCAATGATTTTCCATTACACTCTTTGTATCATGTACCACTTAGCCATGACTAAACCCATGTGCATCTGACTTGTTTCTAGTTCCTTATTACTACAAAAATTGCTGCTTTAAATCTGTTGGTGTGTTGTTTTATCATTTACCTCTTTGGGGTGGACAGCTAGTGAATGTCTGGGTATAGATATTTCATTCACTAAGCATAGATCCAAATTGCTTTGCAGAGGGGCTGAATTCATTCATAGCATCATAGTATCCTAGAATGCCTGTCTTTTCACATCCCTAGGGCCTGGAACATGGCACATACTTAATAAAAGGCTTGTTCAACTGAATGAGGCATGCGGTGGGTTCCAAAGTTCTCTCCAATTCTCTCTGCCACATGAAGGCATTATGCTTCCTTTTCAGATGCTGTGAAGAGGCCAGATCACTGGCAGCAGCAGGGCCTCTTCCAGAAGCCTGAGGTAACTGCTTTTCCGGGCTCCAGGAGGGAATGAGCACTTTTTCCCTATTGATAATAAGTCAAGCCTTTTTAGATGAGGGAAGACAAGGCCAATGTTCTGAGGATCGACCAGGCAGCTTTCATCATGTCTTAGATTCTCTAATCTACTGGGGCTGGGTGGGTTCTTCCAAATCCCCAACTTTGCAAATTCTTTGTTGGCTCAAAGATCCTGGGAATATGGACGGAGACAGTCCCCATCTCTGATGTTCGTGGAAAAGGTGATCATTATGAGGGTATGGGTGGGCAGGAAGCCAGATTTTTTTTTTCTTAAGGAAAGGAAAGATAGTCAACCTTACCTGTGGAAGAGAACCTGCTGAAAGCTGTAACTTCTGCTGAAAGAGAGTGCTCAATGTCTGGTTCTGCCGTTCCAAGTCAAATACCCTCCTCTTCAATTTGATGCATTCTTCCCGTAAGTCCTTCCGTATCCAAGAGCAGAGGTTAGAGTGGGAGGGAAAAGGAGATATGATTAGCACAGAAGCACATTTTTTTCTTCTTTAGAACCTCAGAAGGGACTCCTGCATAAACCCACTTAGCTGGGTCAGCCCCCAGATTGCCTCTGAAAGAGAAAAGAGGATTAGCAGAAGAGGGGCAGATTGCCCTCTCTCACTTTTGCTCTCAGGTTAAAGGTATCCCCAGATTTCTATCATTCAAAAATTACTCTAACATCCTTTAAAGTCTATTTTCAGTAATAGTAACTCATGGGAGTATTAATTTGCACAAAGTTTACTATATGTTGAAGGAAATCAAGTTCACTTCAGGAACTTTCCCCTCCTCCTGCAAAAGCTTCCCATTCTTCTTTAAAGTTTTTGGATCCTGGATTGGTAACCCAAGGGCTCAATCTCAGCAAAATTGTAAGACTTTTCCACTTCTATGCGATAGAGCCATTCGGGACAGAAAAAGAACCAAGGATCTCAATCACCTATAAGCTATAATCTATAAGTCATCTGTCATCACCGAGCTTTTTTAGTATTTTCCTACTTATCACCTTGTACATTAACCATCAGGCTTGTTCTCTGAGTCTCATCAATGCCACTTGGGACCCCATGTTTAAATGCAAGGAAGGAGAAATCAGGTAGGATTAAGCAGAGGGACACAGCCAAGGTCCATTCAGAAGAATCTTAGTGTTGCGAGGTACTAAAAATTATCTACTATAGCTCCACTAAAAGCTATGGTACAAAGCACAAAGCTAGAGTTCGTACATCTAAGAATGGGAATGGACTTATTTAGGGGCCAGTGGAAAGGCGATTTATTCCATGTTCCTGAGAAGCTATTATGGTCCTACTCCCTTTGTAGCGGAAGGAGCTAGTGACTAGTGTCTAGTGGGGTGAAATCATACAAGTGAGTCAGGGAGCTTCTGTGACACTAAGTTCCACAGGAGCTCAGGGCTGAGGGTAGACAAGGCTAGTTTAAGGGCGTCCAGCCTCTCCAAGCACCTCTCTCCAGATTTTGTTCATAGGGCTCCATGGCTAAGGAAGTGATGTGGGGAAGAGGAAGAACCAGCCTCTAAGCCCAGGGCCAAGGCTACCCCTTACCTTCTGATTCAGAAGAGCCTGTACCACATGGTTGGCAACCTAAAAAACAAAAAGACAGAAAGAAAGAAATGTCAAACATCATAACCTCCTTTTTTTTAAATACATTTTTATTGATAAATTTTTTTAACATCACCTACATTTCCCACACATCTCTCCCCAATTCCCATCCCTCTTCAGCAAATCCCGACACACTGAAATGATGCTATCTGAAGTTTCCACACGCACAGTGCTGAACCTCTGCTAAGAAATGGGGTGTCATCTAATATCACTTTGGGCCAAGCTTGGTCTTTACAATTTAACCACGTTCAGATTTGTCCGTATTGTTGTTTTCTTCCCATTTACATGATTACTATCATTGTGTCTAACAGGCAGTTGGAGATGTGACTCTGGAGGTCAAGAGGGAGATTTGGGCTGGATAAGTAGATCAGAAAATCAGCATAGAGATGATCAGTGAATCAATGAAAGCTGATGAGATAACTAAGTGAAACAGCATGGGAGGAAGAGAAAAGAGGGCTCAGGACACAGCCCTGGGGAACATCCACCTCTAGTAGGCATGACCTGGATGAACAATGTCACCATTATCTTTTGATATAGTTCTAAATAAATATTGGTATATAAGATAAGGAAAAGAAATTGAGGGAATAAGCTTAAGTGAAGAGGTCAGTTTTGCAGATGATGGTTTACTTAGAATGAATAGAAATGATTAATAATTTAGTAAAGTAGCAGGACATAAAATAAACTCAAAACATATATTCTATATATTATCACCAAAGCACAGCAGGAAGAGAATGCTAACTTTTTGTGTCTGGGCTGACAACACTGCCTAAATTAATTTACAGATTTGCCAACATATCAGGTGTCAAACCATTAAGGGATTACTTTACAGAACTAGAAAAAAATTCACCTGGAGGATAAATAATTGGGGAAGCAATGGAAGAGGGGCTAGCCATATCAGATCTCAAACTACATTATAACACAATAACCATCAAAACTATTTGGTATTAATTATTAAAAGTTTCAACGGAATAACTACATACACAACGGACAAAACAAATGAACATAGTAGTAAAGTGTTCAGCAAATTCAAGGACTAATGGGTAAGAACTATTTCATAAAAACAGATAAATCTGGAAAATGGACTGGATAGATTTAGACTAACAGCTTGTACCATACTGCACAACAGATACCAAAGGCAGACAAGACCTAGACATGAAAGGTCATACTTTAGACAAAAATAAAGGAACAGGAAAATAGATACTTTTCTACAGCTACACAGGAGGGAAGAGTTCTTGACAAAATGAGAGATAAAATGGACAATTTTGATCACACAAAATAGAAAAGTTGTTGCACAAACAAAACCAATTCTGTTAGAATCAGAAGGAAAATAACGAACTAAGAAAAACAATTTTTTAGCAAATTTCTGTAATAAGGCCCAACAGCCTTGACAATTTAGAAACTAAGACACATACACAAACATGAAAGATGTGGTTTCAGGTCCATTTGCAGGGACTCCCTGGTGTGTCTGGCCTGGGCCATTCCTAGCCAGCCTCTTTACTGGTCCTTAAAGATACCAGTGTCCCAGATTCGGCTCCTCTTCCAGCTTTTGTTTAGTTTACCGGAGTTTGCCGTGCTTTCTCTGTACCTTCCCTGCCTCCAGAAGCTCCAAGTATATTCATCTGTATTAAAGTTAGCTTTCCTGTTGAACTCTTCTGGTTCTTCTAGTTTTGGACTGGATGGAGTTGATTTCTGGTTCTTTTCTGTGTCATAGATTTCCTGGGGTCATGTTCCGATATTTTGGGGGGTTCTGGGTGGAACCTTTAGTACTACCTTTCCTATTGCCATCTTAGCTAGAAGTCCTGAGGGTTGTTTTAATCTGTTTTAAAATTATTTGGAACATTCATTCTTTCATGTAATTATTAATGGTTACAATTCTTTTGAGACTTAATCACATTATTTGACCGTTCTCTACAGATTAGAGAGTGGGTCTCACACATTTTGGTTGTCTGATACTTTGGACTGATACCAGACCCTGATCAGCAAGATTTGATAGAAGGATCTTCCCTTTGGCAACTGTTTCACTTCTTTTTCTAGTTGCACTAATATTGTTCATGCAAAACATTTTCCATTCCATGTAACTGAAATGATGAGCTTTATCTTCTTTAGTTCCTTGTTTGGTTCAGACTTCACCCCCTAACCATAGCTAGGAAAGGTATCGAACAGTTCTCTTCATTTTTCTTATGATGCAATCTTTAATATTCAGGTCTCCATCCTTTTTGAATTTATTGTGGTCAATGCTGCCCAATGCTGGTCTAAATTCATTTTCTGTCAGACTGCCTTCCAGTCTTCCCAGCCATTCTTGTTAAATAGGAAGTTGTCTCTGAGGTAATTTGTTTTTTTTTTTTTTTGATTCATCAAAACCATGAGTTACTGAGTTGAATTATTTCATATTTTTCCTGGTCTGGCTGATTGACTCTTCTCTTTTTCAACCAGTACCATATGATTACTGCTTTTAATAACAGTTTGAGGTCTGGAAGCACCACTACTTCATTCCAAAATGTTTTTTTGTTATTTGCCTTGATATCCTAGATCTTTCATTCCTCCAAATAAATTTTGTTAACATTTAGTCTAGTTGTCTAGATTAAACGAGATATAATACTTGTAAAGTGTTTAGCACAGTGCCTGGCACATAGTAGTCACCAAGTAAATGCTTTTCTATCCCCACCCCCCGCTCCTGCCCATAAAATATCCCTTTGGCAGTCTGAATAGTGTAACAATCTGTAAATTAATTTCAACAGTGTAGTCATTTTTATTATACTGGCACTCACTTATTAGTGAATAGCCTTCCAATTATTTACATTGGTCTTTATTTAAGAAGCCTTTAGTAACTGTAGCTAAACAGATATTGAGTCTGCTTTTATCGACCGATTCTCAAATACTTTGCACATTTTAGTTATTTTTGTTATTCAGCTGGTCCCACTCTCTGTGACCCCATGTGGGGTTTCCTTGGCAAAGGTACTAGAGTGATTTGCCATTTCTTTCTCCAGCTCATTTTACAGATGACGAAACTGACACAAAGCAGGGTGAAGCGACTTGCCTGGGGTCACAGAGCTAATGAGTGTCTAAGGCAGGATTTGAACTCAGGTCTTCCTAACTCAAGGCCCAGTGCTCTATCCACTGTGCCGCCGAGCTGCTAGTTATTTAGAATGGGGCTCTTCTATTATCAACTTCTGGATTTTGTTATTAGTATACAGAAATACTATTGGTGCGTGTGGCTTATTTTGTAACCATCAATTTTATTGAAACTATTATCTATTTGCTGATTCCCTAGGACTTTTAAATAAACCATCATGTCATGAGCCAAGAGGTGTATTTTGTCTCCTCTCTGTCTCACTTTATACTTTTAATTTTTTTCTCGTCTTAATTTTATTATTTCTAGAATTATAATAGAGTACTTATTAGAAAAGCTTCTGGTATTTCTTCATTGCATATAAAGCTAGTTATTGGTTTTAGAAAAATTTTTCTGTAACTTAAGAAATATTTTTATTGCTACCCTGTTCTTCTTATATTGCCTGTATTTCTCCTTACATCCCTCCCTTTACCTCCTTCCAAAGAGTCATTCCTTACACCAAAGAACTCATTTTTGAAGAGGAAAACAAAACCATCAAAACCACACATTAAAAAAAATAAGTTTAATGTTATATCCAATGTTCCCCATCTATGGAATCCCAGATGTGCAAGGGAACCAGGGGAGGTGTTTTCTTGTCTCTTCTTTGGGGCCAGACTTGTTCTTTGAAGAGAAAGGAAAGAGAAGCATTTATTAAGTGCTCACTATGTGCCAGGCTCTGTGCTAAGCGCTTTACAAATATTATCTCATTTGAGCCTCACAACAACCCTGGGAGTTAGATGCCATTATCATCTCATTTTACAGTTGAGGAAACTAAGGCAGACAGAGGTTAAATGACTTGCCCAGGGTCGCACAGCCGACAGATTTGAACTCAGGCCATCTAGCTACCTCTTTGTATTTTTTGCAACACTCAATTTCCAATTGTTTTTGTGGTGGTCCTCTCCATTTACCTTCCTGCAGTTATTGTGTTTTCCTCGTTCTGTTTCCTTCACTTTCCATCAGTTCATTTGTTTTTCCAGGCTTCTCCGTATTTATCATGTTCGTTGTTTCATACAACACGATAATATTCCATTTCATTCGTGCACCACAATTTGCTTAGCTAATTTGTGGTACAGCCAAATCGATGAACATCCATTTTGTTTCCAGTTTCTTGCTGACATGAAAAGTGCTGCTATAAATATTTTGGTACATGTGGAGCCCTTTACTTTGTCAAGGACCTTTTTGGGTATAAGCCTAGCAGTGGAACATCTGAGTCAAAAGGTATGGACATTTTTTGTCATTTATCTGCACAGTTTCAAGCTGTTTCCCAGAATAGGCATACTAATTCATAGCGCCACCAACAATGACTATTCCCATCTTTTGTCATCTTTGCCAGTCTGTTGAGTGTGAGATGAAATCTCAGGGTTGCTTTGATTTGCATTTGTCTCATTTTTAGTGATTTGGCGCATCCTTTCACACGGTTAATTGTTTACAATTCTTTTGAGAACTTTGTCCATACCCTCTGACCACTTCTCTGTTGGGGAATGGATTTTGGACTCATCTATTTGTAAGCTGACTGTATATTTTGGACAAAAACCCCTCATAAGTGACAGGTGACACAAAACTTTTTCCCTAGTTAACTGCTTCCCTTCTTATCCTAAGTGTATACTTTTATGACAAAGCTTTTTTAATTTCATGTAATCAGAATGATCTCTTTTATCTATTGTAACTGCCTTTAATCCCTTGTTTGGTTAATTCTTGCCTCACTCATAGCTGTGAAAGGTAGATGGTCTGCTTCCCTACTAATTTTTTTTTATGAAGTGGTTTATTATGTCGGTCTAAGCCTTACTTCTGCCAAACTGCTTTACAGTTTTCCCAGCAAATTGGGAGTTTTTTCCTAGGTAATTTGTGTTTATAGGTTTGTAAACACAGGGTTATTCAGTTTAATCATTTCCGATTCTTTCTTGTCTAGTATGTTCTATCGATCTACTCTTCTATTTTTTTAAACCAGTACCAAGTGGTTTTGAGACTACTGCTTTATAATACAGCTTGAGCTCTGTCTTAACATTGACTTAGGGAGGTCTGGAATAACGAAGTCCCATACAGGGAAAATCTGCCACTTATGTTGCCGGGGGAAATCCAATGGGTCCATGGGTAGGGGCCCTTAGTCACAGCACTGATGTCCAGGAAGAGGGGAGCCCTGCCAAGCAGGCATATTGTTCCTAATTCAGCCCTTGCTCTGTATATTCTCTAAATCATATTTGAAAATTAGGCATGGGTACCAAAATGATGGTCACTGCCTTGGGGGACAGCTCATGCTTCTTAGAAAAGAACCAGCATGGCTGGCAGTGCAGTACCCCGACCCCCACCCCCACCAAAGCAGTGTGAGAAGGGGGCAAAGCCTTGCAAGAAAGCTTTATGGAGGGGAGATTCTCACATAGTACAGGGGTGGGGGGGGGTGAGGAAGAATTGACACACAGGGAGTCTGTAGGGCTCCTGGATGGAGTCAGGTACTCAAGGTGGGTGAAGTGGGGTGGGTTTTTATATGGTTCTTCTCTGAATTAACTAGAACCAGGAAGAAGGGGAAGAGGCACCAGAGGAGCTCCCACCTGGGGCTTGGGTCAAGACTAGGGTTAACTCACATTAACTCTCTGCAGGTAGGAAAAGGGGTGCTGGGCTATTCACTGAATAATTGGTCTTATTCTGACAGGGTAGAAAAGCTAGAAAAAGCCTCTGGGGAGGCTTCTTCCTCTTGCTGTTCAGGAAGGCTACTGTTTTCCTTACAAGTGCTAGTCCCCCTCTATTCCGACCTTGTTAAATAATTTTCCTGGATACTGTCAACCTTCTGTTCCTTCAAATGAATTCTGTTACTATTTTATCTAAAGCATCCCTTTGGTAGTTCAAGTGGTACAGCATTAAACCTATAAATTAGTTTTAGTAGCATAATTTTTATTAAATTAGTATGGCCCAGCCATTAGTATTGAATATTCTTCAGCTACTTAAGTTGGTTGATTTCCTTCAGGATCCTTTTGTAACAGAACCTATGCAGATACTGAGTGTTCTTGGGTAGAATGACTCAAGTATTTTATTCATTCTGTAGTTATTTTGGATGGGACTTCCCTCCCTATTATTGTCTCCAGGAGTGTATCATTATATAGAAATGCAATTGATTTGTATGGGTTTATTTTGTAGCCTGCACTCAGCTAAAGTTACTGTTCCAATGTGTTTTTCTGCTGAATCTCTAGGATTTTCATCAGTAAAAAGGGATAGTTTGTTTTTCTTTCTTTATGCCTTTGATTGAATTCTCTTGTCTTACATTACTATCAAAGGACAGTGTAAAAAGGGGGCATACTTGCTTCACTCTGTTTATTGGGAAAGTCCTATTATATACTGCTTTTGCTTTTAGGTGGATACTTCTTATCAAATTAAAAAAGGACCCTTCTATGTTGATAGTTAGCAGGGTTTTGTGGCATAAAAGAATGATGTGCTTCAATCAAAGGCTTTTTCTGTATCTATTGAAATAATCATAATGGCTTGGGAGGTTTTTAATTTTTTGTGGATTTCCTCATCCTTGCATCTGTGGTATGAATCAAACCAACTTGTTCATAATGATGTTGGGTTTTTTTAAATAAATTGCTGCAGTCAGTCAATATTTATTAATGATACTGCTTTACAATCCTCTTTACTTTATTCTTTCCTGGTTTATAGGGGAAAGCTATACTTGTTTTATCAGTATGGTAGACTACTTTCTCAATTTCTGAGAATAGCTTGTGTTTTATAGGTCTGAATTATTTAAAGTTTGATAGAATTCTTCTGTAATTCCATCTAGGACAGGGCTGGGTTTTCTCCTACTTTTGTAGTTCCTTTTCTGAGCTTGGGTTAAGCGTTCTATTTGGGGCTATTGTTTTTAAAGATAACAAACTAAATTCTTTTGGCATATAACTGTGTATTGTATATCCCGATAATTCTTTTTATTTCTTCTCTGGTGCTTCACTTAGTTCATTTTTTTTTTCAGTTAAGGTTGATTGTCTCTCCTTTTAATACAGGTCTATTAAATTTGTTAGCTTTTTCAGACTCAGCTTTTAGTTTTATCAGTTTTGCAGTCTTTGTTTTCAACCCATCTATTTCTCTTCTAGTTTGCAATATTTCCTCTTTTGTTTATTTGCCGGTTTTCTCATTCTTTAAATTGCATATTTAGCTAATTAATTCTCTTTTGCCATTTTGCTAATGCATATTTTGGGGGAAAAATTCTCTGAGAATTGCATTAGCACAATTGCATTACACAAATTTTGGTATGCTGTCGTCATCATTAATACTGTCTTTTACAGTTACCATTTTTATTCTTTGATTCACTCATTTAAGATGCAATTTAAATTTACTTTACATTTGCATCTTTTACTTGCACTGTCTTGTTGATCTATTAAATTATGGTCTGTAAAGGATATGCTTAGCATTTTTTATACTTGGATGCAATTTCTCTGTGTACATGGTCTATTTTTGTAAAGAGACCATATAGGACTTGACTTCCGTTGGACTGTTCAGTCCATTCATGTTTAAAGTTACAAGAGTTAGGTTTGTGTTTTCATTCATTTATTTAGTATTTTTTAAAACTCCTTTTGCTTTATAAGGCATTCAAGTCCTCTTTTTGACATATATCAGTTATGTGACCCAGGACAAGTCACTTAGTGACTTGTGGTCTAGACAACTCTCTAAGAGTGGAAGTTACAGAGAAAGTGACGATCTACATTGGTAGAGGGCATTTCCTCATCTGGGAGTTCCTTATACCAATGAAATTAGAGGTCTAGTTTCTATTTTTACTTTGTCCTTAGAGTTATCAGTTTTGATTAAACTGCTCTAATTTCCACTTCTTCTTATCTCCCAACATCTCTTACTCTTACTCCTTTCCCTAGATTTTAGAGATTTACTTTCTTTTATTCATCTATTGTTTTATACATCTTTTAATATATCTTTTATTCATTTCTTCCCCCAGTTCCTCTTCTTATTCTTTCAGCTAAGTGGTTAGCTCACTATCTCCCCTTCAACTTTTTATGTTTGTTAGTTTTTTTTCTACACCTTTTTCTAAAAAGCTTTTCTTTGCTTTGTACTCTAGGTTTTGAGTTTTCTTCATCTTGAAATCTTTGGTGTTTCAACCTTTTTCCCCTTATATTCCCTCTTTTCCCAACTACTCCCCCTTTACTGGTGTGTGTCTATTTCCGAGCCTGGGTTGCAAAGCTGCTTTAACCTCCTCCTGCATTGGGGGACTTAGGCTTCACTGGCCTGGACCCTTATCGAGTAACCTCCGAAGGGGTCAGGACTGTCCCTAGATGGGTTTTGGTCCCATTTCCTTTAAACCCAGTGCAGCCACACATCCTGGGCCCCTGCCCCCAGCTCCTCTCTTGTCTCTCCACCACTTTTCCTTCTTTGCGAGACAAAATCAGAATCTGCTGCTCTTGGTAGGGTAAAGGGAAAGTATTCTGGGCAGAGTCTGTATCCTATGACTATCTGTGGGGCAGTGCCAGGAAGAAGGTTCCCCACCTTCCTCCTTCTCACCTGAGTGTGCAGAATAAACTGTTGAAGGTGGAGGTGGGGGGGAAGAATGCATGAATAGATCAGTGGGAGATCCAAACATGTGGGCCTTAGGCACAAGCCCATAGGTCAGTTTGGGTGTCCCTGTTAGGAGTGTGAAGATTAATGGGTGCTAAGTGAACATTTTAGAGATGAAAGTTTTCCAGTGTTATTTCAGAAGAATTTTACCTTGTGTAGAGATTCTTTTTCATGTGCTGCGGATTCAGCTGTAATTGCTCCATATCAAGTGCATAATTACTCTTCTGAGTTGGTTTTTTTTTTTTCAGAGCATTAACTCGGTCTGGAGAAAGTATCCATTTCTTTTGGTCTGTTTCTTCTGATACAACATGACTAACATGGAAATATGTTTTACGCGACTGCACATATATAACCTACATAAAATTGCTTACTGTCTTAGGGGTGGTGGAGGTGAGGGAGGGAGAAAATGTAGAATTCAAAATGTTTAAAAAAAAGGGATGCTAAAAACTATCTTTACATATAATTGGGAAAAAATATCATTTAAAAAAGGGAAGAAAGTATCTAATCTACTATCCTGTTGGTCCTAGGACACAGAAGTTCCTTGATCTTATTTCTTTCTTTCTATTAAATTTTAATTTTTTAAAAAAAGTTCACCTTCTTTTCCCTATCTTGTTCTACCTTTCCCCACCAACTGAAAAAGAAAGAAAACAAAATGCCTGTTACAAAAACTTATGGTCACACAAAGTAAATTCTACCACTGGCCATGTGAAAAAAAGAGTCTCAGTCCTTAGTCTAAGTCTATCACTTCTCTGTCAGAAGGTGAGTAGCCTGTTTCAATAAGAGTCCTTTGGAATCGTGGCTGGTCACTATCATAGTCACTGGTCACAGAATTTTAAAGTCTTTCAAAGTTCTCTTTAACATACTGTTGTTATTATGTAAACTGTTCTCCTGACTCTGTTTACTTTACTTTCCATCAGTTCATTCAAGTCTTCCTTGGTTTCTCTGAAACTGTTCCACCTTCATCATTTTTTACAGTATAAGAGCATTCCATTATATTCATATACCATAATTTGTTTAGCCATCCCCCAATTGGCCAGTTAACATTGGCACTACTGGGTTGAAAGGTATGAACGATTTGATAACTTTTTGGATATAGTTACAAATTGTTTTCTGGAATAGAAACCAACAGTGAATTAATGTACCACCTTCCTGGCACTGTCATTTTCTTTTCTTGTGGACTTTGCCAGTCTGATGGGTGCAAAAGACAAAAAAGGTTGTTTTAATTTGCATTTCTCCAGTTAGTAGGGCATTTTTTCATATGTCTATTTTAAGGACAGCTTGGATTTTTTCCTCTCAAAAGGGTCGATTCATATCCTTCAATCATTTAACAACTGAGGAAGAGATCTTATTCTTAATTTAAATCGGTTCCCTTTATAGCTTAGAAATTAGACCTTTGCCAGAGAGAAATTTGCTACAAAGATTTTTTCCTCATATTCTTGCTTTTCTTCTCATTTTAACTGCATTAGTTTTATCTGTACAAAAAGGTCATAATTTTATGTAATCAAAAGTATGCATTTCATCTCCTGTTATCCCCTCTACCTCCTGTTTGGTCAAGAATTTACTTGCTCCTCTAATTTGCTTGACATTACCCTTTATGTATACATCATGTACCCACATTTTCAGCTTATCTCAGTATATGGTATGAGCTGTTGGTCTATACCAGTTTCTGCCAGACTATTTTCCAATTTCTCCAAGAGTTTTTGTTGAACAGTAAGTTCTTGCCCCAATAGCTGGGATCATTGGGTTTATTAAATATTAGGTTACTGTGCTTACTTGTTCCTAGATCTTCGGTTCCTCCAGATAAATCTTTTTTTCTAGCTTTATAAAGGAGTCCTTTGATTGGCACTGAATACACAAATTAATTTAGGCTGTGTTTCTCTTTTATTATATTGGTTCAACCTGCCCATTAACAATGACTATTTCTCCAATTATTTAGACCTGTATTTGTATAAAAGGTGTTTTGTAATTGTATTCATATAGTTCCTGTGTCTTGGTAAATAGTTCCCTTAACCTTGTTTCAAAGCTGAGACCAAGGAGGCAGAACTGACTCTTTAAAACCTGCTCCCTGATTTTCCCACCCACCCAGTGGATGTGAATCCTACTGCCACTGACCTCATCCAGGCAGCGCTCATAGGTTTCTCGCTGGTTCTCATTGGCCTGGGCCAGTGCTGAATTCTCTGCCTAAACAGAAGAAAGGAAAGGACAATTTATGGATTTACATAGGCCCCTAATAGGAAACCACCAATAAGCTATAGGGCCTAGGGGTGGGACTTTAGGGAAAGAGGCTCTTTTCATATAATGATCCTCCATTCCATGAGGAAAGGAACTGTGTCTTATTCCACTCTCCAGTGTTCAAGCATAGGTCTCTGAGACAACTAGGTGACTTTAGGAAAGTTTGTTTACTGTAATAGAACTCTGTCTCTGACCCCAGGAAAATCTATTTCTTTCTAAATTCTAAGCTTAGTGGTGGAGCCGGAGGTGTTCAAGACTTTAGGGTGGAAGGTGAGATATGCAGAAAAAGAAAAAAAAAATTACTCTCTTAAGGAGTCCTTAGATTAAGACAGGAAGGAGCTTTAGAAGAGAGAGGGTAGGGCTTCTGGGGTACAATGAGACATTCAGCTTAGGTCTGGCTTTGAGTGATGGGAGAAAAAGAGCCCAGAGAGAAGGGAGGGGCTCCTCCCAGACACTCCTTATTCCAACCATGCAGGCTACGGAATAAAGTAAAAGAAAGGACAGTACCAAAATGACTTCTTTGCTGCAACATCACTAAGAGTGAGAGTGAGCAGAAGGACTGATGGGAGAGACCCACCCTTCGGACCCAAGGGTCTAAAACAGAGTGTTAAAGAAGATTGCAGGGTCATAGATTTAAACATAAAAGGTTCTTAGGGGCCATCTAGCCCAGCCCCCCCATTTTACAGATGAAGAAGCTGAGGCAGAGTGATATACACACACAGGTATAGTTATTAAGGATTTGAATTCAGATCCTCTAATTCCAAGCCTAGTACCAGTTAGTTCTCTCTCCCAAGAGATATAAAGCCTGGGCATCCTGATTTATCCAGGGAGCGTTTATATAGCACCTACTATGTGCCAGACACTGTGTTAGGAGCTTTTTACAACAATTACCTCATCTGGTCCCCATGACAACCTTGCAAGGTAGGCGCTATTATCATTCACATTTTACAGCTGAGGAATCGGAAGTGACTGCCCAAGGCACACAGTCAGTATCTGAGGCTGGATTTGAACTCAGGTTGTCTCCCTGATTCCAAGCCCAGCACTCTGCTCACTGACTCACAAAGCATGATACATGCTACATGTGATTCTTGGGATTAAGCTTTAGGAGAAACCCCAAAGTTCTCTTGCCCTACCCACTGCCAGCTGCCTAAAAATCTATGGACCAGGAACCCCACCCCCCCGCCCCCATCATCTTACCTCCAGTTCCCGAAGTCGATGCAAAAGCTCTTGGCAGGTCCCTAGCTCCATGTTACTGCTGCCTCCTGGCTTTGGGACTCCAGGGTCCCCAGCCGGTTCCTCTACCGCATGAGACATCAAGCTCTGGGGACAACAACAACAAAAAACCAGAAGAACCTGAACAGGAATTATGGAAGGGAAGAGATTACAGTTCTCTATATTACTTTTCTCATATAGTCTATATATTACTTATTCTTATTAATTTAATCTTCACATAGTAATAATAATAATAACCAAGTCCTATATGCAAAGTATACGATAATACAGTGGCAGAATGGGAGATGACGGAACACAGATCTGTGGTCAGAAGACTAGGTTCTAATCTGGGCTCGGCTACCAGTTCACTTCTTGGAGTCTCAAGTTTCTTTATCTGTAAAACGAGGTGGTCAAGTGCAGTTGAGGGGTCAGAAAACTATTTCCATGGGTCAAATGAGCTAAGAATGGTTTTTACATGTAAAAACAAAGTTTTATTATATTTTAAAATGCAAAAGCCATTATTAGCTTGCAGGCCTTAGGCTCAAGTTTGCTGATCCCGGTGTAGATACATGGTCTCTAACCTTTTTTGATCATATCCTTTAGAAGAAAACATTTTTGAGCATGTGCCCCTAATATGTCTATTATTTATTTATAAATTATATAGCTATACTGTTACACTTATGTGCATTACAAACTTACACAAAAAATAGAAATTTAAAGATGAAATAGTATTTGATTCTAGAAGAGAACCATTAGAGCTTAATGAGGAGGAGGAGAGTGACGTGGTCAAAACCATGATGTACAAAAAAAATTTCTGCAGCCATGTGAAAGACAGACTGGGAAGGGGAGAGACTTGAAGCAGAGATCCCCAAGGAGTCGACTGCAGTGATTCAAGCAAGAGGGCAGGAGGGCTGAAAAAGGAGGGTGGCAGCATGATCAGAAAGGAGAGATCATGGAGGCAGAAATGACAACATAAAGGGGTCAGAGATGACACGAAGGCTGGGACCTCACGGCTAAAGGAATGGTTGTGTCCCTGTAGAGTAGCCGGTCTCTAACTTTTTGGCCTCCTGACCCCACTGCTGCTGTTGTTCCTCAGTCACATCTGACTCTACGTGACCCCATGTGCTTTGTCCAAGGTGTTTTCTTGGCAAAGACACTGAAGTGGTTTGTCATTTCCTGTCTCCAGTATGTCTTTATTTTACTGATGATGAACTGAAATAAACAGGGGTTAAGCGACTTGTGCAAGGTCACACAGCTAGTAAGTGTCTGAGGCCACATTTGAACTCAGATCTTCCTGACTCCAGGCCTGGTGTTCTACCTACTGTACCACCTAGCTGTCCTATGACCCCTTTATACTCTTAAAAATTAATCAGGACCCCAAAGAGCTCTTTTATATGAGTTATATTTACCACATTAGAAATCAAAACATCTTGCTATTATTATAAAGTTTTAACCTAGCAGACCACCTGAAAGGATGTGAGGGACCCTCAGGGGTCCCTGGACCATACATTATAGTTAATGGAGAAGTTCAAAAGAGGGGTAATTTTGGGGGGAAAGACAATGTAATGCATCTGCTATGCGGACCAGAACCCATCCATGACTATTTATCCTGTGCAATGATCTCTGTCCCATCGTAAACAGAAAGAGAGAAGATAAAGTTTTTACTTCATCTTTTACTTTCCACTAGTCACTGCCTCAGAATACAGTGGACAACCTCTGAGAGATACCTGCAACAGGCACAAGGTGGTCTGGGGATACATGTGCTTGGAGGACTGGGGATGTGGAATTTTCCCAATGGAACTTGCGCAGTTGTTGGGCATGCAGGTAATGTTTGGTTACAGCTGCCCTTACAGGCAAATGCCCAGCTGAGAAGGGAGACTGGGAGCTTGTACAGTGGAGGGAAGTGTGGGGGAGTAATGAGAGATAAAGATAGCCCTGGAAACATTCTCCCAAACTGGCTATTGCTTAGAGTAGTATTTAACCTATCTTTCCACTCTCCAACTGACTGATCAATCATCCCTTGGGGTGAGGCCACAGCCTCCACTTTAGAGATCATCTAGACTAGGGTCGGCAAACTCCTGCCTGTGCATGTGAGCTAAGAATGGTTTTCACATTCTAAAATGAAGTTTTACTAAATTATTAGCTCAAAGGGAGCTGACAGATTTGGTCCTCGGGGGTAGTTTGCCCTCCCCCAGATCTAGACCAGTGGTCTCTCTCCAACGTCTTTTCCAACTCTAAATCCAATGGGCTTATGAACTCACTGATGAGATAGGGTTAGGGCTGTGTGTCAGGGAAAGAGAAGTCCCACCTTGGGGACCGATACTAACACTGGATAAATCCCCATTTTTCAGTTTTCTAACTGTAGGTTACATCTTCTTACAAAACCAGGCCAACAGTCAGCAGACCTAGACTCTAGTCTTGACATTGCTACTAACTCATGCAAAGGCTCCAGCTCTTGGCCTGTCAAATGCAGGTAATGATGCTTTTCCACAGGCCTCGCACATACCGATGATGAGGAGCACTCTATGATGTAATTAAAACGTTTTTTGCTTTAAATAGCATTTTATTTTTTTCCACAATCAAAATTTTTTACAATTGGTTTAACCACTGGATTTCCCCAAAGCAAAACAAAACCCAGTAAAAAGTGACTCATTGATTGAGGACCTCAGACGGGGAGGCAGGAAACTGAATTCTAGGTCACCACAGCTTGTGCTGGGGTCTTCCACACTGAAGTAGCTCCAAATAAACTACCCTCCCAACTCTTCAATCTACTTGTTTCCTACAATCTTTTCCTTCACTCTATCTCATTTTCACAGAGACGAAAACCTTGATCTTACCCTTGCCCACAAGTGTTCTACTTCCATGTTCCTGAGCTTGGAAATTCCTTTATCTGATTCATAATCTTTCAACTTTTTATCTTTCCTTATGCTTAACAACCCCTCACCCTGTTTTTCATCCTCATTGTCACCACTAATCCTTCAACCCTTCAGTTACTTTCCAGGCTATTAACACTGCAATGGCTATGCTGTCCTCCCTTCCCTATCTCGATGTTTGGTGAACAATTCAGCTCTATGCTCCCATACATAAACCCTTTGTTCCCTTGTTCTCTCACCAATCACACATTGCCAAACTCCCACCATCTACCTCATTTACACCTATCCACATGCAGATGAATGGAACCTGAGGATGTCATGAAATCAAGCTGACTGGTCCACTACAATGTATGTTACATAATTTCCTCAGCAAGGAAATGCTCTTACACCTTCACTATCACCTTCACTATTCTCCATCACTAACCACAGCGATTGTTCTAAACTTGCTCATTTCTTTCCAAGCTCCCCAAAACATCCCCTCCCCTACTCTTTCAGCTAAGGACTTTCCTCCTACTTCACCTCCTTCTCCATCTCATATCACAAGACATTACCCCCCACTATCTCCTCCTTTCCCCATCTCAGAGGTACCCTTCCCAAGGCAAACTCCTCAATATCCACCTCTCCAATGTTTTTCAGCAGACTGCTCCCTCTATTATCCTCATTTTTCTCTAACATTTAACTTCTCCCTAACTACTTGCTCCTTCCTTGTTGCCTATAAATATGTCTGCATCTCCTAAAAACAAAAAAACCCGCACGTGGGCCTTGCTCGCTATCATCCTGGTATCATTCAGGTCCTCAAGTCCACGAAAAAGCCATCTAATGCTGGGTGCCTCCATTTCTCTCTCCTCTCCCTAGCTAACACTGCTTTCTCCAATGTTACCAGTAACCTCTCAAATGCCAAACCTAATGGCCTTTCCTCACTCCTTCTTGACCTGTCTGCAGCAGCTGATATTGTCCATCACCATCTTCTCTCTTAACTGTTCTCTCTTGGTTCTCCTCCTACCTGTCTGACCATTCTGAGTCTCCTTCACTGCATCTTCATCCAGGGCACAATCACTAACCATGGGTATCTCCCCCAGGATCTGTCCTAAGCCTTCTTTTCTCCCTCTATATTATCTCAATTGGCAATCTCATCAGCTCCCACTAGTGTGATGATCCAGACCTATATACAGCCTTAGTCTCTCTCCTTGGCTCCAGTCCCATATCACCATTTGCCTCTTGGACATCTCAAACTGGATATCTATAGGCATCTCAAACTCAGGATAGGCAAAACTTAAACTTGACATATCCCCAACTCCCCAAACCCTTCCTTCTTTCTAACTTCCCTGTAATTGTCAAGGGCACCACCATGCTCCTGGTCACCCAGGCTCACAACCTTGTTGTCAATTCTGACTCCTCACCTGAACTCACTCCCACATCCAACTTTCATGACAGATCTATCCCTTTCTCTCCACTCCTGTAGCCACCACCTTGGTGCAAGCTTTACCACTTCAGGCCTGTGTTATTATAATAGCCTTTGACGGCTTTTCCTGCCTCAAGTTTCTCCCTATTCCAATCCATCAGCAGATCTGTCCATGTCACTCCCTACTCAAACTCCAGTGGCTCCCTATTACCTTTAGGATCACATATAAAATTCCCTGTTTGGCATTTAAAGCTCTTCACAACCTGGTCCCTTCATACCTTCCCAGTGTTCTTATACCTTACTCCCTTCATATATGCTATGATCCAGTGACACTGGCCTACTTTATGTTCTTCATACAAGACACTTAATCTCTGATTCCATGCCTTTTCACTGGCTATCCCCCATGCCTGGAAAACTTTTTCTCCTCACTTCTGTCTTTCCTGGCTTCCTTTAAGTCAGCTCAAATTTAGAACTATGGCCAAAGGGCTATAAAATTGGATATACCCTTTGATTCAGCAATACCGCTTCTAGGGCTGTATCCCATAGAGATCATAAAAACAGGAAAAGGACCCACATGTACAAAAATATTTATAGTAGCTCTTTTTGTGATGGCCAAGAACTGGAAATTGAGGGGATGTCCATCAATTGGGGAATGGCTGAACAAGCTGTGGTATATGAATGTAATAGAATACTATCGCACTATAAGAAATGAGCAGGCATACTTAAAAACCTGCAAAGACTTATATGAACCGATGCAGAGTGAAATGAGCAGAACCAGAAGAACATTGCAGACAGTAACAGCCACATTGTTCGATGACTGACCTTGACAGACTTTGCCCTTCTCAGCAATGAAAGGATCTAGGACAACTCCAAAACATTAACGATGGAAAATGCTATCCATATCTAGAGAAAGAGCTTTGGAGTCTGAATGCAGATGGAAGCATATTATTTGCTCTCCTTTTCTTTTGTTATTTGGTTTTGTTTCTTCTTTCTTGTGGTTCCTCTCATTAGTTCTAACTCTTCTATACATAATGTGAAAATATGTTTAATATGAATGTAAAGGTAAAGCCTCTATCAGATCGTATGCCATCTTGGGGAGGGACAAGAACAGAGTGTGGGGGGGAACTGAAAACTCAAAAGCTTATGAAAGTGAATGTTAAAAACTAAAAATAATTATTTAAAAAAACAACCCAGCTCAAATCCCATCTTCAGTAAGAGGCCTTTCCCAGTCCCCTCCCTCTGAGATTACCTTCCTTCTACACTGTATATATCTTATATTTACACAGTTGCTTGCATGAAGTCCTTCCTAGTCAGAGTGTGAGCTCCTTGAGGGCAGGGATCTTGTTTTATCTTTTCTTTGAATCTTCAATGCTTATGGCAATACCTGACACATCAATGCTTCTTGATTGACTTGGGTTTTAGTCTTGGCTATGCTACTAAGTGTATGATCCTTGGGCCTTTATTTATTCAATGAGGATGGAGGAGATGATCTCCTGGGTCCTTTGCAGTTCTGACATTTTACGAATTCATGGTCCTGGGTTACGGAAGTGTTTCCTCCTTTTTATCTGAATTATGAACCTGAACTCCACTCCCAAAGGACAACTGGCTTTATTTCACTGTTCTTTCGTCTCTACATCTACATCAGATTCTCTGCAACAGTCAGTTGTATCTTTTCTATAGTAGTTTTGGAGGGAGTTTTTCCTACTAAGTGGGAACATCCATTCATTCCATGATGAGTAGAAAAAAGACTGGGTACCTCATCTCTCTAAGGATGGGGGCTCTGGAAGCATAAAGATTATGCATTACCTTCTCATTATCATACTGTTTTAGACATTAAGGACTTCATCTTCACTATACTACCTTCCCTTTCCATGTTTTTAATTCTTCAGGACAATTTCCCCCTCCAACCAACATTCCAAACCTACCCTCAAACTCCATACACATGGGAGATTGAAGCCCTTACCTCTCTCTCAGCTCAGCAATTTGGAGATATCACAGCTACAACAGCTACAATGGTCACCTTGTGTCAGCCAGGCCTGGAATGGGAAAGCACAGAGTCATGGAGACAGAGATAAAATATCATCTTCTCCGAGGCAAACCAATGGAAACACTGGAAAAGTCTAAAAATATATGCAAGGCACCATGCCTATAAACCTCACACCTCTGCAAAGGGGTGGGAGAGAAAGATTCTTTGTAATTCTGGAACATTCACTTTTGATTATTCTGTGGCTATTCCTTCCAATTCTGATTCTAATTCTTATACCTCCCCCACCCCCCATCTACTCAGGGGTGATTAACTAGTTTTTTCACCAGGAGTTTCCACTTCATCAGTTAAGAAAGGTCAGCTACATGGTCAATGGATCCCAGGAGCCAACTTTCCACCAGAGCCTCCAAAATTCCCTAAAGCAAGATTCCTGCTTTTTCCTCATTTCTCTACCAGGGTCCTTACTTTACCTTCATTCTTCTCAACTAACCTCTCAACCTCAACACTGCTAATAACCCAGACCAGCCAGTATGCTACAGGCTATACTTCTGGCCAGAGTTATCTCCTGACTCACCCATCTCCAGCTTATCTCTGGAGCCTTAATGGCTTCCCTTTCCCCTACAAAAATACAGTATTTAAAAAAAAAAAAAGTTTTCTGAAGCCACGGAGCAGGCGAGTGTTTTATTACACAATCTCAGGGTAGTAGGGAACCTTAAAGGTCATCTAATATGACTTATATCTGAGCAGTTGTTAAAAAAATAAAAATATGGGGCAGCTAGGTGGCGCAGTGAGTAGAGCACCGGCCCTGGAGTCAGGAGGACGTGAGTTCAAATCCGGCCTCAGACACTTGACACATGTACTAGCTGTGTGACCTTGGGCAAGTCACTTAACCCCAATTGCCCTGCCAAAAAGCAAAAAAAAATTAAAAAAAATAAAAATAGGATTATAGTAAAAAATCTTGAAAATATGACCATATTGTCTTGAAAACAAGGAATCCACTTCAAAGGCAGCTTTGCCATTTACTATTTATGTGACTTTAGGCAAGTCAGTTAACCTCTCTGGGACAATTTTTAATTTCCAAATTAAGGGAATTGGACTAAATGACCACTAAGGTCCCCTAGGACATCTCCCCAAGTGGTCATTTTTGGGGAATAAAATGGAAATTTTGGGTAAAAGGGAAGCACACAATTTAAAACACCCTTTAGAAAGTCAGTTTGTTATTTTGGGAACAAAAAAATGTATTATGTATAACTTGGTTTGTTCATAAAATCATCAAATTATATATTTAGAAATGTGAAGGCCCCCAAAATAGAATCTTCGAAAATTTTAGGAAAATAAGGGGGTTTGTTTCTCCTGATTTGGTTGGGGGGAAAAACCAATAGAATCTTTGGATTTGTAAACTGGGTTTTCCTGCCAGATTTTCCCATCTCCTCTCTCTATACTACTAAGTCTTCATGTTTACAAGATGGTAATGGTATGGTGTGAACAACACTGAATTTGGAGTCATGGAGAGTGAGTCTGAAGCCTTTTCATTCACTCACTCAATAAATATTCATAAGCTCACTACATACCAACTTTCCTTTAAGTCTTGCAAGACATACAAAGATGTGTAAGACACAACCAAGCCCTACTCTCCAAAAGGCACAGAAATAACTACACTAAAAAGGAAGCAGGGATGAGACCACTCCTCATCTGACTCCAGGTAACTTGCTATATAGCCAACCTGATGGGCAAAGATCCTACAAGAACCAATCTATTCCCAGCCCCAATGTGTCCAGGTGACCACACAGCTCCTAGTGTGCAAAGAGGGAGAAGGACCAGCACCTCGCACTGTCACACCTCCCAACTCCCTTTTAAACAGCTTGAGGACCAGGACCTTTACATCTTTGTACTAGTGCCTAACACATAGGAGATGCTTGATGTTTGTATGAATGCATGAATGGATGCACCTCTCTTTTAGGAGAAAACATTTTCCCTCTGGACAATCAGGGGATATCCTTTTTCCTGGCACATGGATCCCACTAGTCCTAGCCCAGGGGTGGGGAACCTGGGATCCTGAGGCCACATGTGGCCCTTTAGGTCCTCAAGTGCGGCCCTCTGACTGAATCCAAACTTCCTTAATAAAAGGATTCATTCTGTGAAGTTTGGATTCGGTTAAAGGGCTGCACTTGAGGATCTAGAGGGCTACATGTGGCCTTGAGGCTGCAGGTTCCCCACGCCTGTTAGCCTAACAGACCCACAGATCAGGTGGCAAAGCTGAGGAAATAATACTGACGGCTGACATTTCTATAGCACTTTACGTCTGCAGAGTGCTTTATATAAATTGTCACCTGATCCTCACAACAACCCCAGTATGAGGGAGGTGCTGTTATCTCTCAGTTACAGATAAGGAAACTGAGGCTTGGAGCTGAAGGACCTGAACAGGGCCATATAGCTAGTTGGTCTCTGAGATGTGATATGAACCCAACACTTCCTGATTCCACTTTCTCTACTGTCATGCTGCAACAACTCCAAAAGGAAAGCAGCTGAGTCCTGTCTCTCAGACTCTAGCACCCTGCCTCCTGTGACCTGGAACCAGTCTCACCTTCCCTTCCCTCACACATTCAAGATTCCTAGGTATGTAACTCTCACCCCATCCAGGGTGATCTAGTGTCTTTTAAAACTGCGCACGATGGAGTAGAAATAGGTGCCATTTTTTCTCTACCCCTCTACCCCTACCACCATTCTCCCCTTGCCCAGCGGGTCTTTCAGACCAGGGACATAAATGGACATTGCCTTTCCTCCTCCCCCTTTTTCTCCTTCCCTTACCCCAGCTCATAACAGCTGGCACCCAAAGCTTGGGAGTACGTACACAGGGGATGTAGCCAGCGGAAAGGAGCCAGGGCTGTGACTGGTTCCAGACATTAACCAATGAGAAGGCGCCTCCTGGGACTTCATGCTATTTCTCTTAGAGCCTCCTGGGGATCAAGACTAGGGACCAGGAACCAGGAGACCTGTGAGAGGAAGTGGTAGTGCTACTGGTGGTATAAAGCTAGGAGCTCTGCAGTCAGGAGAAGGTAAAAGATTTTAGATAAGAGCAAGGCAATCCCTCCGATTAGAGAAATATCCCTGAACCAAAGGGAAAAAAAACAGCTGCTTTCCTCACACATTCTCTGCCCACTCCAGGGGCTAGAACCTGTAAATATGGCTTGGGAAGTCACACTGAGCTCCTCCGCCTTCCTTTCTAAGCTTGGAATGAGGAGCTTGAGGATTCTAGGGACCAAAGGTATTACTAAGGCCTCATTCCTGAAGATGTATCTTAGTCTGGAGCCAGTTACCTTGGGAATTTCACACTAAATCCAAACCCTGGAGTGGGGAGGAGGGATCCAGACAATTTAGTTCCCCCTTCCCCTTCCTGACAACTGGTACCACCAGACACAATAGCTCTTTTCTCCTGACTCTGAGAAGACACATCTGCTCCGGAGGGCTGGAGGATTGGCTACACTCCCCTCTGGATCTCTTTTCCACATGCCTGCACATGTGCGTGCACACACACACACACATACACATCCCACCTTCCCTGGGAACTTGTGGAGTTTGTACACTGGTGATCCCGCCTGGATCTCTGAGGTGGATCCAGTGTACACAGATGATAAAGGGCAGGAACTTTTCCCACTACCAATCGTGTATGCTTCTCTGAGGCTCCAGGATATCAGATGAGTACCTCCTTCCCCCAAACATACAGGGCTCCCCAGCTTCAGCACAGCCCAAGCGACAAGAATAGCAGCTGCAGTGGGGGAGGGAATGGCACACCAACACAATGGGTTTATTTACAGGGTCACACACTAGGGGTTCTGCAGGCTTGGCCCCATCCCTGTCAGTCCAGGGCTCTTGCCACCTTTTATCCAGACTTCAGGGGGCTGGCTAAGGGGAAGAATGGGTCAGGACTTCACCCTGGGGCCTGCCTAGGCCATGCTCATCCTGCTGTTACTTCCATTCTTGCTCCATGGAAAGCCATCTTTCACCTCTGCATTGCTCAATCCAGCACCCAACCTCAAGGTCCTCTCTATTCTTTGTGTTCCTGCTGCACGGATAATAAGATGTAACTTTTATGTTGGCAGGTGGGGTTAGTTTTGATTCCTCCTCATAGGTCTGGAACAGTATTTTTTTGTATATTCCACCACCATGCCCATTGTAGAGGTTCATAGTAGGTCCTCTGTAAACACAGGCTAATAGGGGACTCAGTACATTCACTTCTACAATTGAGTTTTACCTTAAGGGCTGGAAGCCTCTTTTAATTTCAGCTGTTGAAAAAAGGACTGGAGGGAAAGGGTGAGAATATAAAATAGGCTTGGGTGAATAGAGGGTTAACATCTGTCTCTTAAAGGTCCTGCCAGTGAGGATGAAGAGGCTGGAAGTCCTACCACTAAATCTCTCTTCCCCCCAACTCTACCAGTTCTAATGTTCAAACTGACTAGGGTACAGAAGGGTGAAGAGGCCATATCCCATTAGTTCTTTCCAGACTTGTCCCTGACAGTGGCCACAGCCTTGAGGGGATTTTCAATTGTTGCAGGCTTTCGTGTTCTCCTCTCATAAATGGAGCTAATCCAAATTTACCTGGAATGCTCTCCCCTCCCTGGCCCATGAAAGTTACCCATCCACCCATCTTCCTGTCCTGAGCCCCTTCCTTTGTCCTATCCCCACGCTACCCCAACCGCAGAACAAGGAAGTCAAAACCTTTTCGACCTCCTGGGCATAAGTCAAGATTCACTACATATCCTTCAGGAACAAACTCTGCATATAAGACAGTGGTAGAGTGGATTGGTCTCTAACTGCTCTAAGATATGCAGGAGAGAAAAACTATGGGTTACCAGGCTGCATCTGAAGGACCAAGAAAAACAGAGCAAAAAAAGGAAAGCAGCTTCTTCCTATCAACCCCAGAAATGTGGTGTAGTCAGTCTGGGACTCACAATAGGCAGGTAGGTACTCTGCCACCTACTTGCCTGACTCCCATACATCTCCCAAGCTTCCATAAATTCAGAGCCCCAGGGTGACCCATGGATGCCAAGGGAACAAGGGAACAGGCTCTGGCATGCAGGGCATCCATCTGTGCCTGAGCAGCTCCAACCCTGACCTAGCTGACTCCTCAGAGACCAGCTGGCAGGGTGTGGCATGGAAGAGAATGCTGAGGACCTGCCCATGTGGTCCGCTTTGCCCAGAAGAGGAAGGGGAGAAAGGGAAGGGTACTCCTTCAAGCCCCATTTCAGGCTCAGCTCTGCCCACCAGCCTGGATCCAGGATCCTTAAATCCCTCTTCTGGATCAAGCCTATAACCCTAGGCAAGACCTTAACCTCTCTGGGTCACAGTTCCCCCATCAGGCTATGGTGAAGATGAATGAGGTCATGTCTGGATTGAAACAATAACCGCAGCAAAGGAGCAGGATATAAGATAAACCCATACAAATCATCGGCCTTTCTGCATATGACCACCAAAACCCAGCAGGAGGAGTCTGAGGAATTCCACTCAAAACAGAATATAGAATTATATACATATATATATATATATATATATATATATATATATATATATATATATATATATATATATATATATATATATATATATAATTTACAAAATAGTTGGGAGTCCACCTACCAAGGCACCCATAGGAATTACATGAATACAACTACAAAACTCTATGAAATAGAAACCTAAATAACTGGAAAGATCTTCATGGTTGGGTCATGCTGATATAATAAAAAGTATAATGATTCCTAAATTAACTTGCTTTTTTAATGCTATACCAATCAAACTACTTCATAGAACTAGGAAAAAAATAACAAAATTTATTTGGGAGAAAATGTCAAAAACCTCAAAGGAAATAATGGAAACAAGTAGAAAGGAAGGCAGTCTGGTCATATCAGATCTCAAACCATATTACAAAGTAGTAATCATGAAAACTACTTGGTTAAAAAAAAACAGAAAAGATATCGGCTGAACAGACAAGGCATATAACATTCAAAAATAAATGAAAGTGTTAAGTAAAGGATTTGATAAATTCAGAGATTCCCAACTACTGGACTCACTCACTATTCAACAAAAACTACTGGGAAAACGAGAAAGTAGTTTGGCAGAAATTAGGTTTAGATCAGATCAGTTAATACTTAATGAAATTAATTCAGAAGAGTCAGGAAGATCCGAGCTCCAATCCAGCCTCGGACACTTCCTAGCTGTGTGATCCTGGTCAAGTCACTCGACCTCTGATTGCCTTAATTCACTGGTGAAGGAGATGGCAAACTACTTCAGTATCTTTACCAAGAAAACACCACAGGCAGTTTGGTCCATAGGGGTCATGAAGAGTCTGACATGGCTGAACAACAAAATTCACTGGAAGGTCAAATACCAAAGCTGAAGCTTAAATACTCTGCCCACAGAATGAGAAAATGGGATTCACTGGAAAAGATCCTGATGTTGAGTAAGACTGAAAGCAAAAGGAAAAGGGGGTGGCAGAGGAAGAGACAGATAGATGGTGTCATGGAAACAACAAACGTGAACCTAGACAGACTTTGAGAGACAGGGGAGGATGGGGGCCTGCTGTACTATGGTCCATGGGGTCACAGAGAATTGGACATGACTGAACTGGATCACAACGAACAAGTTAAGCTCCAAATGGACAAGACTTAGATATAAAATGTCACATCATAAACAGAGTAGGAGCAAGGAAGGAAAGACCTTCTCCAACTCTAAACAGAGGAGTCCATGACCAAGCATGGAATAGAGAAGATCACAGAACACAAAATGGACAGTTTCGATTATATCACATAAACATTGAAAAGTGAGGGACAAACAAAATCAATGCAATTAAGATGAGAAGAGATCATTATCTGGAAAGGCTTTGCAGTTCCAACAAAGACAGGACACCCCACTGGGAAGTATCTGGGGTTGAAGAACAGATTGACAATCCAGTCAAGTAGTCCAGGGCCTTAGAGGCAGCATGGCAGAGCAGAGAGTTGGAGTCTGGAAGCCCCAAGTTTAAGTCCTACCTCAGACACTTATTGGCTGTATGGCCCTGATCAAGCCTAAGGATCAAAGATTTAGAGTCTCAGAGACCATCAAGGCCAATGCCCTCATTTCACAGGTGAGAAAACTAAGTTCAGAGAGCATAAGTGATTTGCCCAGTCACACATCTAGTAACTAAGTGGATGAGGTGGGATTTGAATCTAGGTCTTCGTGACTCCAAGTCCAGCACTCTGTCTATTATGCTACATTACACATCACCTTTCTCAGACAGGCTCCTCATTAGTAAAACAGAATGATCACCGCACCAATCTCACTGGGTGATCCTTAATGAGGATCTAATGGGAATGAATATTGAGCACTTCGCAAACCTTAAGGCATCATATAAATAAACGTTAGCTATTATGTGATAGATCCTCTCTTCTCCACACCCCTTCCCCACTTGTCCCACAACCTTCCCAAGAAAACAAACAAAGAACAAAAGAGAGTAAGAGCCAGCAAGGCAAAGCCTTATTACTTCTTATCCAGGGGACATGGAGTGAGATGCCCTCTACTAAGGAAATGAAGAACAGATCCAGTTCACAATGGAAGGCAAAGTTCAGGCTTGGGAAAATAGGTCTAGGGCCAGAGACTGGGGGCCAGGGTAGTGTTAAGCTCCCCAGTTACTAGCAGTCAGAATAAAGGGCCCCGGAAGACACTCATTGGTTGAATGGAGGAAGAAGCTGCCTCTGCCCAAATATAGACATCAGCTCCCACATCCTTCAGGCAATGTTAACAAGGGGTTTAGCACAGTATCAACACACCTGGGGCCCAGGGCAGTTCAATGGGTAGTAGTGTGTATGGCCTCCCGAGACTCCTCTTGGTGCAGTATTCTATTCCAAGGTTATGGGAAAAGTGGGGATGTATCCTAAACCATGTGAGGGGTCCGGGAACCCTACTGTTAAGGTCACCCAACAGAGCAGGCCTCCTTGAGCTTCTCCTTCCCCATCATCAAGGTCCCAGCTTTTGGTCCTTGGCACACACATCACTCTCCAAATCAAGAGGTACTTGTAGAATCTTTCCATCAAGTGACAAAGGCTTCCAAAGAAAATCGTGTCCTTTTAAGTTTTCCCTCCTACATAACCCCATCCTTTCAAACTAGATCTGGGATTCCGAACCAATCCTGTCTGTCCTCCCAGGAAAGACGTGCCTAAGGCCAGTCCAGATCTACTACAATTTCTGCAGATGAAAACGGCTGCCCCTACATCCGCAGGTGAACCCAGCCCAGTTCAGATGTCTGAGGGAGGTGGCTGGGCAGGAGGTCCATGGCTGACTTGCACTGATTCTCCTATTCCACGTGGGCAGTGTGTGGCTCAATAGCCGGATTGCGGGCACTTAAAGGGGAATATGAGCAGCTGTTGCCTATGAGATCCAGCAGGGAGAGGTAGCAGAAGATATGCGGGTGAGTCAGCCCAGTAGAGGTTAAAGCATTTCCTTCCCTCAGAATTGGAGATGACCCTCTCTGTTGGGGGTGAAGGGGGCAGGTTATCCTACAGAGAGGGAGAGAGATGAGATTATCTTTGGAAGGCTAGGCTAACCAATAATCTGTTTAGGAAGCGGTCGAGACAACTTCTGTCTTTGAGCTGGATACGTCTTGTCCGTGGGAAAAGACTCTGGAATGGAGGTAGAAAGCTGGAAATATGGCAACAGAGGCTGAAAATGGTGGTGTGTTGACTAGGGAGTGGGGGTGGGGAAAAGAGTTGGAAGAGCACCGGCTCCAAGAGGTGCCTGGGGCTGCTGCAGTCAGGTCCGGAGGGTGTCTCAACAGATCCCCATACCAAAGGGCCAATTATATCCCCCACATCAAGCCCAGCCTAGAGCTATGGTGAATCAGGCCCTGGGAACCTCCACCACTAAGTAACTCCAGAGCCACACCCTAAGGGTTGGAGGGGGCCCCCCAACCAAACCCCAGAAAAGTCCTATTGTGCTTTTTCCCATTCCCCACCTCCACCTGATTCTAGGATCCAGAATGTGAGCCACTTAACAATTCTAGATTGGGCATCAAGGGGTGTGGGAACTGAGAGAGAAGTTGGAATGAGAGGCAGAACTGTAAGAACTGTAACTGATTAAACACCTCATGAGCAGGACTAGTGACAACCAACAAGATCTTTCTTTTAAATGTGCAGGCGGCGTGGGGGGGGGGGGAGTATGAATTCAGGCCTGGCATGGCTTTTTTCACTATTGCTGCAGCATGGTTTTTCAGAAATGGTTATAACATCAATGATAATTCCCTTTAATAACAACTTGGCCTCCGCAGATCCTTTCATCTGTACAGCTCCCAGGGCTGGGCAAATGGTAATTAGTGGATGGAGTTACACCCTGGTGATGGCATGTTATTAACTCACCGGCACATGCAGGGAAACCGAGGCACAAGGAAAAGAGCATCTTCCCTTACTGAACTCAGGACCCCCAAAACGTCTTTTGAGTCTCGCATCACTTGAGGACTGAAGGCAGAATGATCAAATTGCCCTCTAAGCTTCAGGCTAACGTTAAGTATAAGGAAGGGATAGGGGTCCCTGAAGCCCCCTTCCAGAGACTTCAAGCATAAGGCTGGAAGTCTGGGGTGGGATGTTAAATAAAGGAAGCACAAACCATCATCTTATCTCATTCACTTTTGAGGATGGCAGCTATCAGGCCCTTTTCCCTGCCCTGGCTAAGGAGCCAGTGTTATGTAAAATGGTAAAATGAGGGTTTGACTTCAAAATTCAGAAGAACTTCTCTTTTGATCAGCTAAAGCCACTGGAGAGTAAGATCCCTGAAATAACTCAGGGGAAGTACTCTATCCATGTCAACTACTATGTACTAAGAAATTTTGCTACTTTATGCCTTTTGCTCATCAAAAGGTAGGATTCTTCCAAGTTCTGGCTCTTAATTGATCTAGCTTCATCTTGAAGTCTTCTTTTCTCACTGCCTCAGGCCTCTGATTTTCTATCTTTGAAACAGGAGTTATATACAGTGGCAGGGCCTACCAGTTCATTCAATGCTGCAGAATACAACATGGACAAAGACCTGCTACTGCCCTGCCAATCCCAGAGATGCCAGGATAGGGAGGAAAAAATCAAGGCACCAAAGAACAGAATTTTCTTGGTGTTTGTCCCTCTTCTTACTGTGGTGGACAAGGGAAACATGAGGGCAATCCAATCCATCCCCACAGATAGAAAAGACAGGCAATGCCCATGAAGACTCACAGAAATGACAGGAACAAGGAAATCAAAAGGATCGTGGATAAGTTGCAAATAGCAGCTTTCACCAGTTCTCTAAGAACAGGATTGGATTCAAGATCCCCCGACTTTAAAGCTTTTGAGTGCTTTTTCTAGACACATCACAGATCTGACTAGAGGCGCCAGAAGACGGTCCTTCCTCATTCTCAGGGAACACTCAGAGACCCCAGCACCAACTTTCAGAAACCCAAGATCCAAGATCACCAGCTATGTAATGTCCTCCCCATACCTCTCTCCCAATCCCATCTCCCAGTTAGCTGGACCCTTTCATGTGAGCTAATCAGTGTGGTATAGTGGAAAAAACACTGGGCTGGGAACCGGGAAACTCAAAGCTAGTACTGGGTCTACTACCAACCAATTGTGTGATCTTAAGCAATAACAAGTAATAATAAAAATACACATTTATATAGTGTTTTTAAGGTTTGCAAAGCACTTTGTGAGGTAGGTAGCAGTCATTCATACTCCCATTTTACAGACGAAGAAACTGAGGCCCAATAAGGTAAAATGATTTGCCCAGCATTGTCACGGTCTAGGAAGGAATTGGGATTTGAACCAGATTTCACTCCAATGCACTCCTCTATGCCAGGATGCTTCTCTGAGGCTCAGTTTCCTCATTTGTGAAAAGGAGAAGTGGACTGATCTTTGAGGTCTCTTCTAGTTTTTGACATTCCATGATTCTGTTATTTAGCATTCAGTGGTATGGGTTTTTCGAGTAAATCTGCAAGTGACTACTTCAAAACAAATCCTAAATAAGTAAGAAATCTAATCCAGTCAATTCATTTTGGTGTTGGGAAGGTAAACTGCTGTGGAAGAGGACATTCTGAAACACTGGACAGCTGGGGTCAACAGGACCACCACAAAGATATTAGGTAGCCTTCCTTCCTTGAAAACAAGGGTTCTTGATGCGGTTTTTTATTTTTATCATAGACCTCTTTGGCAATTTGGCTGACCCCACGAGTCCTTTCCTTGGAATGATGTTTTTAAACATATAAAACAAAACAAAACAAAATGTATAGGACTACAAAAGAAACCAATTACATGGAAGTAAAGATGTAATTTTTTTTCCAACCACGTTCCTGGATCCACTAAAATCTATTCATAGACCCCCTTGGTGAGGGGAGGGGCATGTCTGAAGACTCCAGGTTAAGATCCCCTGGTTTAGGAGATCATTTCATGCCTCTTCCACCTCTCAGGCAAGGTCACCCCTAAGCTTATGCTGAAACTGGACCCACCCTGGAGAAGAGGCTGTTACTGCCTAACCTTCAGTGGATAATTCAACTTTGGGGAGAGCATGTGTATCAATGCAAATGCTTTCTGACAAGCTGCTTTTATTTTGGGAAGTGACACAATCCACACCAGAAGCTCAGGATAGACATCCCCATTGCCATCAAGACATTCTCCTTCATATCTACCATCAACAATAGCTCCTACCAGAAATTTAACCCCTGTGGGCAGATGTGCTGAAACTCAAGGTCTCCACTGTGTCAAATAAAGTGGACAGAGAGAAAGTGACAGTACACACAAATCCTGATGGTTCCTAGTACTTCGAACCTGAATTCTTCCCTCCAATGTTCCCTGTAGTACCTGGGAAACCAAGGATAAAAAGAAGTAAGAGGTACAGAGGGGCCTCTAGCTCCAAGGTAGAACATGTTCCAACCTGGAGAGCCAGACTCCAGAAAAAGCCCTGCACCCAGGGGAAAAAAAGGGGGGGGGGTAGTTCAGGAACAGTGAGGTAGGGGCTGCTTCATCCTGATGCCAGGATGGTAAGGCAGGCTAGGTGGGAAGAAAGGAAGCTGGTGGGGGAATTGGGGGGAAGAAACTTCTGTCAGAGCTCCTAAATGAGTGCAGGGCAGCACGGCACTCCCTCCCCTTACCCTCTTCCTGTGAGGGAATGGATGAGCTTTCTCCCTGGCCCAGATCCTACAACAAGTCCAAACAGTTGAGCTACAAACTGTCTCCTGGGAATCCGCCTGCCTCACTGCCCTCCTCCTCCCTCTTTAACCCCCACTTAAAGGACCAACTCAAGTTTTAGAGGAGCCAAGGTACCTCAGCAGGGGCCATGGTCCTGCAAGCTTTACCAGTCCTGTTGCAAAGGAAGGATAATAGGAAGATATCAGTTGCCACCTCATCTTGACCTCCTCTGTCTAGTTTCTGAGCCTAAGGCTGTTTAAAACCAAGCCACACAAGTAAATTTGGACATCCAAACCAAGCTACTGGCTTAAGTCCCCCATGCCTCTCAAGTCTCAGTCACAGGATTTCTTCCTTTCCATACTGCCACCAGCTTCATCCTGCTACACTCTAGGGCTGGCTACCTTTCAGGGACAATAACTGTCTTCCCTTGAAGTCCAGTTGCTTTTCCTGGTCCTCTCCCTCTGCTGCCTTAAGTGCGTGGAGTAGATGAGAGATGCTTAAAGGACCAAGGTCACCTCACCCTTGGACCATCTGTTTTGAAGACAAGGCCCAGCTGCAGAGAAACATCTGCTGGGGCAAGGATATGTAGTTCTGGGTCTGGAGACCCATCAGCTCAGGGTGAGGAGGAGCCTAATCAGAGGCGAATTTTTTTACTTCCCTCCTTGAGATATCTCAAAGGGCTAGGGGTATCTCCAACCAGCTGGCACAGCATGAGCAGAGGAGGGACTGCAGCACAGGCTGTGGGCCCTAGTTAATTTTCCTCAAGGTTACAGATTATAGGAAGACCATCCCCATTGCCATTCCCCAAATCAGAAGGCTTCTGCCGTGTGTTTTTTGTTGTTTGGGGAGAATGGGAGAAGAGTAATTGTCATATAAGGTCTCCCTCCAAAACCCATTAACCTCAACTCCCAGTCTCAGTCTAGAGGGACAGAAATGTCTTAAGTTGGCCCCTGCCTGAAGAATACTGACTCAGTTGACCCTTGGTTCGATCCCAGGGTGAGCCCAGGGCCGTGGGGGCAGGTAGAGGACCCAGGGATGGGGCCAGAGCGGGTCTTGGGGAGTGACCCAGGGTTGGAACCAGGGCGGGTCTCGGGGAGTGACCAAGAGATGGGGCCAGCGCGGGTCTCGGGGAGTGACCCAGGGATGGAGCCAGCGCCGGTCTCGGGGAGTGACCAAGAGATGGGGCCAGCGCGGGTCTCCGGGAAGGACGGGGGTGAGGGGGAGGGTAGTGGGGGGAGCTGGACCTTGGAAGGTAAAGGAAGGGGCCGGAGGTGGGGGGGGGGGGTCTGTCCGGAGAGCCGCACTCCGAGTAGGGTGGGGGCAGTGGCGGGCACAGGCGCATTCCCCGCATTCTTCTGGCACTGAAGCCAAGAGCCCGGGCCGACTTCGCTGAAGGGGCTGCCTAGGCCCCACTTCCTGCGCAGCCCACCCCCATTCAGCCTTTTCTTATCCTCCATCCTCCCCTCACTCCACCCCACCAGCCGGGGATTCTGAGCACTGTGGGGTTCTGCCCCCTCACAGTGGGGATGGGGTGGGGAGCAGGACCCTACGCCTGCGATGCTGAGGGTGGGGGCGCTGGGCGAGCGGGACAAGGTCAGAGACTCTGGAGCTGGGAGGGGGCTGGCCCCGGAACACCCCTCTGCCCCTCCAGTTTTCCTTCCGGGGACACGGAGCGTGCGCGGAGATGGCCGGGGGGGGGGGGCCGCGAATGGACTCAGCCGCGGGCGGGATGGCCCCCAGGGAGGAAGGAGGAGGCTGGGGTGGGGTGGGGATGGGGGGGTCAAGGCGGAAGGCCGGGCTGCCACGAAAGCGTTAACCCTCCTGGGCCGGGGCTCCCGCCCGCCTTCCCCAGCAAGATCCGTGCGCGGCCGAGACTCACCGAGGGCTCTGGCCGGGGCCGGGCCGGGCCGGATCCACTGGGTCCATGGCGGCTGCGGCTGCGGCTGCGGCTGCGGCTGCGGCAGCGGGCCGGGAACGGGGGGCGGAGGAAGGCAGGGCTCGGGCCGCCGCCTGATGTCAGAGCTTTAAAGGGGCCCTCTGGCCCCGCCCCCTCCCCTCCAGGCCCCGCCCCAGTCCGCCCGCACAGCCAATCCGCGCCCCCCTGGGACTCGGGCCCCGCCCCTCGCCTCTGCCAGATGTTCCCGGCCCGAGTTCGGCTCTCCCCCCACCCCCCACCCCCAGCCGCGCGAGCCGCTTCCGCCCAGTCACTGAGACACTGCCCGCTATCCTTACCGGCCTGATCCACCTTTTCTGTGCTGGGCTTGGTAGCCTTGGGGCGGGGCGGCGGGTGGGGTCTGGGGGGAGTCTCCCAACCTAGGCTCCGCGCGAGGAGACTGGTGTGCACATCTGTGTGCATACCTGTGTGCACGTGTCTTTGTCAGCGAAAGTGTTTGTATCTGCAACATGACTTTGTAGGAATATGGGTGTGATGTAAATGCAGGGGAAGAGAGCGCCTCTTTGGCCTCGTATGCCCTTACCCTCTTTTCCCTCCTAGAGGTTCAAGAAACAGAGAGTCTGGAGGTTCTCGTTCTAACGTACTATTTTTAATTTAATTTTTTAATTTTAATTTTTCTGTTATTTTGAACCTGACAAATATCAATAAACATTTCCATATACTAAGAACGGTTAAAGGAAATACTTATATAAAACATTGGTCCAGGAAACAGGAAAGGGATTGCTAGGTGATTCCTAAAAATTTTTCTGGCTGTAACATATTAAGATTCTCACTACCCTACCCCACCTCTGCCAAGATTTTAATTTATTTATTTTTTGTTATTCTGTACTCGATAGATCATTACAAACATTTCCATATACTTATATAAAAAAGAGGATTTTATATGTCAAGGAGACAGGAAATGGACTAAATGATCTCTAAAATTGCTTTTGGCCCTAATTTGTCCCCACTTCCCACCCCAGAATTTTAATTTTTTGTTTCTAAACTTAAAATAACAACAACACTTCCATATACTAAGAATAGAAAGGAGGATTTCTATCATAACTTTATTATATTGTGACTGTGACCCCATTTGAAGTACTCTTGGTCAAGATACTGAAGTGGTTTGCCATTTTCTTCTCTAGCTCATTTTACACATGAGGAGAGTGAGGCAAACAGGGTTAAATGATTTTCCTAAGGGTCATATAGCTAGGAAGTGTCTGAGGCCTGTTTTGTAAGCAGGTCTTGACTCCAGGCCCAGCTCTATCTACTTCAGTCACCTAGCTCCACAACACCCACCCATCCCCAACCCCATCACCCTCCCCTGCCCAAAAGGCTCTGTGATTCTCTTTTTTTTTTTTTTTTTTTTGTGGTGGGAGAGTTGGGGAGGAGAGAAGGGGCTAGTGACAGTGATTCCAAAAAACGGGGGAAAAAAGTAAAGAGAATCAAGAACTTTTTTTTTAATTTAAATTCAATGTCCTGCTTGTCCATGTTTCCCTCTGAACTTTCTTCTGTTCTATATAAAAAAAATAAACATAGGTCAGAGTTCTTAAATCTTTCAAAATTTTTCTTTATCAAACTTTATGGAACTGCTGACTGGGCCACAGGGTCTAGGGTACTGAGCCACCCTGTGTTCTGTAACCAGGCATGAGATTTTGACCAGTTTCAGTCCTATGGAGTATGACTGAAAGGGGCCGAGGTTTCCTGTTTTCTCTCTTTAGTTCACTAAAACTCTGGCCCCAAAGCAATAGAGATGATTTTATTCATCTCCATTGCTCACACCTTAGAGTTTCATCAAAAGGAGAGAGTAAGGGGGGCACTCAGAATTGGATAGGTAATTTATTCCTACATGTTCAATTAGTGGTAAACATAAGAATTTAACAGTATTCAGTAACTTAGTTCAAGACTATTGTTATTTAGGGCAGCTAGGTAGCACAGTGGATAGAGCATTGGCTTGGAGTTAGAAAATTTGAGTTCAAATTCAGTCTCTGACACTAGCTGTGTGACCTTGGGCAAGTCACTTAACCCCTATTTGCCTCAGTTCTTCATTTGTAAAATGGGGACATCTGAAGAAGTAAATGCCGAACCACTCCAGTACCTTTGCTGAGAAGAGTCAAACATGACTGAACAATGACAAATTGTCATCAATCTGTTGCAGTTTACAAGACTGCTAATTAGGAATTTTACATTTCACTTTGTACTGCATTGTCTAAATCACTTCTGGGACCGCTGATAAAATGACCAGGCTTGAGCCAATTCTCTTGTTGACGTTCGTCTTCTCTGAAAAACGAAAACAAAAACAAAAAAACCTCCTCTTGCCAAAAGTCAGTTTCACTCAAACTCACAAGGGGAGGATAGGGACAATCATAGTCACATCCACCTTTAGCACTATATTCAGACGCCCACTCAGAGTGTCTGAAATAAACATTAATGTAATATAGTCAGGAGCTCAGATACAAGCTCGTCTATTTCATTCAATACTCCATGGAGAAATAGCTTTGCTTCTGATATATTTGAATAAACTCCCAAAGTCTTAGATACCAGACTTTTATCAGATAAATTTTCTGCAGATTTTTTTTCCCCAGCTAAGTCCTAATTTTAATTGCATTGATTTAGTTTGCACAGACTTTTCAATTTCATATAATCACAATTGTTCATTTAATTATGTGCTATTTTCTAGCTCCTCTTTGGTCAAGAACTTGTCTTCTACCCATAATTGTGAAAGGTTATTTCCTCCCCTGCTTTTCAAATTTATATTACTTTTATATCTAAATTGTGCATTCACTGGGAGTTTATTGTGGGTATATAATGTAAAATGTTGGCCTGAACTAATTTCTTCCAGACAGCATTCAAGTTTTCCTAGCAGTTTTTGTTAAATAGTCCTTACCTTAGTTTTGGAGTTTGGGAGTTTATCAAACGCAATGCTACTCAACTGCCCCTGGTTCTTGTGAACCTCGTCTGTTCCACTGATCAACTTTTCTATTTTTTTTAACCATTATCTGATAGTTTTTTGGATGATTTCTTTTTTTTTTGTAGTAAAGTTTAAGAATACAAAAGAAAGGCTGAGAAGTTTGGGTCTAAATGATGGGTAACAAGGAGTCTCTGCAGGAAAACAGCGATGAAAACATTCAAGGGCTGTTATTATAGCTGCTATGTATAGGGATAAATTGGAGGCCATGAGATGCTATCTCCATCAACTTTCTCACATTTCTCCTTCAAGACTGAACAACAGGGGCAGGTTTGAAATCTTTGACCTTTATTTGGTGCTGTGTACATCTACAATGAAAACTTGTTAGGCATTTTTTCATAATATTTGAATGTTTCCAAATAACTGGAAGCTTACAGCACATTGACATTTCTGTACCTGAATTTTTACTTCGTATAAAGGCGTTTGTTGTTATTTATACACAAAGGACTATAATTGATAGAATATTAGAATTAGAGTCTGGAAGACGAGTTCAAATCCTGCCTCTGATATTCTGATTCATGGTCATGGGCAAATTGCTTAATTTTTTTGAAACTCAGTTTTTCTCATCTATAAAAAAAGGCTATTGTGAGATTTGAATCAGGTAATACATGTAAGCTGTTATTCAGTCATTTAGGTAATGCTGGACTCTTTGGGGTTTTTTTTGGCAAAGATACTGGAGTGTTTTCCCATTTCCTTCAACAGCTCATTTTACAGATGGGGAAACTGAGGCAAACCGGATTAAGTGACTTGCCCAGAGTCACACAGCAAGGAAGTATCTGAGGCCAGATTTGAACTCAGGAAAATGAAGCTTCCTGACTCCAGGCCTGAACTCTATCCACTTCACCACCTAACTGGCAAAGCCCTTTGCAAAATTTAAAGCAACTACATAAATATCAGTTATTATTATTAAAATTCAATATCTCCCTTTTTCCTTAAAAATTTCAATAGTTATGACATTAGGTTCTACCATAGAAGTTCTTTTAAAATTTTAAATAACTTAAAATATGTTTTTGGTTTTGGATCCCTATATTTCCCAATGTTTCCCTTCCTTTCCCATCCAGAGAACCTTCATAAGGGGCTGAAAGATGTTAATAACAGACAAGTCTGGTGGCATTATTTAAATGGTGACATTGTGTTGATGATTGTTTGGTAGATGGCATCGCAGGAAGCTACCCACTCAACTTTTGTAAATTGTACAGATAGAGCTACTTGCAACTAACCTCATTGTCTAGACAAGAGTTCTTAACCTGGGGCCTGTGAAGTTGTTTTTGTTTGTTTTCTAAATATTTTTCATAACTGTATTTCAATATGAATGAGTAACTTTGTAATCATATGTATTTTATTTTATTTTATTTTACGCATTTAACAACATTATTCTGAGTGAGGGGTCCATAGGCTTCATGGGGCTATTAAAGAAGGTCTAGAATACAGAAAAGAATCAGGATTCCTGTCTAGGAGCTTGACATTTTGGCCATGCAGATAATATGGACACCATCTGACACTGTTTGCATTGCTCACGAGATTGTGGAATATCTCAGGTGGAGAGATAGCATTATGAAGCAGAAAAACATGAGATTAAGAATCATGAGACTTGGCCTTAAATCTTATCTCTGTCACCACCACCTCGCTATATGATCTTGAACAAAAACTCATATTTGAAAAAAAAAAAAAGCCTGTAATAGTTTACAAAGCTCTTTCCTCTCCAAAAAAAAAAAGTGAGGAGAGGGCATGAGGTATGAAGTGTAAGTATTATCATCCCATTTTGTAAATGAGTAAACTGAGTCTGTTGCCAAATGATGATAGAAGTGGTTCATCTCAGTCCAATTAAGTACAGGAGGGAATTCTTGATGTCTTTCTCCTTCAGTAAAAAGGAGGGTAGAGTGATAATAAACATGCTATTCACTGCTATTGACCAATATTTTCTTTTCTTTAGACCGTTAAAATTAACCTTTTTGAGGTTTAAGCTTCTTCTGTATGTGCTAAACATACATGGAGTTTGAAATGCAATTCTGAGGTAATCCTACATCATTTATTCCAGTTGTACATGTAACTGAATGAGGTATGGCCATTGCTTCAGAGGCCCACGACATAGGTCATATGTGATGGTATTGCTGTCACTTCATATGTCAAGCCCTGCAGGTCTAGCATGCCAGATGTTCTCTGGTTGCTTTGCCTGGAATTAGAGTCGATCGCCTAAGTGGAAAGACAATGAGTATTAGACTCACAAACTTACAACAGTAATGTATCACGCTAGGAAAAAGGTTATACTGGCTATCTCCAGGAAGCTTCAGAGTCATTTAAGGACCTGGGAGTGCTATGGAGTTCACAGACTGTTTATCCAATGGTGACTATAGAATTATGGTAGGTTTTTAGATGGGACATAATATCCCAAGCCAAATTCTGAAATGAAAGGTTGCTGTTTGTCCTGTACCTAGAGACACAAAGTGGAATGCCCTAGATATTTGAGGAAGAAATGCATTTTGCTGTACAGACCACAACCTGCCCCATGGGGAAAACACAGTGCAATATAGATGACATAGTTGGTAGGACTGGACTAAAATGACCTTGTGGCTAAAGTGGGGAAAAGGCAATGCCAAAGAAAGGGGGAGCCCTGGGGATGTTGATTTTGGTATTATCTAAGAACTCTGCTGAATGAATGGCTTAGGGGCTCTTTGTGTGGGACTTAGGAGGCCATTAAGAACTGTGACATATAGACCTTGTTGAGACTCTTTAGTGCAAAGCACAGTGGGAAACACTCAAAAGGACAATGCTTAAGCCTCCTCCACACGTTCAGTGAGCTGAATGGAATTGGGGGTAAGGATGGATGCACCAAACATACCCCAGTGGATTTGCTGAGGGTTATACTGCATTTGTTGGAAAGGACAGACAGCTTCCACTCTCACTCCAGGAGAGGTGGCATATGACTCTCTTTTTTCCTCTCTCTCTCTCTCTCTCTCTCTCTGAGTTCCCAGTGATGAATGGGAGTGGGGATCCATTGGCGTAGCACAGGGTTGGGGAACCTACAGCCTTGAGGCCACATGTGGCCCTCTAGGTCCTCAAGTGCAGCCCTTTGACTGAATCCAAACTTGTTCTGTGAAGCTTAGATTCAGTCAAAGGGCTGCACTTGAGGACCTAGAGGGCCACATGTGGCCTCAAAGCCGCAGGTTGCCCACCCTGGCATAGGACCTGGGCTCCCTCTCCAAACCCTAGCAGAAATGGCAACACATCCTTGGTCTTCAATAAGCCTGTTTCTCCTTTTTCCTACTGTTGACATTCCTTTTGTAGTCCTATACCTTTCCTGTCTAAAAAACAAAACTAACCTTCATTTGACCCATTCCTTCTAGAGTTTCATCTTATTTTTTCCTTCCTTTTAGCCAGATTCTTCAAATATTTCCTCTATTTCCTCATTATTCCCTCCTTCCTGAAGTCCCTACAATGTCTTCTACTCCCCCATCCAATTGAAATTGGAGTCTCTAAGATGACCAATGACCTCTTTCTCCCTACATACAGTGGTCTTTTCTTAAGAAGTTATCATTCTCCCTGCTACATTTGACCCTGTGGACCAGCCTGCAGTGATTTCAGATTTAGTAATAAGATGCATATCATGGTACTCCTCTGAAGTGCTGAGATATTTTCTGCATAAACCTTTGCTTTGCTACATCTGATCCTGGAGAAAGGGGGAGAGGAAATCTAGAGTTGCAAGTCAAGCTCGCCACCTTACATTTGCTTGGTACTTTACATGAAATTCTCTCCCCTGGTTTCCATGACATTATTTTATGAGTCTATTCCCATCTCTCTGACCAGTATTTCTCAACTTTTAAAAATTCCCCTCCCTATTGTATTTCTGATGCTCTTGGACTCTGCCACCTTGACTCAGGAGCTTTCTCACTCTGGAATGTTCCTCTGCCACACCAGCCCCCTTCTGCTATTGGTGAATTTCCTTCTGAAGGCCTCCATTTTGGGGACAGGCCCAGATCAGCCATGCTTTGTTCCCAATTGTGTTTCTGATCCTCTGGACTTTGTCACCCCACATGGGTACTGTAAGAAATGGGAGGAGGAGTTTTGTTTCCACAGAACTAAAGGTGTGCTTCCCTATCCTCTCCCACCCCAGCTTTAGCAGAGACCAGGCCTCAAGGTCCGTCAGGTGAGAGGTCAGAGGCTTGTACTCATGTGCATACTTTTTGAGAAGGCAGTCTGGGGGATTAGAGAGGCCAAACCCACTTGAACCAGTTCAAGCTTATGTAGGGTCTGGTCTTGGTCAAGAATCCAGGCCTACTGATTTGCATCATTTGCATATGTTAAAGAGGGAAAGTAGGGGAAGTAAAAGAATATAGTTTAATCCTAAACTAAGACAAGGAAAATCTAATTAACTTCACTTTTGCTTCTGTATCCTTATTACCCTATTTATATAAACTATATAACCTAGGAAAACTATGTAAAAAACAAAGATTGTAAACTAACCATGACTCTAGCAGGAGTGGAGGGAATGGTTACCCCTGCTCCTGCAGCTGTATCTGTGTGAGTGTTCCCGCGAGCACTGCACCCGCTCTCCCGGGGAGCATAATAAAATGCCTTCCTCTGCCCACTCTGGTCCTGAGTTCTTTGGGTGCGAATGGGCAAATCACATGGGTTTTCCTAAGGTCAAGTGAAGGGAAGCAACAGGCAGCGGAAGCTCACCAGGCTTACTCCTGGATCTTGTCTTGGGGTGTCCTGTGATCCCCACTGCGGTGTTAACAGGGCTACCACTCTGGATTCCCTTGGGGAGCCCTGTGGTCTGCAGGGCCTTCTTAAGGGGACATCACATGGGACTTCCGGCCCTGTCTCGGGAGCCTTGTGATCTTACTGCCATCCTAAGGGGCCATCACTTGGGTCTTCCTTAGGGTCTGACCCCTAGGAGGCCCTGTGATCCCCACAGATTTAAGGGATGGCTACCACTTGGTCTTCCTCTGGGAGTCCTGTGGTCTGTACAGCCTTCCCTAGGGATTATCACAGGGTTCTTCTTCAGGACTTTGGCCCTGCCTAGGAAGTCTAGTGATCCCCAAAACCACGTTTCTCACAGGTACCTTTTCTATCTCCTTTGTCAACTTCCTTTTATGTATTATCTTCCTCCATTAGAATGGAAGTTCCTTGAAAGTGGGGGTTATCTTCTTGCTTTTCTTTGTATCTCCAGGGCTTAGCACAGTGCCTAGCACACACTAAACACTAAATAAATGCTTATTGTCTGCGTACCTGCCTAATGGATGGTCTTCATTTTCAGGTCTTGGTCTACTGCTGTTCTGTCTCTACAGTCAGCCCTTTATGAGTCCACCTACTTTCTGAACTTTAGCTATTATGATTTTGTGGTTAACTTCCACATTTATATCTCCAGACACAATTTATTACCTATTACCTTTGCTGTCTCCTCGGCTCACTATGTCAGTGAGTCACCTGATTCTGCTGATTCTTCCTTCTTAATGTCTTTTGGATTTCCCACAGTTTTCACCTTAGCTCAATTGCTCATCCCTTCACACCCGGATGACTGTGTTAGCCTTCTAATTCATCTGTCTACATCCTCTCTTCTACTCTAGTTCATTACTTTTTTCATGTCGATCACCTACTTAAGAACTTGTAATCCTTCAATCCAAGCTGTTCAACCTGTCTCGAGGGTATATATACTCTGAGCCAGACCTAGCCCAGGCCATACAGTGATTCAGGGTCTGGCTTAGAATGCCATGAGATATCTGTGGACCATAAAGTGTGACAGAAACAAAATTACTTAAGTTTAAAAAGGATACAATTCTGATGAAATGTTACTTCTCTGCATCTGCATTCACCACAGCAATATCCAGGCAGAAAAGTGTGTCCTTGCAGGGCAGTGAAAATTCTGCTAAACCTTAGCACTAACTCCCACCAACTCCCTGTAGGATGGGCCTTTATAGGTGGCAAGGAAGTTAAACCAGTGATAATCCCAAGAATAGGTTCCCTAAAGGAAGACCAGTCCTGCTTCCAATAAACAAAAGCCACTCCTACCATACTGCAGCTCTTGGTAACAAAGTCCCAATAATTTTCTAGAGAACTTCTATTTATTTATTTAATATATTTAGTTTTCAGCATTGATTTTCACAAGAATTTGAATTACAAATTTTCTCCCCATTTCTACCCTCCCGCCCACTCCAAGATGGCATATATTCTGGTTGCCCCGTTCCCCAGTCAGCCCTCTCTTCTGTCACCCCATTCCCTTACCATCCTCTTTCCCTTCTTCTCTTGTAGGGCAAGATAAATTTCTACGCCCCATTGCCTGTGTATCTTATTTCCTAGTTGCATGCAAAAACTTTTTTTTTGTTTTTGAACGTCTGTTTTTAAAACTTTGAGTTCCAAATTCTCTCCCCTCTTCCCTCCCCACCCACCCTCCCTAAGAAATCAAGCAATTCAACATAGGCCACATGTGTATCATTATGTAAAACCCTTCCACAACACTCATGTTGTGAAAGATTAACTATGTTTTGCTCCTTCCTAACCTATCCCCCTTTATTGAATTTTCTCCCTTGACCCTGTCCCTTTTCGAAAGTGTTTGTTTTTGATTACCTCCTCCCCCTCTCTGCCCTCCCTTCTATCGTCCCCCCTTTTTTATCTTCTTCCTCCTTCTTTCCTGTGGGATAAGATACCCAATTGAGTGTGTATGGTATTCCCTCCTCAGGTCAAATCCAATGAGAGCAAGATTTACTCATTCCTCCTCACCTGCCTTCTCTTCTCTTCCTACAGAACTTTTTTTTCTTGCCACTTTTATGCAAGATAATTTACCCCATTCTATCTCTCCCTTTCTCCCTCTCTTGATATATTCCTCTCATCCCTTAATTTGATTTTATTTTTTTAGATATCATCCCTTCATCTTCAACTCACCCTGTGCCCTCTGTCAATACATATATAGCCTACATATATACATACAGACACACACATATGTATATATATACATACACACACACATATATACATATATATATATATGCATATTCCTTTCAGCTACTATGATACTGAGGTCTCATGAATCATACACATCATCTTTCCATGTAGGAATGTAAACAAAACAGTTCTACTTTAGTAAGTCCCTTATGATTTCTCTTTCTTGTTTACCTTTTCATGCTTCTCTTGATTCTTGTGTTTGAAAGTCAAATTTTCTATTCAGCTCTAGTCTTTTCACTGAGAAAGCTTGAAAGTCCTCTATTTTATTGAAAGTCCATATTTTGCCTTGGAGCATGATACTCAGTTTTGCTAGGTAGGTAATTCTGGGTAGGTTTTAATCCTAACTCCATTAACCTCCGGAATACCGCATTTCAAGCCCTTAGGTCCCTTAATGTGGAAGCTACTAGATCCTGTGTCATCCTGATTATTTTTCTACAATACTCAAATTGTTTCTTTCTGGCTGCTTGCAGTATTTTCTCCTTGATCTGGGAGCTCTGGAATATTCCTAGGGGTTTTCTTTTTGGGATCTTTTTGAGGAGGCAATCTGTGGATTCTTTCAATTTCTATTTTACCTTTGGGCTCTAGAATATAAGGGCAGTTCTTGATAATTTCTTGAAAGATGATATCTAGACTCTTTTTTTGATCATGGCTTTCAGGTAGACCAATAATTTTTAAATTATCTCTCCTGGATCTATTTTCCAGGTCAGTGGTTTTTCCAATGAGATATTTCACATTGTCTTCCACTTTTTCATTCCTTTGGTTCTGTTTTATAATATCTTGATTTCTCATAAAGTCACTAGCTTCTACTTGCTCCAATCTCATTTTTAAGGTAGTATTTTCTTCAGTGGTCTTTTGGACCTCCTTTTCCATTTGGGTAATTCTGCCTTTCAAGGCATTCTTCTCCTCATTGGCTTTTTGGAGCTCTTTTGCCATTTGAGTTAGTCTATTTTTTAAGGTGTTGTTTTCTTCAATATTTTTTTCAGTATTTTTTTTGAGTCTCCTTTAGCAAGTCATTGACTTGTTTTTCATGTCTTTCTTGCATCCTTCTCATTTCTCTTCCCAATTTTTCCTCTACTTCTCTCACTTGCTTTTCCAAATCCTTTTTGAGTTCTTCCATGGACTGAGACCAGTTCATGTTTTTCTTGAAGCTTTTGATGTAGGCTGTTTGACTTTGTTGAGTTCTTCTGGTTATATGTTTTGGTCTTCTTTGTCACCAAAGAAAGATTCCAAAGTCTGAGACTGAATCTGAGTGTGTTTTCGCTGCCTGGCCATGTTCCCAGCCAACTTACTTGACCCTTCAGTTTTTTGTCAGGGTATGACTGCTTGTAGAGTAAAGAGTACTTTGTTCCAAGCTTGAGGGGATGCGCCATTGATTTCAGAGCTATTTCTATACAGCCAACTCTGCCACACCAGCACTCCTCCTTCCCCAAGAACCGCCAACCCAGACCTGATGCAAATCTTAAGCAGGCTGTGCACTCCTGCTCTGATCTGCCACTTAATTCCTCCCACCAGGTGGGCCTGGAGCAGGTAGCAACTGCAGCTGTAGTTCTGTAGCTGCACCACCCCCGCTGTCCCTGGGGCAGTGACCAAACCACGAACTCTTTTCACTCTGTCTCCCGCAGCTTTTCCCACTAACCTTCTCTGTTGTCTTTGGTGTTTGTGGGTTGAGAAGTCTGGTAACTGCCACAGCTCACTGATTCAGGAAGCTAGGGCCTGTTCCACCCAGCTCCTGGTCTGGTTGGTCCTGCTGCCACCCACGCTGGGCTCTACTCCCCTCCGATCCATGCATGATAGACCTCATCTAGCAACCATCCAGGCTGTCCTGGGCTGGATCCCTGCTTCCCTCTGTTATTTTGTGGGTTCCGCAGTTCTAGAATTTGTTCAGAGCCATTTTTTATAGGTTTTTGGAGGGACCTGGCAGGGAGCTCACACAAGCCCCTGCTTTCCAGCTGCCATCTTGGGCTCTGCCCCCCTCTAGAGAACTTTTTGCGACTATAATAATCTTAAAACAATTATGACTTCAGGAAAAAGCCTAGAATAAATAGCACTTGATGAGGAACTTAACACCACCATTAAAATATAAAAAACCAAACAATCTTCTAAAAAGAATCATTCAGACAGTGGGGGTAATGTTAGGGGCACTTCAGAGTAAGTCTCCTGATATGAAAATGATGACCACCAGAAATATTAGGCCCATAGCACAGATGCTTGATCCCTCCAATGCCACCACTGGTTTGGGTTCAGGTCATCTTCAGCAAGGTAGCTAAGTGATCATAAACCTTTTCCTTGAAAACTGTCCTGGGCCCCATAATGTCACCTACTCAGTGTTCTCTGGCCCAGTAGCCAAAACTTCTGCTTCTCTGGATGACATAAAATTGTGGTCCCTTTAGAGGCTTCTAATGAGGAATTATTCCCTTATTCTGCATGTGCGCCTGTGTGTGTGTGGGGGGGGTGGGGTGGTGGTGGTGGTGGTGGTGGTAAGGTATTGGATGAAAACTCACCCTTACCTTCATCCAGGGAATCAGGATTACCATTAAGTCAGCTAAAGCAGAGGTGCCAAACAAAGAGACCTCTGGGAAAGCTACCCAAACCAGATTTAAATGTAATTGGTATATATTTAACAAAATAAATAAAAATATATTAGAATATAGGTAACATTAATATGTAATTTTCTAACTCAATATGAGAAGCCCACAGGGATCCTCCTTTTTTTCATGTTTCTATTTGAGTTTGACACCACTGATCCAAAGGATTGCCTTTCTTCCAAGTGAATTCCCAAGGACAATTTCAAATCCCTCATAGCATTAAAAAGCAAAGCAGCTCCCAATAATTCCAAACCCTATTAAGGAAAGAACTGTCTGAACCATCACAACGGAAAGGAAACCTGCCAATTAAAAGGGAACTTGAACCTCTTTCTTGGTTTGTATAAAACCTTCTGAGTGGGCAAAAATGTCAGTGGGTAGGCAACTTTATCCACAAGAGATGGAATAAAGAAGGAAGGACTGGTGTCACTGACCAGGGTTGACCAGGAGGGTGACATACCTGTTTTGTAACTGGAATGGAATGAGATACTCGTAGTCTTGGGGACAGTGGGATACCATCCCCTGGAGGGCACTGGAATGATGGGGCGGGGGGTGGCAGTAGCCTGGGCTGAAATTGGGGGTGGTGTTGAATAAGAATAAGGGGGTGGTAGAAGCATAAGGAAAGAAGAGAAGAAAAATTTTAAAAACCATTCATACATGTTTCATCTGTTGTGTAACGAAGTTAAAGCTGTAGCGATTACATTATTTTCTGAATAAACACACAAAATGCAAGTTATAACCCATTGGTGGTCAAATATGCTAGGTCTTAACAAGCAAGTGTTGGCAGGCGAGTATGTTGAGCATTGTTGAGAAATCAGCAGGAATATGTGTTTATTTACAATATGATACTATATGGTTACATATTGCATCATCAAATTTCAATGCAGGAAAAAACCCCACAAATTTACAATAAATTACTAAATTTAAGAAGGGTCATTAAAAAACTTTTTTTTGTATTTTTTTTTGAAATGATGCAAATTAAAAAAAACAACAACAACCCAATAAAGGGTTAAAGAAAGCAGATTTCCAGGGGGGTGCTGAGCAAATTTTTTTTTTTTTGCAAAGGTCAATCAAATAGGTTGGGAACCTCTGATCTAAAAGAAGGTTCACTTGGCCATAGCAGGGGAAGGACATTCACGTCAGGGAAGGGATGTTCCATGAGTATATGGGTAATTTTCTTGGGTGAAGTTTTCCTGGGCCATTGCTGATCATGTTTCTGGTCTGTAGTCCAAACACTGAGGGAAGAGACCCAACCCCTCAAGTTCTGGCTGTTTTTGTCATCAGGTGACCAGGAAGCTTTGTCAAAAGAGACAGCTCCTCTATGCACTCTGTGGTGCAGCCATACTGGTCTCCTTGGTTTTCCTCACACACAAACCTTTTATTTCCAGCGCATCCACCACACAACTGCCAAAGTGCTCTAGCACTCTATATGTAATGCCACTCCTCTGCTCAGAAAGCTCTTCCCTTTAGGACAAGATACAAACCCCTCTGTTAGGCATTTGTAGCACTTCGCAATTTGCCTCCTGCCTTTCTAGACTTGAAACACACACTTTATATTCAGCTAAAATGGCCTATTCACTATTCTTCCTTACACTACATTACAACTCGCACTACCCTTGCTTTGGTACTATTCTTGTGCTATCCATGCCTGCAATGCTCTACCAGCTCATCTCCACCTCTTCCATTTCTCTGAAGCATTCCTTCAGGATTCAGTTCAAATGCCACCTTCTGCAGCAAGGCTTCTCCTCTTAAGAGTATCTTCTAGCTACTTTGTCTGTATCTTACAGATACTTGTTTACATACAGGTTGTCTCTCTTGTTAGAAGGTGAGTTCCTTGGGAACAGGGGCTAGGTTTGCTTTTTCTTCATATCCCCAGTGCTTAGCATAGTGCCTGGCACAGATTAAACACTCAATGAAAGCTTGTCTATTGACTGATAAGTGCTGCTATAAATATTTTTGTATATAAGGAAACTTTGCTTCCATCATCAAAACTCCACCAATAGTGCAATTAGTACACCTCTCTTCTCATACTCCCTAATATATATTATGTATTAATTATATCATATATTACAATATATAATTTTATGATACAATATAGAAACATATTATATATGTAAATAACTTATGTTAATTATATTATATATAAATATATTATATATTCTGCTACTGTTCCTCTCTGTATTCATATTTACTTGGAGGGGGGCAGGGAATTTATGGAAGACTTTATACAGATAGGGTATATAAAGGATTTTCTTTGGTCCCAACTATAGTAGCGGCCACTGTCTAATTCTGATCACTGGAACTACATATACCTTCTGCTCCGCTGGGTCCTAACATGAATCTGTCAATCCAACATGCAGTGACTCTCTAGGCTGCATACCTAGGAGTGGTCTGAATAAAAAGGACTACCCTAATTAGGCTCTTTGAAGCCTCCATCTGGATCAATCCAGTGATTGCACAAGGTTCCCCTAGGGGCAACCATTTTTCAGGAGTCTTAAGTGGGGCTTCCACCTGCTGCTGGAAGACAGCGTATCCTCATTCAATAAAATGCTGCCATGTTATGGATCTCTCTGTCCTGGTCCTGTCAAACTCTGCTTAATCTACTTTCACTCTTAAAATTTCAATTACCACCTAGCTGTGAATGACTTTGTAATTTTCATATCTAATACTGACCTTCTACTTTTCCTCCAGTCAAGTGTTTCCTGTTGTCTGAGACATCTCTTTTACAGAGCATTTCCTTCATTTTTATGGGTACCTTCTGTTTCTAGTTCATAGTCATTTCCAAAGGTATTCCTCCCCCTCCCTTGCACAATGAGTCAACCCTCTTAAAAAGAATTAAAAGGAGAAAAAAGCAGTTCCGCAAATTAACAAACACCAGGACCAATGTTCTTTGCTTCCACTTTGATAGTTCCCCATCTCTTTAATGAAGATGAGGTGCATTTTTTTCAACTTTCTCTGAGGCTAACTGTCAATGAACACAGTGTTTATTCCATTTATATTGTGGTCATTACACATATTGTTTTCCTGATTCTGCTTTTTTTCCCTCAGTATCAGCTCAGTCTTTCCATGTTTCTCTAAATTCTTTGTATTCATCACTTCTTATAACATATATCGACTTTTAAGTTCTGACATCATAGCTTAAATTTAACATAACTCTTCCTCTCAGTATTTTAAGGCCAGGTCTTGGCCACCTTCTGCATGCATCTCCTTACTGGTTTTGCTGTTTCTTCCTACTCTACCCATGCTACACACAGCAGCAAGAATCATTTCCTAACATTATTTTGGTCACTTTCCCCTGGTACTCACAGATTTGCAATAGCTTTCTAATATTCCATGCATAAATTTCAAATTCCTTACCAGAACTTACTATTAAGGCCTTAACATATATTCTCCCTTCCCCACAAATGAATCTCTTGGTTCAATCTCTCCTTTCAAATGTCTCCCTTCTTCTCCCTCAATATGTGCCTCACTCTTCCTGCCTCTATGTTCTCAATTTCTGCCAATTTTTCCAAGTGGGATTCTTGTTCCGATAATAGGACTCCCCACTCTTCTCACTATTCACTGCAGGAGGGACCACCTTTCATCTGTTCTCCATCTTGAATACACATAATTGTTTGTACACTGTCTCCTCATTGGAATGTGAGCTCTCTGAGATCAAGGACCTTGCATTTGTCTTTCTTTGTATCCCCAGCACTTATCACAGTGCCTAGCATTAAGTAAGCACTTAATAAATGCTTGTTGACTGAAATTAAGACTTAGAGCTGGAAGGAATCTTAAAGGGCTAGCATGACTCCTTCATTTATTTACAAAAAGTTTCATTGATGTCTTTTTTTACATCACAGTCATTTCCGGATACACACCCTATCCCACTTGGGAAGCCTTTCCAAGTTATAAAGAAAAACAGTTAAATAAAACCAACTCAAAAAGTGACCCAGTCTGATAGTTTATGTATGCATCATTCCGCAGTCTCCCTGCTTCTCCAAGAAAAGGAAGGAAGTGTACTTCCTCCTTTCTTCTCCGGGGTTGAATGGTCATTCTAAATACACAGTGTATGGCTTCAAGTTAGTGGTCTTTTCTTTTATATTACTGGATATGAAGTTTTCTGGGTTTTATTTACTTGAGTCTCTACATCCATACCAGTCCTCTCATGTTCCTCATGTTTTACAGTCATCATTTCTTAGTGCACAGTAATTCTGTACTATATTCATATAACATTTGTTTGACCATTCCCTGATGGACACCCACTTTTTTTTTTCCACAGGTTTCAGCAACTACAAAAAAAAAATGCTACTGTGAATACTTTGTAAATATGAGGTCTTTCTTTTTGTCTTTGACCTCCTTGGGATATGTATCCAACAGTGGAATCTCTGGGTCAAATGCAAGAATTTCAACCCCCTCATTTAATAGATAAGGAAACTAGATGTCCGGAATCTGGGTAATAAGTGACAGAAGCAGATTATTCAAAGGCCATCATACCATGGTTATCCATCCTTTCCACCACCCAAACTCCTCGAGACCCAGCTCTTCCAAGAAGGCTTTCTCATCTGAAAATCCCTGACTCTGGTCAACCTAATCCTTGCTATTTTACATCTGTATTTCTGTCTAACTGTTAAATCTGCATTTACATACATACTTCCCTTTACATTTCCTTTAGACTCTCATGCTTACCTGTTTTAGAAGCGACCATTAGACTGGGAGAGCCCCAGCGAGAGAGTACAACTGATCATAGCTAACCCTTCTCTGTAACTCACAGACACTCTGTTCCAGACTGATGTTGATATTCTGCAGCTGAGAAAGTTGAGGATTCCCTTGGATATCTCAGGATGTCTCTTCACTCTTACCCATTTAAAAAAAATCCACATTATAAAACAAAGCAAAATACATTATTTTTATTGAATTACATGTTGATTTTGTAATTTGTATTTATTGGTTCTGTCGGGGCATACACATCCAACTGATTGCATTTGTGTGGCCCGCCCTAAGTCTCTGAATATTTTAGACCCGGCCTTTTTGACAGAGATAAGATGGCTTTTCCATAAACCTTTACTTTAGACAGTTCAGTAAGTCCTCATTCCAGATTATATGGTTTCAGCATGATGCCTAGGAATATCATAGGTGAAAACAGCTTGTCTTTTTCTAGTCCAAAGTCCCCCCCCAAGAAACCAGACCAAACCCAAATATGATCAAATCACTTCAGAGCAGGCCAGGTTCCAGCTCATCCTCCTTTGAAGAAACGCCCCCCAGACAGCCTCTGCACCACGTCCAAACTTACAAAGGACATCCCTGTACTCTACACCAGAAATCCCAGGACTTTGCTGATTCGGGCTTCTCCTATTCATGATCTATCCCCCAAGCAATGGAGAACAAGTACCATTTACCTTGATCATTCATCCAATAACTTCTATTGGGTTTTGATGCTACCTTGTTAACAGTTAAGGAGAGGATGAACCCAGAAATCTCCTCAGCTATGTCAGTATTCTTTCAATTTCTCTTAATCTGCTTCTCCACCCCCCCCCCCCCACCTTGCTGCTTTGAGGAGATCAATCTACTCTATTCATTATGTATCATCTTGATTACAGGTATGGCGTAGGCGCTGATGACTGGTTTGCCCTGAAGAGCAAGAGACTTCGGTCCCAGCTAGTGCTGCCAAAGCAGCACACCAGCTCCATGCCATGGTCATTGGTAAGAATCTGAATGATACGGTCAGCCATGTCACCACGAATGGCAAGAGAACGAAAGTGGTCAAAGTTATGGCGGCCTAGCTTTCGAAGGCGCCTGGCAGCTGCCCGGTAACATTTCCAAGGCTGTGGTTCAACCAGGAGGTAGCGGCAGAGAGAAGCAAGACGGGCCAGGAATTCAAGTAGGCCATTGTCCCCGTGGTTCAGATGGATCCACATGGTGATGGACATACAGAAGACTATATCAAAGGCTGAGCGGCCAAACTGGTTCAGGAAAGAACTCAAAAGGGGCTCCCGGGTCTGGGGATCCATGATGTCCAAGGTAACAAAGGATATAGTTGCAGGGAAGGGGCAGTCTTTCTCAGCTCGATCCACCAGGACAGGGTCAATGTCACAGCAAAGGAAGCGGAGGTCTCTAGTGGAAACTGGACAGATCTCTCCCTCTTCAAGGGAGAGGAAATGTCTGTATAGAGCAATACTCAGCTCCTGTGGAAATTCAAAAGAGCACCGTCATTTTTCAACCTCTCCCTAGGGAGTGGGAGGAGAAGAAAACAGCTCCCCCTTTCCTAGGGCACATCCGCCGTGTCACCATTATATGTCATTTGGGCAGAATTAGGAGCAATAGAGGAAAGCTGCAGATGGGCAGAAGTTGGCTAACTGTAAGGGAAGAATTCCTAACAAGCAGAGTTATCCCAAAGCACAGAGAACTGCCTCGACAAGTCAGGTATTCTCTTTCACTAGAGGTCTTCTAGGGAAGGCTGGAGGACCATGCCTTAAGTAGTGGTTGCATTAGATGGCCCTTGCAGGGCTGAGATTCTGTGAAATGATTCTAGCATTAACCTGATTTATCTGATCTTGAAGTGCCTTCCACACCTACAAATGAGAAGCTGGCTTTGTTCAGCAAGCACGGGGTACTTGAGAAGTGACTTACTGGCCTACTGTTCGCACTGCCCTAAGCCACATCTAGAACAGGCATCCCGCCCAGAGGAGCGAGCTTTCGTTTAGGCTCTCGGCACCCTCCAGTGGACACAGGGTGTCACGAACCGTCTGTATTTTCTGTTTGGGTTCTTGAGGGAAAGAGGCCCCACCAAGCTCCACCCAAGGAGCGGAGAGAGACATATCCTAGCAGGACACTAAAAACAGCAATCCGTGTCTATGTCACAACCTGAGGAGGTGGGCAGTGCAACGTCATTGTTGTTGTGCAGTCACGTCTGGCTCCTGGTGACCCGTTTGGGGTTTTCTTGGTAAAGACACTGGAGTGGTTTGCCAATTCCTGCTCCAGCTTATTTTGCAGGTGAAGAAACTGAGGCAGACAGGGTTAAGTAACTTGCCAAAGGTCACACAGCCAGTAACTCCAGATTTGAACTCGGCTCCTCTTGACTCTAAGCCCAGCATCCCATCCGCTGAGCCACTACCTGCCACAAATATTGTCACTCTCATCTTTTTGTTTTTTGTTTATTTTTTGGGGGGGGAAGGCAGGGCAATTGGGGTTAAGTGACTTGCTCAAGGTCACACGGCTAGTAAATGTGTCAAGTGTCTGAGGCTGGATTTGAACTCAGGTCCTTCTGACTCCAGGGCTTAACTGATGAGGAAATAGGCTCAGAAAAATTAAATGGCTCCTCAGGGTTACAGAGATAGCACAAGCCGTCTGGGACTTTTCTACTACCTCTCGATGGCCCCTCGTGCAACGCTACAACCAGAAGGACCTGACCTCATCCAACCCTCTCGTTTCATCGATGAAAGCGCTAACATCCAGAGAGGTGAATGATACGCCAAAGGTCACGGCAAACAGCAAAGCCAGGATTCAAACCCAGGTCCTCTAATGAGGACAAATACAACGTTCTTTCCACCGTTTCACCATGATCGCCTACGTTAGATACCTTTACGTTCTCCTTTATTCCATCATTTCACTCAGTTAGCTTTCACCTCTTTCCTAGTGAAATCACCCAACAACTGGTGGGTCTGAGACATCTTAGTGTCTCTCCAGCCTTGGGAACACGGTCCGGGGGACTCAGTTTCCTCATCCGTAAGGCAGGTGCACTACCGGCACTACCTACCTCCACAAGTTATTAGATGAAACCGGAGAATGTCCATAAAAACGCTTTGTAACCATAATGCCCCACAAGATTATCATCCTGGATGATTAGGACATGGATGGGGTTACCGGGGGTCTCTAACCGCCCCACTCCATACCCTCACAACCAGCCCCTTCTCCTCCAGAAACTTACATCCTAAAAACCAAGCTAATGACAACATGTCCTCAAATCTCTTCATTTCCAGTTATTCTGCCGGTCCAGGCGTCAAGTGTCTCGGGCCCCTTGAGAACCAGACTGACGTGTGATTCGGGAAATATTTCACAAAATAAATAAAAATACAGTGAAATGCTGATAACATTATACGGTAATACTCAGTCAGTCTGTGGCCTTTAGGGATCCTTGCGTACACATTAGCGGCCTCCCGTTTCTGTCTGAGTTTGACACCAATGTTGAATTTTATACTACACTCTGTTCTGAACCTTGAGCTTCTCGAACACAAACCCTTCAGCCCTTGTCCCGAGACCTTCCCAACAGCGCCTTCCCATCTCGCTGTACGCGGGTTCAGCCTGTTTCACAGAATTTGCTCATTACTGCCTTTGTGCTTTCACACACATCATTCTTCCTACATACGATTCACTCCCCCCACCCCATACAAGTTATATTTCTCTGGTTTTCAAAAGGCAAATGAAGGGTTCGTTTTCCTCTTCAAGGTCAAGCATTTTGGGGTATGTGTTGAGATAAGGAGGTGGGAGGAGAAAATGACTTTTTGGGAATGTATGCCTGTGATATCGCAGCACTGGTTCCACTACAATTTTTCCTATAGGTTTTTAAAAGGGTCACAAATGTATTAGGGGTATGATTAGAATAAAATTATACCCACTTCAGGGCAGCTAAGTAGCATAGCGGATAGTGGCTAGTGCTCCTGGTCTTGAGTCAGGAGCATCTGAGTTCAAATCAGGCCTCGCACTTACTAGCCGTGTGACTCCGGGCAAGTCACTTAACCTTGTCTGTCTCAATTTTCTCACCTGTAAAATGAGCTGGGGCAGGAAACAGCAAACCACTCCAGTATTTTTGCCAAGAAAACCTCCAAATGGGGTCACAGAGAGTTGGACATGTCTGAAATGACTCAACAAGTCCCCACTTCAAGGCTTCCCTAGCAAAATTCACAACCACTCAAGAGCTTGGCCTAACAACATAATAGTCTTTATCCAAGTGGATGATACAGTTGGATGGGCAATCAGTCCCTTAAATTACATAGCTCGTAATTCATAATTAAATTAAAATAGTTCATCAATTCATATATTTTGGACAGACACTGCAGAAAGACAACTAACTGGGCCCACAACTGAATAGGAGGAAGAAAAGAGGTAAATAGGCTGGACTGCTTTTGGGAAATTTTGTAGCAATGGCGATGATCCTAGGCTGCTCCCTGGAACAAAAACAGCAAAATTATCTTGTTAACATCTATTCTAATAACTGTAAATCATGGAATACCACAGCCTCTTTAGAATCAAAACTTAAGTGACCCAAAGGGCTGTGAAAACACAGGAGGTGGGCATAAGCAAGCTGCAGCATATTATCAAGCAAGAAGTTATATAAAAGATATCAACCCAAAAAGTATGACCAGAAAAGCATGTGGGCCGGTCACAGTGCAAGGGCCACGGACGGCGGGATGAAATGCTACACTGATATCTATAGCATGCCACAGAGTAAGGACTTCTTCTATAGAGGACTGAATGGAAGGCACAAGAATCCAACAGGAACAGAAGGCAAGGGCAGGTTATCTCCTGGCTCTGCTGGAGGGAGTAGCTATGTCCATTGCATGAAGCAGGGTCTCAGGCTGCTGAGGAATTTACAAGTGAAATTTGGATAAGCCTCAACCTGTACTCCTCTCTACTACTTCTCACAGATTCACTCCTCCCCACCTTAGGTTGGTACTATTCTAATAAAATACCATACCAGCAAATCGCAGCTAGGCCTTGTGCTTCCCAGTTTTCAGCAAAGGCCATGCTGAAGTGCATGAACTGTGCAGAAATCCATTTTGCTCAGGATTCCATCCTGGCACTAAAAACCTCTTAAGTTGCCTCTTGATGGGCAGGGAGGGTGAACGTTTCTCCTCTCTCTAGTCCATCCTCCCGATTGGTGGCTCCCGATTGGCTTAACGATCAAACATAAAATCCTCTGACTTTTAAAGCCCTTCCTCCCTTCCCAGTCTTCTTACACCTTACTCCCCTCCTCCGTTCCAGTGACAAAGCCTTTCTTACTGTTCCTCATACAGGAGACACTCCTCACTTCTAATTTTCAGTAGTGGTCCCCAGGTCTGGGACTCTCTCCCTTATCATCTCCTCCTCCTGAAAATGATGGCACTGGAAAGACCGCAGTTCCAATCCAGCCTCAGATGCATACTAGCTGTGTCACCCTGGGCAAGTCACCTAACCTGCCTGCCTCAGTTGCCTCCACTGTAAAATGCGGATAATAACTGCATCTACCTCCCACTCGATCAATAAGCATTTAATGAGCGCCTACTGGGTGCCAGGCACTGCGCTAAACGTTGCAGTATACACAAAGTGGCAATAGACAGTCCCTGCTCTCAAAGAGCTCACAATCTCTGGGCTGCTGCGCTATGGTCACTTCTTTGTAGGTGCCTAGCACACAGCATGTTCTTAAGAAATTGACTAGCCTTTAGGGGGGTGGAGCCAAGATGCCGGCTGGAAAGCAGGGACTTGTATGAGCTCCCTGCCGAGTCCCTCCAAAAACCTATAAAAAATGGCTATGAACCGATTCTAGAACTGCAGAACCCACAAAACACCAGAGGGAAGCAGGGCTCCAGCCCAGAACAGCCTGGATGGTCTCTGGGTGAGGTCTATCCCACACAGAGCTGGGAGCTGGGAGTGGAGCAGAGCAGAGCCCAGTGTGAGCGGCTCGGACCAACCAGACCAGAAGCCAGGTAGAGCGGGCCCTAGCGCCCTGAATCAGTGAGCTGTGGCAGTTACCAGACTTCTCAACCCACAAACACCAAAGACAACAGAGAAGATTACTGGGAAAAGCTGTGAGAGAGGAAGGAGTTCACAGTTCAGCCACTGCCCCCGGGGCAGCAGAGGTGGGGCAGCTACAGCTGCTGTTGCTTATGGCCCCAGGTCCACCTGGTGGGAGGAATTAAGTGGCTGATCAGAGCAGGAGTGCACAGCCTGCTGAAGATCTAAGCCCAGTCTGGGTTGGGGGTTCTTGGGGAAGGAGGAGTGCTGGTGTGGCAGAGCTGGAGCATCCCCCCAAAACATGGAACATAGAACTCTTTAGTCTACAAGCAGTCATACCCCGCTGAAAAACTCAAGGGTCAAGTTAGTTGGCTGGGAATATGGCCAGGCAGCGAAAACACACCCAGATTCAGTCTCAGACTTTGGATTCTTTCTTTGGTGACAAAGAAGACCAAAACGTACAGCCTAAAGAAGTCAACAAAGTGCAAGAGCCTACTCCAAAAGCCTCCAAGAAAAACATGAACTGGTCCCAGGCCATGGAAGAGCTCAAAAAAGATTTGGAAAAGCAAGTGAGAGAAGTAGAGGAAAAATTGGGAAGAGAAATGAGAAGGATGCGAGAAAAACATGAAAAACAAGTCAATGACTTGCTAAAGGAGACGCAAAAAAATACTGAAAAATACACTGAAGAAAACAACATCTTAAAAAATAGACTAACTCAAATGGCAAAAGAGCTCCAAAAAGCCAATGAGGAGAAGAATGCCTTGAAAGGCAGAATTACCCAAATGGAAAAGGAGGTCCAAAAGACCACTGAAGAAAATACTACCTTAAAAATGAGATTGGAGCAAGTGGAAGCTAGTGACTTTATGAGAAATCAAGATATTGTAAAACAGAATCAAAGGAATGAAAAAATGGAAGACAATGTAAAATATCTCATTGGAAAAATCACTGACCTGGAAAATAGATCCAGGAGAGATAATTTAAAAATTATTGGACTACCTGAAAGCCATGATCAAAAAAAGGGCCTAGAGATCATCTTTCAAGAAATTAGCAAGGAGAACTGCCCTGATATTCTAGAACCACAGGGCAAAATAGAAATTGAAAGAATCCACTGATCGCCTCCTCAAATAGATCCCAAAAAGAAATCTCCTAGGAATATTGTCGCCAAATTCCAGAGCTCTCAGATCAAGGAGAAAATACTGCAAGCAGCCAGAAAGAAACAATTTGAGTATTGTGGAAATACAATCAGAATAACACTTGGGTTATCTGGCAGCTTCTACATTAAGAGATCAAAGGGCTTGGAATACGATATTCTGGAAGTCAGTGGAGCTAGGATTAAAACCAAGAATCACCTATCCAGCAAAACTGAGTATCATGCTCCAAGGCAAAATATGGATTTTCAATAAAATAGAGGACTTTCAAGCTTTCTCAGTGAAAAGACCAGAGCTGAATAGAACATTTGACTTTCAAACACAAGAATCAAGAGAAGCATGATAAGGTAAACAAGAAAGAGAAATCATAAGGGACTTACTAAAGTTGAACTGTTTTGTTTACATTCCTACATGGAAAGATGATGTGTACGATTCATGAGACCTCAATATCATAGTAGCTGAAAGGAACATGCATATACATATATATATATATATGTATGTTTATGTATATATATATAAGTGAATGTGCATGTATGTATATATGTATGTGTGTGTGTATATATATATATATATATATATATAGGGAGAGAGAGAGAGAGAGAGCGTGAGAGAGAGCAGACACAGGGTGAGTGGAAGATGAAGGGAAGATATCTAAAAGAAATAAAATCAAATTAAGGCATGAGAGAGGAATATGTTGAGAGAGGAAGAGATAGAATGGGGTGGATTATCTCGCATAAAGGTGGCAAGAGGAAGCAGTTCTGTGGGAGGAGGGGAGAGGGCAGGTGAGGGGGAAATGAGTGAATCTTGCTCTCATCAAATTTGGCCTGAGGAGGGAATACCATACATACTCAATTGGGTATCTTACCCCACAGGAAAGAAGAGGGAAGAAGATAAAAAAAAGGGGGGGATGATAGAAGGGGAGGGCAGATGGGGGAGGAGGTAATCAAAAACAAACACTTTGGAAAGGGGACAGGGTCAAGGGAGAAAATTCAATAAAGGGGGATGGGTTGGGAAGGAGCAAAATATAGTGAGTCTTTCACAACACGAGTACTGTGGAAGGGTTTTGCATAATGATACGCATGTGGCCTATGTTGAATTGCTTGACTTCTTAGGGAGGGTGGGTGGGAAGGGAAGAGGGGAGAGAATTTGGAACTCAAAGTTTTAAAAACAGATGTTCTAAAACAACAAAAACAAAAGTTTTTGCATGCAACTAGAAAATAAGATACAGAGGCAATGGGGCATAGAAATTTATCTTGCCCTACAAGAAAGGAAGGGAAAAGGTGATAGGAGGGGAGTGGGGTGACAGAAGGGAGGGCTGACTGGGGAACAGGGCAACCAGAATATACGTCATCTTGGAGTGGGGGGGAGGATAGAAATGGGGAGAAAATTTGTAATTCAAACTCTTGTGAAAATCAATGCTGAAAACTAAATATGTTAAATAAATAAATTTTAAAAAAAACCCTTTTAAAAAAAAGAAAGAAATTGACTAGTCTCCAGGGGATCCGTAGGGAAAAAAAATATCTTGGGAACGCGCGGGCCCCTTAAAAGAGCACGACACGTGGCCCCGGCAACGCCTTCGGGCAGCTTTTCCTCCCCCCCAGCCCAGGGGAGGGGCCCGAGCATGCGCAGAGCTCTCCAGTTACTCACCCCGGAGTTACAGCCCACATCAAGCCCCAGCAGCGGCCGAGGATCGGGGCCTCCCGGGGGAAACAGCCGCCGCAGCAGCGCCGGGGGCAGGAGGCGAAGCCGCTGTTCGGGCGGGTGGAAGCGGGAGTAACTGGGGAAGTTTCCGTACGGGGCGGCCCCGGGCTCCAAGAACCCTGCTTCGGCCGTCACCGTTTCCTCGTCGGTGGCAGCCTCCGCCACCGGCAAGATGGGCGCCGCCATTGGCTTTAGTCCGTTGCGGTTGGATCCCGGGGAAACCGGAAAGCATGGAACTTTTGGACCGGGGCACTTTTAGTTCCGGGCGGCGCAGCGCGCAGGCGTATGATTCTCGTGCATGCGCTCCTTCCGGCTAAAGCCAGAGGGCTTACATAATGGAAGTAAAGTGGTTTCATCCTGGTCCGCTTTTATCCTTAATTCAGATGCTAGTGACCTTTTCCGCACGCCCACAATCTATTCCCTCACATATGATTAACAGGAATAGAATGAATGAATGAATGCATGAATGAATGAATGAATGATTTTGGTGTGTTCCTCTCCTGACTTATTTCACAAAGGCTCCAGCCATGCTTGTTTATAGTCACTGTTCCTCAGTCTCATAGGAGCTCTGGTAGGAAAAAATAGGGTGGGAACCATAGTTATTTGGAAGGTTGTGGTCACTTAAAGTACTCTAATGGATTTATAATCTCCTCAGTTTGGGAATTCCAGCATCCTGCTTGGAATGAGGAAGACTCATCTTCCTGAGTTCAAATCTGGCCTTACACACTTACTAGCTGTATGACTTAGGTCACTTAATCCTGTTTGCCTCAGTTTCCTGTTGCTCAATTTCCAGACAAGGAACTAGCAAACTACTATCTCCGTGAGAAAATGGGGTTGCAAATACGCGGAGAGGTGACCCAGGTGGGGTGACAGATGCACTGAAATGACTTAATGACAAGAACTTATCCATACCCGAGGATCCCGTGCAATCATAATAGCAAAGATTTATATAGTGCTTTAAGATTCTCGAAACGCTTTACATATATCATCAGAGCCTCAAAACAACCCTATTAGGTATGTGTAATTATTACCTCCGTTTTACAGAGGAGGAATCTGAGATCGATAGTGGTTAAGTGAGCTGACCAGGGTCACACAGATCGTAAGAAAGTGTTAAAGTCAGAGCTATTCTAATTACAGCACTCTTACCCCACAACTCTTGCCACGTGTCCTTCCCTAAGTTCATCACAGAGGGTCCACCCAGGAGACCTTCTCTAATATTTCCTGACATTTCTAGCATACCAGTGAAGCTTTCCGGCAGTCCACTGGTCATTTCTTGCTCTTACTACATGACCGGTATATCTCTTCTAAGTATACATTTTCCTGATGACATCTTTTACCACCGTTCTTCCTCATTAGTTCTGTATTGCAGCTCGAACATCGCATACTCACTATCATTCTTTAGTATCTCTACAGCTTGTCTTCCCGCCAATGAGGAACACCTGTAGAATATTGGTATGTGAAAGGCCTTTGTTTCCAAAGGAAGCTTGGAGTCTTTTATTAAGAGAGTTTTGTAATTTTCCAAAGGCAATCCCGCCTGCCCTTCTTCACCTGGAATTATGTCCAACTATAGGAACAACTCATGGTCCATCTGTACAGTTATGGACATACATACCGATGGGCAAGTTCAGTAGGTTTTATTCAGATGCATGTAACATTCTTTCCTGGGTGGTTACAGGAACTCACCAACCACAGAGAAGCTCTTTTCATCTTGGAATTTGTTCCAGATCTTCATCCTAACAGTAAACAATTTTAGTGGGTACCAAGCGACATATAGAATGATCTCTGGTGCTCCAAAATGGAACAAGATAAATAGGTTACAGTGGGGCCTACAGAAAAAGTGGAGTATAAACCCTCCACGATGACATACCTGGGTTCTCATACCCCTGGTGTTTCATACCTCATACATAGGCTGTGAGAGACCTTCAGTCATTCTTTGGGTTTAACTCATTCCTTTAATGTGCTCTCACACTAGCAGGTCTACATTCTCAAAAATCCACCAGCACTACCACCACCATGTTACATTCAAACCCTCTGTTGAAGAAAAAATGTATTTCCCTTATTAATTCCCCTAGCTCTTGAGTGCCTGTCCAGTGGTTTTGATCTATATAATCAGCTCACAAGGCAATACATTCAATGTGTGATATTTATATAACCAACCATCTACAATAATGACCTAGATCTTAAACATAACCATTTACCTAGTTAACCAAAAGATAGATTAAAGCAAATGCATAAACAATAAAATACGTCACAGTGCACATAAACCGAGATTGTGCTGTTTTACTAAGGCACACTAGCTATGGTGAGGTAGATGCATGTGATTAGAATAACTCAAGATTCTAGATTACATGTGTCAACATTATCAGTCCATCCATGACCATCTGCACCACACTAAAAGTGCTTCTCTGCTCACCACTTGGTCGTTGATCCATTGGCCTGACGCAGAAATGCTTATTGATTTGATCCTCACCACTCTCTACGGTTAAAGAAATCCTTTTCTCTTCCAGAACAAAATGTTAGCTCTTAATGTGAATAGCAGTTCTCTTTAAACCAGACAACTGCCAAGCTCATCCAACTGGCTGTCTCTGGAGGTGTACAGATCAGGCCAATCACTCATTCACCTGCTGCCTAACGAGAGTAGAACTCACAGCAACACAATTCAGGTTGCCCTTTGAATCCGGCTCACCTGGATGCCACAGAAATTCCAAACCCCGGTGACAGACAAGAAGCTCTTCTGAAAAGCTTTACCTTTTTCTGCCTCTGGGTGGTGCTAAAGGGCAACAGCCAACAGTGGAACTCCTGAAATGGAAGGAATTCTTGGTTAGGGAATCATATCTCCTCTCTCCGACCAATCAGGAATTGCTCATCCTCTGGTGACTGTCGCAAACAGCCACAGTGCGTGGCATAGATTTTTAGCACCCTCTGTTGTGTTTTCACCTCTCCTTGAGTTTCTCTATTTCCTTTACTGCAATCTCTTGCCTTCTGCTTAGTGGCTTAAATGAGAGCCTCGTGACTCTAAGTGACAGTTTTTTTTACTTAAAGAGTCACAACTCCCCAGTTTTCTCCTATCAAGTCAATAGTCCTTTTAAAATTATACCCCAGCCTTCAAATTTTTATAGGATGTTTTTTAGTTTTATCCTCGTTAGTGGTAAAACATCTATATGCAAATTAGCCCACATATCCTCATACATTACAGTTCTCTGAAGTTCTCAGCGTGATCCATCTCTCTGATGACCCTGAAACTGTTTCTTTACATGCACATTTCTCAGATTTTCAACAAAATATCATTCGCCGCCTCATTATGACATTAATTTTCTTCCAACGCAAGGGAGGCACCTTGTTGACTACAAATTCAGATGATTTTCTCTCTCAAACTGTCCAAATCCCTTCTGAAAGCTGTTTCTTCATATGCCTATTTTAACAGTGTATATTAAAACAGAGTTCTTTTACCACTTACACATCAAAATGTTCACCCACAACCATGGCAATATCCCACACCCTCTGACAATTAGTATAAATTTCATCATTTACACAAAAATATGTTTTCTGCCTTTTTCATCATTAATTGTTCCTTATGAAAAGGACCTTAAAGAGAGGGTATCTTGTAGGAACACACATGTCCCCGTTTTATCCCTCTCTTGGTGTCAGTGATCAGAGGATGACCAAGTCATTGGACAAGGGTTATTTCTGTGTCTGTTTTTCAAAGAATCTTAAATTATTAGTTATGGATAGGAGACACCCTTTCGGAAATGAGCATTTGAGGAGGTCATTTACTTTAGTGAATCGAATGCTTAGTCATAACTAACAAATAGGGGCAGCTAGGTGGCGAAGTGAGTAGAGCATCGGCCCTGGAGTCAGGAGAACCTGAGTTCAAATCTGGCCTCAGACACTTGACACGTACTAGCTATGTGACCTTGGGCAAGTCACTTAACCCAAATTGCTCTGCCCCCCCCAAAACAAAAAAAAACCCATAATTAACAAATAGTAAACACAATGAGATCTTATATTATTTCTATCTTTCAGTCAAATGTAAAACGGTAAAGATTGTTGAAAAGCATTCATGAAAGCCTGCTTGTTCTGCACTAATGCATTCATTGAGGATATCTTTAATTTTTGTATAGTCTCACTTAAAGATTTCACGTGTGTTTGTGTGTGTGTGTGTGTGTGTGTGTGTGTGTGTGTGTGTGGTGGTGGTAGGGGAGTAGGCATATATTACTTGTGGGGAGTTGCTAATGTTTTTCCAGTCACCTTTTTGTGACTCTCAGTAAAGTCAGAGGTTCCTCCTCACCCCCACCCCAGCTGTCTTTCCCTTCTTCAGATACCTTGAATATTGAAATTTTTAGTTCTTTCACAATTGTGTCTTTGCCAGCAGGGATGTCTTTTATATTCACTTAGTCCAGTATAGCTGCCTTTGCCATCTTTATTTCCTTCTGATACTGATCCTTCCTATGGGCATGGGGATTATGCTCAATTGGATTTGAGTATAGGTGGTTGTGCAAACAACTGTATGTGAATATAGTCACCATGTACCTGTTGTGGATGGATTGATTTAAGTAGATTTGGTTGAAATAATATATAGCTGCTTGGAGTAATCTGTTCAGCACCCAAATTCAAGTCTTTGCAATAGTGATGGGGTGCTTGTGCTTGGACCCTAGCCCTAGGACCGTATCTCTCCCCAGCCCAAGGACCCTATTTTTAGCAGTAACTCATGGGCAGGCCCAGTGAGACAAACTATCTCTCCCTGTCATAAGAACAAGCTGACCTCTGTAGAATTTCCCTTGTATGAACAGGACTATCTTGTACCAGCAGAATTATCACGTACTGATTCCCACAGTTATCGTATACAATCCAGAGGTCAAGCTATAGACTCTAACTGGTAAGGCTATCTTGTCACAGATGTAGATGTATAGATGTATAGACCCCTTAGAAGCAGCCCTGTGGGCCTCCCTCCCCCCAATGCCAGTAATGAATGACTCCTATCCCCAAGGTACAGAAATTTTATGTTCACCACCTAATTAGCAGACTTGCCGTACAATTCACTGTACTTTTTCTATATAAGCTTTAGCATCACTCCTGTTAGGTTGAGAGTTCCTTAAGGAGCTCTGCCCGCCATATTAGTGTTACAATAAACTTTTTGGCACTTGACTGTAAGACTGCTTGAGTGCTTGAATTCTTTCCAGACAATTCCACCCTGAACCTTGGTATTTTGGCATTCCTGCTTCCCTAAAATCACATCAATAGCACATCTTCACACAGATTTTTGATATTTGGGGATAATGCCCTACTGGCTAGTATAGTATAGTAGAAAGTAAAATATAGTATAAAGAATGATAGACCTAAAGTCAGGGGGCATTCATAGTCTGTATCCAGTACTTCCAGTACTTATAACCATGGTTTCAACACTTCCTAACTATGTGACAATACGATTAACTCCTTTGAGCCTCAGTTTTGACATCTATAAATTGGGGATAGTATCTCTTACCCTTACTACCCCCATAGGGTTGTTAGGTGAAAAGCACTTTGTAAACCTTCAAGTGTAGTATAAACGATGAATTATTAGGAAGAGGCATATAGAGCTGTTTTAGATTATCATGGTCAACATTAATCAACAAGAACTTATTAAGCATCTACTAGAATCTCTTTCAAACTGTCCAAATCCAGTCTGAAAGCTGTTTCTTCATATACGTATTTAGCAGTATATATTAAAACAAAGTACTTTTCTACTCATATAAGACATTAAAATGTTAACCCACAAGTGGCAGCATCCCATACCTTTTGACATAATATTAATTTCTTCCTTTACATAAAAATACTTTTTCTTCCCTTTTTTCATTATTTCTTTATGAAAAAGACCTTAAAAGACAGTGTACCTTACACAAATGTCTCTCTCCCTATAGGCCCCAGGGATATAGATACAAAAAAGAGTGGAATAATCTCTATGCTTAAGGTGCTTATATTTCTTTTGGGGGACATAGTATGGACACACATAAGTATATGCAGAAAAAAATACAAGGTAATTAGGGTTAGGGTTAGGAAAAGCTTTATGTGATGCTTGAGTTATGTCTTGAAGGAAGAGAGGGAGTTTATGATGCAGAGGTGAGGAGGAAGTACAGGCATGGGAGAGAGCCAAAAGGCCAAAGATGAAAAATAGAATGTTTTGTGTGAGGGACAGTAAGTAAGCAAGTATACCTGCAAGGCATGATGATAGTATGGTAACAAAATGGGATTCCATCCATGTTTCTATAGTTTCCCTGTTCTTTTGGATAGTTAATACTAAGGCTTTATAAGTGGAAGGTCAAATGACAAAAACAAAAAACAAAAAGCCCTTCCATTTACTTTTAAGTTTTGCCCAGCTCTTTCTTCACAATAACCCCGTGAAGTAGGTAGTGTAAATATTATTATTATTATTCCTATTATAAGAATGTAGCAAATGTTTCTTCCTTGTCTTTTTGGTCCTAGGACCTTAGGGCTCAGAAAGTTTTCCTCAAAGGGAAACAGATGGAGCAGCATTTATGAGACATACAGCTAACATCTGTCAATCAATAAATTTTTATTAAACATCTACTATGTGTCATGCAATGTGCAAAATTCTGGGAATACAAAAAGAGGCAAAAGAAAGTTCCTGCCCTCAAGGAGCTCACAGTCTAATGGGAGACAGACCAAACAAACATATATAAAGCAAGCTATACACAGGATGAATAGGAAATAATTAACAGAGAGAAGGCACTAGAATTAAGAGGGGTTGGGGAAGGCTTCCAGTAAAAGATGAGACTTTGGTTGGGATTTAAAGGAAGTCAGGGAGATCTGTGGTTGGAATGGAGGAGGGAGAGCATTCTGGGCATAGAAGACAACCAGAGAAAATGCCTGAGAGCTGAGAGATGGACAAGCCAGGAGGCCAGCACCACTGGATTGAAGAGAGAGAGCTCTGATCCTCTCTGGAAAAGAGAGGACAGTGAAAGCTATCCTGCTCTGAGTGAACTTTAGGAGTGACATTTTTAGTTAAGGAAACATCACTAGAAAAAAATATTCCTCCAGTTTAAAGTCCTTCCCAGACTTACCTGAAGAAAAGAAATATTATCAGTACTTAATCAAACTCCTTTGGAAACAAACCCCTTGTACTGGGAAGCAAAATGGGCTCTTAGCACTTAATTCAACTAAGTGCCCTTGAAGAGTTTGGCCTTTATTTCCTTGATTAAATTAGGAGTCCTTGATGACCTCCTTGCCTTGAGGGAAAGCCTAGTTTACCTGGGTTTGAGTGACATGTTTGTGACATCAGAGGCTTTTAGACCACGTGGGTTTAAGTCACCTCTTTGTGACGATTTTAGGTTATATGGATGAGTCGTATGTGTGACTCACCCTTGACCCTGAAAAAGATATAAAAGCAGAGATTGGCTTTCTCTTTTTCAGAGCTCTGACCTGCAGCAGTAGTGACTCGTGACTCTGAGCCAGCCATTGTCAAGCTTCCGGTTGAACTCAGATGTTGGTAACTATGAATTGTATTTGGTCTTTTTATAAATGTCTGTTGGTAATTTGTTTGTATTTGCTCTGAAGTTCAGGGTGCTGGCTTTTCCCTCTGAACTAAGTGAACGATATTCGTATGCTGGATTAAAGTAAGATTGCTAACCCCTTAACGTTGCTTTCCTTAGTAAAGCAGATCAAAAGAACCTGGACTTGAAGTGTTCTGTGAGCTGGTTGTTGTGGGTTTTACACCCCCCACAGCAACTGCTAGCCCGATTGTTGAAACACCCCTTCCCCTAAATCACTGTCCCCTCCCTTCACTTAGACCCAACCTCTTTCTTTTAGGAAAGTATGTGAAAGGTTAAGGATAAAAGGGCTACTGTAGGTAATACACACAGACTGTAAGACTTATTCATTGATACTACTAATTAGCAGTTCTTTCAGATGGTTTTCTGAGTTCTTGCACCACAGATAGAGGGAATCTTTGTGACCTGTCTAGAAAAGGTCTCGAGTCTATGAGGTGGATAATGTGAATTGCTCCCAGGCATGTGCCATATCCCACTGTAGGATCCACTGTCCAGTACAATGCTGCACATCACATTTCCATTTTTTTTCTGTCATTTCTGTGTGGGTCCAATGACCCCAGGTGGAAGAAAGCCACATACAAGTAGTGTTGAAGTCAAGTTCACTTTTGGGGTGGGGGAAACTCCAACCTTGGTTCCATCTCTCTTTCCTTTTTCTTGTGTTCGTGTATTCAAGCCTATGTTTTCCTCTCAGGTGCACACATCACTCTTATATTCATCCAGGTCTTCGATGAAGCAGAAAGTAGCTCAATTTCCTCACCTGCTCTTTATTGTCAGGGTCCTTGCATTCGATGGCCATGACCCCTCATTTTTCCCAGGTAAACATTCTTGTCTGCTGTTTCTTCTCAGCAGAGTCTCTGTAGGTACTTGCCCTTTAGTCTGGGTGACTAGAGCTGATCTTTTATTTGATTTGAAGAAATTAATTCAGACTGTTCACTGGAAGGTCGAATATCGAAGCCGAAGCTTAAATACTTTGGTCACATAATGAGAAGACATTACTCATTAGAAAAGACCCTGATGTTGGGAAAGATCGAAGGCTAAAGAAAAAAGGGGGTGTCAAAGGATGACATGGACAGATAGTATCGTGGAAACAACGAACATGAACTTGGGCAGACTTTGAGAGATAATGGAAATGTCAACCAAATGGAAGGGCACAGCATTCTGTGGTTTACAGGATCACAAAAAGTTGGACGTGACTGAACAACAACAAAGCCTACACATGGGAAGGTGTCCTGGGGTTAGTCTGATTTGAGTTTTCCCAAGTTCCATAATTCTTTGCAGCTTGGAAATCTCTCATAAATTGGTTTACTGTGTGGATCACACTTTGAGCATTTTTGTTTCTCCTTAAGCATGCCTGCAGTTCTTGGGGGGGATATCTTATACCCTGAAATTCGTGTTCTAGGTTAGCCACATTTGCTTCCTCAAGTTTTATTGTTCTCTCTATCAGTCTCTGCAATTGATTCTCTATCCATGTTGCTGTAATCTCACTGGGGGACCGCCTCTTACATTTGCATCCCCATTGGCTGGAACATAACAGGGCTCAATAAATTCTTGTTGATTAAATTCCCTAATGGATAAATGGTCAAATGAGAGGAACAACATAGCTTTCAAAAGAATTGAAAATTATTAATAACTGTATGAGAGACTGTTTCAAATCACTTAGTACTGAGAGAAATGCAAATTAAAATAACTTTGAGGTTTCATTAAATTGCTCAGTGCTCATGGTTCTAAGGGATTTATGTGGTTTTCAGATTATAGTTGGAAAGATCAAAGTCATATGCCATAACCCAACAGTCTAGCACGTTCTATCTATTTATATCTCTTCCCTTAAAATGAACAAACAACAACCACTGATTAAATGTTTTTTTTTTCACTTTGGGAACTCCATTAATCTATATTTTTTAGGGTACATACTCAGTTCAGGCCATATGAATTTACACTTGTTAATATGTTCCTTTATAAGTGTTTTCATGCTTTATGTATGCATGGATAGTGTTTTCTATTTTCTTTGATTCTCCTCTGTCTTGTACAGTAGGTACTTAATAAATATTGCTGTCTCCCAATCCTATTCCTTTTCACCATACTGCCCAAACCTCCTGCTGATTTCCCTACCTGAAAACTCCCTAAGGGGTAGAGACCATGCTTCCTCTTTGTACACTGCCTTACTAGGCAGGTGTGATGTGGTGGAAAAAACACTGAGTTTGGAGTTATAAACCTGGATTCAAATTCTGCCTCTGGCACCTAGGAGCTGTGTGACTTGGGAAAAGTCATTTAACATCTACAGACTCAATTTTTGCATCTGCAAAGTGAGACGATTGCTATTGGCATTGCCCGACTCTCCAGATTGCTGCATTCAATATATAAAGTATGATTATTACTACAGAACTTTGAACACAAATATTTTCAGAAGTGATGTACACATCACTCTCATGAGGAATGACTGAATTCTAGGATTGGTAGGACCCTGCAGGTGGAGACAGGCCTTTTTCTCTTATAATAATAGCTGAAAATAAAAATAATACACTTGAGAGAGTTCACTATTGTGAAGCTAAATGACTTTAAAGTGAATCGCCCTCTGGTCCCACCCTCCCCCTCCCCCTCCCCGCCACATCCAGTAGCTGAGGTAGGAGATGCTGAGTATCACAAACGAGCCAAGAGAAAAAGGTGTTGGGACCACAATTGCTTTTATTCTTGCCCCAGGGGCATTAACAGCCTATGGGAAGAAATTTAGGCAAACGAAGGGCACAAGTGTCAGCCACTGGGTAGACATCAGAGGAATTCAGGCAACAGAGAAACAAACATATTCAAGCTAGGGGGGTTTGTGGCAGATCAGCCCTGATTCCTTATCCCAGGTCCTTAATTCACTTTCTCAGCTGGGCCAGTGCCTGTCCGTATTACCCTAAGGTGCCACATGGGGGCAGCAAAGGTGCCAAAACCCATCCCTTCTAGTGAGACACCTAAGATGCTGATGACTTTCAGGTGGGTATTGGGGAGGGTGAGGCAGCAACTTTTAGTGTCTCATGGGCAGGAAGAGATGGGGGAGGGGAATGGTGGAAAAACCTAATCAAGGAAACAGCATTCCTAGGGTCTCTCCTGCATGATCCTGCAGAAATCAAGATCTGCTATATTTTTAGCCTTTATTCAGCAGGATTGTACAGTAATTTATGCAGAGCATTTTAATGGCAGTGACACCAGAGACTCCCATGAACTCTGAGCTCCCTTTCCCCCCACCTCCCAGCCTGGCTCTGGAAATACAGTGTCCCCCTCCCCTGGTTGGGCTGGACTCTTGCCCTGGATCAACTTCTCAGATATTCCTTGGTCATTTAATAAAGTGTCCTGTCCTCAGCTCTATTTTTCACCCCCAACAAAAATGTGAGGTACAAAGAGTGTGTGTGTGTGTGTGAGGGGGGCAGGGATGGCCCTCCTCCCTCTCCAGCCTGTGGCACCTGCCCAGTTTTGATTTCTTGTAATCCTGCATTCCTGCTTCCTCTCCCTTTCTCCTTAAAAGGCTCATCCAGGTGTTTCTGGGGCTTGTCTTTCATGACTTATTCTTCTCCAACTCGCTCCTGTGTCTTTCCCGTTGGAGGAAAAGAAACTTGGGAGGTGGGCTATTTGCATCCTTCCCCCCCACCCCCGCCTCAGTTTCTTTTCCTGAAATGCTGAGATTATTCAAAACTTCAGACTCCCTATAGCACACAAAGGAATCAAGCATGTGGCTTTAGCCCAACAAACACAAAGAGAGGAACCGCAGTGATTCCCATGATTTCTACTGGTTTCCATATCGTATCACACTCTGATAGTTTTTTTTTTTTTAAACTGAGGATAGACTGGGATCTCTTCCTACATGTTGAAGAACTCAATTCTGGAAAAATCTTTTGCTCCATTTTTCATAAATTAATGGAGCAAGTTGATTCTGGCAAGCAGGAAAGATTTCAGAAGAAAAGAAAGTTAGAGACTAGAGGGCTCTTTTGGGTGGTGGGGAGTGGGGGTGGGGGGGGGAGGCTCAAAAGATGGTGCTGAGGCTTAATAGGCAGCAGAAAAAGAACCCAAACAAACTTCAGATGGAAGGAGGCGAGTAGCTTGGAGATTGGAAAGGGGTAGAAAATAGCCACCAAAAAGAGACTGTAGGGTCAGGAACAGGAAAGGGAAGACTGAGAAAGCAAGAGATGTCCCTGCTAGCAGCAGCTAAATGACAAATCCTATTTATCAATCATTTAAAGATTCAAAATTTCCTAATACCTATCATTCTGGTCCCCAACACTCAGTAGCACAGAGAGGACTTGTCTAACAACTAGGATCGAATCCAGCCTCGGGCAGATCGGGCTGGCAGATCTCTCCATGAGAAGTAAAAGGGATACTAGAAGATGTGGAGCAGGGCAAAAGACATCAACTTCTGCAATGTTCCTGAGTGGGGAACGTAGGTTCCCCAGGCCACATCTCACCAGCTAGCCCACCTGTTCTGATTCCCCAGGCTGTAAACAGCATTTTTTGTACCTGGACCATACTCTGCAAAATATACTTGGGGCACACTGGATTAAAAGAACCTAGTTCCTTGGAATGAATGAAACTCTAGGGTACAGCAAGGTCTTTCTGCTTTGGGTGGCATAGTTCACCTGGGGTGCCTCTGGAGTAAGTACACCTTTGGGTAGCTTTCTAGTTTAACTGTTCTTGCTACTTGGGCACTAAACTCAGCTGTTTCTACCCTACTGAAGACGTCTAAATGCTGTGAGGGGCCTGCAGATTTGTACCACTCTGAGAATCCCAATCACTCCATTCTAGTTACAGCGCAGCTAACTGCCTCCTGCTCCAATCTCCTGTTGACAGTTTTCTTTGCCCCTTGAGTACTCAAAGTATCATTCAATCCTTTTGGGCCTTGTCAGGTTGGAAGTACCAAGGGGTGGGAGTCAAGGGGTAATATGGGGAACTTAGTACATCCCACTTCCTTCCCTAAATGGAAAACCCTAGCTCAGCTACAAAGCCCAGGAAAGATCTTGCTCATGCAACAGGCATGCTGTGCAGAGTAGGCATGCAAAAAGGAGGCTAGAAGGAAAGGTGGGAAGAAGGAACGCTGATGGCTGGGCCGAGGGGCTCTAACGCTTCACCCAGTAATTTTCCACTGGTACCAGAGCCACCACAGCATGAACGAGCAGCCAGCTCCTTCCCTCTCCACCTCCCACTCCCAAAGGCCTCACTGAGTCCCCTCCCATATGCAGGCTACACTGCCAGAGGCTAGGTGGCTGACGCACATGCACCTGCCCAGGATCCCAGCCGACCACCCAGGCGAAAAGGGGCCCCAGCCTCATCACATGGACCCAGTTCTTATCAGGGGCTTGGTTGAATTAGCCATAGGCTGGCCAGTTTCCAAACTGGGGAGATGGGAAGATAAAGAGGAGAGAGAGGGGGAGCACATTTGACCCCTGAGGGGAGGTTGGGGAAAGCAGCTGGTTGGGGTGACCTGAACCGAAGAGGGGAGAGAATGGAAGCTGGGAAGAGTGAGGAGCGTCTTCTCTTTGGAGTATGTAGACATAGGCTCTGGCTTGGGCATTTAAGACCTGGGTTCACTGTTTGGCAAGGCAACAAGCTAGGGAGGCACTTTGGGGAAATGGAGTACAGGGAGGTGGCCACCCCAGGACGGCGGGGAGGGAGAAGAGGGTCCCCTGCTGGAGATCCCGGCACAGCAAAGAAGCTATTCTAGCCCCTGCCCAAACCAGTATTTTTTTTAAAAGACTCTTCTCTATTACTCACCAGAGGGTAGCATTCCTTCTCTTTCAGGGCCCAGGAACCATTTCTACTTCGCACTATTCACCAATCCCAAATCCTCCCTGGTCCCTAGAATCTTAGGAAGACAACTTGGGGATCTGGAAGGGAAATGAGTCTCGATTCTTTTAGTCAGCGCTATACCACAGTGAGGCAGAGAGTACATCAAGGGCCGTTCTACATCTCTCAAATATCCCCTTTGGGCGTATCTGGCACTGATTCGTTATTTCTTTAGGCTGTGATCTCTCTTCCTGATACGTGACTCAGCTTGGTACCTCTATCCCCTATCTCACTCTCCGAGGCCTCAGAGCAGACCTTTAGACAAGACTCTTAGCAGGGGCTCGCTTCTCCCTGCCCCTGCTACCCCAGGGTGCCCAACTCTACACAGGCATCTTTTTAGCACTGTGTTGGAAATGCAACCACAGATCTAACTGAAGCTCCCACATGAACAGTGAAGGGCCATTTTAAGGATTGCCATTCTTTAAACAGCATCCCTCATTCTCTTCCCCCAAGTATAATAATGTCACAGACAAACTCTTAGCTTTGGAGTTAGAAAGGATAGGTAGGGTACTGAGGCGTAGGGAGGCTAAAAGACTTGTCCAAGGTCATATATGCAGTGCACAGCAGACACAGGACTCAAACCCAGGTCCCGTGAGTCTAAGTACTACTGCATGTTGCTTCTGCGTATCTTCAGGGTGTGAAGCTTGGTAGGCTATTTTGCCCTCATGCTAACTCATCCCATTCATAAAATGCTTCAGTTTTTGACCCAGGGAAAGGTAGGGATGAGGGCCGTAACAAAGAGGGAAAACAGTTTTCTCTCAAATCACACAAATCTTCCGGGGTTCAGGATTCAGCTCACCCTTGGATCCCTCTGTTGACATCTAAGATCCTAAACCATTGTCTGCCATATCCCTTGGACTCATACCCCAAAACTAAGGTGGGAGATAGGGATTACACTGGATTTACAATCTCACATTTGGAAATGGAAATGACAGTCCTGATGGGCAGGGAAGCAGGAAATTTAGTGACTCCAGTCCTTTGGCTTCCAGAATTCCTCACATATATACAACCTACAGAAAATAACTCCAAGGATGCTGTAGAAGGAGCATAGTTGGCAGAGGGGTGATGGCTAAGATGATGTTTAGTGCTATATCTTAGGGGCTGGGAAAGAGCAGGGGATGGATGTTACAGGGGGACAAACAGGTCGCATTTCTTGGAGTCGGAAGAAGGGAAGTCTTTTCAATCCCGGTTGGTGCCAAAAAGCTGCAGAAAGAAGGAGAAGATGTAGACGATGTCCAGGTAAATGTTGAGTGCTCCAAAAATATATTCCTCTGGGCTCAAGGAATAGCGCCGGTTTCCCATCAACAGCTGTGTGTCGAATGCCAAGAACTAGAAGGGCAAAAGAGAGAGAGAGTACTGTCAGAGACTGTTCTGAGAAGGGTTATCACTAGGGTACGTTATGAGGTTGATCTTTCGTTTTGATCTAGGTGTCCTTCATCACAATTCTGTTGGGAATATCCTGCTGATACCTGGCTGCTCTGACCCATAGACTCAACCGTTGGGTCCTTTACTCCTACTCTAAATCATTCCCAACCCTCTTCCTATACACACCAATTCTGAACCGACCCATTTTCCATCCCAAACTTTCAGAGATATCTCAACTACAAGATAAATTAATATAGTTTATGCATGATTCCTCCTGGACCATATTTGCAGGAGGCAATGTGGCATCATGAAAAAAAAAGTGTTAGGCATAGTCTAGTATATATGTTGTGTGTATCTTTATGTATATATTCTCTCCCCCAATAGAAGTAAGTTCCTCGAGGGCAGGGATTGGTTTTGCTTTTTTTTTTTTTTTTTAAATAATCCTCAGTGCTTTGCACTGTATCTTTGACATAGCGGGTTGACTGTATGAATCTGGGGGAGTTATTGAACTTGAGTTTCCTCATTAGTATAGGGAGAGTAACAATCACTTCTCTGGGGGGGGGAAGAATCCTTAGGGGGCAAAGGGCTGTGCTTGGCCTAGTTGGGTGTTTTTTTCCTTTTCAACCGTACACTCAAACTGTACAGCCTGGGATCCCAAGCTGCTGGAGAAGCATATCCTTCTTTATCTCTCAGAGGATCACTGATTGAGGGCTGGGACTTCAGAGGTTATCAGAGGTTATCTGGTCCAACTTGCTGATTTTATAGATGAGAAAAGTGAATTGGGGGAGGGGAGAGTAGAAAGGAGAGAGAACAGATTTTTGTTCATTAAAAAAAGAAAAGAAACTAAAATAAATAAATAAAAGAATTGAAGTCTATAGAAGGGAAGTGACTTAATTAACATAGACTGTCTTAGGCGTGCCCTAAGCATGGATGGCTCCTCTTTCTTTCCCTTTCCTGTGCATAAGACCCGGGTTGCTTTTTTTTTTCCCCTTTTTTTCACCAAAAGCATTTAACTCCCACCAAACCTCTGATGATCAGCCTTCAGTCTCAGATCTTGGCCAGCCTCCCAAGGTCCAGGTGGCTGCCTGCTGTGTGTCTGCTGATACCCCACTGCTCAGACCCATAAACACATCCATTGGGTCTGTCTGGTGTGATGTAAGGGAGTACTTCATGGACAGAGATCCCTACCTCAAGATAGCAATGTCACTACCTGTTATTCCCTTCCTATAATTTTCTTCCTTTGAGTTTTGCAAGAGATCCTTCTTAGAAAGCAAATACCCTTGGGTGATGTTAAACCTAGGCGGATAAAGCATCAGGCCAGGAGTCAGCAAGACCTAGGTTTGAACACAGCTTCAGACATTTACTAGTTGTGTGAATCTGGGCAAGTCACTTAACCTCTCTCTGCATCAGTTTCCCCAAGTTTAAAATGAGGATCCTAATAACACTTAACTCCCAAGGTTGTTGTAAGGATCAAATGAGATGATCTTTGTAAAGCATGTAGCAGAGGGCTTGGTACATAGCAGGTACTTCATAAATGCTTATTCCCTTCCTTACCGTCCTCCCTTAAACTTTATCAACAGAACAGCTTAGCTGATAGCGACCTGAGAGCAAGACCCTGAAGAATAGGGACAAGGGACAATAGTCTCTAATGAGGGCAGGAAGGAGGAAAAGCATCCGGATTGGAAAGCTGATAGGGAGACAAGCTTTCGGATTTCACATTATTAATTAGCATTGGACCTGATCACCATTACTCTAATCCCTCCCAATGACTGTTCACTTGTCGTAGTGCCTGCCCTTAAGCTTTTCCAGGTCAGTATAGGAGAATATGACCTCCCAGAGGGTAGAAGGTGAACACATCTGGGGGACAGCCCCGAGGGTGTCTAGCAATAATAATACTGATGATGATAATAGTAGCTAGTCTTCACATAGCTCTTTAAGATTTACAAAGTACACATATTATTCCATTTGATCATCACAACAACCCAGTGAAGTAGGGGCTGTTACCATCCTCATTCCACAAATGTAGAATGTGACTAGAAAGTGACTGAGGCAAGATTTCAGCCCTATGACTTCAATACTCTTTCTATTTTTTAGTTTTTGATTGGTTTGTGGATTGGGGGGGAAGGGGAAGGCAAAGAGGGACTGAGGAGGTGAAGAGAGATGGACAGAGCCTTTATGGTAAGACCCCAGGATCTGGGAGTATCAGCACTGAGAAGAGGAATCTGGACAGGTAGCATCTGTGGGAAGGAAACACTCCGGGGTGGGAGCTGTGGCACATACAGGATTTCTCCTCTTGTCTTGGCTACCACCAAGCTCTGGGTTTCCTTTGACACAGGAGAATCTATATGCTGTCAACATAGGGAAGTGGTCGTGTTAAACAAAGGATGAGAAAAGTGCTAGAGTCACTCATTCTGCTTCTTCTATAGGACAGACAGTAGAGAGTCCTTTCCTGCCGTCTGTTCTTGAGTCAGTCAGTCCGTCAATAAGCAGCCAGGTGGCTCAATGGGGAGAACTCTGGGACTGAGTACAAATCCTGCCTCAGACATTTTCTAGCGATGCCATCTAACCTCTGTCTGCCTCACTTATCTCATCTGTAGAATGGGGGTAATGGTAGTACCTACCTTCTAGGATTACAGTGAGGAAAAAAATGAGATAGTATCTGTAAAGTGCTTTGAAAACCTTAAAGTCTTATATAAATGCTAACTAATATACCCTGGTAGGGACGTGCTCCCAAGACAAGTGAAGAATGAAGCAGGAGCTAAAAATATGTGGCTTTGTTCCCAGGACATTTGAGGTGCAGAGTAGGCAAAGGAATCTTGGATAAAGAGGACCTAGCAGATTTTACATTTTAAAACACTCTAATGCTCGTATAAGATTTTAAAGTTTGCAAAGCACTTTATATACTATCTTCATCCTAACAACAATCCTGGGGGATATGTGCCATGGTTTAATATATAGCCAGCCTAAAAAGTCTCAAAAGTAAGAAAGTCTAAATTTAGAGTAATTAAAGGTAAATCTTCAAGAAGAGAAGACAGAAATACAGTAGGATATAAAAAGCTCATGAAATAATAATGGAGAACTTATATCCTTAAAGCTCCCACTCACCAACCCAACCCTCAGCCCACCATGTGCCCTGGGCACAGGCAGCCAGCTCAAGCAACCTGGCAAACTGCTATTTAAAGGTGTAGTTGTAAGGGACCCTGCTTGGTTCTCCCATGGTAGTGAATAAATCTAAATCCTCTCTCCTTACCACTTCCTTCCCATGCCCTACTCCATAAGAATAAGACATTAATTCTGCCCAGCCATTTGAAAGGGATTCCAACTATGGCAGGGGTTAGAAAACTTGGCATTGCAGAGCCAGCCAGAGGGGAAGGGGTTCCATCCAAAGAGAAAGGGGACTAGAACCCTACCTGGGGTCAGGCCTTCTCTATAGAGTGTACTTCAAGCAAGGACCTAGCCAGACCTCCGAACCCCTAACCCAATTAGGATGAGGATGCCCAATTTCAAGGGGTCTGTGCAGAAGTGGAAAGGGAAAGAGCCAGCAGAGATAGGAGAGAAGTTAGAGACATGCTAGTGGGAATAAAAGGAAAAATCATGAAAGACAAAAAAATCTAAAGGAAAAAGGCTGTGTGTAAGCCAGACCCTGAACAGATAAAACAAGTGTTGCTCACAAAGAAGAAAAAATAAGCAATAAAAAAAATTTTAAAGACCATAAAACAGAGTATAATAGCCTATGAAGGAAAGTGAACCAAAAATCCTCAGTGGAAAAAAAATTCAGTCGGCTTCCCAAAGAAAATAGAACAAAAGTAAAAACCTACAGAGTGATTCATAAGAGACACAACTTTTCAAAGGAGATATTAGGATAGGCATCCATACCTTCTCATTCATCAGATCACTTTCAAGGCCAGAAATAAAAATGCTTCTTTCCAAGAAACTACAGATCATGGACAGGGCTTCCATAGGTTCCTGGAAAAATGCTATCCTCAATAAACAGCTACTGTAAGTACTATTGATGGGCTTTTAAAGAATTAAAATATTAAAAATACAAACAATACCAAAACTGAATATAATTTAACAATTAATATATCTTCAATGATTATGAAGGCACTTTAGGAGCTTGTTGTGGTTCAGGGTAATTATTATATTAGTGATAGGATATATCTATTAAAGATTATTCCCTATTGACAAAATTCCAGATAAACTAGTTTTTAGGGCATTTCTCTCTTCCCCCTGACACCTAAAAAGGAAGAAAGACTGGAAATCAGAGCTCTCAAAGCTGAATTAACAAAGGTGAACAACAGGACAGAAAACTTAGAACACACCAGGGAAAGCTCTCCAAAGAAGTAGTGGTTCTGAGAAACAGAATAAGAGATTTTGAACCATAAAAATACAGAAGTGGAAGCAACTTTGACAGAGGGAAACAAAAGACACTATATTGAAAGCATGTATGAACTCTACACCAAAGACACTGGCTTGAAGATAGGAGACAAGTAAGTGTAACTTAAGAATAACAGGACTCTAAGAAGAACTTGGTAGAATTTAAAAAACAAAAACCAAACAAAACACCTAAATACTATATTGCAGAGGGAAGAAAACCACCTAGAATTTCTGAATATAGATAAGGATTTATTGATTGAATCTAAATATTGTGATTATAGAAAAAGCTCATGCTTGAAATTTCAAAGAGCTTTTGAGGAAAAAATTGGAGAAAATGCAGAGGCAAAAAGGAAACTCAGTGATCACTTTCAATATGCTCTTCCCCTTCATCTTTCCTTCCTCCCCCCTTCCTCTTAACTCCTGTTTTTGGCCTATTGCTCTGGAAATTGTAATCAAATCAACACTACCATTGCTTTTGAAAAGGATGCACCCCCAAGCATTATTGGGAGTGGGATTTGGAAGAAGCATCATCAGAGTCTACATGGGCTATGTATACAAGAAATATAGTGAACAAATATATAAGACCAAGAGCCATTCAGTCATTAATGGATAAATGATTAAAAAAAAAAAACCAACAACCAAAAAAACCAAACCACAAACTATTAATACATAATGAAAGATTGCTCTAGATCACCAATAATAAAAAGAATGCAAAATAAAGCAATTCTGTGTTTTTGCCTCATATTCAGCAAATTGGCAAATATGACAAAAGATAAACAGTCATTCTAATATCTTGGTGGAGCTATGAACTGATCTAATCATTCTAAAAACAAATTTGGAATTTTGTGGGAAAAAGTAACTAAAATGGCTATATCTTTTTGCTCAGATATCTTACTGCTTGGCATTACTCCAGGGAATTTGAGGACAGAAAGGTCCCATGTATACCAAAATATTTATTCAGAGATAGTTGTACTTTTTGTGGTATCTAAGTCTTGGAAATGAGGCAGGTACCTATCAATTAGGGAATGGTTGAACAAATATGAATACAATGGAAGAGGATTGTGATTTTTGTTTTCAGAGAAACTTGGGAAGATGCAGAAACTGCTTTAGAGCAAAGTGAGCAGAATCAGGAGAATAATTTATATGATAAACAACTTTAATTTTGATCAATTCAATGACCACCCAAGATTTAGAGGGTCAGTGATGAGGCATGCTACCCATCTCATGGCAGAGAGATGACAGATTCAAGGTACAAAATGAGAGACCAAGATGGCAGAGTACCAGCTAGGACTCAGCTGAATTCTCCCAACAGACCCCTCCAAACAACCTTAAAATAACGGCTCAAATCAAATTTTAGAGCAGCAGAGCTAACAAAAGGGCAGAGGAAAATACTTTTCCAGCCTAAAACAACTTAGGACATCCATTGGAGATGTCCGTAAAACCGGGGTGGCATAACAGGAGCACGGGCAGCGGGCTGCAACAACATCAGCAGCTTTTGGAGCTCTCTGCCCAGAGATATAAGGGGATTGGGCAAGTGGTCAGAAAGGGGTGACAGGGGACCCTTTGCTGGCACTAGATGCAGCTGGCACGGATTGGCAACTGTGTTGCTCATAAGCAGTTCTGGATTGCACTTTCAGGGTGGAGAGGAGTGCTTGTGTTTGGTTACAAGAGAGCAGGGATCCTAGTCACAGTTCCAGGGCCAAGAGAAGCAATAGCACGTGCAGTTGCAGGGGAGCAGTGGCCCTTCTTGGGTAAAGACCAGAGAGCAGACCAAGAGAGCAGTGATCATATCTTTCCCGGAATAATACCACCTTGGAAGCACCAAAAACTTGCAGACCCACAGAATTAGCCCTGAAAACAGCAGCAACAGTGCCTCCCCATCCCCAGGTGAGCAGAGTCCAACTTTAACATAAAGTTCAAAGTGAAGAAATAGACTGAGAAAATGAGCAAAGAACAACAACAACAACAAAAAGAACCTGACCATAAAAAGCTACTACGACGGCAGGGAAAGTCAAGACATAAACAGAAAAAGACAACAATGCGAAAACAGCTACAAGCAAAGCCTTAAAGAAAATTGGTAACTGGATCCAAGGCCAGCAAGAATTCCCGAAAGAGGCAAGTGTGGTAGAGGAAAAACTGGGAAAAGAAATGAGAGTGATATAAGAAAATTATGAAAAGAGAATTAACAGCTTTGTAAAAGAGAAACAAAAAGTACTGAAGAAAATAACACCTTAAAAAACAGAATTGGCCAAATGGAAAAAGAGGTACAAAGCTTGCTGAAAAAAATAATTCCTCAAAAATTACAATTGGGTAAGTGGAAGCTAATGATTCCACTATACTTCAAGAAGCAATAAAACAAAGTCAAAAGAATGAAAAAAATAGAAGAAAACGTGAACTATCTTATCAGAAAAATAACTGACCTAGAAAATAGATTGAGGAGAGATTATTTAAGCATGACTGGATTGGGGTAGCTAGGTGGCACAGTGAGTAGAGCACTGGCCCTGGAGTCAGGAGGACCTGAGTTCAAATCCGGCCTCAGACACTTGACACATGTACTAGCTGTGTGACCTTGGGCAAGTCACTTAACCCCAATTGCCTTGCCCAAAAAAACAAAACAAAACAAAAAGAATGACTGGATTACCTAAAAGTCATGATCAAAGAAAGAGCCTAGACATCATATTTCCAGATATTATAAAGGAAAACTGCCTCCGTATCTTAGATTCGAGTTAAATAAAAACCGAAAGAATCTATCAATTACATCCTGAAGGAGATCCCAAAATGAAAATTCCCAGGAATATTATAGCCAAATTCCAGAGCTCCTGGATAAATGAGAAAATACTGTAAACAGCCAGAAAGAAAGAATTCAAATATTGGGGAGCCACAGTCAGGATCATGCAATATTTAGCAGCTTCCATGTTAAAGGAGCAGAGGGCTAGGAATATGATATTCTGGAAGGCAAATTACAACCAAGAATAACCTACCCCACAAAACTGAGTATAATCCTTCCAGGGAAAAAATGGATATTTAATGAAATGGAGGACTTCCAAGCATTCCTGATAAAAAAGACCATAGCTAAATAGAAAATTCAATATTTAAACAGGAAACTCAAGAGAAGCAGAAAAAATAAACATGAAAGAGGGACTCAATAAAGTTAAACTGTTTACATTCCTAAATGGAGAGATGATACATGTAATTCCTAAGAACTTTATCATTATTATAGCAGTTTGAAGGAATGTACATAGACAAAGGAAACAGGTATGAGTTGATTATGTTGGGATGATCTAGAAAAAAAATTTAAGAGTGAGAAAAAGGGATGCACTGGGAGAAGGGGGAAAATAAAGGTAGAATGGGGAAAATTTTCTGACATAATAGAGGCATGTAAGGAAGAGTTTTTATAGTGGAGGGGAATATTGAGGGGTGGTGGCAGGCAATGCTTGAACTTCACTCTCATCAGAATTAGTTCAAAGAGGGAAGAATATGTATACACAGACACACATACACATATATACACATATATATGCATGTGTGCATGTATGTGTACACATACACACACTCATTTGAGTATAGAAATCTATCTTACTCAGTAGGGAAATAGAAGTGGAAGGGGATAAGAGATATGGAGGGTATGTGATAAAAGGGAAGGTGGATTAAGGGAGGCAGTGGTCAGAAGCAAAACAGACTTTGAGGAGGGACAGGATAAAAAGAGAGAGAAAAGGATAAACACAAGAAAATAGGATGAAGGGAAACAGTAATCATAATTATGAATATGAATGGGATGAACTAACCCATAAAATGGAAGTGGATAGCAGAATGGGTTAGAAACGGGAACCCAACAATATGTATACAAGAGATACACTTGAAGCAGAGAGACACTCACAGAGTTAAAATAAATGGCTGGAGCAGACTCTATTATGCTTCAGCTGAAGTAAAAAAAAAAAGCAGTAGTAGCAATCTTGATCTCAGACAAAGCAAAAGCAAAAATAGTTCTAATTAAAGGAGGTCATCAATTGGGGAATGGCTGAATAAGTTGGAGCATATGATGGTGTACTATTGTGCTATAAGAAATGAGGAGCAGGAAGATTTCAGAAAAACCTGGAAAGACTCACATGAACTGATACTGAGTAAAGTGAGCAAAACCAGGAGAACATTGCACACAATAACAGCAACATTGTGCAATGATCAACTAAGATAGATTTAGCTCTTCTCACAATACAATGATCTGAGATAATTCCAAAAGACCCATGATGAGCAGGCAGATTTCAGAAAAACCTGGAAAGACTTACATGAACTGATGTAAAGTGAAGTGAGAAGAACCAGGAGAACATTGTGCACAGTAACAACAATGTTGTACTGTGAAAGTCAATGTCAACTGTGAAAGACTTGGTTACTCTGATCAATACAATGATCCAAGACAATTTCAAAGGACTTGTGACGAAAAAATGCTATCCACCTTCAGAGAGAGAACTTATGAACTCTGAGTGCAAACTGAAGTATAATTTTCTCACTTCCTTCATATGTTTTTATAATATGACTAAATTGGAAATATGTCATGCATGATTTCAAATGTATAATTTATATAATATTGTTTGCCTTCTCAGTGGGAAGGGGAGGGGTGGGAGGAAAATTTAAAAAGAAAAGAATGTTTAAAATAAATTTCTTAAAAAAGGTGCAAAATGAGAACTATGTTTATGAACATAGTCAATGAAGGAATTTGTTTTGCTTGACTATATATATTTGTTATGAGGTGTTTTTTTCCCAATGGGGATGGCAGGAAGAAGAGAAAATAAAATTTAGTTAATTAAAAAAATTAATTAAGAAAGAAAAAAGGAAATAAGCACACTAATGCATTGTTGATTGAGCTGTGAATTGGTCCAACTATGTTAAAAATATATTTGGAGAGATCCTAGTTCTAAGCACATACTCCAAGGAATTTGAAGAGAGAAAGGCCTCATAAATAATAAAATATTCATTCATAGCTGCGCTTTTTGTGGTAACAAAGACTTGGAAATTAAGTGGGTGCCCATCAACTGGGAAATAACCAAAAATTGATTTGATGTAAATGGAATATTATTATACTCTCAAAAGAGGAAGAATTCAGGAAAACAAGGGAAGACTTGTATGAACTCACACTGAATGAAGCAGGCAGAATTAATTAAACAATATACACAATGACTACAATAATGTAAACCAAAAGAACAATAAAATAAAATTGAATGTTATGTAATTATAATAAGTAACAAGCTCTGCAGAAGAGATGAGAAAATTCACCTCCCCATCTTTCATTGAAGATGCGGAACAATGCACATGTTGTTAGATGAGGTTAGTGTGTTGACTGGTTATGCTGAAGTGCTTTTGAAACAAGACGTGTCTTTGTTATAAGAGAAGGCTCACTGGAGAAGAGAGATAAAGATATATTTGGAAATGATGCTATATAAAACAAAAGGAATCAATAAAACTTTAACATTAAAAAAAAGTGGTCCCATTCTTTAGGAGAGGCTACTAGGAGGCATAGTGAATAGAAGAAGGTTGGGGCTGAAGTCCGGAAGACGTCAGTTCAAATCTAGCCTCATATACTTACTAGTTGTGTGCCCATTGGCAAGTCATTTAACTTCTACGGCCTCAGTTTCTTCAACTGTAAAATGGAGTTCATAATGGCACCTACCTACCTCACATGGTTGTTATGAGGGTCAAATGAGATAATACCTGTAAATCACTTAGCGTAGTGCCTAGCTTGTTCCCTTACCTTCCCCTTTAATAATGTGTGGTCAAGGGATAGTAACAGGTTCCAGAAGAAGAAATGTAATCTATCAACAAATATCTGAAAAATTGTTCCCAAAGGAACTTCAGCTTCTTGAGGACAGGAAATGTTTCATTTTCATCTCTGTATCCCCAATGCTATTCACAGTGTCTGGCACAGAGTAGACGCTCAGTAGATTCTGGATGATCGATTTCCATTACTCATAATCAGAGAAATGCAAAGTAATTTCAAGTAACTCTGACGTATCACCTCGTGTAACTCTAATTGGCAATGGTAGAGCTATGAATAAATCAAACTGTCCTTGAAATTTTGAATTGGTCAGAAACAGTTAACTAAATTGTTCATAGCCTTGGATTCACTATTAGGTTTATCTAGTAAGGAGATAAATGAGAGAAAGGATCTTTATTTACCAAAATATTCATAGCAGCACTAATAAAAAAGCTGGAATAAATGATGTGTCCAACAATTGAGGAAAGGCTGAACAAGTTACAATATATCGATATAATGGAATAGTATTTTAATCTACTAAAGAATGACAAATACGAAAAATTCAGAGAAACTTGGGAAGACAAACTGATACAGACTGAACTAGTCAGAATCAGAGGAAACATATATTATGAACAACGACTGCAACGGTATAAATGAAAACAACACTTGAAGAAAATAAAATTTAAATATAATGGGAAAATACTGATTCCAAAATACTCAACTTAAAACACACATGACAAATAAATCGAATTTAAAAGATGTGTGTTTTAGGCTTCCAAAATGGTTTCTTTTAAACTAGGAATCTTTTAAGTCTCAGTATGTGACTTGCCTTAGCCTTTGGCTCCTGGGCACAGGAAACCTACAGACTCCAGCAGTGGTCTGAGGGGAAGTGAAGTGACTGAGGGGACCTGTGCCCTGTTCACCCAGAAGTGCCTCTTCTCTTTTCAGAAAGGGGAGGGTACCTTGTCAGTGACCAGAGTCCTTGAACATTTTTCACTATGGTCTGGTCTCTAGGTGACAGTCTCATTTTTCTTTGTGAAGGGTGATCTGTTTTGATCTGAAGTAAATCAATATGTTTGCACGCGTGCATGTGCATGTGTGTATTATATATGTTAATCTGACATGTATAATTGACCATAAAAATAAATATAATAATAAAATAAGCCAATAATAAAGATTTATATATATAAACAATAAAATAACAATAATATGCAAATTAAGAAGCAAATTGAAGCTCTCCAGGATGTTAATAAGTAGAAAACCTGGGCCTTTTACAGAGCATCCTTTCTCTGCAGGACTGTGAGTCATCTGTATGGCTCTGACTAGCTGGAGAACAATAAATATCCCAACCCTTCAACCTGTAAGGATGACTCTGTGGTCATTCAGCTATCTACAAGGCTAGCCATCTACACTCCCGACATCTCTTCTAAAAACCCAGACTAAAGTATTCTCCAAATCCTCTGGGGCTTCTTCCGGATAAAGAGTTAATTCAGACCTAGTATATTTCCTGACTCACCCCCCCCCCCCCCCGCCCTGAAACTGGGGTGTGTCCCTCACTTTCTTTCAGTTAAGCTGCCCTGAACCTCCCAAATAGAGGAAGGTGTTAATAGGATTAGCACTTAGGTTATTAGCATTAGGAAAGTGTGAGTGGGGTGAGGCCAGGGATGGGGAACACAACGCACTTTCACCTTCTAGGGGAAATAGCCTGGTCAAGTTAGCCACCCCACCCTTCATAAGCAATCTTCCTGGGCTGGGCTGTCTGATCCTGTTCCCACCTGTCTTTCCTGTTCCCTGGAAACTCAGCCCCTTTTTCTCCCCAAGTGAGGCAGATCTCTGGTACATCATGCAAAGAGAGATAAAGAGAAAAAAGGCTGGTCAGCTCAACCAAACTCGGAAACATCATCTTCTACAGGTTGCAGCAAGAAGGAGTTGGGTTAGATCTCAAGAAGGATTTTGGGCCAAGAGCCTCAGAATACTCTTGAGTATCTTTTAGTTAAAGATGAGCCATTTATGCAAAAGAACATAGGCCCAAAGGACCCAGGGACTGGGAAGAAATAAAGGTAAACTTAATAATAAATATTATTTATTTAGGGTTGTTTGAAGGCATAGTAGATAGGCTGTTGGGCCTGGAGTCAGGACCACCCAATTTCAAATTTGGCTTCATGTATAAGTCCCCTGAAATGAAGATTATAATAGTATCTACCTCCCAGGGTTCTTTTGAGGATCAAATGAGACAATAATTGTAAAATACTCAGCACAGTGCCTGGCACAAAGTACATGCTATATGTTAGCTATTATTATTGTTATTATCATTACTAATAATCCCATCTTGAATTTGTATAATAGTTTAGTCTTCAATATATTTTCACATATATTATTGATATTTCTGTCAAGTAGGTAGGACAGGTCCCTTTCCCTCTAAATCTATGGTCCTATAAGGAAAATGAAATTCAAAGAAGTGGAGATTTGCCCAAAGTTATTAATAATGAGTTGGTGGCAGAATGGGCTAGACTGGAATCCAGGTCTCCTGACTATCAAGGCTCCCTCTACCCACAGGCCTCTCAATGAGTGAAGGAATACAAATGCATTTATTAAGTGCTTATTACGTGTGAAGCACTGTGCAAAATGCTGGTGAAATAAATCAAGGAACAATTTGTGCATTAATGAAATGGAGACATTAAGGCATGGTAGAAAGAAGTTGACATTAGAAGATAAGTGGAAGCTGGGTTCCAGCGCCAGGACTGTCATTAGTTAGTTGAGCGATGTTGGGAAACTCATTGAACCTCCCGGCCACTCAATTTTTTCACTGATAAAAGGAGTGGTTTGGATAAGAGAATAAATAATTCAAAGGTCCCTTCCAGTGACAAAGTGAGGTCAAGCCTTTCATTGCCTCCATCTTTCAACCTCAGCTTCCAGCAGTGCTTTCCTTACCGGAATCCACCTCTGGATCTTTTCCATTGTCTGTGTCTCCTAGGACTACAACAAATTCATATTTGAAGTTTGGTTGGAACCTTACTGCCCAGCAATTATCCTGTTCAATACCTGTGGCTGTTCGAAACCAGTGCTTCTTAAACTGTGGGTCTCGACCCCATAGCACTGAAGGGGCCCGAGAGTGAAAAAGCTTTACAAAGCACTGTTCTAACCTCCTATGCCCTTTGACCCCTTTAACCCACCAACCCCTCCCTCATTCCTGGTATGTCACCTCTGGCCCTCTGTATGAATCCCATAGAAATGCACAAAGAGGGGCCTAAGGGAAGGGCCAGGGAGATTCCATTTCTGTTAGATCTACTACTTAATTTATTTCCTAGGTCTTTAGGGAAGGTCTTTTTTCCCCCTGCCATTTTAGCAACGTAGAGACCTCTGCCTCATCCAGAAAGAACCAAAGGATTGGACAACTCAAGTTCTCAACTTCCTAGCTCTGGGCAGGCATCCCAGAGAAGCTAAGCATCCTGCCCAAAGCCACACAGTCTAACAAGATCATGGGCTGAGCCAAGACTAGAAACCAAATGGCCTATGGTCTGTCCCTGAACTCTTCCCCTCACTTCATCACACCATACTCCTTCTGCAACATTACCTGCTGGGTTCTTCAAAATACCTTAACAAAAAGTACACTGGAAAGACAAAGAGGGATGAGGTTCATGCTAGGGCCAAGCTCCAGCCTGGCTTACTCATCCACTTTCATTGATATTTTGGTTCTTGTGCCCAAGGGCTCTGTAATCATTGGTCAGGAACTAGGTTGAGACAGTGGGTTAGGAGTGAAGGGCAGGTTATCCCCAGCCTGGGAGAGACAAGGAGATATGGATCTTAGGGTCCCAGAGAACACAGGATGCCTAGAAATTTCCACAATCTTTCCATCATACCTCATCACTGCCCTGGGATCCTCTAGAGAGACTGTGGTTTTCTGCCCATCCTGAGACCTAGTACTCCAGTGCAGAGCACTGTGAGGGAACTTGAGAATTGGCTGGGGTTAGAAGGGGCAGAGACCAGAGGCTGAAGCTGAGGGAGTGCAAAGAAAGAGACTAGCAGGAATGCATTTGGAATAGGAGCCCTCAAGGAAACCTTTGCAGGTGATTCGGGATGGAATCCCACATCAAAGGAACTGCAGACATTGAGCAAATATGAGCCCAAAGAGCTCTTACAGGGAGACAGGGTATACATGAGTCATAGTCTTGACCCAGCTCTGAAATCCCTCCTACCCTCTCTGGTTCTCTGTCACTCCTACTCTGTCCTATCTTACCTCTTATAAGTCCATTGCACAGATGGGAAAACTGATGCTAATGAACAATCTCATTTGGAGGGGCAAGAGAAGCAAGATAGTAAGTCAGACTGCACCCATGGCCCAGGAGTCCTATATTACTCTTCCTGAGCCCCAACATGGAACAATGTAGCTTATAATCCTAGAATATTAGAGCTGGAGGACACCATTACAACCACAAGAACCCAACCCTATCCTACCCAACAGGAAAGAATATTGCAGCCAAGTATTCAAGGGATTTGTCTAAGTAGTTCTACAGTCAAGTAATGTCACAGCTAGGGCTGGCACTCAGGGCCCCTACCTCCAAGGCCAATGTTCTTTCCAGTGATAAAGGGAAAAAGTGAGCCTCAGGGATGGCATTTTACAAGGAGAAAGCCCAAATTTTATTTCCTTTGCCCTGGACACACATAACTTGTGGAATTATCCTGGCCAAGTCTATTTAGAGAAAAGTTTCTTAACCTTGGGTCCACAGATTCTGTTCCCTCCCCTCTGCCCCCATGGTCTATGGATAATTTGGGGGAGGGAGGTATCTGTGAGCTTGTATGGGAAAAAATTTCCATCTTTATTTCAATATAATCGGCTCTCTTCATCATCCGAGGTATTTTATCCTATGCATTTAAAAACATAATTTTGAGAAGGGGTCTTTCCAACCAGACTGGAGGTCTGGTGACCAAAGGGTTCTATGACAAAGAAGATTAATAGTCTTTGATTAGAGGTCTAACTATTATTATTATTATTAGGTTATTACATTTTTATATATAATAATTATTAGGTCAATCATAAAAAAAAGACTGGGGACAAATAGATGCTACAGTATTTTTATATCCTATGACTCTGAGATAGATTTAATTTATCATCCTGAAGCTTGACAAAGGAAGCTATTAAATCAATTTCCTAGCCTGAGTTTGGCTTTCATGTGACAGCTGCTGAAACCCATTCCAAAATCTGGGCTCTATTCAGAATGTGATGAGGCCAGTGGATGTGACTGGAAAGACAGGCGCCTCTAAGAACTTCCACTGGATCCCAGGGGAATCCAGGATTCCCTGTGAGGCACCAATATTCTCTACAAATGGCAAGGCAAGACAATAACCAGGAACACACTGCCAGACCTGGGGCAGTGTGGTGGTGGTGGTGGGGGGTGGTGTGTGTGGTGGTGGGTAGTGGTGGTGGGTGGTGGTGGTGGTGGTGGTGGGTAGTGGTGATGGGTGGTGGTGGTGGTGGTGGTGGTGATAGTGGGGAAGCAGGAGAAACCAGGTGAGCAGGCAGGCTCCCTTGGCAGACAGGCTCTATGGTTTTATCAGCCAGCAGGGCCTACCTCTGAGGTTTCTGTTCCCATAGCCTCCACCCTAGAAAGAGCGTTCTGCATACCTGTATGGCTACAAAAGAATCCATGCCTTCGGGCACCCTTGCCACACAAGGATTATCCTCCCTTGATAACATTTGGAGAGACTATCTCTCTCAGAAGCTTACTGTGGCTCACTGTTACCTCTTGGGAGTCAATCTAAATTCAGAGCTTAATTAATTTTTATATCAACTTCTTCCTTCAGACTTTCCACCAACCTCATTTTCCTCATATGGGCTTTGTGTTCCAGCTAGGTAAAGATCATTTCATTTTGATTGAACTTTGGAATTGATCATTTACCTCACCTGAGACATCCTCCCTCATCTTTTCCCCTCAGCCCTATCCCTTTTTTCCAAACCTTCTTCCAAGGAAGCATTGTGTAATAGAAATAATATGCTTTAAGAGACAAGAGAAAGTCAGTAATTCTCATCATATCACCCTGTGGAACAAAAGTTGACTGTAAAAACCACATACTAACGTTATCTATGTTTAATTGTGTTTATTTTTATTTTCTTAAATATTTCCTAATTACATTTTAATATGATTCAGAAGTGTGGTGGGCGGTATCCACATATCTGATACCTTTGATAGAACGCGAATTTGTTCTGACACTAACTAGTACGGACCTCCCTCTGCCCCAAGTACTAAAACAAGATTTCTTTCAGTTTCTGAAAATATTCAATCAAATTAACTAAAATTGCCCCCTACAAAATTACACATTTCTAACAATAAAAACTTATATTGGTAATATATGCTAAATAATCTGCAAACAACAATAAGCATCCAAACATAAAAAGAAATGACTGACTGGTGATGTTTTCTTTAAGAGAGGACTTATAGCCTCCCTTACAGGCTTTAACACATTCTACACAGTATATAGTCATTTGTTTACCTTTTACCACTCTATTTGATTGTATGCTCTAGGAGGGCTGGGGGGCAGCTAGGTGGCACTACATGCATAGAGTCCTACGCCTGGAGACAGGAAGACTCATCCCCCTGAGTTCAAAACTGGCCTCAGACACTTAGTAGCTATGTGACTCGTGCCTCTAAACTTTCTTCTAGGCTACAGTGGAGTCCCAGAATGTGTTCCCTCCAAGATGTCTCTTTCTCATCCTTCTCACAGTTTCTGAATTCTCCCCTCGGAAGCCTTCCCAGGTTGACCAACAGTTTTGTGAAAGGCTCCATCCAAATGACTTCCCTGGGTCATCCCACCCCTCATTCCAATGACACATTTATTTGCCCTCCATTCTCACCCTTGCCCACCTTGATTTAATATTTCTGCTGCTTATACCCTTCACTTCTCTTCTATCTATCTTATAGACTACATCTGCCACTCACAGGTATATGATGAATAATCATGGAAGGGAGGAAGAGGAGGATGATTCATCATTGCCCTGGTGATGGTTGTGGAGGAGGAGACTGAGCAATTATCAACCAGAAGACAAGAGAAGCGATAACTCAGGCTGCATGGGCCCTGTACCCTTTGGGGGCTTGGCCAGACTCACCATTGTAAACACGATTGCTCCCAGCACAGCATAGATCCCGTGAAGCCAGGGTACCTGCCAGGACACAGATACAAACTTACGATACAAACTCAAACTACCTTGTATTTATTTATCTATGTCACTGAATCCTCCCAGGAGAAAGTAAACTCTTTCACGGAAGGGATGGAATCATTTTTGTCTTCAGATCCTTAGGCTCTGGCACAGGATGTTACACTCAGCAAATGCTTAATAAATGTATAATCAAATGACTCTGGAGAAAGGGTGGGGAGTAGGGTTGGATGGAGGGAGCAGGGTGAACAGACAAAGGGAGGATAATAGAGCCTTAGAAATGTAAGGGCCCTCAGATACCATCTAGTCTAATGCTTGGGGCAGAATTCCCTCTTCAACATCCTACACAAGTGGTTCTCTAGCCCCTACAGGAAATGATGGAGAACTCTTTATTTCCTGAAGCAGCCCATTCTCTTTTTAGACAGCTCTAGTGAACTAAGTGGCACAGTAGAAAGAGCACCCTGCCTAGAGTTTCAAAACCATGAATTCAAGTCTAGCCTCAGACACTAGCTAAGTAATGACTCTAGGCAAGTCACTGTACCGCTGTTTGCCTCAGTTTCAATAGAAACAATAATAGCACCTGCCTCCCGGGGTTATTGTGAGCATCAAATGAAATCATATTTGTGAAGTACTTATCACAGTGCCTGGTACATAGTAGGTGCTGTGGAAATGTTTGCTTCCTCCTCTTTTGCTTCTTTTCTCCCATCCAGGTGCACTCCTTTGAACTTCTGCATGCCTTGTCCCCATCTACCTTTCCTCCTACTCATTTTTCAGCTTCCTTTTATGCGTTGTCTCTTCCCATTAGATTGTAAGCTCCTTGAGGGCTGGGACTGTCTCTTCTTCTTCTTCCATATTTGTATTCCCAGAGCTTAGCTTAATGTCTGACTAGTTTATTAACTGACTCTAACTGTCCCGAGGTCTCCTCCCATTATGTTGAACTAGAATCCTCCTGTCTGTAACTTCCACCAGGAGGTAGAAACAGCAAATAGTCTGTTCTTGGTTATCTAAGGTCTTTTACCTAGGTGATTAAAATGGTCAAAATTCTTGCCATTCCCAAAGATGAAGCCACTAGAAAAGATTTATTTCTCCTTAATCTCCCTGCTGCCCAATGTGGATCTGCAAGAAGTAATCAAGAGAAGTGTGAAGGGGCTGAATTATACACATTCGGGCTCACCAGTCCCTGGAAAATGGAGAATTGGCTGCCTTGGGATCTTCTGATGAGTCTGACTTCCTCTTCTTTCGGCAGAATCAGGCTGTATTTGACAGTACTGTGCATTTGACACGCACAATCGAAACTCTCACCTTCCACACAACATACACAGTTTCCATCCCTTCCCTCTCCCATCTCCAACCTTTTCCATGAACGTGTCCCCCAACCTGGTTTGATGTACTCCCTCTTTCTCTTCCAAATCTTGTTGCATGCTTCCTCCCAGTCAGTTAACAATAAGCATCCTCACCCTCCATTCCTGGAAGCCTTCCCAGATTAATTCTACTTGTTTTCCCTCCTCATAATTTTTCTGCTTGATTGTAGAGTTTACATTTATTTCTCTGTGTCTGTTTCCTCTGAGGGTACCATTGTCTTCATCAGACTCGGGAGTTTCCAGATGGCAAGCACTGGGCATCCTCTCCCTCTGGCACTCTCTCTCTTCCTTCCAGTGTGAAGAGAGAAGAGTGGGAAGCGGAGAATGGTCTGGATGAGAGGCTTAGAGAATAGCAGGGAAGGGGTGGTCTCTGAAGGTCCTTGCTAGACAACAGTAAGAGATTAAGACTGCCTGGGCATGAAGTCTTCCCTCGACTCCTCAGATGAAAGTAACAGTTATTTCTTATTTCTTATAGAGTTAGACCCCTCCTTTGCCCACATCACAGTCTACATTGTAGCTAAACTTATTTGCATACAGGTCTTCTCCCTTTCTCATCTTTATACATCAGTGTCTAGCACACCACCTTGAACAAAACAGAAACTTTATTAATAAAGTTTCCATGACTTCAATAAAATGAAAAGGTAGAACCTAATGCAGCCAGAGGGTTACAGACTTAGAACTAGAAGGAGCCTTAGAGTTCATCTAATCTCCCCTCCATTTCATGGATGAGGAAGCTGAGATTGTGACTTGCCCACTGGTACACGTACAGTTGTCAGAGCTGCGATTGAAGTTCAGGTTTTCTGACTCTGAATCGAGTGCCCTTTGCTTTCTCCTAATTATCTTCCCCACCAGGAATCTCAGTTTAGGGAATATTCTATAGGACTGCATTCCTTTCATCTTCTTCCTCCTACCATCCTGGGCTCCCCACTACTTAACACTTCCTAAGGTGGTAATATCCAGCCCCCTACTGGAACCTAGCATGCCCTCTACGTCACATCTGCCCCACCCTCCTCAAGGCCCTAGCTGTACAGATTCTTGGAAACACAAAAGACCTGCTTGACCAACTAAGGTCAACAATGGACTGCTTGATGCTATAGAGGCCCCTTCCTGTCACTCCTGCCCCGCTGCCCTCAGGGGCCCCAGCCTAGCTCCGGCCCCTCCCTTGATCAACAGGATCCAGGGAACTGCCAAGAAAATAGTGGGGGCTTTGACTTACTGAAGACAACTTTGTGACAGAAAGGGACAGGGTTAGTGTTCTAACTAGACCCCCTCCCCCCACTTTTATCTTTCCTGCTGATGCCTCCCCTTCTCTCCCAACCTTTCTGGTGACGGTGGGAGCACATCCATGTTTGGATATCTTGGCTGCTGCCAATATGGCCTCTCCCCACAGTTCCTGGTGCCAAAGCTGAAGAGTGGCCAAGTGTGGGATGGGGGAGGGGAAAGCAAAGGAGATAGAGATACCCATGTGGAGCTTTCCAGCCCATTATCCTGGGGACTATGGTATTCAAACCCCAAGCTATAACTTGTTCTCCTAAGCCTATTCTTTCCTCTCCCTGGCCATGGAGGGTCATTGTATCTCTTTCCTTGCTCTGACTCAACTCTCTTCAGTGGCAGTTTTACTCTAAAAGGCTGAAGATTTCATAGTCCCAGCAGGTGGATTCCCACCCCACCCCCAAACCCAAACAAACAACCAACCCTTTTGTACTAGTTCTTACACAGATATTCCAACCCTTGTTCAATGTCTGTTTGACCTCCAGGTGACCCCAGAGCCTCCCATTTAGGGTATCTCTAATCAACACCAGTCTGGCCTTCCAGATGACCACCCTCCCGCCACCCAGCTCAATCTACCCTCACTGTGGTTTCAATTTTTCTCCTCCCCTCAACCCTCCATGCATGAGAAACGTGAAACCGGATGTCAGCTGAGGAGTCAGGCAGGTGCCCATACCTGCCAAAGAAAAGCCACCTTGTTTGCCCATGGTCTTTAGCTTCCAGTCTTGCCAGTACACATGGTATTCGCTGCCAAGCCCAGGGTAGGGCTGCTGGGTGATGACACAACTACCTCCTAACTAGTCTAACTGTCGCCACCAGATCCGGTCTTCCTTCCCCCCCCCCTCCCCCGCCAACTTCTTGTTACCAATTTCTGCCCTCAGTGCCCCTGACCTGGGCTTAACTATCCAACATCCCTGCCCGGAGGCCAGGGGAAGAGTGCACACATATAGATCCCCAGCAGTGACCTGCCTGGCTTATTGTTGGCCTTAAGACCCCGGGACAGAAGGGGAGCAGAAGGGGAGAGAGAGGAGTGTAGAAGGCCTGGACAGGGATGTGAGAGTAGGGGTTTGTGGAGGGAGGAGGTGACTCACATATTGGAAGGGAAGGATGATGGCCAGAAGGATCCCACTGAAGAACATAACCATGAGAAGTACGAAGAGGATGCCTTGGCAGGATGTGAAGTCAAACTGTGGGGGAGAGAAGCCAGTAGAGCAGCATCATTTTGGAGGTCCTCTCACTTCCACAGTCAGCAGCCTTGATCTACCTTCCAAACCTTGCTTAATATCGCCCTTTTTTCTCCTCAGTCCTCCACCCAGCTGTAGAGTTTTACCCATCCTCTGGATGTGGACCCCAGATCACCCCTTCCCCTGATCTCCTGTTTCCAGACAGCCCTAACCTCACTGATTCCTACCCAGTCTCCCCTCCTTCATTCACTTGGGGTCCTTCAACTAACCTTGGTCTGGAAGCTGAACAGAGTCACGGAGAGGCAGACCAGGGCTGTGATTCCCAGACACAGAAGCACGGACTTGGTATTGTAGTAACTGTGGAGGAAGAATCTTTGTCACCTGGGTGGGCAGGACCTGGGGCCCAGGGCTAGGTCATCTGGTTTGGGACCTCACCAAATGGAGTTCACCTGCATCCCAATGAACCCTACCTTCCTTCTTGGTTAGAATCAAAGAGCCCCTTTTCTCCTGAGTGGAGTCTGGAAGTCTTTTCTTAGCTGGGGCTCCCCACTTCCTCCCTCAGTAGAGAGGAGAGGATAATCAAGAAGATGTTTTTAGGGCTCAGTTTCCACAGGGAATTTGCTAGGGAGTTCAGCTAGGGGCAAATCACCCCCTGTGTCTAACCATCAGATGCCTACATTTTTGAAGACGAGTAAAAGTTGATGAAAATGACCCTCAAGGAGTATTCTTGTAAGGAGTTACAAAGGGGCAAGGTATAGCCTAAAAGGGGGTGTGCGCTGGTGTCTGTGTGTGCGTGTGTGTATGTGGAATTTTGCCTTGGCAATATTAGGAAGTTTAGGGACTGATTTGCACGTGCATATCAGCTACTTGGTGGGGAGACATGGAACTGATTAGGCTTGGCTCTGGCTGCCCTCTCCCCTCTTAGAAAGAAGGACTGATGCAGGCAGATATAGAAGTCAGTCTAGAAAAGGTAGGCCAGGTTCTTCCATTTCCTGGAATTACAGTTACATCCCCTACCTCTTCCCTTTTCATTACCTGGACAACATCCCAGTGAGGTAGGCCATAGACAGGGTCTGCAATGAGAAATAAATTAGAAGGGAGAGCTCCCAGAGGTTTTTGGGACACAAGCTCATTTTATTTGAGTCATATCACTTGTGTCTTATTTCTTGCTCTTTCTTCCCACCAACATTACTGTCCCCCCCACCCCCAAACCCATTCCCTAGTCCCCAGGAGGGATGGATGTCATCAGTCTCTGAACTAGGCTAGATCCTAATCCTGGCAGCTTCACCCAGTGGTCTGGGAATTGACTTATCCAGTTAGAAGGTCCCTGGAGATCCCTGCTAGAGGTCAGGCGTGGAAGACAGAGACAGCAATCCTATACGAAAACTGCCCCAGGAGACAGGTCCAAAACTACCCTAACTTCTAGCAACTGGTATCATTTGTCCAGGTGTTTTCTCATTATCACCATCTTGTCTCTACTTCCCGCTCATCTCTAACTTAAATCTCTGCTCCTCACCCCCACCCAAAGACCCTATCCCTTTCTTCCCCATATCTACCCTAAAACCAAAGTCCCTCTTGGATTATTTTTATAAACCACTGGATAAAGGATTGGAAAGGAGGAACTGAGTGTATATGTATATGCATGTGTATGTGGGACAGGGGATTGTAGGAACTGTGGCTTTCTTTTTAAAGGAGAATCGAGATAGCAATAGCTCTGTTCCCAAAGACATCATAAAGGGCACTGACCATCTATAGTCTCAACCCATCCCCCTAAGTGGAAATGTTCTGGTCCTGATGGTATCCTGCCTCTAAATTTTAGACTCTCAAACTTCAGAGAGATGAGAGGACCATGCCCATGTCTGAGACCTGCTCAGCCCTTGTCCCAGGCCACCCTCAGCCCCTGCTTCCTCACTTACAAAGATGCTCAGGAGAATCAGGTTCCAGGGGAAATATCTCCTGTAATCCAAATCACAGAGATCAGAGGTAGGCCCATGGAACCCCCTTCACTTTCTATACCCTCATTCACATCTCAACTCTTTGCAACTTGGCTCCTAACTCATCATTCAACTGGTCACTTTTAGAAATCTTTTAAAAATGTTATTCTGAGCTTGATAATATCAACAAATATGAACAGTTCTATACATGAAGAAGGAAGAAAAATTACACATGAAACTGCAGATCTCTATTTTGGACAGCTTGGTTTTGAAAGAGTTTACAATAACTTCAACTCCTGAGTTTCAAAGCTGCCCTGCTTGTCCACCTCCCTCTGGACTTCCTTCTGTGATCTTTTATACATTTTAAAAATGCTTCAATGACCCTTTTTCCTGGTATCATTATCATTACCCTTTTATTCCCCCAAGTCCCCCACCCTGATTTTAACACAAAAACCCTCTCTTGTAATGAACAAGCAAAACAAATCTCCATGTTGGAGATGCTTGCAAATATATGTCTGACTCTACACCTCTAATCCATCATCTCTTAGTCAGTAGGTGAATGGCATGCTTCATCATTGGTTTTCTGCAGTTAGGGTTAGTCACTGTATTGATCAAAGTCCAACAATCTCTCAGGTGCCATATCTTTTCTCAGTTCTCATTCTTGTAGACCTTTCTGCGGCCTTTGAGTATCGACCACTTCTCTCCTTCTAAAGACTCTTTTTTTTCTGGGTTTCTGTGATACTGTACTCACTTGGTTTTCTTCCTACCTATCTGACTACTTATTCTCAGTCTTTTTTGCTGGAGCAACATCCATATTACATCCTCTAATTGTATATACCCCAATGCTGTATCCTGGTCTTCTCTTCCATATCTATACATTCTCACCTAGTGATCTCATCAGTTCTTGTGAATTCAATTACCATCTAGCCCTATGCAGATGACTCTTCTATTTGTCTATCAATCATCTATCTATCTATCTATCTATCTATCTGTCTGTCTGTCTGTCTGTCTGTCTATCTGTCTATCTATCTATCTATCTGTCTCCCTAGTCTTTACTTTGCTCTTCAGTCTCAACTACCTGTTGGATATTTCCAATCAGATGTCCTGTAAGTATCTCATATTCAACATGGCAAAAACTGAACCTAGTCTCTTTCCCTTCAAATTCACTTCTCTTCCTGCCTTCTCTGTCTCTGTCAAGGGCACCATCATTCTTCCAGGCTTCCGGGTTCACAATTTTGGCTTCTTATTATTCTTGACTTCTCACTCTCCCTCTCCCTCACTCCACACATCTATTCAGTTACCAAATCTTTTCATTTTTACCTTGCTAACACCTGGTATCTTCCCCTTTCTTTCCACTCACATAGCCAATATCCCTAGTTCAGGTCCTTATCATTCTCCCATGGATCACTGCAAGAGCCTGTCTTAAGGTATCTTAAGGTGTTTCCTGTTTTAAGTCTCTCCTTTCACCAACCCAACCTGCACATAGTCAACTGCCAAAGTGATCTCTCTCAATGACATGCATGTCACTCCCCTATTTGGTAAATTGTAGTTGCTACCTAGTGTCTCTAGGATCAATTATAAACTCCTTTGGCATTTAAATCCCTTCCCAACCTGGTCACAATATACCTTTCTAACCACATTATGTATTATTGACCTTCGCTCACTCTGTGATCCAACCAAACTTCTTATTCTTCACACATAAAACTCCATCTCCCATCTCCATGGCTGTCTCCCATGCCTAGAGTTAACTGCCTTCTCACTTCTGCCTCCTACAATCCATTATTTCCTTTAAAACTCAAGTGCTACTTTATAAAGAAAACTTTCCTGACCTCCTAGTTGCTAATGCTTCCCCCATTGCCTTTTATTTTGTATATACCACATACATATGTACAATACATATGTTTACATGCAGTGTGTATGTATATGATATCTCCCCCCATAGAAGGTAGGTTCTCTGAGAGTATAGACTACTTCATTTATGTCATGGTATCCCCAGTAGCCCAGTTCTTGCCACCTAGTAGGTGTTTTATAAATGACTGTTGACTGAGTAATTCTATCAGAGGGCTAGATCCCTGCTGCTTCCCTAACTATCATACTATTTCCTGAAGACTCCTGCCAACCCTGCCCCCATTCTCAAGTCTATATAAAGACAGGGCAAAATAAGATCTTGATGGAGATACAGAATGACTGGATCTTCAAAGAGCTGCACAGTATGTGGGTCCCTAGGGTTCCAAATCCCAATTTCCTGCTCCACATCCCATTTTCCCTCTCGATCTGGCTGCCCCTTAAATGACCATACCTTGGTCCAGAACAGCAGGCCAGGATTAGATAAGTCATGAAGAACACAGCACTGAGGGAAGGAGAAGATACAAAGCATTAGCCATCTGGTACCAGAGTTAGGAGAGGGAGGAACTGTCTCCCTTCGTTCCCCACCCCACGCCTTCCCCAAGAGGGACACCTTTGGTGGAATTGAGAGAACTATGTGAGATGAGAAAGACCTGGAACTGATTCTTGACTGTGGGGAGAACTTAAAATTGTAGCATTTAAACGTAGAAGGGACCTTAGAGATTGTCTAGTTCACTCTCCATCCCTTAATTATTAGTTATTAGGTAACTAGCACCCAGAGAGGAAGTGCAGTATCTTATAAGCAGCAAGCAGCAGAACTAGTATTCAAGCCCAGGGCTCTTTTCACTACACCAGGGTGCCACCCATGGCTTCCATGTAATTCAATTCAACAAGCATTTATTAAGCACCTACTAGACCAGGCACTCACCTCGGGGAGGAAACAGTCCCTGCCATGAGCGGGGCTCATGTTCTACTAGGTGAGGGAAGGTGGTAGAAGGGGGAAGTGGTATAAGTAAGGTATGTAGAGTAAGGTAAGTAAATACAAGATAGCTTAAGGATGGGGAAAGTGCTAATGAAGGGGTTGGGGGTGCAGTACTCTCTGGGAAGTCTTTCCCAAGAAGGTGGCACCTGAGCTGAGCCTTGAATAAGAGTGCAAGGCAGCGGAGTTGAGGAGGGAGTGCTTTCCAGGGATGGAGGGGACTGCATCTTTGTCCAAGGCACTAAGACAGGAGATGGAATACTGAGCTTAGGGAACAGCTAGGAGGCTAGTTTGACTTGAGGGTAGGGTGCATAAAGGGCACTCGTATGAAATAAGTCTGAGAGGTAGGCTGAAATAAGATTGTGGAAGACTGAGGAGTCTGGAGTTTATCTGGGGGGATTCCAGGGAGCTATAGAAGGATTTTGATTTGGAGAGTGATATTCTCATTCCTATGCTTTCATTATTTTAGCAGCTCTGTGGAGAAGGGGAAGATTGGAAGCAGGGGGACTAATTGGGAAGTTACTATAGCAATCTAGGGAACAAGAAGAGCCTGAACTAGGGTGGTAAAAGGTAGGGTCAACAAGATTTGGCAACTGACTGGCTAGATAGGGTAGAGAAGGGATATTGAAGAGTCAAGTATGGCACTCCAAAGTTGTAGAATTGAGAAATGGAAGGGAATAAGTATTTATTAAGTACCTACTATGTGCCAGGCATTGTACTAAGCACTCTTTACAAATATCTTATTTGATCCTCACAACAACTCTGCAAGGTAGGTACTATATTACTGTCCCCATTTTAAAGCTCAGGAAAGTGGGCAAACAAGTTAAGTGACTTGCCCAGGGTCACATAAGCTAGTAAGTTAGTGTTTGACTTTAGGCACTTCTCAGAAACACCCCACCTCCAGGCATTTTCACTGCCTGTCTCCCAAGTCTGGAATTCTCTCCCTTCTTCACTTTAACTCCTGGTTTCTATCAAGTTCCAGATAAAACCCCTTCTATGGGGATTCTTTTCTGATTCTCTGCTTAGTTTGAGCACTTTCCCTCTCTTGATGATCTCTAATTTATTCTGTGTATAACTTGTTTGTACATAGTTGCTTGTCTCTCCCCTTAGTCTGTAAGGTACTGGAGAACAAGGACTATCTTTTCCCTTTCTTTGTATTCCCTGAAATTAGCACAGTGTCTGGTACGTAGAAGGTGCTTAATAAAAACTTTCTGACTGACTGAATCAAGGAATGGGGAAATTTGGAGGATTGTTAGATTTTTGAGGGAAAGATAGTGACCAAAATAAGGGTTTAGGAAATGCTGAGTTTGAGGTGGCTATGGTATGTTCTGGTGGGTATGTCTAACAGGCGTTTGGTGATATGAAACTGGAGCTAAGACACCAGTATTCAATATAGAGATTCGGGAGTCATTTATAAAGAGGTGATAATTGAAACCATGGGAGCAGTTATAACCAAGGGAGGGTTGAAAAGAGGGCCCCGGATAAAAGACATAATTAAAATTTATTATATTAAAAATAGTTTGAAGACAAGTGTTCTTAACTTTTTTTGTGCTTCATGGACCCCTTTGGCAGTCTGGTAGAATCTACAGACCCCTTCTGGGAATAATGTTTTTAAATGCATAAAATAAAATTACAAGATTACAAAGGAAGCCAATGATATTGAAATACAGTTATCAAAATGTTGGTTAAAAAACCCCTGCCTTAGAAGGCAGAGGAGAAGTTAGAAGAATTATAATTAGAGAGGATAATTTTAGAGTCCAAGTTCATGGAGGTAATACAAATGATGGAAAATGGTGCAATCCAAGATATGACCATCCTTGCGGGTAAATGAAATAGAAGGAAGATAACAGGAGTTGAAGAAGTTGATTAATTGTCAGGCCAGGATGTTTGAGGACTCATTAACATTGATACTGAGGGCAGGTGATGGGATAGAGAGTGAGCTAAATGCTAAACTCCTCAAGGAAGGAGGGAGAATGACCTGGAGGTCAGTGGATTGTAGCAACAAGAATAGAGAGTGAGTGGTATAGATGGTACAGATGTGGGTGACAAAGACAGAGCAGGGAAGTAACAGTGAAAAGGAAGCAGTCAGTATGACTTTTCTTCCTCCTGTCCGGGTGTGTTGGTGAACATGAAAGAAGGGGGCACCCCTCTCTAGAAAACATGGCCAAGAATGTCACTAGGGGGCATAATAGAAGGGCAAAGTGCAGAAGGAGAAGGACTGGGGGTGGGGAAGGCTGATCCAAGAGTAATGGAGGGAAAGGAGGTTTTGATCTGGCAGATGGTGACTAAATCACAAGGCTTCAGGAAAGAGATGGGCATAGCATAGAATGAGGCTCTCAGTCAAAACCCACCATGATCCAGGTGTCTGGGTGATGATTAGTTCTAGAGAAGTGGTTCTAGGGAAGTAGGATGAGAGCATAAAAGGCCAGCCTCATCTGGGTATGGTCCCCAGCACCTAGTCCTTGTACCACCTTCTATCTTGTCTACCTTGAATAAAAATGCACATCTCTACCTCCTATCTTCAAGGCTGCACACCAAAAAAATTAAAAAAAAATTGCCTAGAAGGGCTCTGAAGAAATCCCTGCTTAGATGTGGAGGAGGAAAAAACGTCACAGACCCCAGGGTTTATCTCAGCTTCACACTTAGCCCCAGGAATCATGACTTGGTGAGCCAGCCTCTGTGAGTGACACAGTGACACGAGCCTATAGAGGTGTGTGATATTGCATCCTCAGTGCCTAGCACAGTGTCTGGCATAAAATAAATTTTTGTTGATTGACTGAAATCTTGAGCTTGCTTCACAGCTCCTGCAGCACTGTGAAGCTTTTCCTCCCTATCTCCCTAGCTACCAGTGCCCTTCCCAATTACTCTGTGTATTTACCCTGCCTATACTTCATACTTACTTTTTATGTATATACCTCAATAGAATGTAAGCTCTATGAGGCAGAAACTTTTTTTCCCATTATTTTTTTGGCTTTGTATCCCTGGCACCTAGCATGGTCAGTGCCTGGCACATTAAGTCCTTAATAAATGCTTGTTGATTGATTAGTCAGGAATACTTGATTCAATTTTCTCTCACATACATATATATATACATATATATTTCATATATAATTATTTAGATACTGTCTTATGTATATACTCTCACATATATGTGAGTATATATGTATATGTGAGTAATAAATACAATTTGTCTATATGAGTATCTGAATATGTGTGTATGCATATACATATACGCGCACACACACAGATATAGACCTCTGCCTTCTATTACCCAAGCTCAATAGTTACCTACTCTTTCACTTTTTTCTTCCTAAGGACTGTCTCTTACAGTTTTTATCACACTTATAGCCTTCCTAAGGTTATCTCAACCCCCAGTATCTAAGTAGTCTTGAGCCAGGTGAAGGTCTCTTGTCTCTTTCCAAACCCAACTCAAGATTCCTCGCTTCAAAGAAGACTTTCTTGTTTAACCCTGAATCTGGGATCCAGTTTCATCCAATCCCTGAGCTGGAATTGTCTGGAATTCTGTCTCAGTATTTGTAGTGAGATTATTACACACTGCTAGGCACTGTGGTACATACAAAGAAACATGATGTAGACTTTCTCCTCATAGAACTTATAATCTAGAAAGTGAAATCAGATATACAATCATTTATAATATAAAGCAGTAAAGGCAATACAAGTATCATGTGAGTAGTGGAAGCTGGATGTTACCAGACTACAGAGGAAAGAGAGATCACTTATGGTTGGTGTGACTTGGAGGTGGCATTTGAGCTAGGCTTTGAATGAGGAGGGGAGGGGGAAGGGGAAAGGGGAAAGGGAAGAGGAAGGTGAAGAAGGGAAGGAGGAAGTGGAAGAGGAAGAAGGGGAAGGGAAAGGGCAGGGGGAGGGGAAAGGGAAGGGGAAAAGGGAAGGGAGGTACTTCCAGATAAAAGGAGTAGCAGAGGCAAAGGCTAAGACGAAGAAAAGCAGAGGGCACATTATAGGATTAGTATATAGTCTATTTTGACCGTTCTGGAGGATTTCTGTAGAAAAGGTTTGTATGAGAGAGACAGGTTGGGATCAAATCAGTGAGGTCCTTGAATGATATGCTTAGGTCTTTTTTTATATATTTTTTGGTTTTTCATGCTTAGGTCTTAAAAAATAATGCGATGACAGCCATGGAATTTGAGGAATGGTGTGACACTATCAGTGTAGTACCATTGGAAGAGTAATTTGGCGGTCACGTGCAGGATGGGGCAGAGAGGTAGGTGAAGAGGTTATGACACCAGTCCAAGGGGAGACAAAGAGAACCTGAACTGAAGCGGGGGGGGGGGGGGCGTGGAAAGAAAGGGATGGATCCCTCGAGATGCTAAAGGTAGCCGTGCAGGACTCAATTACATGCCGAGCCGGGATAGAGAGATGCTCCAAGCGTTCTCACCTGCATGATAGAAGCACACCTAACAAAAACTGGGAAGTAAGCAGGAGCTGCAAGTTTCATTGGTCAGTTGGTAAGTGCAATTTGTTCAGTTATTTCAGTTGTGTCTGACTCTTCATGACCCCGTTTGGGGTTTTCTTGGCAAAGATACTGCAGCGCTTTGCCATTTCCTTCTCCATTCATTTCACAGATGAGGAAACTGAGGCAGTCAGGGTTAAGTGACTTGCCCAGGGTCACACAGCTAGTGAGTGGCTGAGGCTGGATTTGAACTCAGGTCTTCCTGACTTCAGGGCCTGTACTCTATCCACTCCATCCTTTGCTTCACCTAAATGCAATTTAGGACATATTAAATCTAGGATGTTGTTGAATTTAATGTCCACCAGGTAGCTAGAAATCTGGGTCTGGAGATCGTAGCATCCTGACTTTAGAGCTGGAAGGGACCTCAGAGTCCCCTTGGTATACAAATGAAAAAACTGAAGCACAATGAGGTCACACAAGAAGTAGCAGAGCTGGGGATTTGAACCTGGGTCCTGTGACTACAAATCTGGTGTTCTTTTCATTCTTCTTCACTACTTATCTTATGCTTTTGCAGAATCTTCCACCTACGTGTAGGTGACATTTGAAGCTGTGGGTCTGGAGAGTGCCAAGAGAAACAGTACAGAAGGAAAATGGGGCTGAGGTCATAGAACCTTCAGGGACACCTAAATTTAAGAGGAAGAAGATCCCGAGGAAAAGGAAAAGAACCAGGATCTTGCAATACTATGGAAGCGAGGGAAGATAGTGCTTCAAGAAAGAGGCCCAAATGCTGCCGAGGGGCCTCTCACAACTCTTAATCAAAAGGTCAGTTGGTCAGTTGAGGAATGGAGTCGTTGTTCTTTTGTTTTGGGTTGACCTGACTCTCTGCCACCCCTGGAAGCTCTGGCTTCTCCTGCTCTGGCTTTCCATGGCTCTTCAGGGTTTGCTCAGGCAGGGGGAGAAACAACAGAGAAAGATGGAGACTGGGAAAAGTCGGGACAGCCGACTGGGGCTTCAGGAAGGAAGGCATCATTCCTCAAAGTAAGGAGGAGGGGAGGTAGGAGGAGAGGCTGAGTCATGAGGGAGGTGAGAAGAAGAGCAGCAGGAGCGTTAGACTGAGTCCCCAGGCTCAGGCTGAGTTCGAGAGTCTCAGGGCTGTTTACAGACTGTCAGGAAAGGAAAATTTGGCTCCCCTGAGGCCAGCAAGCACTCGGAGGCCACCAGGTGCCTCCTGGGTGGAGGGTCCTGGGCATTCTGAGCAAACCAAGATAACCAGACACACACCCCAGGAACTCAGACAGAGAAAGCAAAGAGAAATGAAGAGCAGCCTGACAGGGTTCCAGACAGCTTTGCTGGGCGTTGGGGGGACTGAACAACAATAGAGCTCTGGGGACTCCAGCCAGGGAAGGCTGCCTGGAGGAGGAGGGGAGGGTTCCCTGGATGGCGACTTGAGGTTTGGGCCAACACAAATAAAAATAATGCTTTACTCCTTCTTCAGCCCTGGATTTTTCTCCTTTCTTTCCTCCCCACCCCCATCTTATTACTTACTTACACACACACACACACACACACACACACACACACCCCATGATTAACATCTCTATGTGCTGCCCAGTACCACCCCCTCTCCCCTTGTAGCCAGGAGAGGAGGTTTCTGCAGTCATGGTTGGAGAAATTTCTCTCCTGTTACCCAGTCTGTGATGGCTACATGCCTATTTCCCATGGCTAGATCCTCTCCCAAAGCTTCTCCCCTTTTCACCTTGCCCCCCAACCAAGGTGGATCACAGAAGCCCAATTGGAGCTGACAGTCTCAGAGTCTTTCCCCACACAAAAATTCCCATAGCAACTTATGCAGAGGAGCCCTAAGAGCTAGGGCCAGGGAGATTATATTTCTCATTAGGCTTGATGCCTCCTTTCCATGCAGCCCTGGTTATGTGGGCCAAAGCTTATTTTCTAGGCTGCTCCAGCACAGGATGCTGCGCATGACAAGGGAACCATGCCAACCAGACATGCTGCTGGTCCCAGGGAGACCTCATTAGCTTGGAAGCACATGCAGGAGGGGAGTAACCCTTAGGGCACCTGTCCTTCCCTCCTCCACACACACAGAACATATCCCCAGGGTGATATTTCTTCCAAACCCTGCTCCCTTAAGAAAGGTCAAACAGTTGGAACCAGGGAAGCATCTGCAATCTGGGTTTCAGTGGGAGAACCTTCCTCATCAGTCTAGCGCTATTGTGGGTGGTGGGGGCAGAGTTCTGGTTGCTTTGAAACTCTGGGGGACAGATGGCTCTAGAGGAGAGGGCTACTCTTGACCTGGAGTCCATGACCTTTTAAAAATATTTTTATAACTCTATTTCAACATAATTGGGTTCCTTTGCATTTTTGCAAAAAATTTTGCAAAAAAATTTGTAAACAAATTAGCACTTTTTCATTTTTCCTGTGTATTTTTAAAACATTTCTCTGAGAAGGGTTCCACAGGCCTCACAAGTCTGCCCAAAGGGTCTTGGTCTTGACAGATTTTTGTCATCTCTCAATCAAATGTTGTTACATGCGTCCCATGTAGTTTGCCACTGTTTTCTAGCGTAGCTCAGAGGGCCAGTTTGGAGCAGGATTGACAACCTGTTCCCAAAGTGAGTTACCTGCCTAGGGCTCTATCTTTTTTTCCAGAGGAGGAGGGAGACTAGAGGATAATGACAGCATACCTTGAAAGATGGAGTACACTGCAGGATTAAGTCCAAATTTCTCAGTTAGGTATTCAAAAGGCCTTCCATAATCCACTCCCAATCTGCCTCTCCAAATGTGCTTACTCTCCTACATAAACTAATTCGGTCTGGCATAGCGTAAAGAACAGTTTCTCTGGAGAGAGAGAACCTGGGTTCAAGTCCTGCTCTTGACACTTAACTATAAAACCTTGACCAAGTCACTTAATCTTTGCCTGTCTCAGTTTTCTCAACTGTAAAATGGGGATCCTAGTAGAATCTACCTCCCGGGGTTGCTGTGAAGATCAAATGAGATGATATTCGCAAAGTACTTAGCATAGTGCCTGGCACATAGTAGGTGCTCAATTAATGCCTGTTCCCTTCCCACCTAAGGCTCAGGGAAGTGACTGGTCCAGGATCATACATCTAGTAAGAATGTGAGGCCAGATTTGAACTTAGGTCTTTGAACCTAGGCACACACTATCCACTGTACCACCTAGATGCTTTAGTTTTCACACGACAGTTGGACTAGATGATAAACTTTGAAGTCTCTTCCCACTCTTAATCCATGATCCTGTCAATGCTGTGTTTTGTCCAGACTGGCCCATTCACTGAAGCCTGAACAGACAGTGAGAATTCCCATCTTGATCCTCTGCCTGGAATATCTTTCCTAACTTCCTTTCCCTACTCTTCCCTAACTTTGCTGCTCCCTGCTTCTTCCTGTGGACTCCCACAGCATTTAATGTCATTTGGCCTCGATCAAATATTTCTTTGTATTACTAGTTATCTTTTTCACATGTGATTTGTTTCTCTGACGATATTTTAAGCTCTTAAAGGACAATGACCCTATCAGAAACCTCTCCTTTATCACCCATAGTTCCCAGCAGAGGTGCTCAGCAAATACTTCTTGAATGATTAAGATAGTGGTGACGGCAGTTCTGTTCCGGGGTTTTTCCCTCTGGCCCTCCTCCCTCATCCAACTGGCTCCCCAGCTCAGCCCAGTCCCAGCCCCCAGGAACTCCCAGAAGCTAAATCTACATGGCAAAACTGTTTAGACAGTTCAGACAACAGTACAACCTCAGTTTATCTTGATAAATGAGGCCAGTGTGTATTTTTTTTTGCTGGAATCATATGGATTCTTTGCCTGCATAGACTTGGCCAGAATTATCCAACTGATACAAACCCATTCCCCTCATTTTACCCACTTGTTTCTTAGAAGGCTAGAATTTGTTTGGAAAATTAAGTAGGTAGTTAGCAAGGGGATTACCCTCAAAATTACTACCATTGTTCAGCATTCTTTCTTACAACCAGGACCCCAAGACCAGAGTTTCCCTCTCTAGATGGGTTTTCCCTTTCTTAAGGGGATAAAAATAATACCCAAGGAGTAAAGTCTAGCTTTGTTAACATCTAAGCATTATAGAAATGGGATTTGTTACAGTGAAGAGGCAGGTGAAGGAAGTTCCCAGGCCAATGCCTCTCTTCAACTGGCCACCACTCATGGGTAGAGAAACAACAAATTAAATAGAATGCCCTAGGATGGAGGCCAAAAGATTTGGGGGGCTGTTGTATTTTTCCCTTTACCTTTGGGAGGCACCATGGTTTAGTGGAAGGAGTATTAGATTTGGATTAAGTAGCCTTGGTTTCAAATCTTGGCTCCTATCCTTATTACCTCTGTGACCTTGGACCAGTCATTTACTCTCTGGGTCTCAGTTTCCTTAATAGTAAAATGAGAGATGACCTCTAAAGCCCTTTTTATCACTTAGCCTAGGAGTCTGTGACAATGAACTCAGTATGATGATTGGTATTTAGTATGTTCTTTTTATTAGCTGTTTTATAAGATTTGTGTTATAAAACTATAATAAATTCTTAATTTGAATAAAATATGAGCTAATACAATTATTTGTAAATGTCGTTTTATGAAAAACATGGAAGAAGTGCGGCCATTTTGATTATAACAAAGATGGACAATGCTCCATAAAAACTTAATAAAAGTTCGGAAACCACTTCTCTAAGGTTCCCTTATAGCCCTAAGTCCTAGGATTCTACATTATCAGTGCTGCTAAGACTCAAATTTCTGCCAACAGAACCTCTCTGCGGGCTTTGATTGGCCCAGTCCTCTCTGAGAAGGAGAGGGTCCAGGCCCTCTTGAATAGCAGAGGTCATAGGACATTCCAGAGGATACGTATGTATAGGCCCTCATCAGAAGCCTGGTCCTCTGTGTCTGACCCCTCTTAGCTAGCAAGAGGCAGTTTGGGAGTTCCTGGGACAACAAGGTCTCTCTACCTAGACCCCCTGGGAAACGGTTTCCTGACCCAATCCAGGAGCAGGCCCACTTGCTATACTCACTAGGATGCCCAGTACCAGGCTGGGTTGCTCTGAACATACATCTTGACTGGTTCACTGCAGGAGAGAGAGAAAGAAAGAGAGAGAGAGAGAGAGAGAGAGAGAGAGAAATTAGATATACTATATTTCTTTTTCCCTGTCCCAAGCCCCATGCAAGAAACAAGCATTTATAAAGATCCCTATCTGATACCTCTCAAACCTGGCTCTCCTCTATAAGGAGGTCTATGCTTGAGATGCCTAGTGTGCGGATGGGTCAAAAAGCCTGAATCCTGAGCCTAGATGATCCATTTAGGTAATTCTGGGGCCTGAGAGATCCTGCTTGCCTTTTTCTCTCAGGCCTTTCCCCTCAGACCTCCAAAACACACAGGTCCCTTCCTTTGACACTAAACTTAGAGGAGACACACAGAATTCCTCCCCAGAGTTAAACAGAACCAGCTACGTATTTTAGGCCTTGCATATCTGCCATCTAATTTCTTCAAGGAGGCTGCTAGGTAACACAGTGACTAGACCATAGGATTTGGAGTCAGGAAGACCTGAGTTCAAATCCTGCCTCTGACATGTCTATGAACCTCTTATAGTCTCAATTTCCCTATTTGTAAAACAGAGACAATAAAGCATCTTCCTCACATGGTTGCTGTATGAGATAATTATATGCAAACCTTAAAGCACTATATAAATGCTAGTAGCTATTTATTATTATTTATTATTATTCAAGATCCAATGCTCTTCTCTGCCTTGTGCGTTAGCTCAACAAGTCTATGTGCCTGCTGTAGTGGTACCTACCAGCAAACATGAGGAATCGTACTTCTTCCCCTGAAGGGGAAGGAAAGGCTGAGCCCGTAGGCCAGACTCACCAGAAGGTGAAGAGAGCCACAACCCCCACAGTCATCAGCAGCTGGATCATTAGGATGGAGTACACCTGTTAGGAAACAGGGTAGAAGGAAGAAGGGGTTCTCAGCAATGGGGATGAGCCACTCAGGGCCTGGCAAGCCCTAGGCCTGCCCCCGTGGGTTAGAGATGGCAGTCTGGCTTTCCATGCAGTCTTATGAACAGGTGACCCAAGTCAAGACCTGAGTAGCTGGACTAGATAAATTCTTACTCTTCTTGGAGATACTGGAAAGGGGTGAAGATAGGACCCGCCGTAGGAAGCAAAAAGCAACCAAGGGGTTGAAAAGTGGGGCCCACCGGGGAAAGGCTGAAGGGGCCGATTCAGTTTGGAGAAAGGAGGAGGGCGTGCAGAACATTAAATATCCAGGTTTTCCCTAAAGATGTGGATGGGGCTATGGGGAAAGGGGCTACTTACCTTCCTGACAAATACTCTTCTCACGTTAGGATCATCCCAGCTGAAGGTGGTGAAGATCTCAGGGTCTCCAGAGTACCCACCACTTCCATAGCCAGGGCTGCTATCTGTAGAGCACAGTTGGTTTTGTCCTTATTCCCCATGCTTCTCCATCTGCCCTATCCCTGAACTTTCAAACAGACTATTCCTGCTCTTTGCAAACCCTTTTCCTTTTCTCCCTCATTTATATGTTGTTCCATGAGCCCCTCTTTAAGAACCTTTCCCTGATTTCAACATTATTCTCCAGATTCCCAGGGTCCTTCAGCTCATCACTGATGTTCACAGCTCTGCTTTACAATTGCTTGATCTCTCCTTGTCTCTCTGTTCTGTGTCCTTGGTACATCCTACCTCCCCCAACAGACTTGGACTCATCACTTCTATTCAGGTGGTTCCCAAATCTATAGCCCTGATCTCGCTCTCGAAGTTAAATCAACAAACATTTATCAAGCACCCACTATATGCCAGACCTATATCTTCCACAACCATCTCCAGTTGTATGTGCCAACAGGTCCTCAAATTCAACCCGTTCAGAGCCAAGCCTTTTCTCTTTCCTCTAAAAAATCCTCCCTACCCCTTCTAATGGTACTTTTTAAAAAATCACTGGTACCATCATTTCACCCAATCTCTCATGCTTGTAACCTTGGAGTTATTTTCAACTCTTCTCTTTCCTACATCTCTCATATCCAACCAATCATTTGTCAAGTTCTAGGTGGCCCAGTGGATAGAGTGCTGGGCCTGGGGTCAGGAAGACCCGAGTTAAAATCCAACCTCAGACACTTGCTAGCTGTGTGACCCTGGCCAAGTCACTTTACTGTGTGCCTCAGTTGCCTCATCTGTGAAATAGAGATGATAATAGCACTTATCTCCCAGGGTTGTTGCGATGATTAAATGAGATAATAATTGTAAAGCATTTAGCACAGTACCTACCATATAGTAAGTGCTACATACATATTTGTTGTCGTTCAGTTGTGTCCGACTCTCCGCGATCCCATCTGGGGTTTTCTCGGCAAAAGTTTGCCATTTCCTTCTCCAGCTCATTTTCCAGATGAGGAAATGGAGGCAAATAGGGTTAAGTGACTTGCCCAGGGTCACACAGCTAGTAACCATGTGACGCTAGATTGGAATTAAGACGAGTCTTCCTGACTCCAGGTCCAGTCCTCTCTCCACTGTGCCACCTAGCTGCCCTAATTATCATTATTAAGTTCTGTCAATTCCCCAATCCTGAGAGTGAATAGTGAATAACCTTCCCCATCTTGGAACTAAGCTATCGCTTTGTTTGCATTTCTGTATCGTTTTTTATTTTTGTTATTTGTATGTGGGTTCTCGTAGACCTAGTAGACCACAAGTTATATGAAGGCATAAACTTTGTGGATCTAAATTTTGCACTCCTTCAGCATACCCCAAACTTGCTGTGATTCAGTTAGTCCTCAGTGAGGAAGAGTGCCAGAGGCAGATGAACACCACATCCTGACCTCAGAATTACCTTGATTGCCCTTGTGGAATTCAAGACCTAAAGAAACTTCTAGTGGGCTAGAGTATGGTCAAAGTCATAGGTTAAGTAGCTTGGTAGGGTAGGATTAACTCAGGGATTGAGTGATTTTAAATATGGGCAGCATTCTTTCCAAGCCCCAGGAGGTCCACAGAAAACTCTTCAAATGCCTCTTCGACTCAAGCAGCTGTGGGTCCTGGCAGGGGGCAAGTGTCTATGGTTGGGGTAGGGATCGTAGGGCGTCCAACCTTGATGGCCTAATGGTTCAGAAGAAGGTGGGATAGTTTCCTAGCCCTTTTCTGCCCTGCCCATTCCTCAAGGATGGATGGCTGATGCTGCTCTCCTGGTAACGGTCTTGGGGATATCCTGAAATATCAGGCTTTGAAGAAGGTGGTTCTGGAGGAACTCGATATTACCTCTTTAGGCAATTCTGGAGTCCTTAGAAACCTTAACTTCTAAGCCTCTCTACTATCCTCTTTCCTCACCAGCAATGAGTACAACCTATATTCCTCACTCTTAGGTGAGGAAGGGACTATTCTGTACCCATTCTTCTGCACTTAAATCAAGACAGAAGCTGGGCCTGGAGTCAGGAAGACCTGTGTTCAAATCTAACCTTAGACACTTACTGGCTGTGTGACCCTGGGCAAGTCACTTAATCTCTGTCTGCCTCAGTTTCCTCAACTATAAAATGGGGGTCATAATAGCACCTACCTCCCAGGGTTGTTGTGAAAATTAAATGAGATAATGTTTGTAAAAAGCTTAGCACAGTGCCTGGCACATAGTAAGCATTTAACAAATGCTTATTTACTTCCCCTCTCTCCCAAATCCTATTTCTCTCCTTAACCCCCAACTCCTTTAGTTGAGACTGGTGATGAGGGTAGGAATGGTAATAAAAAGTAGAAGTGGGGAGGAGGAGAAAGAGTTGGTGACAGTCCTACTGTTTCCATGGTGTCTTCTGTGCAAACAGATCCTATGGATTGGACAGACCCACACAGAGGCCCTAGTCCTCATTTTCCCCCTTACACTGAGCAGAGGATATGGGGAGTTTTAGGGAATCTTTAGGTACTTTCTGAGTCCCTTTCTTTCTATTTCAGGATCTAGGGCTGAAGCTGCGGGCAGGAAAGAATAAGGTAAGAATCTGGAAAGAGAGCAGGGCGCAGGGGAGTGTGACAAAAGGGAAAAAGAAGTCAAGGCAGAGATTGGTTCTGGGCTGCAGAACCCATCGAGCCCAGAATATTGAGGCTGGAGAAATACCAAGACTTCTATCTATCCCAGTGAAATGCCCTTTCTGGGAAACAAGATAGAGTTGGATACGGGGAATTCAAAAGAAAATGAAGACATTAGGAGCTGTCACCAGCAGGTAGTTTAGAGGACACTATTCCCAGGCCCTGTTACCCTGTGCCATCTAATCTAGATAGTCAACTCCCATGATTCCCTGGTTCTGCTTTTCCCTTTCAACCATGCAAAATCCCAGGCACACACCGTTGTCTTAGCCACTGCCACCTCTGAATCTTGACAAGCCATTACCCTTACCTATGATGGCCTCTTCTCTCTTTTGGACTCATTATCCCCAGAATTGTTGGATGAACTCCTCCTCCAGATTAGAAAACCTTCCCTTCTCCTTCTTCCCCCTGCCATTCCCACTTTGGATAGGGATCCAGAGCCCCAATCAGTAATTCCTAATTTGGTCCTTAGTTCTGTCTACCTGTCCTGCCCTTCTGATCAGCCTTTCCAAGAACAGAAACAGTTATGTCCCTTCCTTCTTCCAGTACCTTAAAACTTAGGAACTGGGGCTGACTAATCGATATCATTACAACAACAATACAGAAGATTGCTTCCATGCTACTTCTAAGTTTTTCATAGGGTCCCCACCCCAAAAGTCCACCCTTCCAGGTTGGGGAGACTTACTTGGGTCCACGTAAGCCCAACTGGGATGAAAGGGCACCGTTGGGGCTGGTGGAGGGAAGGCCCCAGCCTTCAGCCCCTCCCCTGAGGTAGCTTCCTCATAAGTAGGAGGGGCCAAGGGAGCTGATGGAGTCTCCTTCTTTTCTCCATTTGCCTGTTGCTGCCCCTCTGTCCCAGGGGCCTTGTTAACCACTGAAACCTGTGGAAAATGAGCAGAGAGTCAGTTATTAAGGAGAAAAGAAGAACCATGCCTTGATAAACACACACAAACACACACAACTTAATTCTTATGTCACTTAGCTCCCTGGGGAATGAGAAAGAAGGGAAGCAGACCATTCTCTTTTTCTATTTCCTTCTTAAAAACAGTATTTTCTTTTTTTCCCCCAGTTACTTGTCAAGAAAATTTTCAGCATTCACTTCTACAAGATTTTGAGTTCTAAATTTTTCTCCCTCTCCTCTTCCGAAAATGGTAAGCAGTTGGATAGAGTCTAAACATATGTTATCATGCAAAAATATTTCCATATTAGTTACAGTTGTGAAAGAAGAGACAGATCAAAAGGGAAAAAAAGCCACAAGAAAGAATAAAGTAAATGAAAACAATATGCTTTGATCTGCACTCAGAGTCCATTGGTTCTCTATCTGGATGTGGACAGCATTTTCCTTCAGGAGTCCTTCGTACTTGTCTTGGATCCTTGGGTTGTGACAAGAGCGGAGTCATTCATAGTTGATCAATTACACAATGTTGCTGATACTGTGTAGAGTGTTTTTACCAGTTCTGCTTATTATCTTCATCAGTTTGTACAAGTCTTTCCAGGTTTTTCTGAAATCTGCCTGTTCATCACTTCTTATTGCACAATAGTATTCCATTATATTCATAGACTACAGCTGGTGCAGCCATTCCACAATTGATAAGTATTCCCTTGATTTCCAATATTTTGCCACCACAAAAAAAGGCTGCTGTAAATATTTTTGCACATGTAGCTCCTTTGTCCTTTTTTTTGGATGTCTTTGGGATACAGACCTAGTAGTGGTATTGCTGAATCAAAGGGAATGCACAGTTTGGTGGCCCTCTGGGCATAGTTCCAAATTGCTCTCCAGAATGGTTGGATCAGTTCACAATTTCACCAACAGTGCATTAGTGTCCCAATTTTCCCCACTTCTTCTCCAGCATTTATCACTTTCCCTATTCTTTCATATTAACCAATCTGATAGGTGTGAGGTAGTACCTCAGTGTTGTTTTAATTTGCATTTCTCTAATCAAAAGTGATTTAGAGTACTTCTTCATATGCCTATCGATAGCTTTGATTTCTTCATCTGAAAACTGCCTATTCATATTCTTTGACCATCTACCAATTGGGGAATGACTTGTATTCTTATAAAGTTGACTCAATTCTCTATATATTTGAGAAATGAGGCCTTTATCAGAGATATTTGCTGTAAAGATTGTTTCCCATCTTTCTGCTTTCCTTCTAATCTTGGTTGCATTGGTTTTGTTTATAGAAAAGCTTTTTAATTTAATATAATCAAAATTATCTATTTTACATTTGTAATGCTCTCTATCTCTTGTGTGATCATGAATTCTTCCCTTCCCCATAGATTTGACAGGTAGAGTATTCTTTGCTTTTCCAATTTGCTTATGGTGTCACCCTTTATGTCTAAATCAGGCCAAAGATGTCATATCTAACTTTTCTAATATCCTATTTACCTCCTTAGTTTCTTTCTTGTTTATTTTCTAGTTGGATTTATTGAGTTCTGAAAAGGGACATCTGAGGTCCCCTACTAGTATAGTTTTGCTCTCTATTCCTGTAACTCACTTAACTTTTCCTTTAAGAATTTGGATGCTGGGGGCGGAGCCAAGATGGCAGCTGGAAAGCAGGGACTAGCGTCAGCTCCCTGCCAAGTCCCTCCAAAAACCTATAAAAAATGGCTCTGAATCAGTTCTAGATCAGCAGAACCCACAAAGTAGCAGAGGGAAGCAGGGCTCCAGCCCAGGACAGCCTGGATGGTTGCTGGGTGAGGTCTTTCACACATGGAGCTGCGAGTGGAGCAGAGCCCAGTGTGGGCTGCGCAGATCAACCAGACCAGGAGCCAGGCGGAGCGGGCCCTAGTGCCCTGAATCAGTGAGCTGTGGCAGTTGCCAGACTTCTCAACCCACAAACACCAAAGACAACAGAGAAGAACTGCAGAACCCACAAAGTAGTGGAGGGAAGCAGGGCTCTAGCCCAGGACAGCCTGGGTGGTCTCTGGGTAAGGTCTATCCCACATGGAGCTGGGAGCACAGCAGAGCCCAGCGTGGGCTGCGCGGACCAACCAGACCAGGAGCCGGGCAGAGCGTGCCCTAGTGCCCTGAATCAGTGAGCTGTGGCAGTTACCAGACTTCTCAATCCACAAAAACCAAAGGCAACAGAGAAGGTTAGTGGGGAAAGCTGCTGGGGACAGAGTGAAAGAAGGAGTTCATGGTTGGGCTACCGCTCCAGAGGCAGCGGGGGTGGGGCAACTATAGAACTGCAGCTGCAGCTGCTTCCGGCCCCAGGCCCACCTGGTGGGAGGAATTAAGTGGCAGATCAGAGCAGGAGTGCAGAGCCTGCTGAAGATCTGAGTCAAGTCCAGGTTGGTGGTTCTTGGGGAAGGAGGAGTGCTGGTGTGGCAGCACATTCCCTCAAGCTTGGAACATAGTACTCTTTACTCTATAAGCAGTCATACCCCCCTGAAAAACTCAAGGGTCAAGTAAGTTGGCTGGGAACATGGCCAGGCAGCGAAAACGCACCCAGATTTAGTCTCAGACTTTGGAATCTTTCTTTTGTGACAAAGAAGACCAAAACATACAGCCAGAAGAAGTCAACAAAGTCAAAGAGCCTACAACAAAAGCCTCCAAGAAAAACATGAACTGGTCTCAGGCCATGGAAGAGCTCAAAAAGGATTTGGAAAAGCAAGTTAGAGAAGTAGAGGAAAAATTGGGAAGAGAAATGAGAAAGATGCAAGAAAACCATGAAAAACAAGTCAATGACTTCCTAAAGGAGATCCAAAAAAATACTGAAGACAACACCTTAAAAAAATAGACTAACTCAAATGGCAAAAGAGCTCCAAAAAGCCAATGAGGAGAAGAATGCCTTGAAAGGCAGAATTGCCCAAATGGAAAAGGAGGTCCAAAAGACCACTGAAGAAAATACTACCTTAAAAATTAGATTGGAACAAGTGGAAGCTAGTGACTTGATGAGAAATCAAGATATTATAAAACAGAACCAAAGGAATGAAAAAGTGGAAGACAATGTCAAATATCTCATTAGAAAAACCACTGACCTCGAAAATAGATCCAGGAGAGATAATTTAAAAATTATTGGACTACCTGAAAGCCATGATCAAAAAAAGAGCCTAGATATCATCTTTCAAGAAATTATCAAGGAGAACTGCCCTGATATTCTAGAAGCAGATGGTAAAATAGAAATTGAAAGAATCCACAGATCGCCTCCTCAAATAGATCCCAAAAAGAAATCTCCTAGCAATATTGTCACCAAATTCCAGAGCTCCCAGATCAAGGAGAAAATACTGCAAGCAGCCAGAAAGAAACAATTTGAGTATTTTGGAAACATAATCAGAATAATCCAAGATCTAGCAGCTTCTACATTAAGAGATCGAAGGGCTTGGAATACAGTATTACAGAAGTCAGTGGAGCTAGGATTAAAACCAAGAATCACCTACCCAGCAAAACTGAGTATCATGCTCCAAGGCAAAATATGGATTTTTAATAAAACAGAGGACTTTCAAGCTTTCTCAGTGAAAAGACCAGAGCTGAATAGAAAATTTGACTTTCAAACGCAAGAATCAAGAGAAGCATGAAAAGGTAATCAAGAAAAAGAAATCGCAAGAGAATTACTGAAGTTGAACTGTTTTGTTTACATTCCTACATAGAAAGATGATGTGTATGATTCATGAGACCTCAGTATTAGGGTAGCTGAAGGGAATATGCATATATATGTATATGTACATATATGTATATATGTGGGTGTATGTGTGTATATATGTATGTGTGTGTATATATATGCATGTATATGTGTATATATATATATATATAGAGAGAGAGAGAGAGAGAGAGGGCACAGGGTGAGTTGAAGATGAAGGGATAATATCTAAAAGAAATAAAATCAAATTAAGGGATGAGAGAGGAATATATTGAGAGAAGGAGAAAGGGAGGGATAGAATGGGGTAAATTATCTTGCATAAAAGTGGCAAGAAAAAGCAGTTCTGTTGGAAGAGAAGAGAAGGCAGGTGAGGGGGAATGAGTGAATCTTGCTCTCATCAGATTTGACCTGAGGAGGGAATAACATACACACTCAATTGGGTATCTTACCCCACAGGAAAGAAGGAGGAAGAAGATAAAAAAGGGGGGATGATAGAAGGGAGGGCATATGGGGGAGGAGGTAATCAAAAACAAACACTTTCGAAAAGGGAAAGGGTCAAGGGAGAAAATTGGATAAAGGGGAGGGAGCAAAATATAGTTAGTCTTTCACAACATGAGTATTGTGGAAGGGTTATACATAATGATATGCATGTGGCCTATGTTGAATTGCTTGATTTCTTAGGGAGGGTGGGTGGGAAGGGAAGAGGGGAGAGAATTTGGAACTCAAAGTTTTAAAAACAGATGTTCAAAAACAACAACAAAAAAAAGTTTTTGCATGCAACTAGAAAATAAGATACACAGGCAATGGGGCATAGAAATTTATCTTGCCCTACAAGAAAGGAAGGGAAAAGGGGATAGGAGGGGAGTGGGGGGACAGAAAGGAGGGCTGACTGGGGAACAGGGCAACCAGAATATACACCATCTTGGAGTGGGGGGGAGGGTAGAAATGGGGAAAAAATTTGTAATTCAAAGTCTTGTGAAAATCAATGCTGAAAACTAAATATATTAAATAAATTAAATTTTAAAAAAAAAGAAAAAAAAGAATTTGGATGCTATACCACTTGGTGCATATATGATGTTCGGTATTAATATTGCTTTATTATCTATAGCACCTTTTAGCAAGATGTAGTTTTCTTCCTTATCTGTTTTAATTAGGTCTATTTTTGCTTTTACTTTGTCTGAGATCAGGATTGCTACCCCTGCTTTTTTTATTTCAGCTGAAGCATAACAGATTCTACTCCAGCTGCTTACCTTTACTCTACGTGTGTCTCTCTGTTTCAGATGTGTTTCTTGTAAACAACATATTGTAGGATTCTGGTTTTTGATCCCTTTGCTATCTGCTTCCATTTAATGGGAGAGTTCATCCCATTCACACTACAGTTATGATTACTACCTGTGTATTTCCCTGCATCCTTTCCTTCTTCCTTTCTGTTCTCTCTTTCCTTTCACCCTTTCTATACTCACCAGTGTTTTGCTTCTGTTTACCATCTCCCCTGATCTGCCCTTCCTTTTCTCACTCTCTATCTCCTTTCCCCCTTTACTTGATCTCCTCCCCTCCTACTTCCCTGTTGGGTAAGATAGATTTCTATATTCACTGATTGTGTATAGAATTCCCTCTTTGAGCCAATACTGATGAGTATAAGGTTCAAGCGATGCTTGTCCCCCACTCTCCCATCTTCCCCCTTCACTGTAATAAGTCTTTCATGTCTCATGTGAAATAATTTATCCCATTCTACCTCTCCCTTGTATTCCCTTTCTCATCCCTTAATTTTTTTTATGTCATTCCCTCAAATTCACCTTATACCCATACTCTCTGTGTATGTATATTCCTTCTAGCTATTGTAATTTGTGACACAACTTTTAAGAATTACAAGCATCATCTTCTCATGCAGGGGTGTAAATAGTTTAGCTCCACTGAATTTCTTATGTTTTCTTTTCCCTTTTTACCTGTTTATTCTTCTCTTGGGTCTTGAGATTGGAGGTCAAATTTTTGGTTTAGTTCTGGTCTTCTCCTTATAAAAGTGTGAAGTCCTCCTATTTCATTCAATGACCATTTTTCCCCTTGATGTATTTTGCTTAATTTTGCCAGGTTAGTGATCCTTGGTTGTAGTCCTAGCTCCTTTGCCTTCTGGAATATCATATTCTATGATTTCTGATCCTTTAATGTTTCACCTGCCAAGTTCTGTGTAATCCTCATTGTGACTTCCCAATATTTGAATTGTTTCTTTCTGGCCACTTGTAGTATTTTTTCCTTGACCAGAAAGTTCTGGAATTTGACTACAATGTTCGTTGGAGGTTTTTTTTTTTTTTTAGGGGGACAATTGGGGTTAAGTGACCTGCCCAAGGTCACACAGCTAGTAAGTGTGTCAAGTGTCTGTAGGCCAGATTTGAACTCAGGTCCTCCTGACTCCAGGGCCAACGCTCTACTCAGTGCGCCACCTAGCTGCCCCTTCCTTGGAGTTTTTATTTTGGGATCTCTTTCCTGAGGCGATCGGTGGATTCTTTCAATGCCTATTTTGTCCTCTGGCTCCAGGACATCAGGGCAGTTTTCCTTGATAATTCCTTGAAAGATGCTGTGCAGGCCTCCTTTTGATTATGGCTTTCAGGTAGGCCAATAATTCTGATACTGTCTCTCCTGAACCTATTTTCCAAGTCAGTTGTTTTTCCCATGAGACATCTTACATTTTCTTCCATTTCTTCATTCTTTTGAATTTGTTTGATTGATTCTTGATGCCTCAGAGTCATTAGCTTTCACTTGTCCAATTCTAATTTTTAAGGTGTTGTTTTCAGCTTTTAGTACTCAATTAGCTTTTGTACATTCTTTTCCATTTGCCCAACTGCACCCTTTAAGGAATTTTTTTCTTTAGTGGATTTTTCTATCTCTGTTTTCATTTGGCTAATTCTACTTTTTAAGCAGTTTTCCAAGCTGTTGACTCTTTTTTCATAATTCTCTTGCATCACTCTCATTTCTTTTCCCAATTTTTCTTCTACCTCTTGCATATGATTTTTAAGCTCCTTTTTGAACTCTTCCATGAGTTCTTTCTGGGCTTGAGAACACTTCCTATTTTTCTTTGAGGTTTTGCCCATAGGTGTTTTGATATTTCTGAGTTTGTGTCATGGTCATCCCTGTCACCATAACTTTCTATGGCCAGATTATTTTTTGTTGTTTTTTTGCTCATCTTTTTTTTTTCCTTTCCCCTTTCTTTTAAATTTGAGCTCTGCACCTGGGGTGGAAGGGGCTCTGTTTCAGGCTTCTTGTGCCAGTGGCTGCAGGCCCTGCCTGGTGTTGTGCTGATATTGCTCTGAGGCCCCCCAATGAACCCTTGTGCCTGGTGCTGTGCTGAGGGGGTGGCTGGCACTGCTGGAGGCTGTAGGGGTCTGGCAGCTTACTGAGAGTTGAGCTGGGGTCCTAGTGATGGTGTCCATCGTGTGCTGAGGTCCAGTGGGGTGTTTCCACATTTCCCTGGGGCTACCCTGAAGCATGTGGAGGTCTGGCCCATTTTCTCGTCACACTGGAGGATGCCTATTTGCCCAGTGCTACGCTCAAGCATGTGGTGGTTCTCAGATTTGGAGTCTGCTGATTTCCCTGGCTATGCACCAGGTCCTGGTGTTGGTGTTTGCTTGATCCACCACACTGGGGCTCAGGATCTCCCACTACTTTGCTAAGGTGGGGCTTTCTGCTGGTTTGCTGGAATGCTTCCTGTCCTGGAATGCATTCCCCTTTTACCAAAGAGAGACAGACCTTTCTTGTCAGTCTTCCAGGTTTTTTGGGCTACAAGACTGTTTCATCCCACCTTTTTGATGGCTCTGCTCTTTCTGGATTTGTTTGGGGGAGCTATTTTATGGTTGTTTAGAGGTGAATATGGGAGAATTATAGTGATTTACTGCTTACTCGGAAGTCTGTCCTCGGCAGAATATTTTCATACTAGATCTGACCATATAGTAAGATCTAAAAAGGAACCTACACATTAACTAAGTCCATCATCTCCTAATTTTACAGATGAGAAAACAGAAATCTAGAGATGTTAGGTGATTTGAGCATGCTGCAGAGACAGGATTCAAAAAAAGTTGTTCCTTTGGCTCCAAATCTGATGGTCTTTCCTCTTCACCACAAGAATTTTCCAATTTTATAGATGGAGAAATAGACTGCAAAGAGGGTCAGGTCAAAATATCACAGAGTGGAACTTGGAGAACTCTAGGTGATCTGGCTGTCAGCTTAGTGTTTTGTCTATAAGGCTGTGAAATGGGAGAATGAGAAAAGAAGGAAAAAGAGAGGGAGGAAAAAAAGGAAGAGGACAGGGAGTTAAAAAGAGAGAGGAAAGATGATGTATTGTCTTTAGATTGATGAATCAACAAAGATAAGGGTAGGGGATGGATCATAGATTTAGACCTAGAAAGGACCAGAGTCCAACTTCCTTATTTTACAGATTGGGAAACTGAGGTTTGAGGAGGTTAAATGACATGCCCAAGGTCACACATGTGGTCAATATCATGGGTAGGATTTGAACCCAGATCTGACTCCAGCATCAGAACTGACTCACAGACTGAATCACACAGAGTGAAGTCCCTGGCCTGGGGTTTCCCCTTTTCTGAATACTCTGAACCCCAAGACATGACTTTGTCCCTAAGGCTCCCTTAATTATTCTTCCAAGGGAGCCCTCAGAAAAAAGGTAGGGAATGTACCTCAAGTAACGTTCAGAAATTCGGTCATTTCAACCTAAATTTATTCCTGCCATAAAAGAGCAAGCCCAAGAATGAGTGATAAGATATATGAGGAAAGAAGAAGTGGTTGAATGATTTATCTCAGAACATTCAAGATCTGGGGAGAGGAAAATGGAGGACCAGATCCCAAATCATCATGAAACCTCTGAAGACACCACTACAAGAGAAAATAGGCTTAGAACGTACAGAACAAGAAATTTAGGTTAGACAGAAAGAATTTCCTAAACCAGAAAGTTAAGAATGCCTTCTTTTGAGGGTCTTAAGCAGAGGTTGAGTTCTCAGTGACAAGGATGGTTGGGTAGAAGTTTACCTGAAGCAGGAGGATGAATAAGATGAATTCTGGTCCTTGTCTAGCCTGTAAGGTGCTAGAGCAGGTGGGTTTTATCTCTCTCGGAGAAGGTGGTGAGCTTGGCCAGGAAAGCTAGATCACAGAAGCAGAGAGCTAGAGAACTGAGGCCCAGGGAGGTTACATGATTTGCCCATGGTCACTAGAGTAGTAGTATTCATTAGTGTCCCTTAAATAACCAATCAAGACTTGAATCCTGGTCCTCTTACTCCAGTCAGAGATCTGAATCTGTATCACTTTGGTAAGAAGGAGAACTCTAGACATTTTATATAAATAGGGAATGAGACTCATTTGGGGAAAGGACTAAAAGAGACAGGTTGAGAAATTTATCAGCAAGATATCAGACAAAGACAGAGCTAGGCAGAGGGGAAAAGGGTTCTGGGTTGAAGAGAAAGGGAACCAGAAACTCAGCTGGTATCAGTCTTCATCCGGGAGTATATTCCTGTTAGGGATCCTGCCAGGCCCAAACACCCTTATACTGAGGAAACTGAAGAAGTACAGCCTAGAGAGTCTGCATAGCAATGGAAGGAGCAGAGTGGGACCCTCTGGGAAAAGAGCGATGAAGAAAGGAAGCAGGGAAAAAATATTGTACTGGGAATACAAGAAAAAGACTGTAAGACAAAAAGTCCAGTGAAAAAGGCTATGTATAGGCTTAGCTCCTAAAGCAGTTAAACAAACTGTAAAACTCAGACTGAAGAAAAATGAGCAAAAATTAAAGAAAAAAAATTAGCAAGTATTTATATAAAACTTTAAGATTTGCAAGGCACTTCAACAAACCTATAAGATAGGTGCTATTATACCTGTGTGAGGTAGTGAGAGAATAAAGTGTGAAGACTTCACAGGGAATATGTATATATGTATTTATATCTAAAATGTTTGAGAATCAATATTTAGAGAAAAGTGAAATGGGATAAATTTGAGTCTGTGGGAATCTGATTATTTAGCCTTTAGGAATGTCTTTCTCTCCCTTCTTCTTTAGATTTATAGATGTCACCTCAGCCATGAATGGAATACAAGATTGTGAAAGCTTCCCTATGAATAACTCATGCAAGGCAATATTCAAATAGAGATAGTACAAACTTAGTTAGGATGTGAACCTCCCCAGGCCTAAGTTTCATTTTCCTGTAAATCATATGATTTTGGGGAAACCAGATGATATTCCCCTCTCCCCCTCCCCTAGCCTACTTACAAACAGCCATCTTAGCATTAAAGTTTCCCTATAAGGTAATTCTGTAGTTTCTGTGCTTGTATTGGGTAGAAACTTATTCCTGGTCAGATTGTGAGGCCGCTCGTCTCGACAAATGGGGACAGGGGTCCAGCCTCTGGGGTGGGATTTATTAGAATTGTTTGTACAAGGGTATATATCTCCCTGCTTGCCTTCTCCCCCTCGCCTCTCTTTACTGCTGTCTCTGCCCTGGTAGTGAGAGATGCCCAGTTCTCGTGAGACTTGATCAAATGAAGCTTCTGGTTTTTTTTTTCCTGCCTCAAGAAACCAAGACACCTCTGTTTTTTTTAACTTGAGCCAGTGGTCTTTTGTCCCACACATACCCATTAAACAGATGAAGAAACTGAGGCACATAGTGGTTAAGCGATTTGCCAGGGTCACATAGTAAGTTCTAAGGCAGGATTCGAACTTAGGCCTTCTTGCTTTTCAGAATTCTATTCATGGCATCACCTAGCTGTCTCAGTGCCACGAGACACTGAACCAAGTATGATGAAAAGTGACCAAAAATCCCTAATGAAGAATTGAATTTTTCAGACTCCCCAGAGATTATGGAACAATTACAAGAAATTCTAGAATGGTTTGAAAGAGAAATACATCTTTTAAAAGAATTAGGATGGGAAGCAGGTCAGACCTTCAGTTAAGATAGTGCTATGAAAGGTCCACAGAGAAGTCCAACTCTCCCATGTACACTATAGTGAAGATCTGAAAAGGGCACCAAATTGCAAAATGATCAAGACATCTAAAGAGAAATAGGAGCAAACTCCTTTATCTAGCTTAGGATTGCTCAGAAGGAGCTTGTGGTCACTGAGAAAGGGCTGCCAGTGGCTAATGCTAGCGGAGTCAACCAGAGCTCTGACTAGAGATCCTCTGGAGATACCTGAAGCCTGCTGAGCTCTATTCCCCAGGGAGGGGTGGGAACAGAAGACCCACATGGAGAAACTCCAGGGAGGTCAGAAACCATCAGCCTTCTAACTACAGATGTAGGACTGGAAGGGCTTTGATCAAGGCACACCCCGGGGTGGTGGAAGTCTGAAGCACTCTGACTTTTAATGTTCCAGAGAGCCGTGGAAATCACAACACTATGACCCTGACTGACATAAGGGGGCATAAAAGTTGCCCCCTGAAACTGAGTGCAGAATCCCTTGATCTGACAACCAACAGTGTAGGAGGGGTGGTATGTAAACTGGTTCTGGCACAAAACCCTAGTTCAGAAACTGAGGATGTGGCCAAACAGAAGATACAGCTGCTTGAAGGAATTATTGTAGGTCCAAAGACAAAAAAAAAATCCAATTCAGAAAAAGAAAGTAACTCCACAACAAGTATAAGCAGGACCTCAGGGGGAAAAAAAGAAAGAAAAAGAAAATGACTTTGCCACAAGGACAACAAGAGGATTTGGAAGAAAAGAAGGTTAAAAAAAAAGAAATAATGAATGAAATAGGAGATCTGAAAGAAACAAGTAGAAGGATAAATACTTAGAAAGGGTAGAAAACATGCAAAGAGTTTAGTGTAGAAAAACATTAAATTCAGCAGCAAACAGGTAGGGACAGAGAGAAGGGAAAGGATGTTTTTAAGAGTGAGAATACAGTCAGAGGGAATCTTCATAAGCAAAAGAAATGTTATCATCAGAGGGTGGCTCATAAGAGAAGAATGATAAGTAGAGAAAGAAAAGATAAGAACCAGTGATCAGTTTCTGGGCAAGGGGAAGAGAGGAGGAGCAGTGGAATGGAAACAGATCACTTCAATTACAGATCACTAGTGTTGATCACATTTGTTACTCTTTCACCACTTTTCTCTTCTTTGTAAAGTGGGGAGGATAAAAGAGAGAGAAAAGCCTAAAAAGATATGATGGAAGGAAGTGAACAATTAACAAGCTTGATCCTGAACGGATCCAGAATGGAATGGACTCAAACATGAAATGGAAGAGGGTATCAGAATAGATAACAAAACGAAGTCCTGCAATGTGTTTTTACAAGAACCAGAATGGCCTTTGTTTTCTTTGGGTGGCTCAGTTTACCTCATTGGGTCTTGCTGGGTCTACTGCTCCTCTTCCAGGACAGGAAGCCCAGACACCATGCCAGGAAGCAGAGAACTTCCTGTGTGATGAGTCATGGGGCTGGCTGAGGGGAGGTGTTAACTCCAGAGCCATGCCCTGTTGGGTGTTAACCTAGTCTACGCTAGGGGGAGTGGACAACTCAAGAACCAATCGGCCCTGGTCATTTAGGCGGCACTTGATGATGTCAAAAACTCTATAAGAGGGGAGAGGACAGCTTGAAGAGCTCTCTTTCCTTTTCTGGTTGGTGTGGCAGCGGTGGGGAGCGTGAGTCTGGGCCAGCCCTTGCTCTCGGACCGAGCCCCGATGTTGGTAACTATGAATTGTATTGGGTCTGTCTGTTGATATTTGTAATTTGTTTGTATTTTGGTTTTGAGGTTCGGGTGCTGGTTCTTTTCCCCCGAACTAAATGAATGTTCTGAACCTCAGGGTACTGGTTTTTTCCCCTGAAGTAAGTGAATGAAATTGTATTTGGTCTGTCTCTTGATGCCTGTCTCTTTGCTCCCCTAAACTAACTGAATGCTAACTGAATGCTGGCTTTTTCCCCTGAATTAAGTGAATGTTGTCTGTATGCTAACTGAATGCTGGATTAAAATAGGCTGGTCAACCCCTTCACCGTGCTTTCCTTGTTTAAGCAGATAAAAAGAACCTGTGCTTTCCTGGCGTCCCAGCAGCCTCCTGCGTGCTGGCTGTGGGGGGATCTTACGCCCCCACAGGAGCTGCTAGCTGGGTTGTTAAAACAGAAACATAAAAAGTCACACAGAGTAAAATGAGGGGATGATTCAGAATTTATTATGCTTCAGGTGAACTCAAAAAAGCAAGGATAGCAATTATGATTTTAGACAAGGCAACAGTAAAAGTAGACATGGTTAAAAAAAAAGATAAATATATACCATACTTAAAGACAACATAGAAAACAGAATAACATAAATATTAACACATGTGTACTGAATGAAATAACATTCTATTACAGAATCAAACTGAGCAAAACGGTAATTTAGGGACTTCAATGTATAAGTTTCAGTATGTCTGAATGTCAGTATGTTAAATCAAAAAAAGATAAACAAGAAAGAACTTAAAGGCTTGAAAAGAATTTAAGAAAAGTTGGTAGATCTTTGGTGATTATTAAATGAGACCAGAAAGGAGAATACATATTTCTCATTTGTGCATGGTACATTTACAAAAATTGACCATGTGCTTGGGTTCCCAACTTTTTAGTCCCCATACCTCCTATTCAATCTGAAAGGAAATAAATTCTAAATTCTATCATTCACTATGAAATAAAATAAATAAATTAGTTTTCAATAAATCTTTATTCAGAACATAACTACATTTTTAGTTGTTCTCCATTTCACAATTTTTTTCCATTAAGACGACTACTTTTTGGAATATTTCAATAGGATAACATTGTTATTTAAGGCAGTAAATCCTTAGTAGTTATTTATTAAATATTTTCTTAATGCCTTTGACTATCTTCTCATCCCCACAAGAATACAAGTACTCCATGTTATGAAACCGAAAAGCAGAAATGCCAAAACCAACTTTTATTAACCCATATAACACAATTTAAGTTATAATTAATAAAGGACCTTCACAGAAAGAATTAAAATGTAAACTAGCTTAAATAATTTAATCCAAAATAATTGGGGGAAGGGAGACAAGAAAAACTAATAGGAATAATAGGTAATTTCAAAGAAAATGACAACAACATAATATACTAAAACTTTTGGGATAAAGCCAAGGCGGTCCTCAGGGGAAAATTTATATCTCTAAATACTTTCATCAACAGAAAGAGAATAAATCAATATGAAGCATGCACTTAAAACAAACTAGAAAAGCAGCAAACCAAAAACTAAAAACAGCTAAACACAAAAAATAAAAACTCTGAAAAATTAGAGGAAATTAATAAAATTAAAACAAAAAATTAGATGAATAAGTTAAACCAGGAACTGTTTTATTAAAAAAAACTAATATGAAATAAAACATTAGCTAATTTAATTTAAAAAAGAGAAAGATGAAAGCCAAGCTGCCAATATTAAAAAAGAGACTTCCCAACTAATGAAAAACAAATTATCAGAAAATTTTGTCCAATTATATCCTAACAAAAACTTCTAAGTGAAACACGTATATGTACAAAATTATCAAATACTCAGATTAAAAGAATAAGAAAAAAAGAAGCTAAATAGCTTAGTCAAGGAAAAGAAATTGAATAATTGAATGAACTTCCAAAGTGGGGAAAAAAATCCTTAGGACAAGTTGGATTTCCAACTAAATTCTGTCAAAAATTTAAAGTACAATTCCAATATTCGTCAAAGAACATTTATTAAATGCTGACTGTGCATCAGGCACTACGTTAATCACTGCGGATACAACAAAAGGTAAAACCAGTATTTTCCCTCAAAGAATTCACTTTCTAATAGAAATAAAAAAAAAAAAACCACTGGGCTAAGAGAAGGGGATAAAAACAGAAAAAGTGAGACAGTTCATGTTCTCAAGTAGCTCTCAGTCTAATTGGGGAAAACAACATATAACAGAGAGTTTGGTTTCAGGGAGATGAAAAAGCTTAGAAGTCTTAAGGGTTCAGGATGGGGTACATAACAAGGCCCAGGGGTCCTTAGTTTGTTGGTTTGTTGGAGGACAGTGCTGAGGGTCTGCAGGGTAGTACATTCAGGGAGGATGCTAAGGTAAGGAGGTTCTTACGATACAGTAGTAAGGCCTGGTGATTCTCCATTTCACTTGAAGGAATGGAGTCATGACTCATCTAAGCTGTCTGAACGGAGAAGTATCTCACATGGGTTGTAGGTATGACCAGGACATCCTGAATGAGTTTTGGGATGGCCCGTGACAAGAGAAAGGGAGGAGAAAGGGAAAGAGGTGAGGGTGTCAACTATGCTTGCAAAAATAGGAAAAGAAGGTATCTTTCCGAATTCCTTCAACGATAAAAATAAGGTCTTAAACTAAAACCAGAAAAAGTCAAAGCAGAGAAGCAAAATTATAGATCGATATCCCTTAACAAATGTCTACATAAAAATTTTCATAAAACATAGGAAGGAAGCTAAGAGATCAGAGAGGATATCCCACAGAAAGAGACCAAAGAACATGCTTAGATCCATGAGCAATGTGCCATCCAACCCAGCAGATAAGGTGGATTGCCCTTATTATCCCCTAATACATTTAATACAAATTTTGTTTATCCAGAATTCATAGGATGGTAAGTATAGTATTTGCAAAATAAAATAATACTTACCTATTACATATATGCACTAACCTCAAAACATGTCAGACCTTGAACTCAACAAATATGGCTACTCTTATTGAGGGAAAATTGTTCATTTATGTAGTACTGTCCCAAGCTTTACCAACTTGAGTTCTTGGAGTACCATGATTCCTCACAACAAAGAATACCATGGGGTTTACTCAAAAAGGTTTACTTAGCCATAGCATTTCACTGCATGAAATTCACATGCTAAATTTTTTTCAGCCATTTCCATTGTTTCCAGTTCTTTGTTATAACAAAAAGTGCTGCTATAAATATTTTTGCATGTATCTGTCCTTTTCGTCTGTTTTTGACCTTTATAGGATACATGCCTAGCTGCAGGATCAGTGGGTCAAAGCTTATATACAGCTTAGTGACTTTGGGGATAGATTGCTTCCCAAAATGGTTTTACCATCTCACAGCTCAAACAACTGTGCATTAACATGCCTGTCCTCCCATATCCCCTTTGACAACTGTCATTTTCTCTTTTTGTCAATCTGATGGATATGAGATAGAACCTCAGAATTGTTTTAATTTGCATTTGTCTAATTATTAGTGACTGAGTGATTAATGATTAGTGATCAGACATACTATGTCCAGCTTTGTCTTTGAGAATAGAAACGACCCATTAATTGAAAAGCTATCCCGCTTGTTGATCTCTCTAAGCTTCTTTCTGTTTTCTTTGCATTAAAAAATGCTTCACTGATACTATTTTTTTCTTTCTTTTTATTCTTTTTTTCATTACCCTCACTACCCCTTCCCCCAGAATATTACCTTCATCAAAGAATTATGTTTTTTAACTTTCCTTCTAACATCCACACATTGGGCAATCCAAAAATGTATACCTGCATTCTGTACCTCTAGTGCTTCACCACTCTGTCAGGGGATGAGAAACATACTTTATCATTGGTCCTCTACAGTTGTGTTTGATCATTACGTTGACCAAAGTTCTTAAGCCATTTAAAGTTGTTTTTCTTATTGTAAATCAGAGAAAAGAACAGAATAGCATATTCTAAAAAGCAAAGGAACTCAAAGGAGGCTGCATGATACGGTAAAAAGAGCAATGAACTTACAATCACACACCTGGACCTTAACACTTTAACCACGATGACTAAGGTTCTTTCCTGCTCTAGATCTGTAATCCTAAATTTCATCTCCAAACAAAATATCTTGTAAGCCAGGCCTAGTCATTATTGAAAAGGAGCTTTTTCTTCAAGAAAAAGAGACAACTGAGTCATTCCTACAACAACCAAAAGACAACGACAACAAACAATAACCCAGAGGTGAGCAGCATATTTGACTTGCAAATGCTCCAAGCAAGAAAAATGAAGGAAAGATAAGTAAGTATAATTATCAAGAAAAGATTAAGCAATGAAATAAATTCTGTCCTGGATATTATTTTTTTTTAAATATGGACCAATGGGTAAATTTTTAAACTGGACCAACGGGTAAAAGAAAGAAGTGCTATCAAGGGAAAAAAAATACCTAGAGACTTAAAAGAAGCAGGAGAAAGAAAGAAAGAAAAGCTGAATGAATATTGCAGGGATTAAGTTCCACTCTTCCCTATAAGTGAATTAATATATTTTATGCTAGGGATAACAGAATGGAAAGTTGCTTGAACAAGGAAAGGGAAGGCAAGAAACAAAGGGGAATTACACCTCTTAAGTCTTCTTTGGTGAGAAGAGAATGGATAGTAACTTATTTAGTCTCTCAACAATAGTGCGGCTGTAGATGTGGGTGTGGGTGGGGTTGCTGTGAGGAAAATAATATAGGAGCAAAAGATAGAAAGGACCATCAAAGGAGGACTTATAAGGCTGGTCTTTTCCTAGAGGGGGCAACGAAAAAGTCTCATTAAAATATTTCCATACCGGGACTAATAATGGGATCTATTATCTAGGGATAATGGACATCATAATTGGAAGCCACCTCCAAAGAATGCTTGTACTTCCCAGAAGTGGATCACACCCTAGGAGAGAGGATGTGTTCAAGGGCAGTCAGCTCCTAAGATGGTAGGGGGCTCATAGCCCCAGACAGACATAATAACCTAGCTTTCAGAGTTGTAAAGTCAAGACATGACCCTGTGATGACACTGGATCTCTTTAAAAGCAAAGGATGAACAAGTCATTGTAAGGGCAAGGAGTAAGACAAGGCTTCAGGACCTGGGACATAATGATTCCAAACACATGACACTGCTTCCTTCATTAACTGTTATTTCTGTGAGACAAAGCAGGAAAAGATCTCATCCAAAACAAAACAAAATAAAAATTAAGCGCATGCATACACGTGTAATGAGGGTTGCATAGAACAAAGAGATTCCCCGCCTGCTACCAGCTGAGCCCATGTGTTTGACTTGGTGTTGTGGGGGCTTATCCTCCCCTCACCCTTTCTTGGGAAGTCTACTGACAGAGGGAACTAATGGTCAAACATTAGAAAGTTGAAGGAAGAGAGTGGGCCCCAAGCTATATCTCCTTTTTTAACTGACACTGCGCCATGCCCACTGCAGCTGTCCTGAGAGACGATGCAGGGTTTTCTGCATCACACTAGAGCAGTACTGAACCACTCATCATCCCCAAAGCATAAGTGGTTGCCTGGAAACAATCAGAGGACCCCTGCACATGCTCTGTGTAATGCCTGGTCACACATATACAAATACAAAAGCAGTAACGCAGATATTGGATGGATGAGAGTGCTCAAATCTGGAACTCCAGGAGGTTTACCTTCACAAGGGACATAGAGAAAATAGATGCACAGCCCTCCCTCACTCAAATTAAAGCCAACTGCAATTCATGTCATCATTTCCCTGATGTGATGGTCCTCTTTGAAAACGGAGGACAAACACAACAACCACAACAAGAGAAAAATAGAGAAAGTACAAGAAAGTACACTGAAATAAGCTAGTATAATTCAGAAGAGACTAGTCAGAGACAGAAATATGGGAGAGGGCAAGGTAAATTAAATTTTCTTGGAAAAAGGTACCACAAAACATTTCATTAAGTTGAGGGCAGGAGAAGAGCTCAAATAGGGGGTCAAATGAAAGAAAGGAAGGAACAATTTAAGTAAATTCAAGGAACTTGGGGTAGGAAAGGTAAATAGGAGTGGGCAGGGTAGGAAAAGAAGCTATGGAAAAAGCCTAGCATTTAACTATTAGAAACAAAACTAATCACAGGTACAAAGTGATGATGTTTTTCAAAGAGGAGATAAAAATCAATACAACAGAAATAAGGGGAGGAAAATATAATCTTAGCATTCACGCTCATTTTAAATGTGAAGAGGTTATACTATTTGATAACTATTCATGAAAAGACTAGAAGAGAATAGAAAGATAACAACAGGAATAAGCAAACAAAACTCAACAATTTCTTGATTAAAATAAATATCTAAAAATACAGAATGAATAAGAAACCAGGAAAATTCCACTACACATCAGGTAATTGTAAAAAGTATGGAATTACATTCATGCTACCAGAGGAAAAATAAAAGTTCACAATGTTAAGAGAGATAAACAGAGATGATACATTAGAACCAAGGCTGCTATAGACAGTGAAACAACATCAATATTAAACACATATGCACCAAGTGAGATAGCATCTAAATTCATAAAAGGAAAGTTTGCTGAAATGAAAAAACACATACAACAGGAAAACTAATTTGGGAAACATTCGTGTTCTCTCAGGGCTTGGTTAATGAACTATGAAGATAAAAAGGAAAATATAGAATAATCAAAAATGAATTAGGAGCTGGGGATATTAATACAAAAATGAAAATGAGTTTAGCCACGAAAAAGAGAGATCTAGGATGAAAGATTAAGAGGAAAAATTTAAACATGAGAAATTTCAGGGAAAATGAAAATACTTATATGAATTGATAAAAAGTAAAATAAATAGAATCCAAAACTATACATATGTATATATGTGTATATATACATATCCTACAAGAACATGTACGAAAAGAAAAACTGAAATTGAACGATAATTAGGATGACCAAGGCTGACTCTGAAGAAGTGAGAAAATGCACCTCCCTCCTTTTGTTGGAGATGCGGGGTACTATGTGCCTGGAATGTTGCAGATGCAGTCAGTGTGTTGGTTTTGCTGAACTGGTTTTTTGTGGGTTTTTTTTTGTTTGTTTTTTAAAGCCTTTGTTAGAATGGAAAGCTCTCTGGGGAGGCGGGGGTTGGGGGGTGGGAAGGGAATATTCAGAAAGTGATGTAAAAAAATTACTAAAAAAATTTTTTAAGATGGGTAAGAGGAAGTCTACTGATTAGCAGGAAGGAAAATTTGATTTCCATTGGGCAACCTGATGCAGTGACAAGAGAGCCGGATTTGTTATCAGACGTCTGGTTCATATCCTTGCTTTGACTACCTGTGTGACCTTTCAGGGACTCAGTGTCCTCATTTGTAAAATGATGGGGGTGAGGTGGGGTGGGAATAGATAACTTCTAAGGTCCCTTCCAGCCGGACTATTCTTTCCTAGCCTTTGGGAGTGAGTTCCTAGGAACCTCAAGCATCCCAAGCTGAGCCCTAGTGCCAACAAATTAAGGCTCTGGTCCTTGGCTACAGACAACTTCCTCTTACATTCTGCAACCTCATCCCCTCCCACTGGTTTAGATGAATCTATTCTCCCTTCTCCAAAGCCAGAAGGATCACTCCCAGAGTGAAGTGAAGAAGTCCTCTTTGTCCAGACGCCCAGCACTCACCAGAGCATTCCAGATAGGGGGAAAAGTAAATACAACAATCCATAATTACATAACATCCATTTTGTCCAGAGCTAATCGCCCCTTTCCAACACATGCACCTGAGCATCACCTAAACTCTGGCTTCAATGAATCTGGAAGCCCTCATAACCTTACCTAACCCATAACAGGTGATACCATCACACAATGACATCACCTTAAGTCCCGATGATTCAAAACTGGGACCAAGGCTAGACGGTAAGGTTTTGAGGAACCCGACAACAACACTATTGATCCTATTCAACATTTGGAAGAAAAGGAGGAGCCTAAGGGTTTTGCCCTCAGGTCTATTTGTCTAGCCTTCATCAATCCCGGACAGAAGACTAAATACCAACCCATCCATTTTGCCATCCCTGGTTGTGTAACTCCTGTAGCAGATGATGTTACATAAACCTACTGGGGAGGGGCCAAGACTCTGAACCCCCGATAAGACTCAAACTTAAATTTCAATTAGGGAAAGGAAGACATTCCATCCAGCTTCCTTCCCACCTCTTCCCAAAGACCCCCAAACAAACTAATAACACCTGACCAGCCTAATGATGACGACGGGCAAGAGATCTATCAATACCCCCCTTCCCAGCCCAGAATCACACACAGAGGCCTCCAGATGGGAAATAATAGGGAGGAGGTGTATGAGAGAGAGGAGGAGAGAAGCGTATAAAGTGGCGTAGTCCTGGTAGAGGCGACAGATGGCACTGCCCCATGGGGTCCTCATTAGCAAACATAACAGCTGAAAGGAATAGACTGGGGAGAGGGTTTGGTGGAGGGGAAAGAAAGGAAGGTGGCAGCCCTCAGATAGCCCAATTTGGGGATACTACGTCTTTAAATGGTTCCTTTCATCTCCCCTCCATTCTCACATCCTCAGCAAACAGCTGTAGTGAAGATGCTTAGAGAAGTCTAGGGAGTCTGGCTCTCCGTTCCCAGGGGATGGGGAGGATTAGGGGATGGGGGCCGCAAAGTACCTTTCCCTGGGTCATGGTGCAGTCTCGGGGGGAGCCTTGTCCCTGGGGCTAGGGAAAGCCGCCCAGGTCACTGCAGCCGCCAGCTCAGTCTTCGGCGTGGGTTCTAGCAATATCCACTGCAGCTCAGAGTCGAGACTGGGGAGCGTACCATGTCTGTACCAGAAAGGGGGTGGGGGTGGGGGTGGGGGTGCAGGTCTGGGGATGGATTCTAGATGGGGAGAAACTGCAGCTTTGGGTGTGGGGAGGGAAAAAAAGTGATGTTTGTCCCCTCGTTACTCAGAATGATGCAGTCTACCCGCTCCACCCCCCAATTCCCTCCCCCCCTTTAAGAGGGGGAAAAGCATCAGACATCAGAGCAGCCCAAGTGGAAGGGGGGTAGCTCCTAAGGGTAGAGGGAGGAGGAGCCAGAGGACAGTGAGGGGAGGAGCCAGGGATAACGTTCCCCCGCAGCCACAGAAAGTAATTCATTGAAATCGAATCAGCTGATGTTTGTCTCTGGTGATCTGGAGCTGTATTTCGGCTCTTTATCTTTTAATCCATCTCTATGATCTGTGGCTATCTCTATCTGTATTATCACTATCGCTGACACTATTCCAGTCTCTATTATCTCCATCTGGTCTCTTTCTTCATCTCTAGTGTCTTTATCACAGTATCGATTCCTTCAATAAACATTTATGGCACCCCTACTCAGCGCAAAGCACTGTGCGCATTGTGCTAGGTGTTATGGGCGATGCAGATAACTATGACAAAAGTTCAGCCCTGGAGATTCTTGAAATCTAGTAAGGAAGATGAGCAAAAAAAAAATACATCATGTTAAGTGCATAAAAATCACAGGAAAAGTGTATTTAGAGAGGGAAGATCTAGTCTGACTCATTTTTTAAAATTAAAAGCCATTTATTAAGCTCTATGTGCTACACACTGACAAAAACATATTTAGAAAGAGATGGCAGCTCCTGCTTATATTCTAGTAGGAGAAGGCAATGCAGTAGGCTAATGGTAACCAGGAAAGGGAGCTCGTTCTGGGTAGGTAGATGGGAGTAGAGTATGGCTGTGGGTGGGTACCTGACACAGATACCATCGGTGGATGGCTGGATGGGTTATAAAGTTGAAATACGGTCCAGTGTCTAGGACTAGCTAGTAGGTAGAGGGGGATCATGGACTAGTTTGGACAGTCATACATTAGGTTCAATCCATTAGTTTTTCAAATGAGAAAACTAAGGCCCAGAGAAGTTAATTGATTTGCCCAAGGTCAAAGAGGTTGTAAGAGCTACAAAGCACAGACGGACTTCAATGACTGAAGAGACCTCTATCTAGCTTTCCTGAGAGGGAATGGGGTGAAGTTCAAGGAAGTCTTCATGAAGGAGATGACATTTAGAAAAGATGGAGATCAAGGGGAAAGACATTTCAGGGTCTAGTGTGAACAAAACTACAAAAGTCAAAAACAGAGGGATTAATTTAGGGAAGTAGTTCATTCTGATTGGTACCTAGAGTACCTTAAGTGAAACAGTAGAAGACAAGGCTGGCAAGGTTGGTTGAAACCAGATTGTGTAGGGCCTTGAATGACTCACAAGTAAGTCTGATCTTGATTCAATGGATAATGGGACATTATTGCAGATTTTTTTTAACAGAAGAGTGATGTGATCTTTTACGAAGATTAAGCTGGCAACTATTTATAGGAAGGATTAGAACAGGGAAAGACTGAAGATGGAGAAATTAAGAGGCTATTGCAATAGTTCAGAATCTTTGACTGAATCCAAACTTCACAGAACAAATCCCCTTAATAAAAAGATTTGTTCTGTAAAACTTGGACTCAGTTAAGAGGCCTTACCCAAGGACCTAGGAGGCCACATGTGGCCTCCAGGCCTCAGGTTCCCAACCTCTGGCTCAGAAGGTCTCTTTATTGCTTATTGTCCTTTGTTCTTGAGGAGGACCACTCAAGAGGGTGTCTTGCCAGTGAATTGGATTTAAGTGAGGCAGAGCTGTCCAAAGTCATTAGCTTCACTTTCTCCTTCAGTCATTGGAGTCCAGTGGCAAGACATAAGTCAGGACATTGTCAGTGACCCAGCAGATGATCTCTTTATTGCTAAGCGTGATAGCCTTTTCAAGATAGGTCCTTGAAGAACACACAAGCTGAGCCTCGTTAGACCCAGCTTCCAATGGACTGCTCTGCCTTGTTTGATGCTGTTGAGCACCTCTTCTTCCTAGATACTCTCCTCTCCCTGGGCAGTGAAGCAATATGTAGAATGAAGGATGATGTGTGTAAACAAAGCGTAGGAAATTCTACCAGTAAGAGATGTGAAGGGGAGGCCTAATTCCACAGACTATGGATATTCCATGGGTGGCTAGGTCTAACTAGGCTCAGTTTGTGTTTGCTTCAAGGATCTATTTTGATTACATCTAGGGGTACATATATAAAACGATGACTCTCTGCTTCAAAGCTTCCTTGTTTATGGAAATGTGCTTGCCTAGAGATATGAGATCAATGCATTTCTCTTTCATGGGGAAGTTCTGAATGGGATCAGAGTCTGCTCCTCCACCTTGCCTTGTGCCTCAGTTCACACAGAAGCGAGGATGTATCTTCTATCTCCCTAAAGCAACTAAAACTCATCAAACCCCAAACCAGTCAGGCCTCGGTCCCTTTTTACCTCTTCTCTGAGCTAGAAGCAGGGTGGGGCCAGTATTGAAGGTCCCATCAGGGCCATTGTCTTGCTGCCAAACCCTACCAGAATCCAGCTTAATTTTCTAGAAATCAAACTGATCTCCTATGCTCTGGAGTGAAAGATGGAGAACCTTCCAATTTCATTTACCCAAAAGACTTCAAAGCCAAGTTCAAAGAATCAGTCACTAAATTGGTGAACTCTGGCTTGCAGTAATTCTCCACTGCCAGAGTCTGATGGTTCTATAGCAATCTGAGTAGGGCAAGGGACCCCGGGGAGCCAGGGTTACACATGGCACTACTCTCAGCTCTCCTTCTAAATGTCAGAATGTTCCTTTGCTCATCATCAATACCCCACCTCCTAACTGTGGGTATACCCTAAAATTTTCTCTAGAGGGCTCTCCTCTCCATACCTTCTCTCAGTGATATCATCTCCCATGAATTCATGTCAAGTTAAATCAACAAGAATTTATTAAGTGCTTACTATATGCCAGGCACCGTGCTAAATGCTAGAGGTATAAAGAAAGGCAAAAACAGTCCTGCCCTCAAGGAGCTTATATTCTAATGGGGGAATAAAGCACGTACGTAGAAGATATATACAGTTGAAGGAGGTCATCTCAATGGAGAAAGCACTAGTAGCTGGAGGTGACTTGAAAAGATCTCCTGCAGAAAGTGGGATTTGAGCTGAGGCTTGGGCCAGGCAAACTAAGAGGCAAAAGTAAGGAATGAGGAAAATTTAGGGAACAGTCAGTTTGAAAGCCTATGGATGGGTTATAGAGCAGCATATGTACAGAAATGAAAGTGGGTCAACATAGTTGAACCATAGAGTGCATGGAAGGGAATAAAGTAGAAGACTGTAAGAGCGAGAAGAGGCCAGGTTAGGAAGAACTTTGAATTCCAGATAAGGAATTTTATATTTGATTCTGGAGGTAATAGCCACTGGAGTTTATTAAGGGGGGGACAGGTAGGAGAGGGGATATGACATGGTAGACCTACACTTCTATAAAATCCATTTGGCAGCTGAGTGAAGAATGGATTGAAGTGGGGAGAGACTTGAGACAGTTCACTTTGGAAGTTATTTCAGTGGTCCAGGCAAAAGGGGGAATGAGGAAATGAAGTAGGGGAGCAGCTATGTGAATGGAGAAGAGAGGATGTACATGAGAGATGCTGTGAAGGTAGAAAGGAGATTTGGTCAGGGATTGGATATGTGGGTCAAGAATGAGGAATTGAGGATGCCATTGAAGTTGTGAGCCTGAATGACTGAGGGGCCACTGGTGCCCTCAATAGGAATAGGGAAGTTTAGAAGAGGGGAAGGTTTGAGGGGAGTGGAAAGATAATGAGTTCTCTTTTGGATATGTTGAATTTGAGATGCCTATGGAACATTCAGTTGAAGATGGCCAAAAGGTGAAATGGAGCTATAGCTTGAGAGAGAGCCTAGGGCTGGAAATGGAGACCTGGAAATCATCTACATAGAGGTGTATTCCATACCTACATATCCAGCCTGAGTGTCTCTCCTGAGCTCCAGTCCTATGTCACCAACTGTATGTTGGACATTGTGATTCACACACAGGGTATACTGGTAAATGTTTATCTATCATCTTCCCCGCCACAAAAATGTATGTAGGACACACTTTTAAGCTTAATTTATATTACTAACAATTTCTTAAGTCTAGAGTCTAGAGTCCAAGTTTACAGAACAAATCCTTTTCTTAAGGGGATTTGTTCTGTGAAGTTTAGATTCAGCCAAAAGGATGCACTTGAAGAACTAGAGGTCCATATGTGGCCTCGAGGTCCCAGGTGCCCCCTGCCCCAGGTCTGGACAATCAAAAAAACAATAAATCAAGTCCTGATTTGTAGCTTGCTGATTTCTGAAGTGAAAATACATTAAAAATTTAACAGTCACCTCTCCAAAACAGAACTCATCATCTTCCCCTGCTAAATCCCCGTTTCTCCAAACTTCCCTATTTTTATCCTTCTAATCACCTAGATTTGCCATGTAGAATCTTTGATTCCTCCCTCTCCTTCAGCCCCCATATTCAACCAGTTACAAACTCTTTCTGATTCTGCCTCTACCTCAGGTCCTTTTTCTCCATTTACATGGCTACCACTCTCTTTCAGGCCCTCATCATCTGTTGCCTAGACTATTACACCAGCCTCCTCATTGATCTTTTGGACTCAAGCCTCTTCAATTCATCCATGGCAACCAAAATAATCTGCCTGACCATGTCACTCCCCTGCCTAAAAACTTTCAATGACTTCCTGTTGCCTCTAGGATAACATAGAAGTTCATTTGGCATTTAAAGTCTTATAATCAGGTCCCAGCCTACTTAAAAAAATTTCCCCCAATTAACAACCATTTATTTTCCTTCCTTTCCACCCTTCCATACAAAAAGAAAAAAGAAAAAGAAAACCTTTGTAATAGATACGTGTAGTCAAGTAAAATACTCCAAAAATATATGTCTCATTCTGTATCTTGAGTCCATCACCTTTCTGTGAAGAATGTAGTGTGCTTTATCACTGATCCCTTGGAATTGTAGTTAATTGTTACAGAGTCCTTAAGTCTTTTAAAGTTGTTTTTCTTTATAATATTGTTATTATACAAACTGTTCTACTGATTCTTCTCACTTTAAGTCTGAATCAGTTCATGCAAGTCTTCCTAGGTTTCTCTGGAACCATTCCCTTCATCATTTCTTATAGCACGAAAGAATTCCATTGCATCCATATATCATAATTTGTTCAGCTGTTCCCCAATTGATGGGCACCCCCTTAGTTTCCAGTTCTTTGCCACTACAAAAAGAGATATGAATGTATTTTTGTACATATGGGTCCTTTCCCACTTTCTTTGATCAGTGATATAGGCCAATTGGTGATATTGCTGGATCAAAGGGTATCCACAATTTAGTGGCTTTTGGAGCCTAGTTCAAAGTTGTTTTCCATAATAGCTGGACCAATTCATTAATGGCTCTTCCAACAATGCATTAGTGTGCCTGTCCTCCTATGGCTTCCTTCAAAGTTTAGCTGTGTGTCACCTTTTTGTTGTTAGTGTCCTCCCCTTCTTCAAATTATCATGAATCAGACTGGGAACAGACTGAATCTGTGATTTACTGGCACACGGAATTCTTGATGAGGAATCTCACTTTACAGGTTAGTATACTCTCTGCAATTTATAATGTAAAAAAATGAGAGGTTAAGTGACTTGCCTCAGGTCAAAAAGTCAATATGTCACAGGATGGGTGTTGCCTCAGACAAACAAACCTGGGAAAGACCCTAATTTAGAAAGGTTAAGATCAACTACTGCACCCTGGGCCATTGCCAGTCATCTTGACTTTTATCTTGCCACTGGACTTGGATGACTCTGGAGGTGAGTGAGGCTGATGACTTTGTGCAGTTCTGCCTCACTTAAATCCAATTAACATGTAAGTCAAGATATCACCTTTGTGATGTCATTGGTTTCAAGGATGAACAATAACAACAACACAGAGGTTGGTACATCCTTATTAGAATGTAAGCTCCTTGAGGGAATAAACTGTTTTCTTTCCCTTTTTTTTTTTTGCATGGCAATTGGGGTTAAGTGACTTGTTAAGTGTGACTTAAGTCACACAGCTAGTAAATGTCAAGTGTCTTAGGCAGAAGTTGAACTTGGGTCCTCCTGACTCCAGGGCTGTTACTCTATCCAGTGTGCCACCTAGCTGCCCCTAGACTGTTTTCCATTTTGTCTTTGTGGACCTATGTCCTAGTATAGTTCCTTGACATTTTATTTTTTGTTTTTTGGGTTTCTGAATCTATGACTTTATTTACCACGAATTTTCAGTATGCATATCCCTCTACCAATGCAGGTCAGCAACTGGTCTATTATTTGTAGTATTTTTTAAAAATACTATTTTATTTTTTCCCCAGTTACATGTAAAAATAATTTTTAACATTAGTTTTTAAAATTTTTTCAGTTCCAAATTCTCTTCCTCCCTCTCCTTCTTCTCCCTAATGGAGAAGGCAAGCAATCTGATACAGGTTATACATGTGTAGTCATGCAAAACACATTTCCACATTAGTTGTGTTGTGAAAGAAAACAGACAAAAAAACCCAAGAAAAATAAAGAAGGTAAAGAAAGAGTATGCTTCTATCTGCATTCAGACTCCATCAGTTCTTTCTCTGGGGATGGATAGCATTTTTCCTCAGAAGTCCTTCAAAATTGTCTTGGATCACTGTATTGCTGATACTAGTTAAGTCATTCATACAGTATTGCTGTTAATGTATACAATGTTCTCTTGGTTCTGCTCATTTTACTTTGCATCAGTTTATGTAAGTCTTTCCAGGTTTTTCTGATGGCATCCTGCTCATCATTTCTTACAACACAATAGTACGCCATCGCAATCATATACAACAAGTTGTCCAGCTATTCCCCAATTGATGGATATACCCTCAATTCTTTACTATCTTTACTATCACTAGAAGAGTTGCTATGAATATTTTTGTATAAATAAGTCTTTATCTTTTTTGCTTTTTATCTCTTTTGGGAGATAAATACCTAGTAGCGGTATTGCTAGGTCAAAGGGTATGCATGGTTTATAGCACTTTGGACATAGTTCCAAATTGTTCTATAGAATGGTTGAATCAGTATATAATTTCACCAATAATGCAATAGTGTTTCAATTTTCCTACATCCCCTCCAACGTTTGTAATTTTCCTTTTTTGTCATATTAGCCAATCTGATATGTATGGGGTGGTACCTCAAAGTTGTTTTAATTTGCATTTTTCTAATCAATAGTGATTTAGAACATTTTTTTTCACATGGCTGTAGATAACTTTGATTATTTCATCTGAAAATTGCCTGTTAATATCCTTGACCATTTGTTAATTGAGGGATGGCTCTTATTTCTATAAATTTTACTCAGTTCCCTATATATTTCAGAAATAGGTCTTTATCAGATAAACTTGCTACAATTTTTTTTCACAGTTATGATTCCTAACTATGTATTTCCCTTCATCCTATTTTCCCTGTTTATTCTACTCTCTCTCTCTCCTTTCACTCTGTCCATTCTCAAAAGTGTTTTACTTCTGACTTTTACCTCCCCTAATCCTTACTCCCTTTTATCAGCCTCCTCCCATTCTCTTATCCCTTTCCCCTCTTACTTTCCTGTAGGGTAAGATAGATTTCGACACCCAACTGAGTGTATATGTTATTCCCTCTTTGAATCAATTCTGATGAGAGTAAATTTCACACACTCTCTCCTACCTCCCCCATCCTCCCCTCCACTGTAAAAGCTCTTTCCTGTCTTCTATGTCAGATAATTTACCCCATTCTACCTCTCCCTTTTCCTCTTCTCCCAGTGCATTCCTCTTTCTCACTCCTTAATTTTTTTTAGATGATTATTCTATCATATTCAGTTCACATCCGTGACCTCTGTCTATGTATAATCCTTCTAACTGCCTTAATAATGAGAAAGTTTTTAGGAGTTGCAAGCATAATTTTCCCACATAGGGATATAAACAGTTTAACCATACCCCTTATGATCCCTCTTTCCTATTTATCTTTTTTATGTTTAAGTCTTGTATTTGAAAGTCAAATTTTCTATTTAGCTTTGGTCTTTTCATCAGGAATGCTTGAAAGTCTTCTATTTCATTGAATTGAGTTTTTGCTCAGTTTTGCCAGGTAGTTAACTCTTGGTTGTAATCCTAGCTCTTTTGCCTTCTGGAATATCTCTAAGCCCTCTGATACTTTAATGTAGAAACTACTAAATCTTGTGTGATACTGACTGTGGCTCCATGATATTTGAACTGTTTCTTTTTTCTCTGCTTGCAATATTTTCTCCTTGACCTGGGAAATATTCCTGGGAGTGTTCATTTTGGGATCTCTTTCAGGGTATGATTGATAGATTTCTATTTTACCCTCTGGTTCTAGAATATCATGGCAGTTTTCCTTGAAAATTTCTTGAAAGATGATGTCTAGGCTCTTTTTTTTATTATTATAGCTTTCAGGTAGTCCAATAATTCTTAAATTATCTCTCTCTGATCTATTTTCCAGGTCAATTGTTTTTCCATTGAGATATTTCACATTTCTTTTATTTTTTCATTCTTTTAATTTTGTTTGATTGTTTCTTGATGTCTCATAAAGTCGCTGGCTTCCACTTTTCCAATTCTAATTTTTAAGGATTTTCTTCAGTGAGCTTTTGTACCTTCTTTACCATTTAGCTGATTCTACTTTTTTTTTAAAGCTAATTTATTTAATTTTAGTTTTCGACATTCACTTCCATAAGCTTTTGAGTTTTAAATTTTCTCCACTTCATTTCCCTCCCTGCTCCCCTAGACAGCATGCAATCTGATAAAGGTTTTGCATATACATTTTATTAAACATATATTCACTTTACTCATGTTGTAAAGAAGAACTAGAATGGATGGGAGAAACCACAAGAAAGAAAAAACAAAAAACAAAAAAGAGAAAGCAAATAGCATGCTTTTATCTACATCCAGACTGACTCTCCTTTTTAAGGAGTTCTTCTCTTCAGTAAATTTTTGTATATCTTCCATTTGGCCAATTCTGCTTTTCAAGATATTCTTTTCTTCATTGGATTTGTGTGCCTCTTTTATGATTTTGCTTATTCTGTTTTTTTAAGGAGTTATTTACTTCAGTATTTTTTTTTTGCTCCTCCTTTACCAAGCTGTTGACTCTTTTTTCATGTTTCCTTATATCACCCTCATTTCTTTTCCCAATTTTTCTTCTACCTCTCTTACTTGATTTTTAAAGTCCTTTTGGAGCTCTTCCTTGACCTGAGACCAATTCATATTTTTCTTTGAGGCTTTGTATGTAACAGTTTTGACTTTGTTGTCTTCTTTTGAGTGTGTGTTATCATTGTAACATAGTAACATAGGATCTTCTGTTGTTTATTCATTTTCCCAGTCTATTTCTTGATTTTTAACTCTATGCTAAAGTGGTGCTCTGCTTCTGGAGAGAAGAGGGCACTCTCCCAAGCTTCATGTATTTTGTGCAGCTGTTTTCAGAGATAATCCTGGGGACCTGTAAGTTTTCTGTTTTTCTAAGGTGATATGATCTAGGAGATATGTGATTACTACTCTCCTGGCCTGTGCTCTGGTCTGCATGTGAACACAAACACTCTTTTCTGCCCTAGAATTGTGACCAAGGTCCCAACTCCCCTGTGGCAGCAAGTTCTAGTTTGTTAGTGCTCCTTCTTGCTCTGGGACTGAGAACCAGGACTGTGACCCAGATCTGAATATGGGCAATGTAAGAGTCCTACCTCTGGGGCCAGTATAGAGACCCCTGTAATTTTCTTCTGATCACTTGTCTGACTCCCTTACCATCTGTGGGATGAAAGATCCAGAAACTGCCACTGCTGCACTGATTCAGTTGCCCCCAATGCCTACGGCTGGTTTGCTGCGGCATGGCCTGCTCCGGACTGCACTCCATTCTCACCCTAGTGCAACAAACACTCTTGCTGACCTAAGTTGTTTTGAGCTGGAAAATTGTTTCACCCCATCCTTTTGTGACTTCTGCCACTCCAGACTTTGTTTTGGGGCATCATTTAAAGTTGTTTGGAGGGGCTTGGGGGAGAGCTTAGTTAACTCCTTGCCTTCTCTCTGGCTCCTTCCCCTATACCTTGTAATCTTAAAGAGTTATCAGGGACCCTCAGAAGTCAGGAGGTCAGTCGGTCAATAAACATTTATTAAGCACTTACTATGTGCCAGGCCCTGTGCCTAAGTATTGGAGACACACACACATACACACAAGAGAGGCAAAAGACAGTACCTGTTCTCAGGGAACTCATAGTCTAACGGGGGGACAAAACATGCGAACATAAATACATGCATATATACACATATATCTTTAAACATAAAAAACATGCAAACATAAAATAAGATATATGCAGGATAAATTGGAGATAATAAGCAGCACTAGAATAAACAGGTTTTAAGAAAGGTTTCCTGTAGAAGGTGGGATTTTAGGTGGGACTTGAAGAAGACAGGAAGCAGAGACTAGGGAGAACATTCCAGGCATGGAGGGCCACCAGTGAAAATGCCATTGGGAGATGGAATGTCTTGTTTAAGGAATAGGAAGAAGGTCAGTGTCGCTGGATCAGAGTGTATATGGGAAAGTGGCGGGAGGGGTGTAGGGTGTAAGGTATAAGAAAACTAAAAAAGTAAGAGTTTTTAAAAGGTTCCTAAGGGTTTTGAACTCCAAACAGAAGATTTTATATTTGATCCTAGAGGTGATAGGAAGCCATTAGAGTTCATTGAATACTAGAGGAGGGCATGATATGGTCAGACCTGAACTTTAGGAAGATTACTTTTACACCTGAGTGGAGGATGAGGAGAGAGGCTTGTGACAGGCAGACCAACCAGTAAGATAACAAGCCAGTATACAATCTAGCCTCTTTTGGTCCCTTCTAGATGCTTCATATATGTGTTCTGAATTGTACTGAGTTGTGTGGGTCTTTTTCCTTTTTCTTTGATCTCCTTGGGGTGTAGACCTAGTAGCAGTGTTGCTGGGTCAAAGGGTATGCACAATTTCATAGCCCTTGGGCATTCTGTGAAGCATACATAGGAAAATATTTATAGCAGCTCTTTTTTTTTTTTACAGTGGCAAAGAATTAGAAACTGAAGGGATGTCCATCATGGGAATGTATGTACCTTTATGTATAGAATTATGTATAGAATATTCATATGTTATGTATAGAATACTATTGTTCTGTAAGAAATGATAAAGGGGATGGTTTGAGAAAAACCTGAGAAGATCTATATGAGCTGAAGCAAAGTGAAGTGAGCAGAAACAGAAGACCGATCCACAGAGGAACAGCAATATTATAAAGCTAGTCAACTGTGAATGACTTAGTAACACTGATCGATATAATAATCCATCACATCTCTAAAAGACTTATGATATAAAATGCTATCCACCTCCAGATAGAGAATTGATGAATTTAGAGTGCAGGATTGTTGTTTTTTTCCCCTTCCTTCTTTTTTTTTTCCAGAGGGAGAAACATAGCTAATGTAGAAATATGTTTTGCATGACTGTACATGTATGATGGGTATCATATTTCTTGCCGTCTTAATGGGTGAGGAAAGGGGTAGAGAGAGGGAGAGAATATGAAACTGAAAATAGAAATAATATTAATTTTGAAAATGCTTTACATAGAGTTGAAGGAGGATAAGACCTAAGATAGTGGGTAATTAGGAGGTGATCTTTCAGGAAAAATTTCCAAAGAGTGGTGTGGGCAGAAACAAGGTAGCAAGGGAGTAGAGGGTGAGTGACTGGTGAGGAGGAGGTAGCAAGTGTATTTTCTAGACAATTAACAAAGAAAGGATAGCATGATTAATAGATTTAAGGAAATCAAGGTAAAGGGAAGGGTGGTTTCTTTGTTTTTTGGCAAGAAGGTGGGAGATGGCAGAGGGTAGGGATAGCAGAGACCTGCACGTGTTAACATGGCACATTACAAACAATGCTGGATTCAGAATCAAGCATTTGAGTTTGAATCCTACCTAGTTCTGCTCTTTAATACATGTGTAACTCTGAGGTTCAGGTTCCTCATCTTTTAAAATGAAAGGTTAGACTAGATGGCCTCTTGGGTCCCTTCTAGTTCTATATCTGATGCCATGATCCTATAAACTATGTTGTTGGTGAAAGACAAAAGGACACTGAAGGGGAAGAGATAGAAGATACAAAAAAGAGGAGATGATAAATGGAACAAGATTCCAGAGGAGGCAAACAGGGCTACATGGTTGAGGAGAAAAGTTACTTTGGAGAGGAAAAGCATCACATCTTTTACTCACATAAGCAGAAAGGAGAAGCCTGACCTATCTATAGGGAAACTTCCAAGTATGGAGAAAAGAATTTGGAGGAGCTTATTTGTGATCTCTTGGATCTCCAGTAAAGTAGCAGGCAAATTAACTGCTGAGAATGAGGGGTAAGGCATAGAGTTGGGTTCTTGAAGAAAGTAGAAAAAGTTTGAAAGAAGTATTGCTGAGAATTTGATAAAAGAATAAATAAAAAGATTGCTTTTTAGCAATGTGGATGTGGATAAAAACTGTAAGCTTCACGAGGGCAGGGGTCCTATCTTATCTAAACTTTATATCTCCTTCAATGTCTAGCACAGAGCTCTATACTCAGTGGGTCTTACATAAACATTTGTTGGATGAAAGGAAGCATGACTTTGGAGTGGACCAAATAAACATGGATCGTCACTTTCTCTAACAACACTCCATGGTTCAGGAACAGAGCAGAGAAGGAAAGAAGGGAGAAAAATGATGGAGGTGGTCTAAATCTAGGGAGGGAGGCACATGAAACTAGAATGTGAATGGTGGACTGGTGCAAAGGAAGGTGTCTAAGAAGTTGAGTCATAGTGAGGATAAAGGGCAGGTTAGGTTGGAGTGAGGGGTGTGGAAGAAATGGAGGGATCAGAACCTGCGGTCAGAGAAGGGAACTTCAGAATTCAAGATCTTGGAGGTGTAGTAGTTTCAAGGGATGATGACGTAAGAGGTGTGGCCATTCAGGTGGATGGCTAAGGTTGAGTGCAGTTGTTTACATTGAGGAATGCTAAGATTCATGGTTTTAGGAATGATCATTAATCTCTAGTGCTTTTAAATTTGTCTCCTTTTCTATTTACCTCCATTTCTGTTCCTAACCATGTCTGAAATCTAGTCCCTATGTTAGTCTCTGTCTCAATGTCAGAAGTGTGGTAGAATAGAAATGACTTCTTGGATCACCCCTGTCACTAATTAGCTGCATGACTTCGAGCAAGTCATTTAATAAGATTTCTATGTCTTAGTTTTTTCATCTGTAAAATGGAGATAATAAGTCCTGCTCTACTTGTTTCACAAGATTGTTGTGAAAATAAAATGAAATCATGTGCAATCACAGTGGCATCTATGTCACTTTTTCAAGTTGTTTGTTGTAGCCCTCTCTCATAACCATCTGATTCTGGGTTTCAGCGACTCTGCTTCTTCCTGTCCCTTCCAGTCTCCACCATCTTTGTTCCTGTTGACTTGCTTTCTCTATTACCACTTACCTATTATTCCCTCATTTTCTCCACTATCCCCTACTCAAGGTTTCATGTGCTTCTTTTAATCCTTTCTCTCTGTCTCTGTCTTTCTGTATCTCTCTCTGCCTCTATCTCTCCAACTTTCTCTGTCTTCCTCTCTTGCTTTTTGTCTCTGTCTGTTTCTCAACATTTATTAAGTACCTACTATTTGCCAGGAATCAAGAAAAAAAAAATAAAGCTTTCAAGAAGCTGACAGTCTTTAGTCTTGTCCTTGAAATATATCCTTCCTTGATTAACCACATGGACTCTGATAAATCTTTTCACCTTTCTGGGCCTCAGTTTCATTACCTGTAAAATGAGTGGATTGGAAGAGATGATACCTAAGGTTCCTTCTTAACTAGAACACTCTGTGAAGGTGACACAACCCTACATTTATTGTCCCTGACAGTCACCACGCTCTTGCCTCTGCTTAGGGTGCCAACAGTGATTCTTCCCTCTTTCCCCTGGAGCTGGGCAAACTTTCTCTCTTCCTTTTTCTGCTTCTAGCATCTCCCCAACTCACTGGCCAAGCCTGCCATTTTGAACACCAAGATGCAATCGAGGAACTGATACCCATCCCAAGGAAAAGATACCCTTTCCACCTCCTGCAGCCCTGCTTGAGGATGATGGTCTATCTCCAACGCTGGCCTCTGCCTCATTCCCTTGACCCAACTACAGCTATGTGTTTAAGTGGGAGCCCCTGGGGGTTGTGGGAAGCTCCTTCTCCTCATCCTGACCTGACCTTCCTGCATTCTGTGAACATTTAGTAAGTACCTATATTCAATGCAGTGTGCTAGGTATTAGGGGAGATATGAAGATAACTAAGACAAATACCTGCTGCCAAAAAATTTACAATCTAGTAGGGGTGACAATATATACACACACAGATAAGTGTAAAGAAACCATGCTATTATGAGGGCATAGTGGAATACAAAGTGCAATGAGATCAGATTCCTTCCATGGAGATCAGAAAAAACTCCATAGAGGAGTTCACATTTGACCTTGACCTTGAAGGATGGATAGAATGTCAATAGTCAAGGATGACCCAGTTTTGACAGTTTTGGAAGTTCTCCTGATTCTGATTCCTGATTCCTGTGGGCAGGACCGTCTCAGAGCCACTCTACACATACACACACATACACTGAAAAAAAAAAAATCAAAACCCTCAAACCATCCCCAAAACAACATCTCTCTTATATATGTGTTCATTCCTAATTTATCTTCCCCATCTTCCAGTCAAGAGAGAGACTAGGAATTGCTGTAAATGATCTATCCCTGGTGCTTAGTTCTGTGTTTGTCCTTCATTTTCGAAGAGGACCATGGTATCAGGGAAATGATGACATGGCTTATAGTTGACTTTGATTTGAGTGAGGGAGGCCTGTGCAAGGTCACCAGCCTCCCTTTCCCCTCCAGAGCCATCTGGATCCAGTGACCAGATATTCATCAGGATGACTGGAGATGACCCAGGATGCAATGGGAGACCTGGCCCTTTCAGGCTAAGGCCTCTTCATATACTCACTTAGAGTGAGGTAACGCCCTTTCAGTGAATAGGCCTCTTTAAGAAGTGAGTCAAGGGATGGCCCCTTTATTTAGAAAAAAGAAAAAAAAATCAAGCTGGGAAGGGAAGACCCTTAAGGTTGCTGTTCCAAAGAGAAACAGTTACCATTGACATTCCCTCTAAGTGAGGACCTACTCAACAACCTGGGAAACAAGACCCTGCCTTCAACCCCCAGCATTTTTACCTTCATGATTTTCTTTTTCTTTTCTTTTTTTTTTAAATTTTATTTAATTTATTTAATATATTTAGTTTTCAGCATTGATTTTCACAAGAGTTTGAATTACAAATTTTCTCCCCATTTCTACCCTCCCCCCCACTCCAAGATGGTGTATGTTCTGGTTGCCCTGTTCCCCAGTCAGCCCTCCCTTCTGTAACCCCACTCCCCTCCCATCCCCTTTTCCCTTCCGTTCTTGTAGGGCAAGATAAATTTCTATGCCCCATTGCCTGTGTATCTTATTTTCTAGTTGCATGCAAAAACTTCTTTTTTTTTTGTTTTTGTACATCTGTTTTTAAAACTTTGAGTTCCAAATTCTCTCCCCTCTTCCCTTCCCACCCACCCTCCTTAAGAAATCAAGCAATTCAACATAGGCCACATGCGTATCATTATGTGAAACCCTTCCATAATACTCATGTTGTGAAAGACTAACTATTTTGCTCCTTCCTAATCTATCCCCCTTTATCCAGTTTTCTCCCTTGACCCTGTCCCTTTTCGAAAGTGTTTGTTTTTGATTACCTCCTCCCCCATATGCCCTCCCTTCTATCATCCCCCCTTTTTTATCTTCTTCCTCCTTCTTTCCTGTGGGGTAAGATACCCAATTGAGTGTGTATGGTATTCCCTCCTCAGGTCAAATCTGATGAGAGCAAGATTCACTCATTCCCCCTCACCTGCCTTCTCTTCTCTTCCAACAGAACTGCTTTTTCTTGCCACTTTTATGCAAGATAATTTACCCCATTCTATCTCTCCCTTTCTCCCTCTCTCAATATATTCCTCTCTCATCCCTTAACTTGATTTTATTTCTTTTAGATATCATCCCTTCATCTTCAACTCACCCTGTGCCCTCTCTCTCTCTCTAATCTCTCTCTCTCTATATATATACACACACATACATATATACATACATACACACACACACACACATATATATATACATACACACACACACACACATATATATGCATATTCCCTTCAGCTACCCTAATACTGAGGTCTCATGAATCATACACATCATCTTCCCATATAGGAATGTTCAACTTTAGTAAGTCCCTTGCGATTTCTTTTTCTTGTTCTTTTTCTTGATTACCTTTTCATGCTTCTCTTGATTCTTGTGTTTGAAAGTCAAATTTCCTATTCAGCTCTGGTCTTTTCACTGAGAAAGCTTGAAAATCCTCTATTTTATTGAAAGTCTATATTTTGCCTTGGAGCATGATACTCAGTTTTGCAGGGTAGGTGATTCTTGGTTTTAATCCTAGCTCCACTGACCTCCGGAATATCATATTCCAAGCCCTTCGATCTCTTAATGTAGAAACTGCCAGATCTTGGATTATTCTGATTATGTTTCCAAAATACTCAAATTGTTTCTTTCTGGCTGCTTGCAGTATTTTCTTCTTGATCTGAGAGCTCTGGAATTTGGCGACAATATTGCTAGGAGATTTCTTTTTGGGATCTATTTGAGGAGGCGATCTGTGGATTCTTTCAATTTCTATTTTACCCTCTGCTTCTAGAATATCAGGGCAGTTCTCCTTGATAATTTCTTGAAAGATGATATCTAGGCTCTTTTTTTGATCATGGCTTTCAGGTAGTCCAATAATTTTTAAATTATCTCTCCTGGATCTATTTTCGAGGTCAGTGGTTTTTCTAATGAGATATTTGACATTGTCTTCCACTTTTTCATTCCTTTGGTTCTGTTTTATAATATCTTGATTTCTCATCAAGTCACTAGCTTCCACTTGCTCCAATCTAATTTTTAAGGTAGTATTTTCTTCAGTGGTCTTTTGGACCTCCTTTTCCATTTGGCTAATTCTGCCTTTCAAGGCATTCTTCTTCTCATTGGCTTTTTGGAGCTCTTTTGCCATTTGAGTTAGTCTATTTTTTAAGGTGCTGTTTTCTTCAGTATATTTTTTAGTATTTTTTTGGGTCTCCTTTAGCAAGTCATTGACTTGTTTTTCATGGTTTTCTCGCATCCTTCTCATTTCTCTTCCCAATTTTTCCTCTACTTCTCTAACTTGCTTTTCCAAATCCTTTTTGAGCTCTTCCATGGCCTGAGACCAGTTCATGTTTTTCTTGGAGGCTTTTGTTGTAGGCTCTTTGACTTTGTTGACTTCTTCTGGTTGTATGTTTTGGTCTTCTCTGTCACCAAAGAAAGATTCCAAAGTCTGAGACAATCTGGGTGCGTTTTCGCTGCCTGGCCATGTTCCCAGCCAACTTACTTGACCCTTGAGTTTTTCAGGGGGTATGACTGCTTGTAGAGTACAGAGTACTTTGTTCCAAGCTTGAGGGGATGTGCTGTTGTTTTCAGAGCTATTACAGCCAGCTCTGCCACATCAGCACTCCTCCTTTCCCAAGAACCGCCAACCTGGACATGACTCAGATCTTCAGTAGCCTGTGCACTCCTGCTCTCATCTGCCACTGTATTGGCAACCAAAAATGGGCTCCTTAGCACTTAGTCAACAAGTGCCCTTGACTAGTTTGGCTTTTTCCCCTGAACTGAATGCTGTTTGTATCTTGGACTGGAGTAGGCTTGTCGGCCCCTTCACCTTGCTTCCCTTGCTTAAGCTGATGGAAAGAACCTGTGCTTTCCCGGTCAACCCCTTCACCTTGCTTAAGCAGACTGAAAGAACCTGTGCTTTCCCTGGCGTACCTTACACCCCCGCAGAAGCTGGATGGTTAAAAGCAGCTCCCGTTGGAGCCAGAGGCTGCTACAGCTACAGCCACAGCTGAAGCAGGAGCTGCCAGTAGCAGAGCTGACCTACGGGAGGAAGCTGAACAAAGACTTCAGGCCAGTGGGTAATCTTTTTACCATAGAGGGGGAAGCATGATTTTGCTTTATGCAATCATGCTTCTCTGTAGCCTCCTGGTTACTCTTTCAAGGCGTACTTATTGGGCCTGGAAGCTTTTGATCAATATATCGAAATGGGGTTGCTGGTTCATGGGTTGGTTACTGTGGAGCCTAAATATATGTTTTGATTCTTCTGCCTTCTACTTTGAGAGTTTCTTATATCCGGCGGTTCCGAACCTTTCAGACATGTTTATGATCCTCTTTGAGATTATAAACTCTGCCCTCCTAATACAGCCACTTAATTCCTCCCACCAGGTGGGCCTGGGGCTGGAAGCAACTGCAGTTGTAGTTCTGTAGCTGCCCCACCTCCGATGCTCCTGGGGTGGTGGCTGAACCGCAAACTCTATCACCCTGTCCCCAGCAGCTTTTCCCACTAACCTTCTCTGTTGTCTTTGGTGTTTGTGGGTTGAGAAGTCTGGTAACTACTGCAGCTCACTGATTCAGGGCACTAGGGCATGCTCTGCCAGGCTCCTGGTCTGGTTGGTCCGCGCAGCCCACGCTGGGCTCTGCTCTGCTCCACTCTGCTCCCAGCTCCGAGCAGGACAGACCTCACCCAGAGACCATCCAGGCTGTCCTGGGCTAGAGCCCTGCTTCCCTCCACTATTTTGTGGGTTCTGCAGTTCTAGAATTGGTTCAAAGCCATTTTTTATAGGTTTTTGGAGGGACTTGGCAGGGAGTTCACACTAGTCCCTGCTTTCCAGTTGCCATCTTGGCTCCGCCCCCTACCTTCATGATTTTCTAAACTCCCCGGATGACTGAACCCCAAAGGAATGGGCCTCTTTTACCTGAACTCAAACCTTAAATATTATTCAGCCTTCTTCCACCATTACCATTTCCTGAAGCTTCATCCCTGTGTACATGTAATAGAATTTCACAGTTGGAAGGATCTCAACAGTCCAGCTGACACTTGAATAGGAATTCCTTCATAATAAGAATAATGAGGATAACAATTATAATAGTAATAGCTTTAAGCTTTACATCCCATTTTCATATAACATAGCACTCTTTTAAAATTTTAATTGACTTTTAATTTTCAACATTCACTTTTATAAGATTTTGAGTTCTAAATTTTCCCCCTTCCCTCTTCTTCCTCCTTCCCAAGACAGCATGCAATCTGATATAGGCTATACATACACAATCATATTAGACATATTTCCATATTAGCTATGTTGTGAGAGAAGAATCAGAACAAAAGGGGAAAACAATGAGAAAGAAAAAAAGAGAGAAAATAGTCTGCTTCGATCTGCATGCAGACTCCATAGTTCTTTGGATGTGGCTAGCATTTTCCATCCTGAGTCATGTAACCCTTGAGGGACTGTCCTATCTCATATAAGCCTGCTACTCTCACAAGTGATCATCTAGCTTTTATACGAGGACTTCAGTAAGGGAGGACTGATTATTTCCCAAGATAGCACTTTGGAATAATTCTCATTGTTAAATCCTTTTATCTGCTTCTCTATAACTTCCATTAATTACTCCCAGTTCTGTCCTCTTGGGCCAAATAAAGCCTGTCTACTCCTTCTTCCACAAGACTGCTTTTCAAATACTTGAAGACAGTTCTATTACCCCAAATCTCTCCTCCAGGATTGTTGTTCTTGTTCAGCAGTGTCACTCTTTATGACCCTGTGATCCATAGCATGCCAATACTGTCCATGGGGTTTTCTTGGCAAAGATAATGGAATGGTTTGCCATCTTCTTCTCCAGTGGAATAAGGCAAATAGAGATTAAATAACTTGCTTACAGTCATATAGCTAGTAAGTGTCTGAGGCTGCATTTGAACTCAGGTCTTCTTGATTCCAGGCCTAGCACTCTAGCTGCCTCTTCTCCAGGATTACCCAGTACATTATTTTTCTTGGGGGCAGGGGGAACCATCATTCTTCCAGTTACCCAATTTGATAGTGCTTCTCTCTCCTTTGTCACTGCCATATCCAATCAACTAACAAAATCTTGTCAATTATACTTCCCCAATATCCCTCACATCTATCTGTTTCTCTCTACTCAAAAGTCAACCACACTAATTCAGGTCCTTATCATCCCTTGCCTGGGCTGTTACAAAAGCTACCTGATTGGTTTCCCTGCCCCAAACCTCTACTCTCTTCAATTTATTCTCCATAGAGCTGTTAAATTAATATTTATTAAGCACCTGCCTGATCTGCTGAACAAACTCCATTGGCTTCCTGTTTTCTCTAGGATAAAATTAAACTCTTTGGTTTAACCTTTAAAACTCCTCACAGTTTAGATCCAATACAGCCATCCAGACAGTTCTTATTGTTTCCCCTAAATATTCACATCCTATACCAACCAAAAGGACCTACTTGCTCTTCCCCACATAGGATGATCTGTCTCCCACCTCTGGGCCTTTGCACAGGCTGTCTCCCCAACTTAAAATGTTCTCATTTCTCCTTCCTCGCTTCTGTCTCTTGGAATCCCACACTCCATTCAAGGATCAACTCAAATACTACTTTATTGATTTCTCCAATGGTTAGTGGTCTCCATCCCCCCCAAATTACTTTGTATTTACTTCTCTATATTTACCTCTTTGTATGTTTTGTCTTCCTAGAGTAGAATATAAGCTCCTTGAAGCACCTGGAATGTAGTGGATGCTTAATAAATACTAAATAAATTGTTATTAATTCTTTCAACTTAGCCTGTTGTGGCACTTTCAAGATTGCTCATATTCTGGTTGTCTTTCTTTGGAAACTCCCCAAATTTTCAATCTCCTTCCCAAAATATGGTACCTTAAAATGAACACACTACGCCAGATGTGTTCTGATGGAGCAGAATGCAGTGGGATTTGATGAGGTTTGGGGTTGAGGGGTGCTCAACACCCCAAAGTACCGACATGCCAGGTCCTGCTGAAAGAATTCAACTCAAGCTTTCTCAGCCAAGGAAAAAGACAAAGTTTACTAAGGATTAGCCATATTGGGTTGTCTTAAGAAATCTCACCCTTTGTGAGGCTTGTTTTCACAGGCAGGCCAGATTCAATCTGAACTGAGCTTGATTGAATCTAAGCACCTTTATGGAGACAGGATGAGACTTATATACACAAAGATTGTAGGAGGGATCTGAGGTGGTCCTGGGGTGATGGGAGGAAGGGTTTAGGGAGGGTCTTGAGGAGGAGCCTGAGGAAGAGCCTGGTGGGACTGGGATGAGGTCAGACTCCATGAACCAAGAGAATGGGATTAAGGGTGGGAAGTAGCCTAAGGCTACCTAAGGAGGTAACAAAACAATGTAGTGCTAGGCTAGTTTAAGGGTGACGATTTGGGCGTAGATGCTTTGACAAGATCTAGGGTAGAAACTAGCCAGATCAAGTGGGAAGATTCAAGGAGAGTTCAAGGGGGTGCCCAGAGACTGTACCCTCATCAGGATCGTCAATTCTGGAATTATGCCTATCACTGCAACCAAAGCTTTTTGGACGAGCATGTTGTCCTGCTTACTTGCATTGAGTTTATAGTCCACCAAAATCCCCACATCTGTTGTTTAGCCATTCCTTGCCCATCTTGAATTTGTGAATCTGGTTTTTTTAGCCCAAGTGGAGAGCTTTACATTTATTTCTATTTAATCTTATTGGCTTTCATCCATACCCACCATACCCACCAGACCCAAAACAAATTGTTGGAGACAAGGGTAGGGAGGGTGCCTATCTACTTGAGCCAGTGCTATATCCTTGATGAATATACTTTCCATGTTAAGAATAAGGAAAGTTCCTTTTGTTAACTGTTAGGTGGTCTAGGAATCTCGTTTCCTTCCATTTCTGAACCTGAACCACTAGACCAACTTGAGTCAGGCCTGACCTAAGACATTTGGCAATAGTTTGCAGGATGGGATCAGAATGTATTTCTTGTGGTTGAAGTGAAGGAAAGCTAATTTGGAGGAAGTAGACCTTTGGATAAATGTACAATCAAATACAAGAGCCTAGGAACTTCATAGCTCCAGAGGGTAAGCCCTTTCAGTGGGAAAGAAAATAACTAAAGTGTCCATAGCCTTTGAACCAGAGATTCCCCTGCAAGGCATATACTCTAAGAAGGTCAATGACAAAATGAAAGGCTCCCTACACGCTAAAATATTTATAGCAGCAAAGCACCAGAATATTTATAGCAACTTTTTTTTTTGCCGAGGAAAAAGACAAAGTTTATTAATGATTCGCCATAATGGGTTGTCTTAAGAAATGTTACCATTTGTGACGCTTGTTTGCACAAGTGGGCCAGATTCAATATACTGAGCTAGATTGAATCTGAGCGCCTTCAAGGAGGCAAGATGAGACATATACAGAAAGACTGTGGGAGGGATTGAGGGGTGGTCTGAGTAGTCTGGGGTGACTAGAGGAGAGTTTAAAGAAGGTCTTGAGGAGGAGTCTAAAGAGAATCTTGATAGGACTGGGGTGACTAGAGGTCAAGACTCCAGGAAACAAGAGAATAGGATTTTGATAGGATTAAGGGTGAGAAGCAGCTGGACCACAGAGGGCTAGGCTAGGTAGAGATTTGGGCCTAGATAAGGTAAGGCTTATGGCCTTGGGCAAAGGCCAGATCTAGTGGGAAGATTCAAAGAGAGTTCAAGGGGGTTCCCAGAGACTGTGCCTTCATCATTCCCCCCTCAAACAAATGGAACCCAAATTCTTTTGGGGTCAGGGTTGAAGGTCTTGGCTACTGAAACTGCTTCCTGCTGGCAAGGGGTATAGAGCTGTCCCTGCCTCGATGGGTCCAGTTCAAGGGGTACGTAGTCTGAACAGTCATCTGGAAGTTGATGGCTTGGAGCCTGGAGGAGACAAATCTGGCAAGGAGGTTAAGCAAACAAAGACCAAACAGACAGTATAAGAGCATAGAGAAAGGACAATTTCCCTGGTGTAAAAGACAATTTCCCTGAAGGGAATTAAAGATCACTATTTTGTACCTAGCTCCCTTAATCACTTATTCTGTGTACAACACTGCTTTGGGGTTCAGGAGTGTGTGGCACACACAAAGAATTAGGTCAGGGATATCTAAGAATAAGGTTTGATATTTGGTGAGCCTGTGGCTAGCCAGCCACTGGTGGTTCTCTGCTTCTAGGATGCTCTGAACTCAATGGGGATTCAGAGCTTCTAGGGGCTGGTCTGCTGGAGGTTTAGAAGTTTCCTCAATTAGAGTGGCTATAGCAACCATGGAGTCTAATTCTTTTGAAAAACAGGCAACTGGCTTGGGGTCAGGTCCTAAGGATTGGAATAGGATTCCCAAAGCCTGTCCTCTTCTTTCATCGACATACAGAGTGAAAGGTTTTTCTAGATTAGGTAGAGCTAATGCTGGAGTGGTGGTCAGTTTAGTTTTCAAAGTACCAAAAGCTTTAGCCTGGTTGGAGCCTCACTCTAGAGGGAGTGAGTCAGGGCCTTGAGTAGCAATTAATAGTTGAAATCTCTCCCAGGCCTTGGGCTTAATTGGGTATTGAAGGTGATGGGGGAATACTTTAGGATCTCTGAGGGGAACTATGGCTGGGGTGGCAGAAGTAGCTCTCCCAGGAATTCCCTGATCCCAAACAATTGGCTGAACTGTCTCCTACACATCAGAGGGAAAAGGGAGTTATGAGGTTTAACTAGAGAAAATTGGCTTCCTAATTTCACCATCAGGTTGCTTCCCAACAAGGGGACAGGGGAAGAGGAGAGCATAAAGAAGGAGAGTTCAAACAACAGATCCTCTAGTAGGCAGGGGAGGGGGTATGTCTGGAGACATCCCTTAGTTTCCCCTTTGATGCCTATGACCTGACAGTTCAAGGGGCGAGGGTGTGTAGGGCCAGAGTAGTTAGTCAACACAAGAGAACACAGCTGTGATAAAGTGGGTAACCTTACCTTCTGCCTCTATTTTGCCCAGGGCTTGGTGAGAGAGGTGGAGAAAGTGGGAACACTGCAAAGTCCCAGGCTTTCCCCTCCTTCCAAGTCTTGAGAAGACTGGAGGACAGGGTACTGGAAGGAGGCTCTACCACTTTTCCAACTTCGGGGATAATCCTTCCTCCAATGTCCCTCCTGGTCACATGCTGGGCATGATCCTGGAGGCGTGGATCCTGTGGGGCTTCCTCGGAGGGGGGGAGCACCCTAGAGGGGTACTCCTTGGACCAGTGACCTTCCTTGTGGCATTGAAAGCAGGTTTCCTCACTGCCCAAGTTGCAGGGCTTCCTCCAAGGGGGTGCCCTGAAGGGGCGCTCCTTAGGTCTTTTCCTGCCCATGGCAGCAGCCAAGAATTGAGCATGTTCTCTGTCTCTAGCCCTTTCCCTGTATTTTACTTCCTCTGCTACAACCAGGTCTCTGTTGTTAAAGACTCCAAAGGCTGTCTCCAGTAGTCGGGCCTGAGGTGTTTGGGGTCCCATTGCCAATTTCTGCAGTTTTCTCATAATATCTGGGGCAGACTGATTAATGAAATATATGCTAAAGGTTGCTGTCCCTTCTATAGAATCAGGATCCAAATTTGTATACTTCTTAATAGCTTCTACTAGCCAGTTTTAGAAAAGAGCAGGGTTTTCCTTTTCTCCCTGAGTAATTTCCCTAATTTTTTAAAAATTTATTTGCTTTTGAAACGCTGTCCTTAGGCCTTCTAACAGGCAAATTACCATATGATCTCTTTTTCCCCTATCCTCACTCTTTTGATAATTCCATCCTCGGTCACTATTGGGAACAGCAGCTGTTCCTGGGGGGTATTTTGTGGGGTCATTGCTAGCCAAATGATCCCCAAAGTTTTGGGCATGTTCCCAGATTCTCCTCTTCTCCTCAGTGGTACAACAGATGGAGAAGAGGATGTGCAATTCACCCCAAGAAAGCTCAAATTGTAGGGACAGATCCCTAAAACCCTCAGTAAACTTAGTGGGATCTTCTGAATATCTCCCCAGTTTTTCTTTAATTTGAATGAGATCCAAAATGGAGAATGGAACATGCACTTTCCTTGTCCCTGCACTGCCCTCAGGGAAAAAAGCCCTGAAGGTGCTGTGGGGCCTGGAGCTTGGGGAGGGATGTAGGAAGTCCTGCTTCTGGTGAGGGAAGGACTGGGGGGTGCCAGCTGAACTAGATTAGACTGCAAGGCCAGGGCATCTGGCTGGCAAGGGAGAAGATCAGCTGGTACCTGAGGAGGGGTAGGGGTCAGAGGGGGAGATACCAAAGAGACCTGAGTGGGCACCACCTCAGAGAGAGGGGCCAGGGGAGGAGGTATTGCTGTAGGGGCAGGGCCAGAGGCTGGAACCTGAGTAGGGGTTGCCTCGGGGGTAGGGCCCATGGTGGTAGATACTGCAGGGCCTGAAATAAGGGCAGGCTATCAGGCCAGAACCTGAGTAGGGGTCCTTTCAGGGGAAGGGGCCACAGAGGGAGGCACCTCAACAAGACCCTTGACTGGGACCTGAGCAGGAGTCACCAAGGGGAGAAGGGCCATGGGAGGAGATGCAGGGTAGGAGACTTGGACAATGAAAGAGGCAGGAAAAGAGGGGAGTTGGGCTAGAGGAAAAGGGAAGGGAAACTAAGGGAAAGAGGGGGTGACCAAGGAAGGGGTAGCACAGGAAATAATGGTTCTCTGGGGAGGTTGGGGAGTAGGAGGGGCTGGGGCCACAGCCCTGGGGGCCATAGTAAGAGGGTCATCCAAAATGTCCTGCTGACCGCCATTGCCCCTTTATGGGGGGTGGGGGCTCTAGCTATGAGCATCTCACAATCTTTAATGAAAATGGGGTTCCGAGAGAGCTCGACAAAGGCCATTATGTAGGAAATTTCTCTCCATTTTCCTTCTCGCTGGCAGTACAACTCTAGCTTCCAGTTTTGGCTGGAGAAGAACTTGGGATTAGCAATATTCCCGGTCTCAGGGAGCAAAAATGATGAAGTTTAAGAAAAATGATGATGTGCGGAACCATATGTTTCTGGGGTACTCGAGACCCCAAAATACCGACACGCTGGGTCCTGCCAAATGAATTCGACTCAAGCCTCCTCAGCTAAGGAAAAAGACAAAGTTTATTAAAGATTTGCCATAATGGGTTGTCTTAAGAAATCTTACCATTTGTGAGGCTTGTTTTCACAAGCAGGCTAGATTCAATCTACTGAGCTAGATTGAATCTGAGCCAGCAACTTTTTTTTATAACAAAGAATTGGAAACAAAGTAGATTCCCTTCAATTAGGGAATGGCTGAACAAATTGTGGTACATGAATATAATAAAATACTACTGCGTTGCAAGAAATGAGAAAAAAATAAAATGAATACAGAGAATTATGGAAGGACTTAGATGAATTGGTACAAAGTGAAGCCAACAGAACAAGGAAAATAATATACACAATGACTATGGAAATGTAAAAGGATAAAGAGCAATACAACAAACCAATTGAAATTGAATGAAATCACATTGATCAACCTTGTCTCCAAAGAGGAGATATGAAAAGATACTTCTCTAAACTTTTTTGAATAGGTAGGGATTAACAGTTATGGAATATTGTATATAATGTTTTTGATATGTTGGATGGTTTTGTTGAAATTTTTTTCCTCTTTTAAAAATATTTATTGTAAGGAGTGACTCTCAAGGAGGGGGTAGACAGAAGGATGCTGTTGAGGAAATGTAAGTGGTGAAATATCACTTAACCCCAATTGCTCTGCCTTCCCCCCTCCAAAAAAATAGTAAAATCTATTTTAAAAAGAAATGCATATAAAAGAAACATCCATTTGTAGACTGAGTGACTCCTAAGCTTTTAAACTTAATCCTTAATTAAGTCTCTACAGCATGGTTAGGATCCTTTCAAAACCAGGTTTGTCATGGTTTTTTGGTTTCCTCACAAGATAATGTTTTTCATCCTAGAATCTTCCCCTACTTCTCAACAACCCTTGCCTTTTTAGCAGGTTAGGAGGCTTTCTTATTGAATGGTGGATTTTTGTTGTCTGATCCAATATCAATTTGAAATCACTTAGCTGAATAGCTTGCCCTCTTTCTGTCCCAGGTAGGAAGGAAAATATAACAAATTTCCACATTAAGTTTTTCCTGTCATCTCAAAGTATTTGGAACTCCCAGAATAGCTACCTTCAGATTCAAGGTATTGCATGGGTCTGAATCCACTCAAAAACCACAGATCACAAGCCCTTTTGGATGCGTTTACTTTTTTCTTTTTTCAAGAATAGTTGAATAAAATACAAAGGCATTTAATCAAATAACATAGTAAGAAAAGTCTCAAAGTAAATTCCCCTTCATCTTCCAACATAAAATGAGAGCACACTCTCTGGCAAACACATATACCATTATTGGGGAGAGTGCATGCATAGCGAACATGTATGAAGGACATGTTCATAGGGAGCATACATGGAGGAGCAACTCATGCCTCTAAAACTTCAAGGCTACCAATATACTCTGGCTATGCCATTGTACTGCTCTCCCTTGGCCTGGGTGGTGGGTGGTGATGTTGCTGAGCACAGTGCTCTGCCAGTCCCCTAGTAACTAGTAGCTGCTAGGTGGGAAGTTTCTGTTGGACATTGCTCTCTATTACCAGCTTCTGGGATCATATCTTCAGGGCCCCTGCTGACTATTTCAGGTGTTGTCTCTTAAGGAAGTAGCCTCCAAACTTTTATGAGAAAGTACCCTTATCAGTAAAAATTTTTGAGTATCCCTCCAATATGATGTGTTTTTGATTTTCTGCATAAATTGGATTTAAGTAAAGCAGAGTTGCACAAAGTTGTTAGCCTAACTCTCTCCTCCATAGTCATCACAGTACAGTCAGAAGATGGAGTTGGGTTCATAACAGACAGAAAAGTGAGTTTTATGAACAAATGAGATAATATTTGTAAAGTGCTTATCACAGTACCTGGCATATAGTAGGTGTTATGTAGATGCTTATTTCCTTCCCCTTCCTCTTTCATGAGTTTTATCTCACAAGATAAACATCAGTCACTGATTTAAGCTCTAATTTAAGACTTTGGGAATGTGGTGAAGTAGTTAAGTGTAAAGAAGCCAGGAAGAGAGTAAGCTGGTAGGACTGCATCAAGTGCCTTGCTGGGAGCCTGCTGATTAGAAGAGATGCACTGCTTTGCTGATTGGCTAAAAGAAAGGTTAGAGCAGTTGCTGGGAAACTCATTAGGAGAGAGCTGAATTCTGCTGCAATTTGAGCTTATAATTTTTGGAGGGGGAAAACTCAGAGGTACACAGATGTCCTCTACTGTCCTCTCTAGTTTGAGAAGAAGAAACAGCAGGAAAAAGAAACAGACTTTGCATCTATTTAATGTGAGAAGAGGCTTGACCGGCTGAGGACTGACTGAGCAAAGCAGAATCCTATTGAGTGAAGAGGTGGCTAAGCTTGTCTATATTGTCTGAAGAGCCAAGTTAAGGAATTTTACAGTTCTCTTGCTTAAGGGAACTGCTTGTTACTTTAGTAGTGTAAGATTTTCTCCACAACCTAGTAAGTTTGACTATGAGTTAAAAGTTCGTCACTACTTCATTAGATTGAGAATAGAAGAGGAGCAGATTTGCTTAGTAGTAAAGTTAAGGACCAGAAGGCCTCATGTGGTGCATGGTATTTCTGAAGAGACCAAGGACATCTGTAGTCCAGATTTGTGAGCTGACTTGAGCACATGGGTTCCCAAATCATGTGTTTCCCTGCTAATTTTTATAAGTATATACTCACTCTCCTCCATGGGTACTAAATACATCAGTGGCAGTGTTTGATCTAGACCCATGGGTGGACTGTGATATTTTGATTATTCCCGAATTTTCTTTATACTCAGTAACTGTGAAGTTATGATTAATTTTGCTTTTGTCTTATCATTAAGTAAATATTTTATTTTTGAAAGTTAATGGTGTTGTGGAGACTGATTTTGTGTAAACGGGAAACACACCAGTGGGGGTCCAGGAGCTACAGTGACATGCTTGGGCTAATGGAATAGCCTCTTAGTCTCCCTGACGCCATTCTTTCCTCCCTTCAATCCAACCTCCATACAGTTGCCAAACAATTCTTCCTAATGCACAGTTCTGGCCATATAATTACCCTTTAAAAAAAAACCATCAGGGGCAGCTTCTGGGATAAAATACAAACCTTGAGTCTGGCATTTAGGGTCTTTAATTCTGACTCCCACCCCAAATTGTTCTGTTGAACCTGAGAGTCCTTTGGAAAAGGAACAATTTTTCTTTGCTATTTCTCAGGTATTTCTCCTTTCCCTTGTTGAGACCACATCCTAAAGGCTATCCCCATGTCTGCCCATTGTTTCAACAAACCTTGCTTCTCTACATCTTTGCATAGGCTGTTCCCAGTATCTGGATGGACTCCCTTCTTACTTCCACTTCCTAGAAATTCTAGCTTCCTTCAAAGATCAGTTCAAATGCCACCTCAATTAGTTCAAACACCATATGCGAGTCTCATGTTTATCTTTGTCTGTTTTGGTAAGCAAAATTATTGGTTTTTTTGAGTGTCTAGACTTAAGAAAAGGATGGAGAAAAATTTGATAATACCAATTAAGCTTAAAAATGTGTTGTGCATATGATTTTTTTTCTAAAGAGTTGGTTGTTAAACATTTACCAGGATACCCGTACATACATATGTATGCATATGTATAACTTTGTGAATTTCTATTAAGAATAACTTTTTAAAAAATATACATATATATTAAGTTTAACATGATATTTCTAAGGATCTATATCCCAGCTTGTCCTATGTTCCTTGTTAAACTTCCTTCCATTCTCTTCTGTATATTTTTTAAAAACACATTTATTTTAGTCTGAACTTAACAAACCACAAATAAAATGAGCTTTTTCATATAAGAATAGAACTGAAAAAGAGGATTGTATATGAAGCTATGACTCTCTATTAATACAGATTGCTTTTCTTTTAAAATATATAATAAATTCAGTGTTGTAACTTTCAAAGCTGTCCTGCTGGTCTGGGATTCTTTCTGACCTTTTCTTCTGTGCATTATAAAAATGCTTAAATGACTTTTTTCTTTCTTGTTTTTGGCTACTCCGTTTCTAGTTCCTTTAGTTCTGAAGTCTTCCATAGTTATTTTCCTGTACAATGTTGTATTCATTGTATAGTTTGTTCTTCTGGTTCTGCTTACTTTACTCTGTATCAGTTCATACAAATCTTTCCAGGTTTCTCTGAATCTGTCCCTTTCATCATTTCTTATGACAATAATATTTTATTCATGTACATAATGTATTCAGTCATTTCTCAGTTGATGGACATCCACTGTTCTTTGCAACAATTAAATTTTTTTTAAACATTTTTATATGTACATGTCTTTTCTCCCTCCTTTAAAAAAAGTGTGGTGTATGCCTAATAGTGACTTCGGGGTATTGTTTCAAACAACTTCGCAAAATGGCTATACTACTTACTTCATAGCTCCACCAGCAACGCATTAGTATGTTTATCTTCCCACAGCCCCAGCTGCCATTTTGCTCTTTTGTCAGCTTTGAAAATCTAATGGGTATAAGATGGAACCTCAGGGTTGTTTTTATTTGCATTTCTCTTATATGATTTGAAACATTTTTTTTCTTTAACATGTACACTTTTATTTGAACTGGTCTCTTTAACATGTACACTTTTATTGGAACTGGTCCTAAGTTGGTGAACAGGTAAAGCTCCTCCTGTCCCCCAAGTACTGGCACCAATCTCATTGAACTCCTGGGGAGATTGTTAAAAACCTTCACTCATCTCTTTGTTGGGGGCCAGAGAGGGAAAGGAGGGGGCCATTACGGCTCTGAGCATTCTTTTAAAGGAATAAGAATTAAAGCAGAAGATACAAAAAGTTGTTTGTTTGTTTTAGGATTATATAATTAACACGTAAGCAATCCTGCTATCCACCTCCCTCCCCCCTCGTCTGGATTTATGTAATTAACTCCTTTTGTAGCCAGGGCAGCCTTCATAGAGTCAAGTAATAGCAATGCATTATACAATGTTTGGAATGACTTTTCTTTTTTAATTTAAGAAAACAAATGCAAAATCAGAATCTTGTAGAACTTTGAGGATGTTTGCCTCTGACATCCTTAGACTGCTCATCACCTTCATGGTTCCAATTTTTAAATCCTGAGTCAAATGCCAAAACAAAACAAAACAAAACAAAAAAACAAAGTCAAGTCAATCTCATTTCTTTCCAAACGCTTATCATGTCACACCCTTTGACAAGAAACACAAAAACAAAAAAACCTAGTCCATTTAGAAGCATTTTTGGTGGACAATGAAGGGCCCAGATTCATCATACTTGCTGACCCATATCTGCTGGAAAGCAGACAGGGAGGGCCAGCATGTACCTACCCCACCTCCAATCTAGACAGGGGAGGCAATGATCTTGATTTTCACTGTGCTGGGGCATGGGACTGCAATCTCCTTCTGTATTCTGTCAACAATATCTGGGTACTTGGTGTCACCACCAGACAATACAGTATTGACCTTTGGATCCTTACGGATGTCAACATCACCCTTCATGTTCAGAGTTGAAGGTATTTTTCACTACCACAGGATTCACTGCTTAATAAAGACGGTTGGAAGAGGGTTTCTGTGGACCTGAGCCTTTTTGCTTGAGCTCTTCTGTGGTCACCTCTTTTAGAAATTATTGAATTATATTATATTATTATAGAAATTATACTTTTAGAAATTATTGAGGACCTCCCCCAAAGAGCTTTTGTTTATGTGGATCATATCTACTAATAATTACTATATTAGAAACGAAAACTGATATAATTTAAAATATTCATTAATTTATTATTAACAATAATAAATGAATTATGTATTAGTATGTGCAATGCAGGACTGTGTACAAAAGATACTTACTTCCAAAGGTATAAATACAAATATACAAACTTACACCCTTAACACATTCCACAACATTCAGAGGCATAATCTTCCCTCCTGTACCACCTCAGTTCCTGGGGAGTAGAAGGGTATTGGATTCATAACTTAGCTTAGTTCTTAGTGAGCACAGTCTTATTTTTAAGTCCAAAATTCCTCTTGGGCTAGAGTCCCAGATACTCTGGCCTCTCAGGGTTTCCATGCCAGCCTAGCTGACTGCACCACCCTGTCTGTAATCCTGGCTCTATGATCACCATGGCTTGAACTCCTAGATCCTGTGGGAATAACCCCCTGCACTTGAAACTGAGGACAAACAACACAGAATAAAAGCAAACACCACTAGACCCATTTCTAGGAGCTGGGCTAAAAGAGAGGTAAGCAAGAGAAGGCAAGTTCTTTCCTTTCACTGGTTCAGTTAATAGCATCTATGTACTGTGCATAGTAGATAGATGTCACTTAAGAACACAGCCAAAGAGATGAATGGAAAAATGGAGTGAATGGCTTGTGCTTACTAGTTTTAAAGGCACAAGCAGCCAATCAAAGGTGGCTACCTCTACTCCTATGGTAAAGGACTCAGTGGGTTCCATGTTAGACAAACTGGCCATGCTCAAAAGTGCCCCTGCCACTCCCCTTTTCCTCCCAACCAAGGAGACTCCATGTCAGAACTGGGCATGCCCAGAAACCCAGGTTACTTATATAAATATATAAATAACATTTTTAATGATTAATAACTATATTTTCCAAAATAAAAAAAACTGTAAGAAAATGGCATTATTTTACATATTTTTGCAAATCTACTGTCTAGTTTATTTTAAATTTTATTTTTATTTTTTAAATTTATTTTTTATTTTTAGTTTACAACACTCAGTTCCATGAGTTTTTGAGTTCCAAATTTTCTCTCCCTCCCTCTCCTCCACCCTCCCCCACCAAGACGGCATGTATTCTCTTATCTGCTTCTACATTCAATCTATTGTGATATTTGTTTTGGTTGAAGTATATGAAGAAATAGTATTCCATTACATTCAAAATAAAATGCTATTAAAATAAAACAGCAGATGGTTATTGATAGCTTGAGTTTCTTCTGAGAATTGCCTGTTCATACGGGTTCTGTTCTAGGCATTCTTTTTTTTCTTCTCTTTACTCTATCACTTGGAGTTCTTATTAGCTCTTGTGGGTACAATTATCATTTCTAGGCAGATGATTCCCAATTCTATTTATTCAGCCCCAATCTCTCTCCTGAGCTCCAGTCCCTCACTACCAACTGCTTTTTGGACATCTCAAACTGGATGTGTTAAATGTTTGACAGTCTTTTGCTTGACATTTAAAGTACTTCACAACGTGGCCTCTTCCTACCTTTCCAATCTTCTTACGTTCTATTCCTCTCTACATACTTTATGATTCAGCTATGCAAGTCTATATGGCATAAGACCCTCCATCTTCATGCCTTTACATTGGCATTTACTGTGCCTGGGATATTCTCACCCTCAACCTCTGAAACTAAACTCCTTAGATTCTTAAAGGAATCTACTCATTCCAATTGCCACGTCCTTTAGATCACTTTAGATCACTTTCCATCTATTCTGTATTTAGCTGGTATATCCTGAAGGGCAGGGTCTGTTTATAATTTTACATTTTCTTTGTATCTTCAAAATTTAGCATAGTACCTGGTATATAATAAATATTTCATAAATACTTGTTTATTTTGTTTGTCTAAAACTTAAAGAATTTTATGTAATCAAAATTGTATTTTTTTTATCTTTTGTGATTCCCTCTATTCCTTATTTGGTTATGAATTTTTTTCTTCAATTTATAGTTGCAAAAGTTATTTCCTTTTTTAATCTCCTTATTTGTTTTTGATGCACCTTTTTACATTTCAGGTTATTTATCTATTTGGAGCTTATCTTGGCATGTTGTATAAAATAGTTCCTAAACCTAATTTCTGCCAGACTAATTTACAATTTTCCTAGCAATTTTTGTTGATTAGTGAGTTCTTACCTCAGTTGTCAGGGTCTTTGGATTTATCTAACACGCTGTAATGTTAGTTTGTTTCTGAATGCTGTATACCAACTATTTTTCCACTTATCTTTTCTATTTTTAAAAATTTTTTAGCTAATAGCAAATAGTTTTGATGATTAGTTTTGTAGTATTGTTTGAGGTCTTCACTGCCAGGATACCTGTAATGGAAGGAAGGTTGGGACTTTTTGCTATTTTCTCTTTTGGAGTGCTTCTTAGCACTTAGGCAATCAAGTGCCTTTGATTCTTGCCTTCATTTCAATCAAGAGTCTTTGATGACCCGCTTAAGTCACAAGAAAGCCTAAGTCACAGGAGTTTGAGTCTCATGGTTGTGATGCCGTCTGACCCTGAAGTGTATATATACTTGGAGGTTAGCATTTTGCTTTGGGGGCTTACTCATTGGCTTTGAAAACCCAGATATTGGTGCTTCTCTCTTTGGTAACTATGTACGTAATGCTACAGACACGCCGAAGCCCTGCCTGCTGATTTGTGTTATTTGTTCTGTTTATATATTTTCTGCTCATAATTTCTGTTTGTGTTTTCTCTGAAGTTCAGGGTGCTGACTTTTCCCCCTGAATGATATATGTACATTTAATTAAAGTAAGATTGTTAACCCCTTAAAGTTGCTTTCCTAGGAAAAGCAGATCGAAGCACAAATCTGTGTTAGCGCCCTGCTGCATGCTGGTGTTTACACCTTACGCCTCCACAGCAGCTGCAAGCAGAATTGTTGTTACACCATCTTCCTTCAGAACTTTTTTTCATTATTTCCCTTGAGATTCTTGACCTTTTGATATCCAAGATGAATTTCGTTATTATTATTTCTAGCTCTATAAAGCATTTCTTTGGTAGTTTGACTGGTATAGCACTGAATATATAAACTAAATTCAATAATAAATTAAATTTACTAAATTCAATTCAATTTTTGTTATATTGGTTTGGCCTACTCATGAGCAATTAATATTTCTTCAATTATTTAGGTCTAGCTTTTTACTGTAAAGAATATTTTGTAATTGAATTCATATAGTTTCTGTTTGGCTCTTGATAGGTAAATTCTCAAGTATTTTATATACTCTGGAGTTATTTTGAATGGAATTTTCTTTCTATATCGTTCTCTTGGGTTTCTTAGTGGTATAAAGAAAAGCCAATGATTTGTGTGGGTTTATTTTCAATTGTGCAATTTTGCTGAAGTTATTTTTCAATTAATTTTTAGTTGAATCTTTAGTGTTTGCTAAATAGACCACCATATTTTCTGCCAAAGTGATAGTTTTCTTTTTGCCTATGTTTGTTTCCTCAATTTCTTTTTCTTATCTTATTGCTATAACTATAAATCCTATCACTATATGAAAAAATAGTGGTGATAATGGACATCCTTGGCTCACCCCTGTTTTTATAAGAAAGGCCTTCATTACATATAATGTTAACTCTTGGTTTAGATAGATACTATCTACCATGAAAAACAAACATTCAGAACAAATAAAGATGAAATGGAATTATCAGAAACTCTTTTGCCCACCTGTATGTCAACTAGACTGATAATTTATGTGAAGTGGAGAAACATTTACAAAAACATAAAATACTCAGGTTAAAAGAATGAGAAATGGGGAATTTAAATAACCCAATTTCAGAAAACGGAATTTTACAAGTTGTGAGTGAACTCAAAAGCAAAACCTGGAGAGACAAAACAGAGAAACCACTACAGACCAAGTTTCTTAATAAATACTGATGTGAAAATATTAAATAAGATATTGGCAAAGAGGCTACAACATATTTAAAAGATAATTCACCATGACCAAGTTGGATTTAGACCAGGAATGTAAGGTTGGTTCAATAGTAGGAAAATCGTAAACATAATGGATAATATTAATAATAAAAACCAATAAAAATCATGAGTATGTCAATTGAGGCAGAAAAAGCTTTTAACAAATGACAGCATGTGTTTAAAAAACAACACTAAAAAGCATAGGAATAAAAGGGCCTTTACTTTATATGGGTACATAGCATAGTCAATAAGTCAGTAAACATTTACTACATGCCTACTATGTATCAGGCTCTATGCTAAGTGCTAAAAATACAAAAAAAGAAAAATAGTCCTTGACCTCAGGGAGGTTACAATCTATTGGGAAAAGACGATACACGAAAGGAAGCACTAAAGGGTATCTGAGTGGGAGGAGCATGAGATTGGTGGAGTCAAAACTAAGTAGAGAAGCTAGTGGGAAATTAAGAGTTGGCTGGAAATTCTGAGCCCTCTGTAAAGACAGGCATTGGGAGGAGATTTTTGCTCTACTCTCTGTCCTCCAGTTTGAGGGAACAGAACAGTTACTGAGGAGGTGTGAAGCCCCATAGCTGAAGCAATATTGTGATGATGAGATTTCTGGTGATGAGATTATCCTGAGGGAAAGCATTATATATTCATGGAGTCTAAACCAAGCAGAGCAGCTGGTGGGAAATGAAGAGCTGATAGGAAAGCTATTTAAAACCCAAAGCCAACATTATATATAATGAGAAAATGCCAAAGGTGTTCCCATTAGGCTCATAAGTAAAGTAAGTATGTCTACCGTCACCACTATTATTTGGAATAATGCTAGAAATGCTGGCTATAGCAATAAGACAAAAAAAGAATAAGCATAGGCCAAGAGAATATAAAACTATATAACTTTTTGCAGATAATATGATAGTCTATTTAAAGAACCCCAAAGATTTAACTGAAATTAATTGAAGCAATAACTTTAGCATTTTAATAGTCTATAAGATAAGCCCACATATATTATCAACTTTTTTCTATATGGCAAACAAAAAACCAAAAACTCAGCAGGAAGACATAGGGAAATTCTATAAAAAAATAAATACAGAATGTGTCCAAGACACACACACATGTACACACATACACACACTCAGAGGAAATATATGAATACAACTACAAAATATTCTTTATGAAAATTGACAGTTCTAAATAATTGAGGAAATGTTAATTGATCATTTTGGGGTCATGCCAATATAATGAAAATAACAATAATTCCCTAAATACCTTATACATTCAGTTCCATATCTCAGTGTTCTTGGCAATTTTCTAAGCTACAAAGCGCTAACCTGCACCAATGTTAGACTGAACTTTCTCATTTCGGAGTTCCCTATATCAGTGAAATTACAGGTCCAATCTCTAGACCTATTCAGTGCCATATCACCACAACTACCAAAGGATTAATTTACAGAGCTAGGGGAAAAATAATAGTCAAATTCATCACAAGGTCAAAAATCTCAAGGGGAGTAATGAAAAAATGATAAGAAAGTATGAGATCTCAAGCCATGCTGTGTAACAGTAATCATCAAAACTATCTGGTACTGCCAAAAAAAAAAAGGATTCAGTGGAACAGATGAGGTATACAATATTGAGAAACAAAAGAACATGGTAGGTTAGTATTTGACAAATTTCAAAGGCCTCAGCTACTGGGACAAACACCCACTGCTGGGAAAACTGGAAAGTAGTTTGAAAGAAATTACTTTTAGACCACCATATAATGATGTTACACAGTAAGCTCTAAAAGGATGGATAAATGACTCTTACATAAAAGGGAACGTCATAAAAATTAGAGGAGCAGAGAAGGAAATATCTTTTGCAATGATGGATTGGGGAAGAATTCATGACCAGACAAGGAATGGAGAGGATAATAGGAAATAAAATTGACAAGTTTAATAACATTAAATTCAAAAACTTGTGCTTCAAATGGAAATAATTTGATACAGGTAAAATTAAAAGGGAAATATTTAACTTTGAAAAACAATCTTTGCAGCACATTTCTCTCAAAATGCTGTAACATACAAGCTACTTAGGGAACAGATTCAAATATATAAGAACAAGAGCCAATAGATTAATGGCCAAAGGATATGAATAGGCATTTCTCAAGGGGCAAAACTCAAGCTATGAACAACTTTATGAAAAATGTTCCAAATCATTAATAATAAGATAATGAAAATTAAAACAATTCTGAGATTCTACCTCATAACTATCAGATTGGGAAAGTTGACAAAAATGGAAAATGGCAATTGTTGGAAATGTTGTGGGAAGGAAGGCACACTAATACACTGTTGGTGGAGGTATTAATTGGTCCAATCAGAAAATTTTAGAAAGCAGTTTGGAACTATATCCAAGTCACAAACCTACACATACTTTTTGACCCAATGATACTACGATGAGACTCATACCTCTTGGAGGTCAGACACAAAGGGAACAGTTACAAAAATATTTATAGAATCATTTTTTGTTGGAGCAAAGAAATGGAAAATAAAGGGGTACCCTTAATCGAGGAGTGGCAGAAAAAATGATAAAATATGAATGAATGGAATGGAGTATTATTATACCATAATAAATGGTGAAAGGGACAGATTCAGAAAAACCTGAAAGAATCAATATAAAGTAAAGTGAGCAGAATCAAAAGAATAAATTTTACAATGGCTACAATATTATAAAATATAACTTGGAAAGACTTAAGAGCTCTGATCAATGCAGTGACCAATCATGACTTCAGAGGATGGATGATGAAATATGCATGCTACCCACCTCCTAACAGAGTGGTGATGGACTAAAAAGGCAAAATGAGAGATATCTTTTTGGACAAAGCCAATATTTGGATCTTTGTTGCTTGACTATGCTAATTTTTTTTCACAAAGGACAGTTTTTAAAAAAAAAATTGTGGGGCATTTGTGCGCAAAGGGGTGCAAGTGATGTCCCCCCCCAAAAAAAAGAAGAAAAGAAAGAAAAGAGAAGCATTAAAGCATTTCAAAAAATGCACAGAAGCAAAGGGTATTCAGAGAGAGACAAAAAAAAACAGGCCAATTCTGAGGCTAACATGCTGAATTGATTACATGCTTAAAAAACAAACTGTTTCTAATAGAGGCTTATAGTTTCATATATAATCTTTTTCTCTTTTTATTTGGAAATGTTTAACATAAACATTTGGCATTTGTCAAATTTTAAAAAATGGTATTTGCCAAGTTCAAAATAACAAAATTCTAAATTATTCAAAATAACAAAAAATCAAATGTATTTACAGTTTTCTAGGTTTTTCTTGACTTCTGTGTTTTCATTTAAGAATTTCTTCCTAGCTCTGTTCATCAGGAATGTTTAAAAGTACTCTATTCTATTATTCTAGGCTGATGAAGAATCAGAATCAAACCCAGGCTAAATAGAGGAGGGCCAGTTTCAAAATACTCCCCTCCTACCCGAGATGTTTCAAGTCCACTCGACAGTGAGGGTTATTTCAGCTCTGACAAGGTGGGGATAAAGACGTTATTAGATACTAATGATTTAATGTACCTGGTCTCAGTTGAGTTTATGCTCTCTTGCAAACCCCTTGGATTATCCCCTTTCAGGAAGCTTGCTGGCTTTGTACCATTTACTGGGTCTTATACTGACTCCCCTTAGACTGATACCTCTTCCAGCCTCTGCCAATTTCTGACCATCTTTTGTTTTTGGATTAGATGAAGGAGCTTCTGTTTCTCTTTCATTTTCGCTACCTGGGTCCCTTTTCAGATATTTTTTAGGCTGTGTGTGGGAAAGCTGGGGTCTTCTACAACCCTTTATAATGCCATCAAACCTGGAAGTCCCTTAGTGTGTTTTTTTTTTTTCCTTTTTGATACCAGGACTCCTTATCTTGCCTAGGCTGGAATTGCAGTGGACCCTCATGGGCTGGGTCCCAATACTGATTGGCACACAAGATTTAACCTTCTCACCTAGGTCAGTTTAACCTTCCTTCAGCAGCCTGGTGGCTCTCCACTCCTGGAGGCTCACCATGTTGGTATGGGACTTCATGCTTTAGTCCTACGGCAGCTCAAAACTGCTGAACTCAAGAGATCCACCAGCCTTAGTCTCTCCAGCAGTTAAAGATCAGAGAAGTCTGGCAACAAATCCAGGACCTTGTAATCTTAAAAAACAGGCAGCCTTGGCTACTTCCTCCTGAAACTAGTCTAGAACACCCTGTTGGCAATGAAATAAAGTTTAAAACTCCTTTATCTTCTGAATTCCTGTGTATTTTTGAAGTATAACTGAAATCCCACCTCCTCCATTAAGCCTCCCCCAATCCTCTCTGTGACTTCCTTCATCCAATTGCCCATAGCACTTTATTTTATATCTCTCTAATAAAGCTATCATACAATGTTGGGTATTATCTCTGTGTCTTAGACGCCTGCAAAATTGTAAGCTCCTGAGAGCCAAGTTGTTTTATCTAAATGTTATGTCCCCAAAGCATGAAGCGAGGCACCGCTTGGAGGGCTTTCCTTGAATGGAGATGAACTCTATGTTGCTTCATTCAGATTAGGTTTAGTTCCTCACCCTTCCCAGCAGAACTAGGCAAAGCTGGGGATCAGTTTGCCTCAGTTTCCTCATCTGTAAAATGGGGATAATAATAGGGTTGTTTCGAAGACCAAATGAGGTAATAATTGTAAAATATTTAGCACACTCTCTGGCATAGTAGTAAGCTCTAGATAAACGTTAGTTATTATTATTATTATTATTATTTATTATATCAAGGAAGCCTGGAAGAAGTTGGTAGCAGTTCTGGCCAGAGGCTGTTAACCCAGGAGAACTGGGAGTGGAGGTCTTCACGATCTAAAGATTATAAAAGAAACCTCATCAGAATGTTCTGGAATTCTGTGGTAAGTGCCAAGGCTCTTTCCTCTTTGGGGTTCCTTTATACCTCCATTCAATCATGGCTCAAATCAAATTCAAATTTCATGACTTAGGCTCCTCCACAGGCTTTCTACCATTTTATCCTCCTGCATCAGATACCCAAAGATATTCCTGGTTTCCTCTGCCCATCCCTCCACCTGCCCTGACTTTATGTTGGCTGTTTCTCCCTTCTGCATAGTCCTGCCCTCCTCTCTGCTTTCTCCTCCCCACCTTCCAAATTCTGCCTTACATTCACATCTTCCATTAAGTTTCATCCCTGTCCCTCCCCCCACATCCTCTCCACCTGCTCTGTCCTTGTCTTTGTCAGCATCCTGGCTGGGGGTCCCATCACTCCCATGGGAGGACTATATTTCTCCTTCCCCAAACCCAGGATAGGATATACAGGGCTAACAGTGACAGCAATAATAATGTTAGCAATTAGCAAATAATGAAGTTAGCGTTTATATGTAGGTTGGAGGTATGCAAAGCACTTTACATGTGTTATCTCATTCGATCCTCACAACAATCCTATGACATTGGGGCAATTATTATCTCCATTTCACAGAGGAGAAAACTGAGGCTGAGAGAGGCTAAGCAACCTGTCTAGGCTCACACAGGTCTGCGGTAGCATTCGGACTCGGAGCTTCCTGACACCAAGTCTGACACTCTATTCACTATGCCAAATAGGCAGCTAGATTAAAAAATGTCTGGGTCCTTCGTCTCAGGGTCTGGCGCATTCATAGGCAGACAGTTATTATAAATCAGGTGGAGGGTTGTCAGCCAGCTCTGTTTCCTGTTGTCTCTTTTGAATCATCATCATCATCTTCTTCTTCTTCTTCTTCTTCTTCTTCTTCTTCTTCTTCTTCTTCTTCTTCTTCTTCTTCTTCTTCTTCTTCTCTTCTCCTTCTCCTTCTTCTTCTTCTTCTCTCTCCTCCTCCTCCTCCTCCTCCTCCTCTCCTCCTCCCCTCCCCCTCCCCCTCCTCCACCTCCTTCTTCTTCTGCCTTGCACTCACTTTCCAGCTTGAGAAACTGAGGTCTGAGATATTTCATGACTCGCCCAAAGCCACAAAGCCTGTTGTGGGGAGAACCTGGAAAGACTCGGCTTTCTCTCAACCCCGTGATCAATACCTGAGACTACAAAGTAAGGGGAGGATGTCTTGGGGTGTAGGGACATCCTTTCTCCTTGGATCCTGACTGGAGCCTAGATACCTAAGCAGCCAGAATCAAATCCATTCTGACCAATACTCTACCCTAAACAGGGAGGGAGAAAAGGTTGTGGGTTGTTGAGGGCAAAGACGGTTGGGGGCAAGGTCTCTCACTTTCATTGAGCTGCTCCCAAAGCAAAACCAGGAGCAATTCCACAATTATACCTGCCACCCCTTAATCCTTGCCCCTGTGCTGGGCAAGGGGGCGTAACTTCTCCGATCGGGCCGGGCACGTCGGGATCTCGGCATCTTGTAAAGGCCTTAAGCCGTAGCTTCCCTTCCCCCAAGCCACGGAAAAAGTTCAGGTTACTTCACAGGTCATAAAAAATCTCCCTCCTCCCCTAGTCCACCCGGTTCATATAGTCTTCCTAACTCAACAAGAAGCCGCACATCAAGAAACTCGACCCTGGCAACCCAGTGAGGCATAGGTTGTTTACACAACACTCCTCTCTCTTGTTCTTTTCGGCATCTGCTCCCATCACCCCTCCCGTGCCCCATCACTCCTTGAACCTAGTAAGTACGCTGCGCCCTCCTCTCCCCAACACCTCCTTCCTTCTTTCCCTCCCTCCCACCCCACCTTACCCACAATCTCCAAGATATAGGTGATAAGAAATATTTGGCAGGCATGGAAGACCTGAATCACCTTTCTTCCCTTCTCTTCCCAGAAGCCGGATCTGGCCGTCATGAGGCTACATTCCCGTCTCCCCTTTCCTCTCTACCCCTACCCCATGACCCACTCCTACTTCCAACCCCCATCTCCTGTCGGCTCTTGCTTCTGTCTCAGCTGACCATCACAACAATCCCAAGGACTACTTCTTAGCAGTATCGCCTCCATTTTGCAGATGAAAAAACCAAAGCTAGTGGAGGTTGTGTCTTGTCCAAGCTTCAGCTATTTCCATTGCTGACAATTATAGGTTGCGTGACTCTGGCCAAATGCCTTAGAGCCTCAGGCACTTTATATAGATTGCCGAACAATGGCCTGTGTTGACAGAGAGACGTTCTTCACCAGGAATTCCCTACCCTGATAACGTTGTAACATTGTCAAATCGTTCAAGACACGGTGACAGACACTTGAGAATACAAATACAAGAACAAAATAATTCCTGACCTTAGGGCGTTAAAATTCTGTGGAGAGATATGGTAGATTTAGTGTAGGAAGGGACTCCAGAGGTCATTTAGCTCAAATCTCTTATTTTACAAATTAGGAAATTGAGGCCAGAGAAATTAAGTGATTTGTCCAAGGTTACACAGGTTACTCAATCAGTCAGCACATTGAGGCACCTATTATGTGCCGGATGCTATATGAGACAAAAATGAAACATTTCTACCCTTGGAAGAGCTTCTACTTAATGGGGGGAAATTACATATGTTTTATGATATATTATACATATATGATATATAATTATATGTTTTATATAAGATGTTTATTATAATATATGGTATAAATTAGATATAAAATAAATTATAATATAATACAAAATAATATAAATTAATTGATTAATTAAAATTAATAATATAAAATAAATACTATTAAAACATGTAAATTATACATTTTATGATATATTATATATAATAGATAATTTTATATATAGATATAATTGTATATATATATATATATATACACACACATTAAAAGTACATAAAAAATAGAAGGTGATTTGAGGGTGGGGAAGACACTAGAAGGTCAGGCAGGGAATCAGGAAAGACCACACTTCACACTTGGTCAGTGGCTCTTGGGCTGAATTATGAAGGATTCTAAAATGTGGAGGTAAAGAGGGAGAACATTCAAGGCATAGGGGAGAGCAAATGCCTGGAGATAAGAGATGAGGTGCTGTGTAGGAGGAACAGCAGATAGATTGTTTTGGCTAGAAGGTATGTGAAGGGGAGTGATGGGTAATAAGCCTGGACTAGTAGGTTGGTGTGAATGGTTTTAAGAGTCAGACAGATGAGTTTGTAATATCTCAAAGGAATAGGGAGCCACTGTAGCTTTTTGAGCAGGGGAGTGACATGGTCAAACCTGTGTTTTAAGGATATCTCTTCAGCAGTCGTATGGAGAATGGATTGAACAAGGCATAGACTGGAGGTCTGGAGACCATTTAAAAGGATACTTTGACAGTCCAAGTGAAGGCTGGTGAGAGCCTCAACTAGGGTGGTGGCCGTATGGGGGTAGAGGAGGGAATGGATTCAAGAGATGTTGTCCCTATAATTGTTAGAATTTGTTGACTTATGGGGTAGACAGGGTGGGGGCAGGGGAGGAAAAGTGAGGAACCAAGGATGACACCAAGGTTACAAACCTGGGTAATGATAGAATGGTGGTGAGTCTTATGATGACATTTCAAAATTTCTATTCAGCTCTGTTGATTTTTTTTTTAATCAGGAAAGCTTAGAATTCCTTTATCTCATTAAAGGTCTATTTCCCCCCCCCCTTAAAGCATTATGCTGTTTCATCATGTAGGTTTTTGTTTATTGTAAGCATTTATACTATATTGTATGTGATAGCTACTAAGTCTTGTGAGATTTTGATTGTGGTTCCTTGGACTTCAACTCTTTCTTTTTGAATATTTGTAATATGTTTTTCTCTGACTTGGAAACTATGGATTTGGGCTATGGTGTTCCTAGAAGTTTTCATTTGGGTATTCTTTCAGGGGATGACTGATGGATTCTTCTTTTTTTTCACTCTGCCTTCTGGTTCTAATAAGTTTAAGCAGTTTTAATTCATGAATTTTAAAAATATGATTTCTAGGCTTGTATTTTGGTTATAATTGCTAGGGGGTCTCAGGATTCAGGGAGACTAATGATTATTAGGTGATCTCTGCTTGGCCTATTTTTCCCATATCTCGATTTATTTTTCTTTTTCAGATTTTTTGACCTTGTTCTAGTATTTTTTATTTTCTCATGAAGTTATTTATTTTTGTTTTATGCATTCTAATTCTCAGGAAGCCTGTTACTTGAACAAGTTTTTATAGCTTCTATAATAAGCTATTTATTCTTCTAGTCGACCTTATGGCTAAGTTGTGTTTTTCTTTGAGGCCTTACCTGTAGATGTTACAGAGCCATTCTTTATTTTTTTCTCTTGGGTTTGTGCCTTGGGTGTCCTGGGATCTACAATATTTCTTTGTCATTGGTGTCTTTTTCTGTTTACTCATTTGTGTCCTATTTGGAGACTTTATCAGGGTCAAATTCTGTGTGCTTCTGAAAGAAATGATGGAGCTTCATTTGGCTCCTAGCTATGTTGTCTTGGGTCCTGTCATTACTTTTTCTATATACCAAATACTGTATTCTTCAAAGACCTCAGGGGCAACTCAGGCCAGTGAGTGGCAAACTTATAGAACCATAGGGCTAATTCTGATCTAGGGTGTCATCTGATTGCTGCCTTTCCATTCTGTGCTTTGTAGGCTCCCAACCTCAGTCCAGGATTAGATCAACAGAGCTTCAGGCTCCAAATATCACTGTATTGGCTTTGGCTCAACCTCTTGTCTTTCTACTCAGAATACAGTTGCAGGCTCCAAGTTTCCCTGGTTCACCCCTGGCTTTGGTGTGCTGCATTCTCAAGCTCCACTGTTCTGACTGGATGCCTTCTATAGAGCCTGTACATGTCTAGTTATCTTTGCGCAGACCTTATCTGAAAAAAACTCATTTTTTTCCTGTGCTCTCTAGTGTTTTTTTTAAATTAATTAATTTATTTTTAGTTTACAACATTCAGTTCCACAAACTTTTGAGCGTTAAATTTTCTCCTCCTCTCCTCCCCACTCCCCAAGACGGCATGCAATCTGATATAGGCTCTACATATGCATTCGTATTAAACATATTTTCACATTAATCATCTTGTAAAGAAGAATTATAACCAATGGAATGTACCATGAGAAATAAGAAATGAAACAAAACAAAAAAGAGACAGCAAATAGCATGCTTTGATCTGTATTCAGACTCTTTCTTTCTCTGGATGTGGATAGCATTTTCTATCATGAGCCTTTTGGAGTTGTCTTAGAACCTTGCATTGCTGAGAAGAGTCAAGTCTATCAAAATTAGTCATCACACAATGTGGCTGTAACTGTGTACGATGTTCTCCTGGTTCTGCTCCCCTCACTCAGCATCAGTCCATATAAGTCTTTCCAGGTATTTCTGAAGTCCACCTGCTCATCATTTCTTATAGCCCAATAGTATTCCATTACATTCATATACCACAACTTGTTCATCCATTCCTCAATCGATGGGCATCCCCTCAATTTCCAATTCTTGGCCACCACAAAAAGAGCATAAATAAAAAAACATAAATGTTTTTGCACATGTATATCTTTTTTCCATTTGTATGATCTTTTGGGGATACAGACCTAAAAGTGGTATTGCTAGGTCAAAGGGTATACACATTTTTATAGCCCTTTGGGCATAGTTCCAAATTGCTTTCCAAAATAGTTGGATCAGTTCACAACTCTACCAACAATGCATTAGTGTTCGGATTCTTCTTCTCCAGCACGAAAAATGCATTTCTGTAGTTTTTCCCTAGATTTCTTGATCATTACTCAGTATGATGCCTTTTTTCATTCTTACTGGAGTAGTTGGGTAAAAATTAGGCTATTCTGCTCCTGATCACTCTGCCATATTAGCTAGAACTTCCCATTATCTCTTGTTCCTTCTTTGGGGTACCTCATTGTTTCATAAACTGCATAATGTCCCTATGTGTGGGGTCCCAGTCCCTGTTTACTGACAGGGAGACAGCACAGGGTAGTAAGCAGTAAAAGGAACATTAGATTTGGCATCAGGACATTAGGTTCAAGTCTTGGCTTTTCTCCTTGTTAGGTATGTGATATAACTTCTTTGAATCTTCATTTACTCATCTATAGTAACTCACCAGTGTCACAAAGGATATCCTTCAGATTCTGAGTTGAAGATTTAGTGAGGAAAGATTGGTAAGATTCTCCAGGTGTTCTTGTTTATGTATATACCATATACATTGTGCCAGAATACTACAGGGCCCCTTGAGTGAAAGCTGCAGACACTCGTAAGAGATTGACCCAACCTTTTACCTTTCACGTTTCAGGTGTCTGATACATTTGAGCAGAAATATCAGGCTCTCCAGCAGCATTATTTTCAATTGATGTCTTTTCCACAGAATAGAATTCAAAGCCTGTTCCCAGAGGAGGTAGCAGAAATCAACCAACAGCATGATGTCTTCTTAACTGAAACCTAAATAGGTCTTCAGCATAGACAGGTCACTTCTTTCCATTGCACTCCACCACCCCTAACACACTAACCTAGTATTTTCACCTATACTGAAATGTAGCCAGGTCAGCTAGTTTAATGGGCCATTCCTAAGGGACTAAATAAACTTAGCTTCATCCTCAATCAGATGGCTCCATTTCAAACAACATGGCACCACTTCACAGCAGGATAAGCAACAATTTAATCTTGTCTCAGAAGGTGGTGTACCAGTATCTGAACAAACTCTGGAGAGTTATCTCCTAGAGACTTTATTCAAATCTTTCCCAACTGGGGCATCTACCAAAACTGAACTAAAAACCAACAGAAGTTTTTCAGGTTTAAGTCAAATATTCTTTATGTCCTTTGCACATAGATGGTGAGCTTCTTCTTGAAGTTAATCCTACTAGTAACAGGGACAAACATTTTTCACATGTTGCTATCATCTCATAGAAATTATCATTGAACTCATGGGAGCTAATGATGTCACCAAGAGAAATACTGTAGAAAGAGAGAGAAGAGAAAAGGTCTTATGACAGAGTTTCGGGTTACACTCACAGTCAGGGAACAGGACGTGGAAGATGATCCAGCAAAAGATGATGAAAAGAAAATATCCAGTAGGTAAGAGGAGAAGAGGGAGAAGGCTGCATCATGAAAAATCTGAAGAGAAAGAATCCAAGAGAAGAGCGGCCAAATGTTTCAAAGATGTGAAAAAAAAAATTTTTAAAGATGAGGACTGAGAAAAGGACCCTGGATTTGGCAATTAAGAGAGTGGTAGTAACTTTGTAGAGATGATAATTTTAGTAGAGAGATGGGGTTATTAACTTCAGGGGTTGAGGAGTAAGAAGAGAGAAAGTGGAGACAGCTTTCCCCAGTAGGACTTGAAAGGCAGAAAAGATATCAGATAATATACAGGAGAAATAAGTGCCAAGTAATGGCAAGGAGATTTGAACTCAGGTTCTCAGGCCTTATGTTCAATTACATACAATTGAAAAAAAATTTCAACACCTTTTCCACTATGCCGTACTGCCTATTGTAAGTGAAAGTGATGGTTGTACCTCCTCCTCCTACCTTACACAGCTATTGTGCAGATCCAAGAGATAACATATATATAATGTGTGTGTATACATACATACATATATATATACATATATATATGTATGTATATACACACACACACACACACACACACACACACACACACACATATAAATGCTTGGAAAAGTATAAAGGGCTCTATTCATGGAGCCTTTACTGAGTGACTACCCTTCAATGGGTTAGGTACTTTTCTTATCATAATCAAGAAGGTTTTATTCAGCTCTCATTTCTGCTGGATGCTATGCAGATCTAATTACACACATCAACATTGTACTTGTGGAGTTCATGGCATAAGACACACTGATGTTTGGAGTAAGTAACTTTATAGAACTGGACAAAATAATGACAAAATTAATCTGGAGGAAGAAAAGCTCAAGAATATAAGGAAATATAAGGAAAATAATAGGCAGAAAGTAGCCAAGGAGGGAGCTTAGTATTACCAGATCTCAAATAATACTACAAAACAGTAATCGCCAAAAAAAATTTTAAATAGAAAAGTTGGTTAATGGAATAAATTAGGTAAACAAACCCCCCAAATAATTGAATATAGAAGCACATAAATCCTAACATACCCATTATTGGGAGAAAGAACTCAATATTCAATAAAAACTGCTGGGCAAACTGGAAAGCTGTCTGGCAGAAATTAGGTTTAGACCAACATTTAACAATATATACCATAATAAGCCAAATAGATACATGACCTTATTAGAGAAGGGAAAGAGATACTTTCACAATTATGGCTAAGGGTAGAATCCTTAACTAAATACAAAATGGAGGTGATAAAATGGATAATTTTGATTACATAAAGTTGAAAAAAAATCCAAGCAATATCAATGAAGTTAGGATGAGAAGAAACAGTTATCTTTGCCCCAAGCGTCTCTGATAAAGGTCTGGTATCTAAGATAGGTCGGGGAACGACTCAAATACAAGAGTAGGTGCCATTCTGTAATGTATAGTCAATATGATATGAACATACAAGTTTTAAATGGATAAATGCACACTATCAACAATCATATGGGTGGATTCTCCACTTCATTAATAATTTAAAAAATTCAATTAAAGCGACTCTGATGTTAGACCTCACACCAAGAAGATTTATGAAGATGTCAGATGATGAAAAGGACAATTGTTAGAGGGGCTGTGGGAAAACATGTACATTAATGCATTCTTGGTAGAGTTTTGAATTGTTCCAATCATTCTAGAAAAGTTTGGAACCATATCCCCAAAAGTCACTAAACTAAACATACTCTTTGATCCTGCAATACCATTCCTAGGCATATGCTCCAAAGAGGTCAAAGACAGAGGGAAAGGATTAAAATATGCACAAATATTTATAGCAGCACTTTTTGTAGCAAAGAACTGGAAACAAAGTGGGTGCCCATCAACTGGGAAATGGCTGAAAAATGTGGTAATTGGAGAGATGGAATATTATTGTATAAGGAATGATGGAAAAGATAATTTCAGAGAAACCTGGGAAGACTTATATGAATTGATGGTGAAGTGAGAAGAACTAGGAGAATAATTTATAAGATAACTGCAATAATTTGTAATGAATGTAATTGTGGGTTATGGGGAAGGGACCCTGATTTTTTGGACTTTCCGTGTAGCTGGATATGCACTCTGATCTCTTTCTGTGCTCCAAGTCCTTGGTAAAGAATATTCAGAACCTAGAAACTCCTAATTGGTCTCTTGGTCCCTATGGCTTGAGCATTGTACCACAAACGATTGGCACCGTGGGGATAGATTCTTGTAGAAGGCCCTCTCTCTGGAGAGTATAAGAAAATTTGTAGAGAGGCTCTACCCTCTCTTTGAGCTTGTCAGCTTGGGACATTGCCAGCCTTTCCTTGGTCTTCCAGCAGTGGGGAAAGGTATTGCTTTCTTTCCTACCCCCTATTGCATCGTGGCCCACAAAGCAAGATGCTTGCTTATGCAAACCTGGCACTGGACCTCAAGACACTGGCTGCCTCCTCTGATGATGTGTTTCTTTCCCTTGACACAGGTGGGCAGTCATTCAGTATAAATCCTGAGAGATGTATGCTTCTAGTCTTGGCAGCTATCTTAGCAGAACTCAGTTCAAGAGTTCTTGGGTTTCTAAGCCAGTTCTATTTGTCTAGAAAGAGGTGCTGTCTTATAGAACTACATGACTTCTCAGAGGAAGAGATGACCAACAAGATAATATTGAACCTGAAGGGGCTGAATGATCATACCTAGCGGTTCCGAACCTTTCAGACATGTTTATGATCCTTTTTGAGATTATAAACTCGGCCCTCCTGATACATTTGGCGTCACGAACAGGATCGCTAGGTATAAGATCTCTATTTAGAAGCAGAACAATTTCAGAGGAAGAGATGAATATCCCAGGATGGGAGGATCCATTTTATTCCTCCCTAGCAAAAGAATTGGCTAAAAAAGCTGGACCCTGTGAAAACTGGGAACCAAGGCTACGGAGAGGAGATCCTAGGGATTTGGAAAAGTGTTTACGAGAAGTTGGGATTCAGTCAGGGGCATCACTATCTAGGCAAAGCTGGATAGTGTTATCAGCCTACCGGCTAGTATACGAAAGATTGAGATTAAGTGAAAGACATGGGGGCACTCCTACCCCACAGGAAGAAGGGGAATCTCAGATAGCAGAAGACCAAACTGACTCAAATGAGAACTTTTCTATTAATGTGGCTAAGAGCAACAGGAGACCAAAAAAGCCCAGAGTGCATTTCAACCCAGCCCAGAAAGAGCCTGATTGCCTGCTTCGTCCTAGCCATGGTGGCAGAGGAAGTGAGTGGGGAGAGAATGAGACAATGTTAGGGGCTGAGGCACAAAACACTACTGGGGTTCAGGATGTGCCTCACACAGAGAATAGGAGATGGTTTAAATGATCAGACAAGGGCTCGACCCATACAAAGGAGGAAGACAGAAACCCGAGGTGAAGACTCAGTTACAAGGGAAATTCAGGAAGATTTCTCACCGCAAGAGGTCACAGATATTTTGAGTAGATTCAGCCAAAGAATAGGAGAACCATTGATATCTTGGATGGTAAGACTCAGTGATCAAGGGGCCGGTGGAATATCAGTAGATGGGACAGACTGCATGAGATTCATAGGTATCAGCCATGATCCTCTAGTTCAACAAGCTTTTAGGGAACATCATCAGCAAGGAGATGGTGATAGCAGGACTACTCTGTTGGCATTAGCCGCTGTGGGATGCAATAAGAGATATGCTACTGATTCTATGTGGCCCACTGAGCACAGACCCTGGTATTCACTTAGAGATTGTATCATGAGACTAAAGGAGGAGGTAATGAAGACTGCCATTATGACAGGAACTGCAGACAAATATTACAATGATTCAATGGAACTGCCTCATAGGAATTTAATAATTAGGACAGCTCCCCCTGCTTATAAACAACTAATTTTGAATTTATTACTTGGAGAAGTAGGGAGCCGTCTTACAACAGTGATAAATAAGATTTTACAGTTACATGACTTAGGTGACTGGGGAGGGGATAGATCTCCTCGAGAGAGAAGGGTGAATAACCAGCAAACTTGGCGCCAAAGGAGAGTAACAAGGAAAGAAATGTTTACTGCTTTATTGAGAGCAGGAGTAGGTTTTGAAATGATAGATGGAATTCCAACCAATGAATTATATAGAATGTACAGAGATAAAGGCCTTGATAACAGGAGAGATAGGGAAATAAGAACTGCTCCTGCAAGCCCACAAGCCACTCAGAGTGAAGGTGACCTTGTGTGATCAACGGATGAAAACTTGTACATCTGGGGAAAGGCTGGGAGGACAATCTTAGTCTATATCTAGGGTGGGATCCTCTTGGCTTCCTCATTATGTTCCTTTTGAAAAGAAACATTTCCCACCTGAGTTTGGCTCTGATGTTGGATCTTTGCATAACTGAAATCTCAACCAAACTTGAGATGATTTTATTTGAAGAATTATAGTCCATACTTGTCTACTCTTTTTGTCCTTTGTTTTGGCTAACCTTGTTGCTAGTTTTGTTTCCTTCAGGCTTAAGCACCCTGCACTTTCCGGTGACTGCCTAAGCATGTAGCATTCTTGGAATTCCTGCCAGCTCGTTAAAGAAATGACCTCTGGAATGGGACTTTTTGGGGGCAGGGCCATCTCTACATCCAATTTCAGCATGAAGAAGCTATGGAAAATGAGACCTTCACCCCTCACCCCAAGATTTTGAGCCCCAATCGTTCAAGGGGGGGGGGGGTGGAAATGATGATAGTGTTCTGTTTACTTATTTTGTGTTATCCTTGCTGTGTTGTTTTATTGTTATGATATTATTGATCCTATGTAATGGATACAAGGATTTAGGGGTGGACATTTGAATTATTAATAATTATTTTGGGGATGATTGATTGAAGAGATTATTTTGCTGGGATCTAGGGGTGGATCACATTTGAATCGTTAACCAATGTTTGGGAATGTCACTGAATGATATGTTTTGCTTTATAATGAATGATATGTTTTAGTTTCCTTTGTAATTGGATCACAATGTATGTTCTAGGATACATGGCTGATTAGATTATGTATCCTATAACAAGGGGTGGAGTGTAGCCATAATGGCCTTTGTTTTCTTTGAATGACTCAGCTTACCTCATTGAGCCTCTGGACACTGTGGCTTGCTCTTCCGGGGCAGGAGGCCCGGGGAGCATGCCGGGAAGCAGACAACTTCCTGTGTGATGAGTCATGGGGCTGGCTGAGGGGAGGTGTTAATGTCTATGCTAGGGGGAGGGGCCAACTCAGGAACCAATCGGCCCTGGTCATTCGGGCGGAGCTTGATGATGTCAAAAACCCTATAAGAGGGGAGAGGACAGCTTGAAGATTCTCTCTCCCTTTTCCGGTTGGAGCCAGAGGCAGTTACAGAGGCAGTTACGACAGTTACGTCAGTTACAGACACAGCTGAAGCAGGAGCTGCCAGTAGCAGAGCTGACCTACGGGAGGAAGCTGAACAAAGACTTCAGGCCATTACAGAGGCAGTTACAGAGGCAGTTACGACAGTTACGTCAGTTACAGACACAGCTGAGGCAGGAGCTGCCAGTAGCAGAGCTGATCTACGGGAGGAAGCTGAACAAAGACTTCAGGCCAGTGGGTAATCTTATTACCATCGAGGGGGAAACATGATTTTGCTTTACGCAATCATGCTTCTCTGTAGCCTCCTGGTTACTCTTGCAAGGCGTACTTATTGGGCCTGGAAGATTTTGATCAACATATCAAAATGGGGTTGCTGGTTCATGGGTTGGTTACTGTGGAGCCTAAATAAATGTTTTGATTCTTCTGCCTTCTACTTTGAGAGTTTCTTATATCCGGCGGTTCCGAACCTTTCAGACATGTTTATGATCCTCTTTGAGATTATAAACTCTGCCCTCCTGATACACTAGCTGACCAAATCTAGACCATAATTGCTTGGATAATACATGTCTGAGGTGTAATTGAAAGGTCTGTTCAGACAGTCCCAAAAAGTGCCTTTCTCTTTCAAGAAGATTATAATAGTGGCCATGGGTTATTGTCTATGTGTTAACTATTTGTTAACACATACTTACGAGTCTTTTGCATCTAAACATTTCTTTTGTAGTGGAGGAAACAAATAACTATTCTATGCCTGATGTAAATTTTATGTGTTGAATATCTTTTCTAGACAAGACTCTGTTAACTCCTTTTGTGATACCCTGGATATGAGTCATATTTATGCTTTGTTTTCAAGATTTTCCCCAGAGGTCTATTTCAGGATGGAGACATAGCAAGCTAGAGAGTTGGGGAAAAGCCTTACTTCCACCTTTTAGGGGTTAGACCAGCCTTACGATGAATCCAGAGTGAGTAGGAACCCCTTATAGGAAGGGGCTTCCTGGATCATATAAGATAAATGTAAAAGAAAACAATTTTGAAAAACTTCAGATCTCTGGTCAATGTTGTGACAAATCATTAATTCACATAACTGATAACGAAACATTTTGTCTACCTTTTGGCAAAGAGGTAATATATTAGAGGTGCAGAATGATATGTAAATATAGATAAAACATCAATTAAGCCCTTGCTATGTGACAGGCACTGTGCTAAGTGCTGGAGATACAAGCAAAAAAAAATAACTCCTCCCTTCAAGGAGCTTACATTCTAATGAGGGAAGATGATACATAAAAGGGATCTAGAAAGATGGGGGGGTGGGGTGCGGGGTGGTGAGATGAAGCATCTCCAGGATGAGAAGGCTGCTGGTGAGGAGGTAGAAAAGTCCAGAGAGTGAGGAGTGAAACTGAAAATGATCTGAGCGTGATCTGGCCAACTCATGAAAATGAGGTCTACATTTTCAGACGTTGCCAATATGTTGATGCTAATATGATGGGTGGGTGAGGGAGAATTAATGGGGAATGATAGAGATTACAAAGAGCCAGCATGACTTTATCAAGAGCAGGTCTTCCTAGACTAACTTCGTTTCCTTTTTTTTTAAACAAGATTACTAAATTAGTACCTCAGGGTACTGTTGTAGTTACAGTTTACCAAAATTTTAGCAAATCATTTGGTAAGATATCTCATACGATTCTTATGGAGAAGAAGAACTGTGGACTAGACAATAATACAATTAAATCGCTTTGGGGATGGTTGGATGGTGTAACTTGTAGAGTAGTGGCTAATAGTCCAATGTCAACTTAATAGGCGATGCTCAATGGAGTTAGTTACTCCAGGGATCTGTGCTTGATCCGTGGCTGTTAACATTTTTATCAGCTACTTGTGTGACACTTTCGTTGCTATAGAGATGAGAGATTCAAATGGATACTATCTCAGAATTCGCCAGATGATGACGTGTTTTGAGCTTGGACTTCTGGGAATATGTCTACAGAGAATTCTACTAGAAAGATGCTAGAAGGTGGGATGAAAGGATGGCAACAGCCATCCTTTCTGTTGCCCAACACACTTAGAGGAGGGCCGGAAAGTTGAGCACAACCTATGGCTGTGGTCTCCCCTTCCCCTTCCATTAGGACCTGAAGTATCAGATGCTAAGGAAAAAAATTCAACTTTCACTGGGCAAGAATTGATGAGAGTATATTGATGAAGCTGGAGACTAGCCAAAGGGAACTGCATTTCCCCTCATTTGCTTATTAGAGAGGAATTGATTCAAAGCTCATATTTCTGTTAAACCTCTCCTTTTTGGGAAAAGGTTGAGCTCGGAGAAAGAAGCCGGGTCTGCCTCTAAAGCCTCTGGCTGCTACCTACAGAAACAAATTCTCTCCCCCTCTTCCCTTTCCTGCTGCTCATTGTACTTTCATTGCCATTGTTTTACTTCCCCTACACTTATACAAAAGAATATCTGGTGGCTGCTAAAAAAAAAAACAAACAAAAACGCCACACAGCTTAAGTGAGGAACAAGAGACAAGGAGTAGATGGCAACTTCATTCGGAAACTGCAAACCCAGCGGAGGCATGTTGAAATAGTAGCACTAAGAAAGTACAAGTTCTATAGAACAGGGGAGTCTATAAATAGATTAATTATCTATAAGGGGGCTTGACCTGCACATGCCCAGATCACCTAACCCTCCTTCACTGAGTTCCCCTACTGTGGGTGGGAGGAACCTCCTTTAACTGGCTTCATAGACAATCAAATCCCCAGTTTTGTTGTTGTTCAGTCATTTCAACCATGTCCGATCCTTTGTGACCCCATTTGGGGTTTTCTTTGCAAAGATGCTGGAGTGGTCTGCCATTTCCTTCTCTAGCTCATTTTACAGATGAGGAAACTGAGGCTGGCAGGGTTAAGTGATTTGCCCAGGGTCACACAGCTGATAAGTGTCTGAGGTCACATTTGAATTCAAGTCTTCCTGACTTCAGGCCCAGTGCTCTATCCACTGTGATACCTAGCTGCTCAGAAAGACCATGAGACCGTGTCATATGGGGATCAGTTCAAGGAACTGGATATTGAGCCTGGAAAGAGAAGATTCAAGGGAAATGTGATAGCTGTATTCAAGTCTTTGAAGAACTGTCACTGTGGGGGATTAGATACTCAGTTTTGCCCCTGAGGGCAGAATTAGGAACAAAAGTAGAAGTTGCAAAGAGGTGAATTTAGGCTTAATGTCAGCAAAAACTAACACTTAGGACTGTCCACAAGTGGAATGGCCTGCCATAAGAAGAAATGGGTTTTCAGTAGCAGTCTTCAAGTGGAGAGAGAATGATCACTTGTACCACATGTTGTGGAGGATAATTTTCTTTTAAACTTTCACTAAATGGCTGCTGTGGTTCCTTCCAACTCTAAAATTCTGTGATTCTCATATCACATTTTTAAAAAGAGACTTTGTTTCAGGCAGAAGCTTCCCAGGAACAACAATTATTAAGAGATTCCAGGAACAGAAAAACATCGACAATAATAAAGACTCTAATTATCACACTTACTCTAATGATGGTCCCAAAGGCTGAAAAAGGAGTTGCCAGCACTTTCCCAAGGACACAATTTTCTTAGTATTGGCCTTTGGGATTTTGACACTTCTTCCTAAGCTCAGTTTTACCTTCTTTGTCTGTTACAACGAATGCCCAGGGCACTTGACTTCGAAATAATAACTGCATGTGTATGTCTTTTGGCGTTTCAGCCATTTTATGACAGATCATTTTGGTTCTTTCTAGGTCATCTCCTTGGGTTCTCCCTCCAGCTTCAATTGGGATTCCCAGCTCTCTTCTTTGCTCCCTGTTCGTCTGTGGGAGGAGCACATAAAGGTCTCATAGGAATTTCTGAAATCTGGGCTCCCTTCCCGTGAAAGAAAAAAACAAAGGTTGATTATTGTTCTGGGCTGGGCTTGACTCAGGCCAATCTGGTGGTTCAGGCTTGGGACTGGAATGAAATGAGAGACTCATAGACCATCTAACATTTAACAAAAGGAAGTTTATTCAACAATAGCTTAGAAAGGCTATTTGGCAAAGATACATTATTGGTTTCAGTTGGGCATCATTCCCCTTGACTCCATATTTGCCATACTGCTATGTCCCATCATAAGGGTGTGTTGTTGTGACAATAGGAAGTCAAACAATCCTGAGGATCTTTGACTATTTGTGCACTGGAATTTTGGTTGTTCAGGGAGGATTAGCACCTTTGGTGTGAGGGCTTACTAATCCCTTTTCAGGGCTACTCATCCACCTGATTCACCCAATTTTCACCTGTGGCTCCTAGAAGCTCTAGCCACACCCTGGTAAAATTGTCTCAGCAGATGTGCTAAACCAGTTTGAAGGTAACTGACAGGCCTCAAACCTGTTGGTGAGTTGGGGGAGGGGTGTCTACCCCAAGTATTGAAGACTTCCCCCACTGAAACAGGTAGATGAGAACAATTTGGCCATGAAGACAGGTGAAGCAGGTACTGTGGAGTGTGTAGAGTTTGATCAGACATTGAAGACACTAAAGTCTTCTTTGGTGGGATCCACTGCATCCCAGGCCATTGCTGGTCATCCTAACTTTGTCGTGCCACTGGACTTCAACGACTCTAGAAGAGAGAGTGAGACTGATGACTTTGTGCAACTCTGCCTCGATTAAATCTAATTCACATGTAAGTCAAGATATCACCCTGTGATGTTATTGGTTCCCTTCAAAAACAAAGCATGGACAACAACAGCATTGGAATTTTATGGCTTAGGTGACTGGGAAACTATATTTCCATGGTGAATTTCTACCTACACAACATGGCCTATTGCCATGGGCTCTAAGCAGTTATTTGATGGATGGTGGTCCTATCACATTAGTTCCATTGATAACAAAGTCCTAAAGATCTTCCAGGGGATCTTCCATACCTTAACAGCCTTAAGATCATTAATTACCAATAGTGGACAACCCTGACCTTGGAATGTGAGAAGCTCCAGAAATCTCAGATTTTTTTGTTCCCCTTCCAAATGACCACTTTATGGTTTATAACAATCCTGTCCATGTTGGCAGGGAGGAGAGTGAGTGGCGGTGGTGGTGATAACCCTGGTGGGAGCTTGCATTGGTAACTAAGGTGAGGCTGCAGGTGGGGCCAATGAAGAGAGGTCTGATTATATCTTCACTCCCAAGTAGGCCCAAAACCCCTAGCTACTAGGTGCTAAGCTGATGTGGGCGTGAAGCCCCCAGGGTCCTAAGGGGAGTTGCTAAGACCAGAGCCAACAGTAAGAGCTTAAGTTCTGGTTGCTCAGATGACTTGATGCCTGCTGAAGAGTGCATAAAAAGGGAAGACAGAGCTATTTGCTTAGGGCTTTCACTCCTGACGGGTGTGCTGATGTGGACACCCTGGGCAGCTGTAGCTAAGAGCCCTCCAGCTTGCAAACCCAGATGTTGGGACTTTGTTAAATTCTGGTAACTATGCATTGAGATTTGAATCAGACAAGGTCTGTCTGTTGATGTTTGTAATTTGTTTATATTTGCTCAGAAGCTCAGAGTGCTGGCTTTTCCCCCTGAGCTGAGTGAATGATTCTTGTACGTTGAATGAAAGTAAGATTGTTAACCCCTTAATCTTGCTTTCCTTAGTAAAGCAGATCAAAAGAACCTGGGCTTGCAGCATTTTTGTTGTTGGGCTCGTGTTGTTGAAACAGAGATTCACAATGGATCTCCTGATGCAAAGCAGCGATGATGAGTAGGGATGGTATCAAGAAAATCAGAGCCAAAGCAAAGATGAATAAACTCCTGGTGCAGTCAATGATCATCATCATGGATCAAGTTCAAGGGTGTGCTGTTAAATGTTTAACAACTGGCTCTCTGAGGAAGAAAGTTTTGTCCGACACCTTTTAATTTTATTCTGCCTTATTAACGTTTCCTCTATCACTTTCTTAAGTCTAGACAATAAACAAAACAATAACTTGGACCCTGATTTATAGCTTTTGCTGATTTCCAAGGTATAAATGCTTATAACAGAGGATTTTGTATTTGATAAGTGACATGGTTGGACCTATGCATTAGGAAAATCACTTTGGCAAATGAATAGACAATGGGTTAGAGTGGGAGGAGACTTGAGGCAGGCAGAACCACCTCCAGACTATTGCAATAGTCCAAGCCTGAGATGATGAGGCCATGGGAGGGAGGACAGACAGGAGGGAGCCTGTCATCTTCAGCCATGCTGTCATTACCCTTGCTATCCTTGTTAACCTCACCATCCTCATCCCAAAAAACTAATTTGTCTTGGGTAATCCCTAGGCAATCAATAGTCTTGAGGCAGATAACATAGACTGGACTGTTCTACGTACAGAGGCACCTGATGGGGGAACAATCCTCCATTTCTTATATCCAGCCATCATTGTAAAGATGAAACAGAAACCCAGTGAGTGAAATTGGTCTGTCTGCCATTTCATCCTTGATGTTATGGACTGATCCTCACCTTTATTAGGTCAGGATAACCCCTGTAGGAGTAGAAGCTCCAATCAAGTCCTCTAATCTTTATGAAGGAACAAAAGCTGGAGTAGGGACTAGTTCAGTACATTCTCTAGGTGTCTTACTTCAAATCCTTTGTCTTAAATGGCCTCTAGTTATTTGGTCTTGCTCAGCCAGGCTTGGCATGTTGGGAAGATTAATGGAGATTTGATTTATGCCCTCAGGCCTAAACTATCATGTCCAAAGATTGTCAATCTACTCTTAGAAACCTGGAACAGGGAAACCTGAATTATCTCTTGATTCCCATTTTCTTCTTCTGACTTCCTGGAAAGTTAGGATGGGGATGGGAGCCAACTGGCAGCTGGCTTGGTATCATAGAAGAAATCTTGATAGTGAAAAGTTCGACTCCCCCATCCTCAGACATGCTGTTTATTTGTTCCTTTGATCAACAGACATTTAATGCAGGGAACTGTGCTAGATGTTAGAGGAGACCTAAAGTTTAATTGGAGTGTTATCCTTGCCCTCATGGAGCTTACAGTCTAGAAAAGAAATAACAAGAGGTCATGTTCCTTGTTTAGTACCCGTATCTACAATTCTGTGAGGTAGATAGTGAAAGTATCATCATCCCCATTTTATAGAGAACATTGAGTGTCAGAAAGGCTAAATATATTACCTATAATCACAAAGCCAGTATCAGAATCTGAATTCAAACCTAGGTCTCCTAACTCCAAGACCGGCATTTTTTTCCACCAAACCAACGTGACCCTGATATGACAGTTGAATGACTGTAATACAAAGTAACCCTTGTGAAATGTGCTCTTTGATAGCACAGTCTTAGGTTTTCAGCACTCTTCCCGGGTAGAAGACAGAGACCAAAAGAAGATGTCCGGCTTCAGAGGCTTCTAAATAATTCATCTACAATCTTTTTTCTCAGTGCCTTACTCCCAGTCAAAGCAGTGGCTGTGAGAAGAGCACCAGGAGCAGTCATATCTGCGCTGAGCGACCTCCCAGCACGGTTGGTCTCTTGTTGCCTTCTCCTTCTGCCTGGTAGCACTGAGGAAGATGTCATATCCTCCCCACAGCGCTCTTGCTCCCTTCACCCCTTTTACAAAATTTCATCTTAGCTCCTTTCAGAAAAGAGACGAAAACTGTCTTTTTAGACATTGTCAAAGTCTCTGGAGGGCTGAATTCAAATGCACTGAGGCTTTCGGTACGGTCTCGTAGGCATCCAACTCAGCTACATATTCCTAGATGGCTACATCTCAGCTACATATTCCTAGATTGCTACATTTACCTACCATGTTACATTGTTGGTTCGTATAGGACTTGTAATCTATCAAAATCATGGTTCCCTCCCCTCCCCAAATAAGAATAGACAAGGAGGAAATAAAATTATCATTTTTTGCAAATGATAACAATGGAATAATTAAGAAACTCTATAAAGTCAACTAAAATTAATTGAAATAATTAATAACTTAATAGCACGAAAGCCTTTGTAAATGCTTTGCTAAAGTCTAGATACATGCATCCCCTGAGCAGGGTTACTCTAGTAACCATGCCATAGAAAGGAAAAGAGGTTAGTTTAGCATAACCTGTTCTTGATGAAGTCAGACTAGATCTTGTGATCACAGATTAATTTTCTAGATAAAATCATTTAAAAAATACTTTCTATGTGTTCAAATACTATTTTATCTTTGCAACAACACTGGGAGATAGATGCTATCATCATCACCACTTTGTATATGAGGAAATTGAGACAGAAGTTAAGCTTCAGGGTCATCACACAAGTATTGAGTGTCTGAAGCTAGATTTAAACGTAGGTCTTCCTGACGCCAGGCCTGGCACTGCCCTGCCTAATTGCCCAAACGCTCTGCTCTTGTATCAAAGAGCCTGGGCACAAATCCTACCTCTGATTTTTACTATCTGTCTGACTTGGGCACATTGTTCGAGTCCCCTGGACCTCAGTTTCCTCATCTGTAAAATTATGGGCCTGGCTTAGTTGGCCTATATCTGGTCTCTTCCATATATAGATCTATTTATGTGGTTTTTGCCAAGGACCTTAGTATTGATAAAAATCACTTTGTAATTTTTCTTTTTTTTTCCTTTTTTTTTCTTTTTTTTAAATTAGATTTTTTATTTTTAGTTTACAATACTCAGTTCTACATGTTCTTGAGTTTCAAATTTTCTTCCCTTCCCTCCCCCCCCAAGACAGCATGTAGTCTGATATCGATTCTATATAAACCTTCTCATTAAACTTATTTACACAATAGTTAAGTTGTAAAGAACTTTGTAATGTTTCAAGTATGCAAATACTGAGACCTTTTTTTTTCAGTGTGCCCTAACTTTATTCTTCAAGTTCTGTGGCACAATGTTGAATTCATTCTTTAGTATCTACCCTTGCTTCCGTCTTATATACTTTTTCCCCCTTTGAATTTAAGTTGGTAGGTGGTCTCCTGAGGCAGTTTGTCTTTTTCTTCCTCCTTAGAATTGATTCTATGTATGTCTTCAGCTCTTTATTATAAAGCATTTCCCAACTCTTTCAGGTTAACTTTCCCTATAGAATTTTAGGCCAGATAATCCTGCCTCTCCTTTCTCTAACTTCTTTGAAGTCCACTCTCCCCAAATCCCAGATTCATACCGGCCTATGGCCAATTTCCACTTTCTTCTCTTTCGTGAATTCTACGATGGAGTGGCTACCTTCTGCCAAGGTTCCTATTCCTTTTTCCACCTTAGCCACCAATTCTTCCTTAGTCACAGTCAGGACTAGAATAGCAACTCTCCTTATTGCTGCCACTACCTTTGGAAGGATAAAATTATTACTAAAACATGCCAAGAATTTAGTAGTCTCTTTACTTTTGGCAGAGAAGGTTCTAGCAGATGCCTAGATAATTAAAAGCCTTCACTCCAGACTTCCCTGAACTCCTTATCTATTTCCTTTTTCTCTGTGGATTTTCTGTAGCATAATCCCAGAACTAGTTGGCTCAAGAGATAGAGCATTGGGGCTGCAGTCAGGAAGGCCCAAGTTCAAATGTGGCCTCAGACACTCACTTGGTTGTGTGGCCCTGGGCAAACTCTGTTTGCCTTAAGCCACTAAAGTAGGAAATCATTCCAATATCTTTTTCAAGGAAATCCCACAGACAGTATGGTCCACGAAGTTACAGAGTCAGATACTACTGAACAACAATCTCAGAACAGCTCAGGTCAAATCAATGAACATAAGCACTTATTAAATGCTTGATATGTGCTATTTTTTTGTTAATGTCCAGTTGTTTCAGTCATGTCCTACTTTTTATGACCCATTTGAGGTTTTCTTGGCAAAGATACAGGAATGGTTTGTCACTTCCTTTTCCAACTCATTTTACAGATGAGGAAACTGAGGCAAACAGGGTAAAGTGACTTGTCCAGGGTCACACAGCTAGTATGTATCTGAGGCCAGATTTGAACCCAGATCTTCCTGACTCCAGGCCCTGAGCTCTATCCACTGGGTCACCAAGTACCAAGGATACAGAAAGAGGCAAAAGTAGTTCTTGCCCTCAAAGAGCTTGCATTTCAATGGAAGGAGACAGCATAAAACAAACAAGTACATAAAAGGGTATAAACAAGTAGATATATACAGGGTAAATTGAAGGTAGTCTCAGACAGAAGGCATTAGCAGTAAGGGAGTTGAGGAGGGGCTGGAAAGATGGGATTTGAACTGAGTCTTGAAGAAGGCCAGGAGATAGAGGTGAGGACAGAGAGCAATCCAGGCAGGGGAGATAGTGAAAATGGGGAAGGGGATGAAGTGTAGTGTTTGAAGAAAAGAAAGAATAGCCTTGGGAGACATCCATAGTTAGTGACTGAGACATGGAGCAGAGAAGACCAGAAAGAGCAATCAGTCAGGTGGGAGAAACAGAAGAACTCAGTGACATAAAAATCCTAGAAAGTATCCAGGAGAAGAGGGTGCTTGGTAGTGACAAAGGCTGCAGAGAGATCAAGAAAGGATGAAGATTGAGAAAAGGTAGTTAAAGAGAGGATTGATCACTTTGGAAAGAACAATTTCTGTTGATCCATACTGCTGAGGCACAGGGCATACACAAAGAATATAAACAAAACTCCTCAAGGACACACATTCTATAGGGAGAAGAGTGGGAGATAACAATTACAAATAAGTATAATACAAGCTAATTTGAAGACTTAGAGGTCACTAGGTATAATGGCAAGCAGAGTAGGACTTGTTGCTGTTTTTCTTTTTGGAGTGCTTCTCAAGACTAAGGCAATCAAGTGCCTTTGAGTGAGTCTTGTCTTTGTTTGAATCAAGAGTCTTTGATTGAATCAAGAGTCTTTGATGGGGAGCCTGGGGGCCGAGCCAAGATGGTGGCTGGAAAGCAGGGACAAGCATGAGCTCCCTGCCAAGTCCCTCCAAAAACCTACAAAAAATGGCTCTGAACCAATTCTAGAACTGCAGAACCCACAAAACAGCAGAGGGAAGCAGGGCTCCAGCCCAGGACAGCCTGGATGGTCTCTGGGTAAGGTCTGTCCTGCTCGGAGCTGGGAGCAGAGCGGAGTGGAGCAGAGCCCAGTGTGAGCCGCACGGACCAACCAGACCAGGAGCCTGGCAGAGCATGCCCTAGCGCCCTGAATCAGTGAGCTGCAGCAATTACCAGACTTCTCAACCCATAAACACCAAAGACAGTGGAGAAGGTTAGTGGGAAAAGCTGCAGGAGTGGAAGGAGTTCGCGGTGCATCCACCGCCCCCAAGGCAGCGGAGGTGGGGCAGCTACAGAAGTACAGCTGCAGTTGCTTCCAGCCCACCTGGTGGGAGGAATTAAGTGGCGGATCAGAGCAGGAGTGCACAGCCTGCTGAAGATCTAAGTCCAGTCTGGGTTAGGGGTTCTTGGGGAAGGAGGAGTGCTGGTGTGGCAGAGCTCGCGCTTCCCCCCAGGCATGGAACATAGTTCTCTAAACTCTGCAAGCAGTCATACCCCACTGAAAAACTCAAGGGTCAAGTTAGTTGGCTGGGAATATGGCAAGGTAGCAAAAACGCACCCAGATTCAATCTCAGACTTTGGATTCTTTCTTTGGTGACAAAGGCCAAAACATACAGACAGAAGAAGTTAACAAAGTGCAAGAGCCTACTCCAAAAGCCTCCAAGAAAAACATGAACTGGTCCCAGGCCATGGAAGAGCTCAAAAAGGATTTGGAAAAGCAAGTGAGAGAAGTAGAGGAAAAATTGGGAAGAGAAATGAGAAGGATGCGAGAAAACCATGAAAAACAAGTCAATGACTTGCTAAAGGAGACCCAAAAAAATACTAAAAAATATACTGAAGAAAACAACATCTTAAAAAATAGACTAACTCAAATGGCAAAAGAGCTCCAAAAAGCCAATGAGGAGAAGAATGCCTTGAAAGGCAGAATTACCCAAATGGAAAAGGAGGTCCAAAAGACCACTGAAGAAAATACTACCTTAAAAATTAGATTGGAGCAAGTGGAAGCTCGTGACTTTATGAGAAATCAAGATTAAAACAGAACCAAAGGAATGAAAAAATGGAAGAAAATGTGAAATACCTCATTAGAAAAACCACTGACCTGGAAAATAGATCCAGGAGAGATAATTTAAAAGTTATTGGACTACCTGAAAGCCACGATCAAAAAAAGAGCCTAGATATCATCTTTCAAGAAATTATCAAGGAGAACTGCCCTGATATTCTAGAGCCACAGGAGAAAATAGAAATTGAAAGAATCCATTGATCCCCTCCTCAAATAGATCCCAAAAAGAAATCTCCTCGGAATATTGTCACCAAATTCCAGAGCTCCCAGATCAAGGAGAAAATATTGCAAGCGGCCAGAAAGAAACAATTTGAGTATTGTGGAAACACAATCAGAATAACCTAAGATCTGGCAGCTTCTACATTAAGAGATCGAAGGGCTTGGGATACAATATTCTGGAGGTCAATGGAGCTAGAATTAAAACCAAGAAGCACCTATCCAGCAAAACTGAGTATCATGCTCCAAGGCAAAATATGGATTTTCAATAAAATAGAGGACTTTCAAGCTTTCTCAGTGAAAAGACCAGAGCTGAATAGAAAATCTGACTTTCAAACATAAGAATCAAGAGAAGCATGAAAAGGTAATCAAGAAAAAGAACAAGAAAAAGAAATTGCAAGGGACTTACTAAAGCTGAACTGTTTTGTTTACATTCCTACGTGGAAAGATGATGTGTATGATTCATGAGACCTCAGTATTAGGGTAGCTGAAGGGGATATGCATATATATATATATATATGTTTATGTATATATGTATAAGTGAATGTGTATGTATGTATATATATATACATATATATACATATATATACATATACACACACACACACACACACATATATATATATATATATATATATATAGAGAGAGAGAGAGAGAGAGAGGGCACAGGGTGAGTTGAAGATGAAGGGAAGATATCTAAAAGAAATAAAATCAAATTAAGGGATGAGAGAGCAATATATTGAGAGAGGGAGATAGGGAGAGATAGAATGGGGTGGATTATCTTGCATAAAGGTGGCAAGAGGAAGCAGTTCTGTGGGAGGAGGGGAGAGGGCAGGTGAGGGGGGAATGAGTGAATCTTGCTCTCATCAGATTTGGCCTGAGGAGGGAATACCATACATACTCAATTGGGTATCTTACCCCTCAGGAAAGAAGAGGGAAGAAGATAAAAAAAGGGGGGGGATGATAGAAGGGGAGAGCAGATGGGGGTGGAGGTAATCAAAAACAAACACTTTGGAAAGGAGACAGGGTCAAGGGAGAAAATTCAATAAAGGGGGATGGGTTGGGAAGGAGCAAAATATAGTTAGTCTTTCACAACATGAGTATTGTGGAAGGGTTATACATAATGATACACATGTGGCCTATGTTGAATTGCTTGATTTCTTAGGGAGGGTGGGTGGGAAGGGAAGAGGGGAGAGAATTTGGAACTCAAAGTTTTAAAAACAGATGTTCAAAAACAACAAAAAAAAAAGTTTTTGCATGCAACTAGAAAATAAGATACACAGGCAGTGGGGCATAGAAATTTATCTTGCCCTACAAGAAAGGGAGGGAAAAGGGGATGGGAGGGGAGTGGGGTTACAGAAGGGAGGGCTGACTGGGGAACAGGGCAACCAGAATACATGCCATCTTGGAGTGGGGGGGAGGGTAGAAATGGGGAGAAAATTTGTAATTCAAACTCTTGTGAAAATCAATGCTGAAAACTAAATATATTAAATAAATAAATAAATTTAAAATAAAAAAAAAAGCAGAACTGGCCACATGGGAAAAAGAGGTAGAAAAACTGACTGAAGAAATTAATTCAATAAAAATCAAAACTGGGCAAATGGAAGCTAATGACTTCATGAGACATCAAAAATAATATGATAAAGTCAAAAGAATGAAAAAAAGAAAATGTGAAATTCCTAATTAAAAAACAATTGATCTGGAAAATTTTAAAATAATTTAGGAATATTGGATTACCTGAAAACCATGTTCTAAGATAAAGCCTAGACATGATAATTCAAGAAATTGTCAAGGAAAACTGCACCAATATCCTAGAATCAGAGGATAAAATTGAAATTGAAAGAATCCACCAATCACCTCCTGAAAGTGATACTAAAAGGAAAATTCCCAGGAATATTATATACAAATTGCAGAGTTCACTGGTCAAAAAGAAAATACTTCAAGGAGCAAGAAAAAAATGCCATTCAAATACCATGGAGCCATGGTCAGAATCACCAAGATTTAACAGCTAATACATTAGAGGAGTAGGGGGCTTAAAATATGATATTCCAGAATCCAAGAGGGCTGGAATTTCCACCAAGAATAACCTACCCAGAAAAAATTACAATAATCTTTCAATGAAAAAGGATATTTAATGAAAAAAAAGAGTCTTTGATGACCTGCTTATGTCACAAGAAAGCCTAAGTCTCATGAGTTTGAGTCACATGGTTGTGACACCCTCTGACCCTGAAGAAGTGTATATATACTCTGAGGTTAGCATTTTGCTTTGGGGGCTCACTCATTGGAAGAATGTTCCTGTGACTTGGCCAGACGAGACTCTGAGTAGCCATTAAGGAGCCCCCGGGCTTTGAAAATCCAGATGGTGGTGCTTCTCTCTCTGGTAATTATGTATGTATTGCTATGGACAGACAGTTAGAAGCCCTATCTGCTAATTTGTGTTATTTGCTCTGTTTATATAATTTCTGCTTGTAATTTCTGTTTGTGTTTTCTCTGAAGTTGAGCGTGCTGACTTTTTCCCCTGAACTAAGTGAATATATGTAGGTTTAATTAAAGTAAGATTGTTAACTCCTTAAAGTTGCTTTCCTTATAAAAGCAGATCAAAGAATCTGTGCTAGCAGCCCTCCAGTGTGCTGGTGTTGTTGGTCTTGTGGTTGGTCTTACACCTCCACAGCAGCTGCTAGCAGCACTGTTGTTGCACTAGGTCAGTGGGGATCAGAGAAGACTTCATCAAGAATGTAGCACCAAAGCTTAAAGGAAAGGTAATGATACGTAAAGGTGGTATCAATGAACATGGAACATATTCTAGTTATGGGGAATTGCCTCCATAAATACATGGAGACAGGAGATTGAGTTCAAGTTTTGGAGAACAGCTAATTCAGTTTGATTGGAAATAGTCAGGAAGAGAATAGGACCTATTTGTGCAAAAATATTTATAGCAGCTCTTTTCATAGAGGCAAAAAAATTGGAAATTGAGGGAATGCCAATCAATTGGGGGGTGGCTGAACAAGTTATGACATATGAATGTAGTGAAATATTATTGTGCTATAAGAAATGATGAGCAGGCTTACACAAACTTATGAAGTGAGCAGAACCAGGAGAACATTATACACAACAACAGCAATGTTGTACAATGATTGAATGTGAATGCCTTAGCTATTCTCAGCAATAACAGTGGTCCAAGACAATTCCAAAGGACTTCTGATGAAAAATGCTATCCACCTCCAGAGAAACAACTAATGGAGTCTGAATGCAGATTAAAGTACACTATTTTTCACTTTATTTTTTGTGTATGTGGTTTTTTTTTCTTTTGATCTGCATCTTTTTTCACATGACTAATATGGAAACATGTTTTGCATGATTGCATATGTATAACCCATATCAAATTGCTTACAATCTAAGAGAGGGAGGAGGTAAGGGAAGGAGGGAGAAAATCTGGAACTCAAAATTTTAAAAAAATGAATGTTAAAAATTGTCTTTACAAGTAATTGAAGGGAAATAAAATATTATAAAATAAAATAGTCATGAAGGGAATAGTAAGAAAAAATCCTAAACAATATTGCTTCTTTCATCTTCTATGGTTTGTTCTTTAACCTAATTGTGCCTTAAGTAATATTATTTACACTCTTTTTAAGTCTATGTCCTTTGTTTAAATTTACCTTACTGATTATAATTTTTACTGCACAATGGTCTATAAAGGATGCATTTTTTATTCATTCTATTCATTCATTCAATAAACATTTATTAAGCACTTGTGTGCCAGGTTCTTTGTCAAGCTCCCGAATACAAAAAGAGGCAAAAGATGGTCCTCGCCCTCAAGAAGTTTATAATCTAATATTCTAGCACGTGATCAGGTTTCGTAAAGGTGATATGCAAGATGAAAAAATAAGTATATTTCCTCAGAAATCATTCTGTATATATTTTTAGTTTTGAGATACTGCTTGACTGAGCTCAGGGAGGAATGCAGTTTGGACTGGGTTCAGTCTTGGGGACCTTGTCTCTGAGAGGTGGCTCCCTTTCCTCCCTCTCATTGTCTCATTAAAGTTCCAATTCCACCTTCCCAGGAACAATTTTACTTATAGCTTAGGTTATAGCTCATATATGCCCCCCCCACCAAAAAAAAATGATACTCACTCTAACAATATGAATGTGGTGTGTATTTAGAAAAAAAATGCTAAATATAGAGTCACAGCTCAAATTAGCGAAATTAACAGGATTAAGTAATTTGCCTTGTGACAAAGATTAAAATTGACTGGAAGGCTCTTGTAGTCTGCACATGCTCTGTACAACTCACATTACATATTTTAAATTTAATTTTCTGAGTACATATTGTTTGTTCCTCTCCCTCCACCAAAAAAAAAAAAAGGGAGAGCACAATCTCCTTGAGGACAAGGGCCATTTAATTTTTTTTTTTTTTTAGTGCCGCAAGTGCCTAGCACAGTACTGGCACATAGTACTTTAAAAATGCTTTTTGAATAGAATTGACTCAAATATTGGTATTTCCTCCTTTTGAAAGAAAAAAAAAGTAGAAATCAACATTAGATACCTGCAGTTTATAATACTTAGAAAAATTTAATCCTGGTCTCCTCCCTACCCTCCCTCTTTCAGCCCAGCCCAAGTCACTTCATCTTAGTATTTTTTTCTTTTGCAATCAGTCACCTATAGTGGCAGTTTGTTTTGATTGAATCAATGCCCTTCCCAACCCCACCCTCCCATTCATATGTCCCTGTCCAGATCAATCTCCTATTTACTCTACATTATTTTTGTCACTTTAATCTTTTTTGTTAATCTTCCTTTGTTAAACTCAGCTAAGTGTTAAGTTCAGAACTCCATTTCCCGCTTTCTTTTACCCCAATTACAAGAAATATTTCTCCCCCCTTTCCTTCCCTAAGGTGGTGTTTCAGTTTATTTATTTGCTTATTTTTAAACACCCAAGTCCAAAACCAGTCTTTTCTTTGTTCCTTCATTAATACTTTAGAAAGGGTGGCACTCCAAAAGGACAATAAGGGTTTTTTTTTTCTCCACCCCCCCCCCCCATTCAGAAGGTAGGCATAGATAATCACTTAGCCTTTTCAAGGTATTCAAACTTGTTTACCTTCCTCAAGTTTATTTTGTTTAAGTCTCGGCCTAGCTCTGGTTTTCTCAGTTGGAATGCAATGATAGAGTTCTGTTAAGTATACATTTCTTTCCATGTAGGATTATGTTCAACTACTTAGATAATTTTTTCTTGCCTGTAAACCATTTTCCATTTATTTTATGGGTATGTCATATTCTATTCTTTCCTTTCTTTTGCATTGTTCTTTATGAGTCTATTTAGAGTTTCTCATGATCTGGCTCTTCTTGGCTGCTTACAATATTTTCTCTTTGATCTGGGAGTGATGGAATTTGACAATCACATTTATGGATGAATGAGTGCTGAGATTCCTCTCTAGTAGTGACCTGTGGATTCTAACAGTCTGCACTTTGCCTTGTCTTTTATGATTTTCTGAAACATGGTAGTCAGCTCTTATCACCTCATACCAAGACTGTTGTAATAACCTCCTAATGGGCCTCCGTGCCTCAATTGTCTCTCCAACCTTTCCTCCAAAGTGATATTCTTAAAGCACAGGTCTATCATGCTCAAGGATAGGTAGTGATTCTCTCTTGCCTCCTTTGTTTCATACTTAAAAGATTTCACAATCTGATTCCAGCTTATCTTTCCAGACTTATTACACATCATTCCACTTTGTGCACTTTATATTTTAGCCAAATGGGCTACTTGCTGTTCTGTACACACGACATTCTAGCTCCTATTGGTTCTTTTGCACAGGCTGTTGTTGATGCCTGGAATGCACTCCCTCCTCACCCCTTACTCTTAGAATCCCTAGTTTCCTTCAAAGATAGGTTCAAGTGCCCCCTACTATACAACACCTTACCTGACTTGCCTCCCCAGTTGCAAGGGCCCCTGCTCACAACAATCATTAAGTGTTTACTATGGATACATTTTGTATTTACTTACACAAGAACATGCTATTTCCCCTGATAGAGTGTGAGATTCTTGAGAGCAAGGACTGCTTAATTTTTGTATTGGTACCCCCAGCATCTAGAAAACTGCCTGGCACTTAGTAGGTACTTAATAAATATTTTTCTTTTGATCAGTTATCTTTTTAAGATCTATCAAGATCATCATTATTTTCTTCATCTTCTTCCTCTTCCTCCTCCTCTTTTTAAAATTTTATTGACATCTACAGTTAAGGAACCATTGCTAGGCCCAAGAGGCCAGCACATTGCACCCTCTCCCTCTCTTTAAGGGGCTCCCTTTTTCCAGACCCCTCCAGGCTGTCTATACCAGATTCATTCCAGGGGGTACTTTGGCTGTTAATGAAAAGAGGGCTAGGCTCTCTTTTCTCATATTCTTTAGTGTGCTAAATAACCATTCAGGTCCCTTGACAAATTATTTAAAGTTTGGTTTTGAGGTCATGTCTATATCTCCCAGAAACATATTCAATGTACAACATAAAATCATGGGGGAAAATATTTATTTCCTATACAGAAAAGAAAGGTTAAAAATACCAAAGACTCACAATGCACGTTGATAAAATGACTTAAATCAGAATTTAGTAACCAACTTATAACTACTATTACAGTCTCTTAGGAAATTGATTCTTAAACCTCATCAGGATATAGAATAGTTTTCAGGACTGCTGATTAGGCATTTTACATTTTTAATTCAGTTCTGTACTGTTCATACAACTGCCAGCTGGTGGTTATCTTCTCAGAGTTATCATTATCCTTATTTTACAGATAAGGAAACTGTGGTTAACCAATGGACTTCTCTTGAACTCAAAAGATCATCTATATAGAGATAAAAATTGAACTTATAGGAGCTAATGAGATTGCCAAGATAGTGAGTATAGAGAGAAGAGAGAAGAGGACCCAAACAGAGACTCAGGGTACACCCACAGTTAGAGAGCAGAATATGAATATACAGCAAAGGAGACTGAGAAGGAGCGTCTTGATTGGTAGGAGAGCCAAGAGATAGGGATGTCATGAAAATTCAGAGAAGGAGTATCTAGGAGAGGTTGGCTAACAGCATCAAATGGTGCAAAGGGATCAAAAAAGTCTGAGGACTGAGAAAAGGCCATTGGATATGGCAAGTAAGAGGGCAGCTAGGTGGTGTAGTGGATAGAGCACTGGGCTTGGAACCTGGAAGACTCTTCTTTGAGAGTTCAAGTGTAGCCTCAGATACTTACTAACTATGTGACTCTGGGCAAGTCGCTTAACCCTGCTTGCCTCAGTTTCCTCATCTGTAAGATGAGTTGGAGAAGAAAATGGCAAACTGCTCCAGTATCTTTGATGAGAAAACCCCAAACAGGGTCATGAAGAGTCAGACATAACCAGATAAATGGCAATTAAGAGATTATTAGTAACTGGGGAGACAAAAGCTTGTGTTGAGTGATGAAGTTGAAAGTCAGACTGTAAGAGGGTTGAGAAATTAGTGAAAGTAGATGAAGTAGAAGAAATAAGTATAAATAGCTCCTTCTAGGAGTTTGGCTATAAAAGAATGGAGAGGTAATAATACAGAATAGTTTAAGCCTTAAACTTTAAGGTATGCAGAATAAATAAGTACTAGAGACTAATTCACATTCATATGCATAGAATGACAGAAGCTGGGCCTTAACTCTTAACAGGGAATAATTTGGTAAATTCTCTTTATACTTATTCTGTATATACTTATATATTTCCTTGTTGTCTCCCTTGTTAGAATGTAAACTTTTTGTACTCTGACCACCATTCTCATCATACCCCTCTCCCCCAACTCCTACTACCAGAAGCCTTATGTTGGCTGGAACTAGGCCTCCACTTCACTTTCATGATACTTGAAACTTACTTAATACAACCCCCCTCTTTCTTCCTAGTTGCCTTTATGCATTATCTTCCCCTTATTAGAATAATAAGCCCCTTAAGGGCAGGGACTGTTTTGCTTTCCTGTATTCATGTCCTCACTGTAACTTAGCACAGTGTGTGGCACAAAGTAAGCACTTAATAAATACACTTTCTATCCATCCATCCATCCATCCATCCATCCATTCATCTATCTCTCTGTCTATCTTTCTATCTAGCCATCTATCTATCTGTCTATCTGTTTCATTTATCTCATTTGCACTTCCAGTGACTAGCGCAATGACTGACACATAGTATTCAGTAGTTTTTGATTGACTGATAAATTTATTAAATTTGTGGTTCTTTCTCTACTATTCAGCTGTAATAATTTGTGGCCCCTGAAGTTTTCTTAGTTTATTATAGTTTATTTATAAGATCAATCAGAGAGAGATAATATATGGGGATTTCACAAGTATTTGTGAATTGTACACATTGACATTTCCTAGAAGCCTGACTGCCCCACCCTATATTTTAATACAATGACAGTTATAACAAAAGCCATGATCTTATTTAAGCTTAAAATGATTAACCTCTTTGATAGAATTATAAAAGAGCTTTAGTTAATTTGTCAACAGCTTTTCTGCTTAAAGATATTAGCCCAAATCTATTCTAAAGTACATATTTGTCATCATATACTTTATTCATATACAAACAATAATGCACACTTCTTCATGTACATAATTTCTATGTAATGAACATGGAGGTGTTCATATGGGTATGTCCACAAGCAAAAAAATCATGCACACTTGCAATAAAAATCATGTACATTGATACCAGTGAAAAGCTATCAGAAATAATTCCACACACCTCTATTACCCATCTATTCAACAAGAAAATCAGTATCTAAATGGTAGCAAACTCAAGAAAGTGTTGGCAGACTTTTCCATGTAGCAGCGCTTCATCAAAGGGGCTAATGAAGCACTCACTCCACCCAACCATCTAATGTAGTTGGTTCGGTATGATTATACCAATAGATGCAGAAAAAGCTTTTTTAAAAGTATGGCATTCGTTTATGCTATAAAAGTCAACTCAATAAGCACATCCTACAAAACACAAGCATATAAGGATCATGTTTTAACACAGCAAAAAGTTTTAATCTCAAATCAAAAGCTATCATATTACATGTGATAAGTTTTCCCAATAAATATTATAGTAAAGCAAGGATATCTCCTTTCCCTGATGTTATTTGACATAGTTTTGAGATATCATAGCAATAGCAAGACAAAAGAAATTAAAAGCAAAGATGATTTTAAAAAATCCTCATTTGCTGATGACTTGGTGATTCACTCAGAAAATCCTAGGAAATCAGCAAAGAAACTAAGTGAGACAGCTAATAACTTAAGTAAAATTTTAGGACATAGAATGAACTCACAAATATCAACAGTATTTCTATATGCAGTAACAAAAATCAGGAGACACTAATAGAAAGGAAAGTCATATTTGAAGTAACTTGAAATGGGAATCAGCTATCAAAGTCCATTCAATAGATGTAAAAAAAGTCTTTGAAAAAGTTTAACATTCACTTATGCCAAAAAAAAAAAAAGTCAAGTTAACAAGCATACCCTACAAAGTTTAAGGATAGAAGGATCCTTTCTTTTAAAAAAAATACAATAAAAATATGGTTTTGTTGTTGTTCAGTCATTTCCAACTTTTCTTGACCCCATTTGGGTTTTTCTTGGCAAAGATACTGTAGTGGTTTGCCATTTCCTTCTCCAGATCATTTTACAAATGAGGAACTCAGTCAAATAGGGTTAAATTACTTGCTTAGGATCATACAGCTAGTAAGTGTCTGAGACCAGATTTGAACTGATGAAGATGAGTCTTCCTGACTTCAGGCCTGGCACTCTATCCACTGTGCCACCTAGCTGCCGCCTAGGAAAAAAAATACACTTAAAATACAGTAAAAAAAAGTTATACTTGTATAGATACAATTGCAAAAATCTCCTTAAAGAAATAAAGAACAACTTAAATAACTGGCGAGATACTTAGTGTTCATGGCTGGGCTGTGCCACTGTAATAAAAATAATAGTACTCCCCTTATCAATTTACAAATTTTGTGACATACCAATCAAACTATCACAGGAATACTTCACAAACCTAAATAAAATAATAATGAAATTCATTTTGAGGAGCAAAAGATCTAGAATATCAAAGGAATAATTTTTAAAAGGTAGGAATGAAGGAAGAATAATACTTCCTGACCTCAAACAACATTATAAAGCATAATTATCAAAACTATTTGATATTGGTTAAAAATAGAAAAATAGATTACTGAAAAAAGAAAAAGAAACAAAAAATCAATTACAAGTACCTAAAACTCAATAACCCCATGTGGGATAAACCTGAAAACATAAATTACTTAGCAAGGACTCTCTGTTTAACAAGAATTGCTGGGAAAACTAGAAAGCAGTCTGGCAGCAATTTGGTTTGGAGGAACATTTTATACCATATACTACAACAAATACAAAATGGATATGTGACCTGAAATTATTAATATTAAATTAAATCCTAATATTAAAAATATTAGAATAAAAAAAGAAAAGAAAGGCAGATCAATATAGCTATGGCTGGGCAGAGAGGGAGAATTTTTAACTATACCCTTTGACTCAGAGATTTTACTTGTAAGCATATGACCCAATGAGATCAATGGAAAAAAAGAAAAGCCCCACATGCATCAAAATATTTATAGCAGTATTTTCTGTAGTAGCAAAGAACTAGGAAAAAATGTAGATGTCCATCAATGGAGGCAGGGAAATTTTGGTGCATGAATGTAATGGAATATTACTGGGCTCTCAGAAATGATGAATGCCATGATTACAGAGAAGCATGGAAATACTAATATGAAAAGACATGAGCAGAATCAGAAAAACAACTTACACTGATTACAGCAATGTCAATCAAAAGAGCAACACAACACGGATGGTTGAAATTGGTTGCTGCACAACGATAAAGATTAAACTTTGGTCCCAAAGAAGAGAGATGGGAAGACACCTCCTCCCAACTTCATTGCAGAAATAGGGCTCCATGGGTGTGGAACATTGATTTTAACATCAGACTTTTTTGATTGGCTGGTTAGTATTGCAGAACTTTTTTATCCTCTTTTAAACATTTTTTTTATTATAAGGGATGGCTCTCTGGGAGGGGGAGAAGGAGAAGGAATACATTAGAAAATACAAGTGATGTAAAAGCAAAAGATATCAGCAAAAATATTTTACAAGATAGCCCTTTTGCCCGAATGTTAAAATGGGCATTCCTATCTTCTTCCAGCCCACTGATTTGAAACATTTCTTCTAGATTTTTCATTCTCTAGGAGATGTAGATCCTTGCAGCCTAGCGTGCTGGACTAGAGATCAGGTCCTCATGTGACCCTGGCAAATGAAAATGTTGACCTTTATACTTTCAAGCTATTTCAGCATGTGAATGAGTTGTTAAAAGACACAAAGAGACTCTTAGAGATTGACACTTTATGACTTTTAAAATTTTGTTGAGTTTTTTAAATATTAGATTATGAGGCCCTTAAGGATATCCTCTATGTCTTATTCATCTTTATATATTCCCTTATCACTTAGTACAGTGCCTCACATTCCCTTATCACTTAGTACAGTGCCTTATAATAAAAAATTTTTTATTCCAAATAAGTAGAATGTATTAATTAATATTTTCAGGACATTACTTAGAAAAATATTCCAATATATTTTTCAATCAACACATCAAGTATTATTAAGTGCCTACTATGTACTAGTCACTTAGTAGTGCCTACTATGTACTAGGTTCTTTGGGGGATACAGATATAGTCAGGACCAAAAAAAAACTCTCCTATCTTTGATGTTTTGTGAGCTTGAACGTTTGCATGGAATCTCAGCACCCTTGTAGATAGAAGCCTCATTCTGGTTTGGAGGCATGAACCAACAGGTATGATTATGGGGAGGCCTCTGAAATTGAAATTGGGTTCCATACTTCTTTGCACTTCTCATAATGGTTGCACAGAAACAGGTTGCACAGAAAAAATATCTAAAGCATAGAGCTTTAAAGACAGAATGGAAGGAATAGGGTGATACTGATTTGGACCTCCTCATCCCTGAACAGCAAAATGAACTCATCCCTAGGAAGTGTCCAAAACCTAGACTCCTGGGTGACTCAGTAAGCTACCAGAGAGGGTATGAAGTGTGATTTGAAGTTCCTTCATGGATTATGCCTTTAGTCCTGCTTCTCCCAACCCCCCTGATCCTGACCCCTCCTCTTTTTTTTTTTTTTAACTTTCCATACCTGTGTAGCTTAGTGGCTCCCAGTGTTCCCTAGGCTCCCCAGAGTTGATGCCATGACATCAATCCCCTGGGCCCTTCAGAAAGTCATGTTTTACTGCTTAAGCAGAGTATTTAGCACCTGATGATGGTAATAAAATCCCCAAATGGCCCAAATAATTGCTACCTCTGCAACTCAGCCAGAGAAGCCCAAGCCACGTACTGAAGAAACCCCAGGTCAGATTATCAAGGAATATAATGTATTTCCTCTTTCCCCTTGCCCTGGCTCAAACAGAGACCTATCTCAAAGCAGCAAAGCCTTACTGATGAAGCCTTCCCCAATTCCCCTAGCTGGAAGCGATTTATCACTCACCAGGCTCATAGAACTTCGCCCTATTCTCATGTACTTAATGTACTTTAATTTGTGTTGCCACATATTTATCTGTGTATTTTTATCACTTCTACTAGATTACTAGATAAAAAATAATCTCCTTCAAGGCAGACCCTATCTTACCTTTTTTTATCTCACACAGAACCCAGCAATGAATTACACAGTTTTTGGAATAAATGAAAATGGACTATGGACCTGAATCACGAATCTGTTGCCCTCAGGACCAATAGCCAATGGTGGGCAACTGAGGCAGAGGGAGCATTATCCTTGTCCTCAGGGAAATCTCAATCTGATAGGGGAGATGGTTAATAAACACACAAACAGATAAGGACATAATTAGAAGTAGCTATACTGAGCTTTAGATACAGTGCTGGGAATAACAGGGAAAGATGAAACCTGGAAGAGTTTATTCAATGAAGGCTTTCTGAAGGAAGAGTTTGGTTGGGAAGAAGGGAAAGAATAAGGGTGAATGGAGAAGAGAAAGGATGTTATAAGACAGGGGTAGAATGTCTTAAGGAAGAACAGGGGGAGATGTTTTTGAAGGGAGATAATATGACCCAGAAAAAAAGTTAGGGGTGGGGCAGCTAGGTGGCGCAGTGAGTAGAGCACTGGCCGTGGTGTCAGGAGTACCTGAGCTCAAATCCGGCCTCAGACACTTGACACATTTACTAGCTGTGTGACCTTGGGCAAGTCACTTGACCCCAATTGCCTTGCCTTCCCCCTCCAAAAAAAAAACCATAAAAAAAAAGTTAGGCATGAGAAGGTGGAGGAGGGGAAGGAGTAGATCATTGCTTGAGGCACCTTGGATCCCCTGACTCAGTGTAAGAGACAGTTAAGATACGTGGATGGCCATGAAAATCACATGGAATTAAATAACAAAACAAGACTAGACCAACTAGTAGAGTACGAAAGTGCTCTGCTTTATGGAACAAGGAGCTTAGGGGAAGGAAGGAAGAGGCAGGGAATGAGCTTTCACAGTTGGGCAAGATAGGGCTCAAACAAATCCTCACTTCCATCAGTTTAAGATGACTTCTTGGAGGAACCATTTCAGAAACTATTGAGTGATGAGAGAGATAGTTTATTCAGTGGAGGAGGCTGTTCTGGACACTAGTCTTGAAAGCAGCATATGAGGGGCTTGTGTGATGGGTGGATTGATTGAAATGACTGAGGAAACAAAGTTTTGAACTTCCAAGCATATCAATTTATTAAGCAATGCATGCCAGTAGCATAACAAATTGGGACCAGACCTTCTCAGCTTGGCACTAGGCCCTGAACACAGGGGGAGACAGATTTTTATACATTAAAGAAAAACAATAAACAGGATATAAAACCAGGATACAAGATTAGTTAACCTGATTTCTAATTCTAGGAAAAATTAGGGATTTTCCAAGTCAGAAGGGAGGAGAGCAAACAGATACAATTACCTGAAATCAGAAAAAGAGGTGTCCCACTTCCCCCAAGTGTCTGAAGCAATCAAAGAAACATAGAAACAGTAGCTGATAGACCAGTACAGGGCCAGTTTTCAGATAAAACATATGAGTGTGTTGAGATGTGTAATTGTGAGAAAACTCCTTGTATCAATCTTCATATCTCACTGGGTTTCTGGTCAGCATAACCTAACTCCTTAGTTAAGGTCTCTAAGCAACAGGTAGAGATAGGTCAGCTTCCCAGACACAGGGGCTAGATTCAAACAATATAATAAAGTTTTCTAGTAATTCACATAATTGAATAAAGCTTCCTCACAAGACAGAAATTGGATTAGACCCATAATTGAATATAAAGGGAGCTGAGCTAGATCCAGAATTGAGTTACAGGATCGAGTCAGTGTGGTTCACTCAATTCCCACAATTCCCTATCTTGATAAAATGAAGGGAGGGGACATTAAGCAGGTTGACCTAAGACATGGAGAGGATAGGGTTGGGAGCCCAAGAAAATGAAAGAGATGGTCCGGTACTGGGTAAGGATAGACCCTCTGTTCTTCACACACTCAGAGAGTCTTTGTCTGGAAGGGCCCTTAGAGGTCTCATTCGGAGAACCTTAGAGAAACTGCATAGTACAATGGAAAAGTTGGTCTTAGAATTAAATGATCTGTGTTCAAATACTGCCTGACACTTACTAGCTGGGTCACCTTGAGCAAATTATTGGATTTCTTTAAGGCTTAATTTCTTCACCTATACACTATAGTCAGATCTCAGTTATAACGGGTCCTGTGAACTGGTCACATTATTCAAATTCACATTGGAAATATTTCCATTGGGCTGGAACCAATGACCACATTTTACATAATTAGAACTGCCAGTATTATATAATACCGATTCCATAGGAATGTTGTGAAGAAAATGATTTGTAAACCTAAATCACAATAACAATGTGAATTGTCTTCCAGTGCAGAGTCCTGAGCGAGTGGAAAGAACGCTGGGTTTGGAGCGAGAATATCTCAGTTCAACTCCAGACTCTGTTACTTATCACCAGTGTGACCTTAGGCAAGTCATAGCCTCTCTAGACCCCAGACACCTCATTGTAAAGTAGTGTAGAACTTCTAAAGCCCTTTCTATCTCCAGATATCTTCTGAAAAATCTGTGACTCCTACTCCCAAACTGTGGGCATCTATATTCTGCTTGAATACCGTGGTTAATGAAGAATTCTCACAAGATAATCCATTCCATTTTTGTGTCTCTCTGATTCATCAAAAGTTCTTCCTGAGTTCAAATCTGGCCTCAGACACTTATTGGTTCTGTGACTCTGGGCAAATCACTTAACTTCTTTCTACCTTAGTTTCTTCAGCTGTAAAATGGAGTTAATAATCGCAACCATCTCACAGGCTCGTTGTGAGGATCTAGTAAGATAATACAGTGCTTAGCACAGTACCTGGCACATAATAGGTACTTAATAAATGCTTGTTTCCTTCTTTCCCACCAGCCCTCTTTCCTTTCCTCCTCCCCTCTTTCTTCCCTCCCTCTCCTTCTTCCTTCCCTCTTTCCTTCCTTCCATCTGTCCTTCCATCTTTCTCTCCCTCCCTCCTTCCTTCTATTGACTGGAAAGTTGCCTCTATGTAAATTCCACCAAATGAAATCAGGCATATGAAGCATTTTGTAACTGCAAAATGCCGAAGCTGTTGTTAACATCATTTGGCTCCAACCCGACTCTCTAGGCTGATTACACATTACTTCCCTTTCCACATTCTACAGTCTGGTCAAATTAGCCTTCTCACTGTTTCTCACACAAAGACATTCTATCCATCTCTTATTTCTGTGCCTTTGCATAGGCTAAGCCCCATCCCTGGGGGACAGATACTCTCCCCTCAGTTCTCTCTCTTAGAATCTCCAGCTTCTGAAGCTAGGAAAAGACTTAGCTAAGTGGTGCAGTAAATATAGTGCTGGGTATGGAGTCAGGAAAACCTGAGTTCAAATCCACCCTGAGACACTTACTAGCTGTGTGACTTTGAGTACATCATTTAACTGCGGTCTGCCTCAATGGGGATTCTACCTTCAAAGGTTCTTGTTTGGATCAAATGAGATAATGTTTGTAAAGTGCTCAGCCAGTTCTTGGCAAGTCATAGGTGCTTAATAAATGCATGTTTCCTTCCTTCCTCCCCTATCCCCAAATTACCTTGCGTTTACTTCATATATATTTTGTGTATACTTTTATGTGTTTGTATTGTTTTCCCCAATATATTATAAGCTTCTAAAGGGCAAGAGTTGTTTCATTTTTGTCTTGAATCCCCAACACCTTAAACAGTATCTTGGAATCAACCAATCAGTCGACAAACATTTATTAAGCATTTATTATATGTGGTACTGTATCAATTGCTGGGATACAAAGAAAGTTAAAAAAAAACCCCAAAACCCTTAGTCTTTGCCCTTAAGGAACTCACATTCTGAAGGGGGAGACAACATTGAAATAATTACATAATACAAGATTTTTCCAGCAGCAGTGGTGATAAAGATGATTAAGATAGTGATGCTAATGGTTGTGGAGGTGATATTGATAGCACTGGTGAGGACTGTAATTTTGTGATTGTAATGGTGATCTTGGCAATGATGGAGGACTTGTTGATGCCATTCATGGTAATGAGGATGAAGGGAATAATGATGAAATCCCAAGAAAAGTGGCACAGAGACTCTCCTTTTCCAATATTCCATCTTCTTTTCTTTCTTTCTTTTTAAGCTGAAGAAGAGAATACTGAGAGCAAATGTAACAAATTGTCAACATTTAAAGGGTCAACGTAAGAAGAATGCTGTTGTTGTTCCATAGGATTTAGTTGTGTCTGGCACTTTTTGACCTCATTTGGGGTTTTCTTGGCAAAGATGCTGGAGTGGTTTGCCATTTCCTCCTCCAGCTCATTTTATAGATGAGGAAACTGAGGCAAATAGGGTTAAAGGACTTGTCCAGGGTCACACAACTTGTAAGTGTATGAAGCCAGATTTGAACTTAGGAAAATGAGTCTTCCTGACTCTAGGTCTGGTAGTCTGCATTATGGTGCCACCTAGCTGCCCCAACAATAACATAAGGACACTATTGATCAGCTGTTCTACATTTCCATAGAGAACTGAAGGAGCAAATGCGCTAAAAAATTTCTGCAAGAAAGATCTAAGTTAGATACCAGAAAGGCAAGAGATTTAACTCTTAATGAAAGATAGTGAGACCTCCGTCCCTGGAGAACTTTAGAATTAGGACAACTGTCATTGGGTCATAAGACTCAGCACTGGAAAAGGACTTCGGAGATCATAAGAGGTCACTAGGTGGCACAGTGGACAGAACTTGAAATCAGGAATACCTGAGTTCAAATCCTGCCTCACAACCCTGGGCAAGTCTTTCTAGCAGTGTGACCAAGTCATTTCACTTTTGTCTGCCTCAGTTTCTTCATCTGTAAAATAGAGATAACAGTAACACCTACCTCCAAGGATTTTTGTGAGTACAAAATGAGATAATATTTGCAAAGCACTATGTCAGCCTTAAAGTACTATTATTATATGGTCCAACCTCCTCATTTGCAGATGGGGAAGCTGAGACCCAGCGTCATGCCCACAGTCATAAAGGTATAGGTGACTCGTCCTTAGTTATATAGGTAGTAAGTGTCGGAGCTAGGAGAGTGTTTGTTCTTGATAGATTAGGAGGAGATCTTCCTGGAAACAGGGACCTAGACACGATGGCCTTGGAAGTAGGGGTGGAGATGGATTTTGTACATGTGTATCAGGATCTGGAATTCTCGAGGGGATTTTGGTAAAGAACAAAACTGAATGTTCTCTCCATTGCAGCAGGAAGACATAGCCCAAAGTGCATGAAGTAGAAGCTGATATTATATTGCAACAAAGTAAGCAGGAGATTAAGTGCCCCACCTGTATTAAGCATCCCCCAGTGCCCAGGAAAATACCAAGCAACTGGGCCTTGCTCCCACGAGAAGCTGGCACTCTGAGGTAATCAGGCAGGAGATTAAGGAATCACGGCCTACTGAGCTGAAGTGATGATTGAAGAGGTGGGGCAGACCCAGGAGAGAAATGTGTTCTATTCAAGCTCTCAGTTAATCCATACCACCACCCCTGAGCTGAGCTGAGGGCCCTTATGTGCTAGGTTCTTGGGGGGAAAACTGAAGGCAGAAGGAGATAATTCCTGCCTAGGGGAGCTCTCTGGGCTAACGGAGGAGACAAGAGTAGGCATGCAGACACTGAGAAAGATCGAATTAGGAGTAGGTGGTCTGAGGTCACTGGACATTAGTGCCAATGGAATGGGGAGTGCTGTGGGAGGGAAGGAACCAAAAATTAAGGAAAGCTTCTTGGAGAGGGAAAGTGTGGCATTTGGTTAGGAAAAAGGGAAGAGTAAAGGGAAAGCAAAAGAGGGTATTCCTGTCTGGGGAAGAATTCAGAGGTAGAAGATGGCCTGGAGAGGGGAATCCTAGCTGAGGCCCAGACCTTAGGGATCCATCCCCAAATAGCCTGTTCCATCACCCAGATAATAATACCTAAGTGCTCTTGTTTACATCATCTCATTTCATTCCCATCCTGTGAAGTAGATGATGGAAGTATTTTACAGGTGGAGGAAATGAGATTAGGGTCATTAAAGTGATTTAGCAAGCTCACATAGCTGCTAAATGACTGAGCTCATGTTTTCCGACCCTCTAGTACCATGTTCTTTTACCCTCACCATACCCTCTATGCGGGCAAAGTATTTGAAGGCACTCAAGTCCCCGTGGGTCCCACCCTTCCCCACCAAAGAACACCAAGTACAGTTTGTCTCAAATAGCCCAGTGGGCTGGGGTGGGGCGGGGATGGCTATGACAACAGAGAAGGTGAGGAGAGCCTTGAACCACTTAAGAGTTCAGAGTCAAGGAGTCAAACAGGTTTGAGTGGCCTTTGGGAGGAAGGGCATAGGCATGAATAAATACTATAGCCAGCAAATTTTATAACTTGTTATTACCTTCCTTGCCCAATAATTGCCATCATGAAGTTTGGAATGCATATTTGCTCCTCTCCTGGGGTCTTACACCTTTCAGGTATTTCACTCTCTCTCTACTGTCCAGCCTAGAGACAAGGATTGAGAACAGTGGTGCCTGGGAGAGTTGGGGGCTTAAGAAAAGGTGGAAGGGAGGAGGCAGGAGGCAAAAGGAGGGAAAGAAAGAGGGGAGACAAGAGAGAAAAATGACAGAAAGATGGAAGCTCAAAGAGGGTTTTAATTGAGCACTGGAGACCCACAAACTTGGAGGGGCTACTGCCTTCCCAGCTTCACACAATGGAGAAACTCAGCGTAGAAAAAAGCAATGAGTATCTACATCTACTCTGGGTAAGGAGGGACCCAGTACACATGGCACTGGAAACAGGCCCAGCTGAGAGTCAGGAGACACCCACAGTTAGTAGTCATGACCTGAAAGAATATTTATTTTTTAGAATGATATTTTATTTTTTGCTATCCACATCCAGAGAAAGAAATGATGGAGTCTGCAAGCAGATTGAAGGGATACTATTTTCATTTCATTTTTTTCATAATTTTTTCCTTTTGTTCTGTTTCTTCTTTCACAACATGACTAATATGGAAATATGTTTTACATGATTGCACATATATAACCTATATCAAATTGCTAGTAAGCAATTCTTAAGGAAGGAAGAAAGGAGAGGAGGGAGAAAATCTGGAACTCAAAATTTTATAAAAAAGAATGTTAAAAATTGTCTTTAACATGTAATGAAAATTTTTTTTATTTTTTCCCAATTACATGTAAAAACAATTTTTAACATTCATTTTAAAATTTTAAGTTCTAAATTCTCTCCCTTCCTTCCCCTTCCTCCTCCCTGAGATGGTAAGCAATTTGATATAGGTTATACGTGTGCAATCATGCAAAAAGTATTTCCATATTACTCATGTTGTGAAAGAAAACACAGAACAGAAAAAAATACCACAAAAAATGAAAAATAGTATGCTTTGATATACATTCAGGCTTGATCAGTTTTTTCTCTGGAGGTGGATAGCATTTTTCATAATGAGTCCTTTGGGGTCATCTCTTAGATCATTGTATTGCTGAGAACAGTTCAGTCACTCACAGTTCAGCATCATACAGCATTGCTGTTACTGTGTACAGTGTTCTACTGGTTCTGCTCAGTTCACTTTGCATCAGTTCATGTAAGTCTTCTGAATGAATATTTAGCAAAGGAGACTAAGGAGAGATCAAATAGGTTAGGAGAAAAACCAGGCAAGAATTGAGTCTCAAAAACCTAAAGAAAAGACAATATATATATTATATTTTGTGTGTGTGTGTGTGTGTGTGTGTGTGTGTGTGTGTGTGTGTGTATATATATATATATATATATATATATATATATATATAGAGAGAGAGAGAGAGAGAGAGAGAGAGAGAGATCAGATCTACAGTGTCAAAGGCTTTGGAGAGATCAAGGAAAATGAGGCTTGAAAAAAGCCATTGAATCTGGCAACTAAGAGATCACTGGTTGCTTTGGAGAGAGCAATTTGGGTGGAATGATGAGGTCAGAAGCCTGGCTGTGAGGGTTAAGAAGAGAATGAGGAAAGGAAGTGGAGGGACCTACTGAAGACTCCTACAGGCTGAGGATATTTGTGGGGGAAGGAGTCTAGACTGTGATTTCATTGGTTTAGAGAACTCTCCCAGCAAGGAAACTGCCTTCACCAAGACAGTAAGTCAACAACTTTATAGTAACATGTACTCTTAGAGAATTTTTTGAGGCACTAAGCTTAGAGATTAAAAGACTTTCCTACAGATACACAACTAGTATGTGTCAGAAGCTAAACTTGAACCCAGGTCTTTCTTACTTGGAGGAAACTCATTGATCTTCTAAACATTTTTGTAATCCCTTTTCAAACCTCTTATTGGCTTCCTCTCTCCCCAGCCTCTCAGGTGAGAACCTTGCCTCATAGTTTACCAAAAGCAAAACAAAACAAAAAAACAAAAAAACTGAGACCATTCACCAAGAGGTGAATCACACTCCTCCCTTCTTCCTCATCTCATACCACTCAGTTACCTTTTGTCACTATCTCCTCTTTCATTCCTGACTCACATAAAGGGGTAGTCCTTCTCCCAGTCAAGATAAACCCTTATGCCTGCACAAATGATCTCATTTCATCCTGACTCTCCCAACGGATTACCTTCTCTATCATCCCCACTTTTCATTATCTTCAATCTCTCCCTATCTCCTGACTGCTCCCCCCACTGCCTTGCACACAAGCCCATATCTCCCTTATCCTAAAAAAAAAAAAAAAATCATTCACTTGAACCATCCACCCCCTTAATTATTCTCCCATATTTCTTCTGCCTTTTGTGGCTAAACTCCTTGAGAAGTCTGCCCCCAGTAGATGCCTCCACTTCCTTTCCTCTCACTCTGTTCCTAATTCCTTTCAGTCTAACCTCTGACTCCGTTTTATATATCTTCAAACAGGATATCCTGTAGACATCTTAGATTCAACATGTCCAAAACTGAACTCATCATCTTTCTGCATAAACCCTTCCCCCCTCCTAACTTGCCTATTGCTACCAAGGGCAACACCATCCTCCCCGTACCTCAGGTACACAACCTAGGTGTCTTTAACTCTTCACTATTTCTCACATCCCATATCCAATTGGTTTCCAAGACCTGTCAACTTTATCTTCATATCACCTCTCACATATGCCCCCTTCTGTCCTCTGATACTGACACCACCATGGTACAGACCCTCTTCTCCTCATGCACAGACTACTACAATAGCCAACCTATTGGTCTGCCTGCCACAAGTCACTCTCTACTCCAATTCATCCTCCATTTTGTTGCCAAAGTGATTTTCCTAAACTTTAAGTCTAACCACGTCACTCCCCTACTCAACAAACTCCAGTGCCTCCCGATCACCTGTGCGGCACCCTAAATGCCCTTCCTAACCTAGCTCCTACCCCACATTTTCAGTCTCCTTACACATTACACTCTCTACCCGATACACACACAGACATAGACACACACACACACACACACACACACACACACATACACACACACACACACACACACACACACACACTCACTCTACCATTCAGTGACAATGGCCTCCATGCTGTTCCTTGAACAAGACACCACATATCTTGGCTCCAGGCAATTCTCATTGGCTGTCCCCCTTGCCTGGAATGCTTTCTCTCCTCATTCCTGCCTCTTAGCTTCTCTGGATTCCTTTAAATTCCAGGTAAAATCTACCTTCTACAAAAAAGCCTTTCCCAATCCCTCTTAATTTTGAGGCCTCTCCTCTGTTGATTGTTTCTTATTTATCTTGTACACGGCTTGTTTGTATATAGTTGTTTGTGGTTGTCTTCCCCCATTAGATTGTGAGCTCCTTCAGGCCCAGGATGATATTTTACCTTTATTGGGAATGCCCTCACTTAGCCTAGCATATAACAGGCACTTAATAAATGCTTATTGACTGACTGACTGACTAACTATAGGCTTGCAACAGAGTTCAACTCTACCCTCTCCCTCCTGCTTATACCACAGGAAACTAAAAAACTTTTTCTGGCTGGAAATGCAATTTGGTAGGGCTCTGTCCTGCAGCAGAATTCAGCCAAGGAACTGTTCTCCTCAAAGAACTGAGGAACAACAGGAACTGGGGCAGGACACCAACCTGTGTGACTAAAGGAAAGGGTCCGGCATTCAGCTAGGGCTAGTTCTGTCCCCTCAGAAGTCACTTGTGGCAGAAATTGAGGCCAGTGAACCATGAATTCCCCATCATGGAAAGAGACTAAGATAGCTTTGAGATATAGCCCCTGGTGTAGCCACTATCAAAAGGGAAAGAGCTAGAAAGTGAGTAATGGGGGGGAAATTGTCAGCTAGATGACTCAATAGATAGAAGACCTGAGTTCAAATCTGGTTTCAGACACCCACTAGCTATGTGGCTCTGGCCAAGTCACTTAACTTCTGTTTGTTTTAATCAATTGGAGAAATGGCAAACCACTCCAGTATTTTTTTTTAATTTATTTTTTATTTTTAGTTTACAACACTCAATTCCACAAGTTTCTGAGTTCGAAATTTTCTCCCCTTCCCTCTCTTCCCCCCTCCCCCCAAGACAGCATGTAATCTGATATAAGTTCTACATATACCTTCACATTAAACTTATTTACACAATAGTCAAGTTGTAAAGAAGAATTATAACCAATGGAATGAACCATGAGAAAGAAGAAATAAAATCAAAAAAGAAGTAAAAAAAAAAGAGGGAGCAAACAGTTTGCCTCAATCTGCATTCGGACTTCGTAATTCTTTCTCTGGGTATGGATAGCTTTTTCCATTATGAGTCTTTTGGAGCTGTCTTTGAACTTGTATTGCTGAGAAGAGCCAAGTCCATCAAAATTAGTCATCACAGATACTATGTGTCTGTAATTGTGTATAATGTTCTCCTGGTTCTGCTTCCCTCACGCAGCATCAGATCACATCAGTCTCTCCAGGTTGTAATGAAGTCCATCTGCGCCTCATTTCTTATAGCACAATAGTATTTTATTACATTCACTTACCACCACTTGTTTAACCATTCCCCAATTGACGGGCATCCCCTTGATTTCCAATTCTCTGTCACCACAAAAAGAGCTGCTAAAAATATTTTTGTGCAAACAGGTCCATTTCCCACTTCTGCGATCTCTTTGGGATACAGCCCTAGAAGTTGTATTGCTGGGTCAAAGGGTGTGCACATTTTTTTAAAATTTATTTTTTATTTTTAGTTTACAACATTCAGTTCTACAAGTTTTGGGGTTCCAAATTTTCTCTCCCTCCCACTCCTCCCCCAATCCCCCAAGACAGCATATAATCCAATGTAGGTTCTATATCTACCTTCACATTGAACTTATTTTTATAATAGTCCACTTGTAATGAAGAATTGTAACCAATGGAATAAATCATGAAAAAGGAGAAATGAAACCAAATTTTAAAAAAGGGAAGAAAAAAGAGAGAGCGAAAAGTTTGCCTCAATCTGCATTCAGATTCAACAATTCTTTCTCTGGATATGCATAGCTTTTTCCATCATGAATCTTTTGGAGCTGTCTTTGAACCTTGCATTGATGAGAGGAGTCAAGTCTATCAAAGTTAGCTCTTACATATGCCGTGTGTCTGTAATCGTGTACAATGCTCCCCTCACTCAGCATCAGTTCATATACGTCATTCCAGGTTATAATGAAGCCCATTTGCTCCTCATTTCTTATAACACAATAGTATTCTATTACATTCATATACCACAATTTGCTCAGCCATTCCCCAATTGATGGGCATTCCCTTGACTTCCAATTCTTTGCCACCAGAAAAAGAGCTGCTATAAATATTTTTGTACAGGGTATGCACATTTTTATAGCCCTTTGGTCATAGTTCCAAATTGCTCTCCAGAATGGCTGGATCAGTTCACAACTCCATCAATGATGTAACAGTGTTTCTGTTTTCCTACATTTTCTCTAGCATTTATCATTTTCCTGTTTTGTCATGTTAGCCAATCTGACAGGAGAGATGTGGAACCTAAGAGTTGTTTTGATTTGCATTTCTCTAATTAATAGTGATTTAGAGCATTTTTTTCATATGACTACAGATATCTTTAATTTCTTCCTCTGAAAACTGCCTGTTCATATCCTTTGACCACTTTTCAATTGAGGAATGACTTGTATTCCTATAAATTTGACTCAGTTCCCTGTATATTTTAGATATGAGGCCTTTATCAGAGACGTTGGTTATAAAAATTCTTTCCCAGTTTTCTGCTTCCCTCCTAATCTTTGTTGCATTGGCTTTGTTTATACAAAAACTTTTCAATTTAACATAATCAAAATTATCTATTTTGCATTTCATAACACTCTCTATCTTTGGTCATAAATTCTTCCCTTCTCCGTAAATCTGGCAGGTAAACTATCTCTTGCTCTCCCAAATTGCTTATAGTATCAGCTTTTATATCTAAATCGTGAACTCATTTTGACTCTATTTTGGTATACAGTGTAAGATATTGGTCTATACCCAGTTTCTGCCATGCTATTTTCCAGTTTTCCCAGCATTTTTTGTGAAATAATGAATTCTTAACCCAGAAGCTGGACTCTTTGGGTTCATCAAAGACTAGAACCACTCCAGTATTTTTGCCAAGAAAACCTATTATGGGATCACAAAGAGTTGGACATGACTAAATGACAGAACAACAACAACAAAAAATGGGGAAAAATAAGGAAAAAAAGACTGCAATTACCAGAGATCTCAGGAGTAAAACTGAGTCAAAGACCTTAAACATTCCCACAAAGAACCCCAGACCTGAAAAAATCGTCCAACAGAAAATAAAAGAAAGGTAAGCAAATGTAGCAACCAAGGAAGGCACAGTTTATTCAATTACCTGAGTGGGGAGAAAAAGAGGAAAAGGACTAAAAGAGAAGGAGTCCCTGCCATAAAGGAGTTTATATTCTATTGGTTAAAACAACATGAAGACAAATAAGTCCTTAATAGAAGATATTAATGACAAAAGGGAAATATGGCCCCCAGATCAGCCAAATGAGTCCAGACATCTATGAATAAATATTGCAAGAGAAAGGAAAATGAATAAATAGCCAATGAAGCAGAGAACTCTATGAATATGAATTCTTAATGGATCATGGCCCCATAGTAGGATGTTCCTGAATGATTTAAAAAATAAATAAGAATTGTAAAAACAGAATTTATGGTCTGCACAGCAGATATAATTGTCAGACTAGAAAAACGTGAATGCACTATGGCAAACTTCACCAAAGAAACAAAAGAGAGAACAACTGATTGGGGATGCAAATGCAAAGAAGTGAAAGACAATCTGGAAGAAGAGAAAAGCAGTAACATTAAAAGAAAATATGAACTATGCAAGCAAAACACATTGATCTCAACAACAGGACACATAAAGACAATGTAAAGATTATAACTTTCCCAGATTGACATGACAAATCCAAAAACTTCTGTGCCTTGATGCAAGAAGTACTATAAGAAAACTGCCTAGAACTACTGACCATAGAAAATAAAATACCAATTAAAAGAATCTATAGATCACCTTCCGAAAAAAAAAATACTATGCTGAAAACTCCGGGACACATAGTGGTTAAATTTAACAATTCCAGTGACAACAAATTCTCTAAATGACCAGGAGTGAGGAACCTGTGGCCTTGAGGCCACATGTGGCCTTCTAGGTCCTCAAGTGTGGCCCTTTGACTGAATCCAAACTTCACAGAACATATCCCCTTAATAAAAGGATTTGTTCTATAAAGCTTGGAATCAGTCAAAAGGCCACACCCGAGGACCTAGAAGGCCACATGTGGCCTTGAGGCTACAGATTCCCCACCCCTAGACCAGAGGAAAGACCTTCAAATATAAAGGAAAGAAAATTCAAATAACACAAGACTTTTCTGCACCCACCAGATACCACAGAAAGGAACAATGTGTTTCAAAGAAAAAGAGGCTCAAAATGAAACCCTGCAAGCTTAAGCCTAACCTAATGAAGAAAAATGGAAATTTAATTTCTAAAAGAGGCTTTTGAAACATTCCCACAAAGAACCCCAGACCTGAACGAATTGTCCAACAGAAAATACAAGAAAGGTAAGCAAATACAGCAACCACGGAAAGCATAGATAATTCAATTAACTGAGGGGGAAAAAAGAGGAAATGGACTAAAAGAAAAAAGGCTATGTTGTAAAGGAGTTTATATTCTATTGCTTGAAACAACATGAAGACAAATAAGTCCTTAAAGAAGGGACTTTATAATTTTTACAAATTAGGCAGATATATGTGGGATCAAGGGCATCTTGAGAACCCTGGGAGAGATAAATATGTGGTAAACAGGATCTTTATCTTCAGGGAATTTACAATCTAGTTTAGGAGAAAAAGAGAAAGCCCAGTCTCCCAAACTCAAAACCTCAGTCTTCTTTGATGGCTCCTTTTCTGCAATGCACTAGATATGCAATGACTGGCAAGTTAAACAGCCACTTAGAGCTTCCTCCTCTATAAACTAGAGATAATTATATTTATGCTACCTGTCTTACAGGTAGTTGAGAGGGATGTAAACCCCCAGGCGCTATAGAAATGTACAGTTTTATTACACATGTTGTAGCTGACACTTATCCAGCAGTGTAGATCCTCGTTACCTCTTACCTAAACTCTCTCAGCTTTCTCCTTCTAGGACTTACCTGTAGCCATAAAATCCTTCTCTTCCTTCAAGACCTTTATCAGATTCCACCTCCTCCATGAAGGACACAGGCTGGAGTTGTGCTTTCTATTGGTGGAGGGAACCAGGAATTTCCTCCTACCAATGCAGGTTGGCAACTTAGAATCTTAGAGGGTTTATTATAGCAATGAGAGATTAAGTGACTTGCCCAGGGTAACACAACCAGTATGTGCCAGAGGAAGGATTGGAACTCTGGTCTTTTTGTTCTCTATTCACTCACTATGCTATGATGCCTCTCTCTCTCTCTGATGAAGACTTATTTTATTCTTCCAAGCAGAAAATGTTCTCTTCCTCCCCAAATTTTCTTAGAGCATTTTGAATCTCTCCTCTGCCCCATCTTATTTTACTGAGTATTATACTTATTTATAAACATGTCATATCTTCCTTATTAGAATGTAAGTCCCTCGAAATTAGGGACAGTATTATTCTTATAAGCAGCGAGGTGGCAAAGCAGATAGAGCACTGGACTTAGAATCAGAGTGGAGCTGATTTCAAATGCTGCCTCAGACACGTTTTTTAGCTATGTGACCCTGGGCAAGTCACTTAACCTTTTTCAGGTTCAGCTGTAAACGGGGATAATAATAGCACCTACCTCTCACATGGTTGCTGTGAGGCTCAAATGAGATAATATGTGTAAAGCACTTTGTAAACCTTAAAGCACTATATAAATGCTGGCTATCATTTTTATCTCTGACCCAGTGGAGTTACACATGGAAGGCTCTAAATCAGAGGTTCCTAACCTCCAAGATTAAGATTTAAGGAGGTCTGTGAACTTGGCTGGGAAAAAAATTGCATCTTTATTTTCACTAAGCTCTAACTGAAATTTACCATTTATTTCAATTTTTAAAAAAAACCAAAACATTCTGAGAAGGGGTCTAGCAGTTTTACCCAAGGTTAAGAACTGTTCTATGTAAATACTTATTGAATGAATAAGTGGATAATTAGAACGTATGATTCCCAGATCTTTACAATCTCTCTCCCCTGAGGCCTGGGAGGTCCAAAGCTAGTTTCTGGACTCACCTTTCTAGATATTCCCCATCTAGATCTGTCCCTAAACATTAGGGGAGGTAACATCTGCCCTGAAGGGAAGAGGAGAAAGACTTGGGGAAAATCCAGGAAAAACAAGATGAGGAGGCTTAGGTGAGGTGGAGTAAGGGAGAACTCAAGAAAAGTTAGACAAAAGAAGCTTATCTAGAAACTTTCAGTAACTACTTCTCCCTCTGAATGTCATGCACACCCTCCCCCAATAATACTTCACCCCACAAGCAGATCCCCTCTAAAATGGAGAGAGCAGGGATATATCTCAGGGCCACCCTCATTTATAAATTAGATAAGCCTTTCTCTTTTAGGCAAATAATTTGGAGCAGTGTGTGGAAAAGTCCTACCTCCAAAAACACTCTCCCCCAACTGATGTTCAAAGTTCCACTATGAGTTCATCCCCTTGTACCAAACATTGCTCTCTTCTTCTTATCTTCCTTTAATAATCAGAGCAAAACCTGAGTTTCTAACACCCAAGTATGAACGAATTTCATCAGATCCATCAGCAATAGAAGGTCAAAGACAATGACCTTGAAAAGGGAGAAAGGACATGGAATGAAGAGGAAGGATGCTGGAGACACATTTGACCTACTTCATAGCTTTGTCCAGTACTGAGTTGTCCCTGGTGCCATAGACACAATAACCCAGAGCAAGAATTCTTAATGATCTAGACTTGGGGTCCATGAATAATAATATTTCTATAACTGTATTTTGATGTTATTTTTTCCTTTGCAATCTTGTGTGTTTTATTTTCTGCATTTAAAAGCATTATTTGTAGAAGAGGTCCATAGGCTTCATCAGATGGATACCAAAGGGGTCCATGGTACAAAAAAGATCTGATCTAGAGAGAAGAGGAGACACAACTCCTCTCCTTGGGGAGTTTCCAGTGTGATGAAGGATATGGGACAAATACCTGGGACGTAAAAAGACACAGGTATGAATGTAAACCCAGTGAGGCAATGATGGGGAAGAGAAGGATAGGGAAAGGCAGAACAGTATGGTGGGAAGTTAGCAATTATAGAAGTCTTTCCCAGAGAGAAGAGCATAAAGCAGTATGGAAAAAGAGGAGAGAGAAATGAAAAGACGGTATAGGGAGAACCTGTGTGAGGAGGGCAAGAGGGTAAATAGTACTGTCAATGAGTAAGTTAATCTGGAAGGAGGAGAGAAGCTAAGCCAGAGACAGAAAAGTCTATGGCTCTCAAACCCAGATCTCTGAGACTTAGAAACATCCCAGTCTTGAAGGTAGGCCAGCTGTGGATGATTTTATTTTAGTTAATGCTCTTTTTGATTCTGAGTTTATAGGACAAAGAGACAGAGATGAATGACTCTGAAATGGTCTCAATAGACCATCCCTTTGTTATCCTGTGGGGTCAGGTTTTCTTGGCATAGAGTAGGATGTGGCTTGCTTAGGAACAACACAGGGAGCGGGAACTTGGAACATTATTCCAATAGAAAAATAGTAAGGCATGAAGCTTAGGATGTGGTAGCTGGAGTGGGAGGAGGCTCAGCTGGAACTTTAAGTCCATAGAACGAGGTTATCAAGGGATCTTGGCCTCCCTGAGGCTGCACAGCTCACTAACTCAAAGAAATGTCCCGCCCTGCCCAGTGGCCCTGGTGGCTCCAGGGATTAGGGAGAGTTCAGGCATTAGGATCCTGGTCAAAAACTTTGTCATGTTAATGTTTGAACAGGAGCAGCCTGGTATGCCGTTGGGGATTGATATCTGGAGAGCCTTCTTTCCTTCTGCCTTCCAAGTTTCAGAGTCTCAAAGAGCTTTTGAGAGGTCCTAGGAGTATGGGATTTAGATAGGGAAGGGACATGATCTGGTAGAGGCAACCTGTCATACTGGATAGAGTGGTGGGTATGGTGTCAGAAAGCTTCAAATTCTACCTCAGATACTAGCTATGTGACCTTGGACTGAAGTATTCTCCTTGCTGGCTATGGATCAGGAAGAGCCAATAACTCAGTGGATCTTTAAAAATAAAAACAACTTAAGTGAGCTTGAGTCTGTGCTTCCAGATGCCTTTTCCCCTTGTGTTTCCTTTCCTCATTATGAGAGGCAGTGTGGTATAGCAGATAAAGACTGGCTTCAAAGCCAGGAGGACCTGTGCTTAAGTTTTATTTCCAACACATGTTGCCTGTGTCACCCATGGCCAAGTTCCCTAACTTCTCTGTACTCTTATCAACTTTCTATGACTATACGTTGCAGAAGAGCTTTTCCACCTAGGGTTCTCTATACCAATGAAAACCCAAATCCAATCCCAGTGTCAGTCTAGTTTCTCAATATAGGTGTCCAAACAGCAATCCTGAGAGTGGGTATGTCCTATCTAGGAGACAACACTGTGAGTTCAGAAGGTTGGAGATCTAGGGTCACTTGTAACTGGCTGGTGACAGGAAGTATTTCTGCATTAAAGAAGATGCTACAAACAGCAAGGAAGGCTCAACCTCTAGCCTGGCTTGCCAAAAGATATAAACCTGGAGAAAATTGTTTGGACAGTGTGGAGCCAAGGTGAAACGTAAAAATGTCTATTCAGTGGTTCCGCAAAATGCTTTGTGTTTTGATTTTTTTTTTAGAGTCAGCCTCCCGGGGAAGTAGAATTGCAGTTAAAAGTTGCTGAATTTTGTTATAATTTTTTTTCTAACTCTATAAAGTTATCTTTTAATATTATAATCAGTATGATTCTTAATAATTATGTTAATTTAGGCAGTTTTGTAATTTTTATTATTTTGACAGCTTATGAGCAATTAATGATTCTCCAATTATTGAGGTCTATCTTTGTGTAAAGAACTCATCTGGGTCTCATGTGTGTTAAGCATTCCTTTTGTGCAGGGCAGAGGTTCTTAACCTGGTGTTTATGAACTTCTTTTAAAAACATTTTGATAATTGTATTTCAATAAAACTGGTTTCCTTTGTAATTCTAAATATTTTATTTTATATATTTAACAACATTTTTCTGAAAATGGGTCCACAGAAGTCACTAAGCTACCGAAGAAGCATCTCTCTCTCTCTCTCTCTCTCTCACACACACACACACACATACACACACACACACACACACACGTTAATGGCATAGAGGAAATAAATAGCTGTCCCATCCCTGATCCTCATTATGCAGTGAGTACATTTCTACTTTGGAGAGACTCTAGACTATAGCTAAATCTAAGCTATAAGTAAATTTTTTTTTCAGAGATCTCAGGTGGAGTGTAACAAGCTAATGGTGAGTAAAAAGGAATCTGACCCTTCTTTTATGTAGTCAGGCTCCCCTGTACTGACCCATGTGCATCAGTCTAAAGCAGAAAGATCCCTTAGTGGAGAGGGAAAGGGTGTAGTGACTCAGTGCTTTGGGGCTAGAAGCAGTTCTAATTGTTAGACACATATAAGTTGTTGTGGACTGGGCTTGTTTCAGGAAGGTTTGTCCTTTGGTAATTTAGGTCCAGTATTGGAATAAAATGAGACTCTTGTAAGTCATTCCACAGTTAACAAAAGGTTAGGACTTTCAATGATGATACTCAATGAAGCCACCATACTGATATGCTTAAGCACAGCTTCCCAGTGTTAGCTATGCCGTTGTTCCATGATCAGAACCCTAAGAGAAAAGACTGGAGGTCCTTGTGGACTTTTGTAGTCAGAAAACCAAGAAATCATGTTAAGGATTTAAGCTGTCTCTTTGGCTAATCAAGTCTCAAAGAGAGTCTTAATACCTCTTAAGAAAAAGAACTACCCCAACCTATGTGGGATAGGACCCCAGAAAAAAAACTAGTCTTTAATAGCAGAGTCCAGAGAAACGTTGCTCGTACTACAAAAAGTGCATACAGAACAAATCTAAAATAAAACAAGGTAGCTCAAGGCAAGGTAGTTGGGGAGAGAACCCACTAGTGATGGGAAGGATTAGGAAAAGCTTTGTGCAGAAGCTGGCTCCTGAGCTGCATTGTGAAAGGAAGTGAAGGGTTCTAAAAAGCAGGAGTAAAGATTTGCATTCCACCCATGAGAAACAACCAGTGGAAAGTGATGGAAATGAGAGATAGGATACCAGGTGTAAAGAACAGAGAGAAGGCCATTTTGACTGGATTGTAAAGTGCTAGAAGAGGAATGATGTATGAAGGTAGGAATACAGGTTGAAGACAAGTTGTGAAGGTTTTTGAAAGATAAACAATAACTAATAAATTTCTGACTATAGGGCAATAGGGAGCCGCAGGAATCTATTGAGTAGGTGAGTGATATGGTCGGATGTGTGCTTAAGGGAAATCACTCTGGCAGTCATTTGGAGGATGGATTTAAGTAGAGAGGAAATTGAGGCAAGGAGATCAATTAAGATGCTGTTGCAATAATCTAGGTGAGAGGTGAAGAGAGCCTGAATTACGTTAGTGACCTATGTGAGAAAGGAAAAGATGCAAGAGATGTTGTGAAAGTAGAAGATGCAAGATTTGGCATGTGATTGGATATGAGGGATGAGAGAGAGTGAAAAGTTAAGGAGAATACTGAGGTTACAAATATGGAAAAAATGGAAGGATGGAGGCGCTCTCAACAGAAATAGGAGAGTTAGCTAGAGGGCCGGGTTTCAAGGAAAGGATAATGTCCACTTTGGGGCAGGTTGAGTCTGAAAAGTCTCTAGGACACTCGGTGTGAAGTATCCAGTAGGCATTTGGAGTTCAGGAGAAAGACTTGGGTTGAGTATACAGCTCTAGAAGACATTTGCTTGAAGATAATTGAGCACAATGGAACCAAAAGTGACTGTAGAGAGCAAAAAGAGGCTCCAGAACAGAGCCTTGGGGTGAAACCACAATGAGGATACAGGAGATGGATGATGATCTAGCAGAGGAAGATCAATTAGATAAGTAAGAGGAACCAAGAGAGAGCAGAACCGTGAAAACCCAGACAAGAAACAACATTCAAGAGGAAGAGGTGGTCAACCATGTCAAATGCTTCGGAGAAGTCCAGAAAGATGAGAATTGGGAAAAGGGTCATCAAATTTAATAATTCAGAAGTTACCCACACTACATAATGGTTTCTGATTTGTTTCTCCAACCCTGCTCTCTCCCAGCTTCAATGTGTCAAAGACTGTTGGATTTGGCCATTAAGAAATCATTCATAATCATAATATTGGGGAATACAGTTTCAATTAAGGGATGAGATCAGAAGCCAGATTTCAGGGAGCTGACAAATGAAAAAGGAAGGAGGAAATGGTGACAACTAGTTTAGACAACTTTCTTAGGCTTTGAAAAGGAGAAGTATGGGAGGATAAATGGAGGGGATGACAGAATTAAGGGAAGGATTTTTAAATGTGGACGAGTCTCCTCTAGGGATGAGACAGGAGGGGATGAGATCAGGGGTCTGTCTTTTGTGGTGAGAAGGGTCACCTCTTCATCAGAAACTAGAGCAAAAGAGGAGAGAATACAGGATGATGACATGGGTTTTGAGGTATAGACTAGTGGAGAAGAAGGAGCTCACTACTGCCTCTTTACTTAGGAAGGCATAAGAGGAGGTCCTTGGTTGAAAAGCAAGGAGGAAGAGTGGGAGACTTGATTAAAGAGATTTGTTTTGGGTTTTGGTTTTTTTTTGAGGCAATCAGAATCAAATGACTTGCCCAGGGTTACACATCTAGTGTCTGACATCATATTTGAACTCAGATCCTTCTGAGTCCAAGGTAGGTGTTCTATCCACTCTGCCACCTAGCTGCCCAAGAAGAGAAGATTGGGAAAAGCTTCTGTGGGGAATGAGCTCAATAATCAATTAAGGAAGAACAAAGGGACTGCCTTTCTTCAGTGAGGGCTTACTTGAGATTAAATAACATGAATTTGTAGCGAACCCAACCAACATTTGGGTTCAGGTTCTACCTCTGGTTATATATAACCTTAGGCAAGTCACTTACTCTGTCAGAGTACTAAGCTAATTTTCTATAAAACTATAATTTGCTGAACAGCAGTTAATCTGCATCAACAGAGAAAGTTATTTCATCAGGATTTCCCTGTGTCAATGAAATCACAGATCCAATCCTCCCTCTTTCAAATTTATATAAATTATAACCATAATGTAATGGGTGGACTTGTTTTTCATTGCAAAAGTTTTCAAAACATAATTTCAGTGGTGAAATCACTGCTTATAATTCTTTTTCAAACACTAATCAAGATTAATATTTTGGTTTTATAGCAGAAAACTATATTTTACACAAATAAAATGTTACAAATGGTGGCAAACTTTTTATTATTTTGATAAATAAAAAACCCTCTTTTTCATCATTAATCAAAATAAATTAAAATTCTCAGATCTTAAATCTTGCTTCAACACTAAACAAAGCCAGTATAAGTCTATGAACTATTATAAGTCTGTTATTGTAAGATTATTAACTATTCTTGTTCAAATAGACTAAGATCAAATGCATCATATTTATCCATGACAAATGAGTTAATCTTCTACTCACATTTTAAAACATCTAGGTGTTTAAAACAAAATAAAATATATGCCAAAATAGTCATCACAGCACATTTGCTGTAGCAAAGAATTGTAAATGAAGTAGCTCTCCCACTGATTGGGATGTACTGTAATTAAACAAATTCCAGTACATAAATATAATGGAATGTCACTTCACTGTAAGAAGTAATGACAATGAACAATTCAGAGAAGCATGGAAAGACTTACATGAACAGATGGGGAGTGGAGGAAGAAGAAACAATAAAATAATACAAACACTATAATGTAAAGGGAGGAAAAACTCTAAACTGGATACTGTGCAATTATGATGACCCAGCTTGGTCCCCCAAAAGAAAAAGAATTTCTCCCCTTTCTTTGCAGAGATGGAGGACTATGGATATGGAATATTGCCTACGCTGGACCTAGAAGTTAGGAAGACCTGAGTTCAGATGCAGCTTCAGACACTTACTAGCTGTGTGATCCTGACCAATTCACTTACTCCTGTTTGCTTCAGTTTCCTTCTGTGGAAAAGGAAATGACAACCAATCTAGTACCCTTGCCAAGAAAATCCCAAATGGGGTCATGAAGAGCTGGACGTGACTGAAGCAATTTAATAATACATTGTGAGACTCCATTGATGGGTTAGTTAGCTTTACTGAATTGCTTTTTTCCTCTTCTTTCTGTCTCTTTATAAAAATTCTTCATTACAAGAGATGGCTCGTTGACGAGGGGGACAAAATGAATGTGATACAAAAATAAGGCATGTCAATAAAAACTTTTAAAAATCAAATAAAAATTATTCTGTAGTCAAGGGATAAGTTAACAGGTCTTTACTTTCTTCTATTTCATTCATAGAGCTGACATTTTTCAGAAATTGAAAGTGATATAAAAATTCCATTTTGTAAATTTATTAACCATTGTTCCCACTTTTCCATAAATTCCATTATTTTTTCTTTTTGAATTCTAATATGAATGAGGATCTTGCATTCATTATTTGGAGTACTCAGTTAAAAAAATGTCCTCCAACTCCAATTTTCAGAGGAAATTTTCCCCATAAAATTGTTCTACACAACTCAACAAGGTGCCTCAGGCTTACAAGGATGTAAGCTTCGTTCTGGGTGGCCTGACCCCAAGGGACTTAAACAAGCCATGGTCATTTAAAACTACTGTTGTACTCTCCAGAGAGGTTCATACTTAAAACAGCCAAACATGAGACATTTTGGGAGATTGCTAAATTATCATTTCACCTTCATCTTGGCTTTACATTGTGCAAACAACTTTCATTAAGTCCATGTATTCTGATAAGCCAGGCTAGGACCCCTTTTCATGATAATCTTCTCTTCAAGAATAGTGTTATGTCAAAAACACTCCTGCTACTACTAGTCAGCTCTGTCTAACCAGGTGCTATCAATATCTTGAACTCATGGGACTAACTCCAAAGTTGGACATGTTTATCTCAAGATCACAGCTCAGTCACCTATGCTCAGGGAACACAAAATAGATGAGGCAGAAGCAAGTATGCCCCTCTTCTACCCCTCAAAAAGAAGTCCCAGAGTTACTTATTCCACAGAGTTAAATGAAAAGAGAGAACAGAAGTTGTTTCTCATTTTAAGTTGACACATTGCCCAGGCCCCACAGCTATCATAAAGTAGAGAGCAGAGAAATCGAAGGACCACTTAGGATTTGTTGTGTCATTACAGACCATCAAGTCCTTCACAGCTGTGCATGTTTCCCCAAAAGTGGCCGGGGAGCAGGTTCAGCCCTCCGTACTGCATGTTCCAGTCAGGGTAGACCCACAGTGGTCTGCCACATATTCTCACTATACAAGCACAATGATTTGTCATCTCTATCATTAACAGTACTTGTGAATCCTAATAACAGCGGATTGTATCTTCTGAATTCAAGCTTTCTTTGTGTTTTTGTAGTTCTGTTACTTAAACTGACTCTATTATCTTCAATAGCTTCTCCCACAGAGACCATAGATACAATTACTGTATCATTAAAAGGCAATAAAGTCCTGACTTATTGCCAAGATGGCTTCTTGAATAGGAGACTGACCGCCCAGCTCACATATAACTACTACAGTAAAACTCTGAAGTTAGAACCAGACTGAATAATGATTAAGAAATCCAATAAGAAATTATAATAAATGCTTCCTCCATTTCAGAATTGCACAAAAAAGCCATCCAGAAGCTCACAGAAAATAGCAAAGAGCTCCTGCCAACAAAGGCAGCATCATTGTATGGTACCTTCCCAATATGGCCAGGGACACACGGAGTCTGCAAAGCTCTGTGTCCAGAGGTAGCAATAGCAGAAAATCCCCTGAAAAATCCCCCAAATTGTCAGAAAGCACCAGGGTAAGGTTGTTGTTGTTGTTTGTCTTTTGTTCTCAAAGAGAACTATGACATTGGGAAAGTGATTTCATGACTTGCAAGTGAATTGGATTTAAGTGAGGCAAGGCTGTGCAAAAGTCACCAGCTTCACTCCCTTGAGCCATTCACCAGGGTAAGGACTTTGGAAGACTCAGGCAGTTACAAATATGATGCATTAATATTCAGACCAAAATACCCCTGGCCCAGCAGCACTAAGGTCCCTAATAATCTCTCTTGAGACACTAGAGATGGCCTTACACATGCAGTGCTCTGAACCTTAAAGATCCGAGGTGGGGGTTGAAGGAGAAAGCGGTCTAACTGCAGGAATCGAAGGTCAACATAGGAACATAGGAGCTCAGCAGAAGGAAGAACCTAGCTCTGGCAAAAAGAGTCAATTCAGGAACTAAAGCTGGAGAGATGAGTAAAGCAAAGAAGATATTAATTAATATGAAAAATTGTTGCAAATCTAGAGGTGCCAAAAAGAGAATAACTCTGTAAAAATTGCAAGCAGAGATTCAAAGGAAAAAGAAATGAATTTTTCCACAAGGACTTCTTGAAGAAATAAAGCAAGAGATAGACAATGATATAAAGGCTCTGGAGGAAAGAATTGCAAAGAGAATAAATCATTTAGAAGACAAGAAAACTTACTCAAGAAATGGACTCCTTGAAACTAGGATAAATAAAGAAGAAACAAATGACTCCATGAGGTGGCAAGAAAAAAATGAAAAAAAGATTGAAAAAAATTGAAGGAATGTGACATCAAAAACAATTGACCTGAAAAACATGTCAAGGAGAAAGAACTTAAGACTTGGTTGACTTTCTGAAAACTACAAGTAAAAAAAAAAGCCTAGACACCTCATTTCAAAAAACCATATATTAAAACTGCTGAGGTCTATTATAGCCAGAAGATAAAATAAAGATAGAATCTGCCAATAACTTCCTGAAAGGAACTCCAAAAGAAAAAGTTTCAGGAATGTCATAAATAAGGTCATAAATAAGATCCAGAACTCCCAAGAAAGTACTGCAAGCATCCAGAAAGAACCCATTCACGTACCAACAAACTAGTCAGGATCACACAAGACCTGGCCGCTTCTACTTAAAATGAAAGGAGATCTTGGAATACAATATCCCAAATGGCAAACGATATGGTCTTACAATTGGCCAACTAATTAGCATTTAGTAAGTGCCTACTATGTGTCAGGCATGCTCTCTCACTGGATTCCATGAATAAAAGGTGGCTGAGATCCTTCAAGAATGAGTGAGACAAAAGAAGGTATTGCTCATGCTGATAAGCATTTTTTAATTCCTCTGTAGCCAATCAATGATCCTCCTATTCAATACATGTTTAATTACAGGAATCAGTTACAGGATGTCTTCACAGGCTCCACAGTGTCCCCAAGACATTTTCCTTACACATCATCATGATTCTCCTGGAATCAAGGACTCTCTACAAGAAGAGACAGTGTCACAGGCACTCTGCACATGTGCCATACCTCCATTACAAGTATAATGATATATATGCATGCATATATATATATATAACATATACGTATGTGTATGTGTGTTAAAAACAAGCAGTAGAAAGTGGAGATTCATGGATTTTATATAAAATCCTTTTTTTGTGTTCTGCTATTTGTAAGGAAATACTGAGGGGTTTTGGTGCTTAAGTTCAAAATTTTAAAATAATGTTTGAAGTGGGTAATAGAAACTGAAGAAATTGGAATGCTAGAGAAATTGTTACCTTTTATGGCTGATGAGAGACTGAGTGATGTACAAAGAGAAAGCAAATAAAGAGAACCTTTTAACTGATTGAACTTTTAACTTTTATCTTGTGTAAAAACACCAAAAAGAGAATTCTTTAAAAACTCTGACTGCTGTCCAGAATCTGAAATAGTGAGTTGATGTTCCAGAAGTGAAGAGAGATCAAGAGAGATGGTTAGAGGCAACTCTGGGTATGATGTTTCTCATAGCTAAAACATTACAAGTAATTATTTATATCTTCATTTTATTGTACATTATACTATTAATCAGTCACATCACCAGTAACTTTAATGTTTAAAACTTTTTATGTGTGTAGTGAAATGAGCAATGCTTACAGGCAAAAGTTATTTCTCTAGTTTGTTAAGTAAACAATATTTAATATACTAAGATGGGGCCTCAGAACTTATTGATGGCAATTTTAGCAATTGATATGGAAATATCAGAAGATTCTCCTTAATTATCATATGACTCAGGATGAGAGAACAAATATGGCAATGAGTCATGTAGCAGAATGAACAGTGACCATCCCATTTAGGCTACATGTAAGTATGTTTGACTCTAAAGCTCTTGTATACTTCTATTAGTTTCAACTCTTACGGTAGATTTTCTCAAACTGGTTATGTCTATATGAATGAATGAAAAAGCATTAAATAAACAAAAAAAGAAAGAAAAGAAAAAAAGCCCATGGCTCTCAAGGAGCCTACATTCTAATGGGAGAGTCAGTACAAATAAGGGATTATTGGTCAGAAAGGGGTATTTTGTTTTAAGGAGTTAAAAGGGTAGTGAGGGGAGTCATAAAGAAGCTATGTGTGTACACCCTTATCAGTAGCAGTAGAAGTATTGATTTGATTATAGTTCCATAACTGGAAAGTGAGGAAAGGGATAGGAAGGGGTGAACCAAGAAAGGTATGCTAGTGGTAGCAAAGTAGCTTACAAGACCCTAACTGAGGAGTAAAGTGAGGCATTACTGAAGCAGCTGAGATAGTCACCAATTAGGACCTCAGGGGGCCCAGGGAGGGAGTCCTGGAGCTGCAAAGGTTAAATCTTCTAGGTCTAGGTAGCAAAATGACCGGTGAAGAGATGATGAGGAAATAAAGTGAAGTATGACTGAAGCAGCCAGCCTGATATAATGGCCCATATTTGAGTTATTCACTAATCAGCACTAGTGGAGCCCCAAGGTAAGGCCCATACTTACTTTACTTTTTTAAAATTAGAGACAGGAGGGATAAGGGGAGGAATACAAGTGGGAATCAATGCAATGTAAAAACAAAAGATATCAGCAAAACTTTGTTTCTTAATTAGAAAGAAAAATCAAAGATAATTAACTTTAATTCTTTAAAATTTAAAACAATTATCCATAATTGCTCTGGACTTCCATTTTTTTATAGTTGCAGATTTTTTGGAAACCAACTTATGGCACACTCCTCTCACATGTAAGGCTCTGGCTTTGGATTCCAGCAGACCAGACTCAGTCTTCGGTGAGCCTGACTCCAAGAAAAAAGGGATTGGGCTTTTTTCATGCTCACATTATGCCCCCAACTGGGATCCCTATGGAAAAAAAATCTTTAAAAAAACCAAAACATAGATGTGGCTCATATCTAGAGCTTCCCCAAAAGGGATTAGCATGGTCCCTTTTAGAAAAGTTATTTGAATGTACAAAATAGTAGGTATCAGGAATAGGATAACAATCTATCTCTTCTACAACAAAGGAAATGCTTAAAACACGAAGAACTATAAGCACTCATTTACAAATATTTAAAATATGCACCATAAGACTTATACATGTGTATTAACACATATTTAAAACATACACTATAATGCCTCACCTCTATTTAACTCTCCCAGGCTAAGACTCCCGGATAACTTGTGGAGCTGCTGAATAGCTATTTCAATATTTACATTAGATCTGTACTATCAAGGTCCCTATCTTCTGGACAACCAGGCATGTGTATTTCATCTTCCTAGCAGTGGTCATCTGCTCCAAGGAGGGAGCACCCCCAACTGGGTAGTCCAATTCAATGACTTCTTACCTCTCCAACTCAATGGTAGCCATGAAAACTAGAAACACCCATTTCTCAGGATCGCTATTTAGGGATCGATACTCAGGAAAAGAAACTCAAAACAGAAAGGGCAGCTCTCCAGGGATGACCCTGAAGTTCTGTTTCAGGCTTACCTAGACAAGCACGTATATTGGTCACTATTGCAATGTGTTTTAGCTGTGGGTTGTCATTGCTGGTAGATTGGGGCAGGAGAGAAAAGTCCTCTGCTCCCCCATAGAAGTCCAAAGGAGAGCTGATGCTGTTGTATCCCAACAAAAAGGCTGCTTCAGAGGGGACCAGAACCATCCCTCCTTGTAGCCCAAAGAGCGGGTAGCTCTTTCTAGCTCAATTGACAATCCTTTTTGACACAGTCCTTTGCCCATAAAGGAGACCAAAGGACCAACCCATATCTGTTAGTTGTATGTGTCCACCTGAAGGGACTGAGACATGGACCCAGCCCTGTGTATGTGTTTGGTCCATGGGATGGCCCCTGATAACAATTGTACTCATCAGGATGAATGACATTGAGAAATAAAATACATAGTACAATACTTTTACAAAAGAGTGTTTAGTTTTAAGCTTATGTACTTCATATCGAAATGCTACTGATAACACAATTCATCTGTGTCATGAGCTTAAGAAGAGCTGAGAATGGTAACAGGTTGTACCCAAGTCAAGATTTGAAATTCAACCAGCTCTGACTAAATCAACCTCATTTTTACAGACTTTTTAAATAATAACTGTACTGCATTCACTGTCAAGTTGGAGAGAATTCGTCATATTAGTCTTGCTTTTACTGACTTTGAACTTTGTTTTCTTTGAAATATGTGGATCTGCAATACAATGAACCATGACAATTCCAAAGGATTCATGATGAAAAATGCTATCCACCTCCAGAGAGAGAAGTGATGAACTCTGAGTGCAGATTGAAGAATATTTTTTCATTGCATTTTTCTTGCTTTTTTTTTTACTACATGGTCAATATAGAAACATGTTTTGCATAATTTCACACGAATATATTGCTTGCCTCCTTAGGGAGAGGTTAGAGGGACAGAAAGAATTTAGAATTCAAAATTTTTAAATGAATGCTAAAAAGAAAACAAAATAATGCAAACACTGACAAAAAGAAAGAAAACTGTGGATCTGTTTTCATAGGTATACTATGAAATATCCATTATTTTAGTTAATGCTGTGTACCCTCCTGAATCCCTTAACCCATTGCCCTATTGCCAGTCACACCTTGACAAACACCAACCCTTGGTTACGCCAAACATCACCCTTCTCTTCTCCTATTCACTGCCACTGAATACTGCTAGAGAAAGTTGCCTAACAGTGCGAACTGGATCCATTACAAATTTATGTTATCTAATCTCAACTGAGCCCTCACAGTCATAAAGCAATTCTTTTATTCCTCCCTAATTATCTGATACACTTTCCTTGGGAGCTATACAAACTCTTCTCTCCTCAGTCTCTCTACACCATCCCTTTCTTATTCCCTAACAGAGTTCATCCATCTCAAGCTCCTTGTTCTCTGTTCTGTACCCCTAAACCTGCTCTCCATCATTCCCAATTCTCCTCTCCTTCGCCCTAGTCTCTAGGGTAGAGGGGGCTGTTCTTGTCAACGTCAATCCCTCTACTTTTATTCTTGGTCTCACTCTCTCCTCTCTTGATCCTCGACTTTCTGGGAGCTGGCCCTTTGGAGAATTCCCTCTCCCATCTTCACTATGTTCTTATTCACTTTCCCTGTTGCCTACAAATATGCCCAGATCTCTCCTACCCTTAAAACAAAACAATACAAAAAATCTTTACTTGACCTTACCATCCTCTATACCACTGGCAAGGGCCATCTCCACTCATTGCCCACCATTTCTTTACCTTCTACTCACTTCTCAACTCCTTGCCATCTGGTTCTAACCTAACTACTCTATTGAGGCTGGTCTGCCTGAGGTTACCAAAGATCTTTTAACTGCTAAATACAGTGGCTTTTTCTTAGTCCTCATTCTACTTGACTTCTCCAGTTTTTCACATTGTCAGAAACGGGGGGAAAGAGGAGAATGTCTTCCTGGATACTCTTTCTTCCGTTGGGCTTCTGTGATACAACCCTCTCCTACAGGAATATTTCCTGGCTCCCTGGACTTAACAGGGTTCTCTCATTCCTGATATTGCTTTGTATTTACTTAATCTGTGTATGTGTAGTTTGTTGCTGTTTGTTCTTCATTCTTGAATGTGTAGAACAGAGCTTCCCAAACTTATTTGGTCTACCGCCCCCTTTTCAAAAAAAAAATATTACTCAGCACCCCCCCTGGGAATTTACTTTAATTCCTTAATGGTTTGGGTTTTTTTTTTTAAATAGCATAATTTCAAAAAATACAAAATAAATATATATTTTTAAGTGATGAATCTTAAATTTAATAATTTGTTGTGAACTTGTGGGTTTTTTTTCCTGCATTGAAATTTTGATGATGCAATATTGCATCATGTAACTGTAGAGAATCATATTGTAAACAAGTCATTACATGCCCATTTTCCTGCAGATGCATGCCGGACTTCCTAGCTGCCAACACCTGTAAGGAGGACTTGACCAATGATTGGTAATAACTTGCATTTTGTGTTTATTTGGAAAATAATGTAATCACTACAACTTTAACTCTGTTACACAACAGATGAAACATGTATAAATGGTTTTTCAAAAATTTCTTCTCTTCTTTCCTTATACTTCCCAATGCCCCTTATTTTTATCCAATTCTCCCCAATTGCACCTGAGACTACTACCCCCCCGTAGGTCCAGTGGCCCCCATGGGCAGTATCACCCACTTTGGGAACCTCTGAATGAGATAATAAAGCCCCTTTGCAAACTTTAAATGTGAGTTATTAAGCTCCCTGAAAGAATAGACTGTTTTTGTCTTTATGTCTCTGGATATAAAGTACTGTGTACCATGTACTCCAGTACCATGTGTGTAGCACACACTTTAAAAAAAATGCTGAATTGAACTGAATTGAATGACCTCCAGAGTTTCTCCTTCACCGGTATGTACCTGGGGAGGAGGGAGTGCCCAGGGAGGGAGGGCCAGAGGCCATCCACGGCAAGAGAGGAGAACAAACAAGGAAAAGAGAGAGATATTACAGTGATCTAGGACTTATTAATGGGGAACTTTAGTCAGCTGTGAAGGCTAAGATGGGATGATAACCATGCTGGCAGCAATCAAGGGGTGGGGGTGAGGGTGGCTACCAAAAAGCCAGGTTATTGGGTACCAGCTTTACTTCCCGCCCCTCAAGTTTCCCCTTGTGCCCACGCCTGTGCGTTAGATGGCCCTATAAATGCCCCAATTGCAGCTTTCTCCAGAGACTGCCCGAAAAACCTCTGTTGCTTGAGTCCTTTTGTATCTCTCTCAGCCCAAAGGCTGAGACCCCGGCCCAAAGGATGTGGGAGTTGCGTTCCTTAGCCTTCTCTCGGGCTGTCTGTGCAGAATTCTTGGCCACACTTCTATTTGTCTTCTTTGGCCTGGGGTCAGCCCTCGACTGGCCTCATCAGCCCTCTGACCTGCAGATCTCCCTTGCCTTTGGTCTGGCCATTGGAACCCTGGTACAAACCTTGGGCCATGTGAGCGGAGCCCACATTAACCCAGCTGTGACTGTTGCCTGTCTTGTGGGTTGCCACGTCTCCTTCCTCCGAGCTATTTTCTACGTGGCTGCCCAGATCCTGGGGGCTGTAGCTGGGGCTGCCATTCTCCAAGAGCTCACCCCACCCGAATTCCGGGGGAATCTGGCCATCAATGAGGTGAGTAGTCCAGAAGCCTCACCCCTCAGGGCAGAGGATCTCAATGTAGGATAGAAATAGTACCAGAGTAGGGATGCAATTCAGCATAGTGGAAACACTAGGGGCTTTGAATTTAGCAGAGGCCTGGTTTTGAATCCTTTTCTGATTCTCTAGCTATGTGGCCATGGCCAAATCACTTAACTTCTTTGTGATTCAGTTTCCTTATCTGCGAGACATAAATGATAATTCCTGTAGAACCTGCCTCTCTGAGTTGTTGTAATGATCAAATGAGTTAATCTATATTAAGTGCTTTGTAAGTCTCCAAGGGCTTTGTAAACGTCAGGTGTTACTAGCTACATGACTCTGGGCTAGTCACTTTATATCTCTAAACATATCTTCTCATCTGTAAAATTAAGATGGCAACACATACCTCTGACTTCACAGGTTCTTTGTAAGTTCGAAAACATTGTATTAATGGGAATCATTATTCTTCTCAATTTCCAGTAATAGAAAAGGGCCAGGAAAGGCTTTTGTCGATTACTGGGATAAGATGATCTAGGACTCAGGATTCTGGGTTTGAATCTGAGACTAGATTTGTTGTCGTCGTTGTGTTTTAATGGAAAGGAGAAGTAACCAGGACAGTCTATGTTTAGTGAGGAATGTTGGGGATTGAAGGTGAGATTCAAGCCCCAGGTGCAAGCTCTAGTCAAAATCAGAATGAGGGTTACAAATGTAATAAAAAGTTATCAAAGGTCTAAGGTATCCTTAAGAACAGATATAGGACTGATGTTTGTGATGGGTACATAAATTCAGAATTTTTGTCCTCCAAGGAGCAACCTTAGAAATCAGCAGTAGAGTACAAAGTTCTTAACCTTTTTTTTTCTTTTTCTTTTTTTCCTGTCCTGGACTCCTCTGGCAGTCTGGTGAAGCCTATTTGGTCCCTTCTCAGAAAAAGGTTTTTAAATGCATAAAATAAAATACAAAAGAAATTAGTTATATTGAAACTCAGTTATCAAAATAGTTTTTTTTAAAAACTCAAGTTCATGGACTCTAGTTAAAAACCCCTGTTGTAACAGAAAAAGGTGCTAGGTTGCTCAGCTGAAGAGCTGGGTTCTAGCTCTAGTCCACTTAGAACCAAGGGGAAGGAGGTAGGTCTATGTGTTCTGAGGAATCCTGATGAGGAGTAGTGCAGGTCGGGGTGGGGTATTCTAGGAGCAACTGGACTCTGATTCACCCCTCAAGGATCAGGTAAGGGAATCTACCAAGCTCCCAACTTACAGCAATTCTGCTCCTTTCCCTTCTTTCTCTGACTTCATCTCTTACCCCAATCCTTCTATTTCTACCTACTAGGGCGCATCAGCCCTCCTCCCACTGTCCTATGAATATGTCTACTAGAGTCTAGGCAGGGGCCACCAGATACACAGGAAATCGTAGCTAGTCCCTGTGGGGGAACCAATCTCTTACTTGAGTTGTGTTGATTCCTCGTGATCCTAGGCAAGTCACTAAGTCTCCTCAAGTCTCAATTTCTTCATTTAGCAAATAAAATTAATGATACTAGTACTACCTACCTCACAGGATTGCTATTAGGGGCAACTAGGCAGCACAGTCGATAGAGCACTGTTCGTAGAGTAAAGAAGACTTGAGTGCAAATCCAGCCTCAAATACTTACTACCTGTGTGACCCTGGGGAAGTCACTTAACCTTTGCTATAAAGTAGGGATAATAATGGCATTTGCCTCCCAGGGCTGCTGCGATAATAATATTTATAAAGTGCTATATAAATGCTAGCCATTATTATTTAAAGTACTATGAAAAATGTGATCTATTATTATCATTTTAGAAGTGAGGAAATTGAAGCCCAGGGAGGCTAGTGAGTGGCAGAGCCCAGACTAGGTCCTCTAACTATTTGCATTACGCCCCACAGTTAAAGCTAAGAAGAAATGCGGGCCACTCTTGTGTTTGTGGTGCTGCTGGGCTGTGGTGTTTGCGGAGAGAAGTTATTTGTGTAGTTGGAACAGACTCCACTCGTCATTACCTGGGGAGACCTAGAAAGCCTGAGCATCAGTTCTAGCCACAGTCATAGAGAGGTCCTAGAGAAGTCCTTTGAGTTAATAATAGCTAAGAATTACAAACACGAATCCCCCAGAGGCACTGTGATACGTTACAAAGAACTCTAGCCTTAGAGTTAGGAGCCCTGCGTCCATGTCTTCAAACAAGTTCAGCTTGTGTTATCTTTGGAAAGTAATTGAACTTCTGTGAATTCCTTGTCTGTAAAAAAAAAAAAAAATGTGGGCATAATAGCCCACATAGGGTGGTTATAAAGAGAGCTCTCTATGAGCCTTAAAGATATGTAAAAATTGAGCTATTATCACAATGTAGAGGTTGATTCATTGGCTGACATGGAGAGAACCTACGCTGGGAGAGCCCGAGGTATGCCAGGCACATGTGCTACCCTCCTACACTGGCCACAACTTGAATTAGTAGGACGTAATCTCTGCTTCTCCATCCCTCCTCCCTGGCCAAGTCCCCAAATTTCCCAAGGCTGTCCAATACCATCCGACTCACAGTACTAAAGTAATCCATTGACACTGTGAAAAGAGCCCTGGGTCTGGAGACAGAAGTCAGATTTGAGTCCCAGGTTTGTTGTTTACTTATGCGATCTTCAACCAATCCATTCACCTCCTGCGGCTTAGTTTTCTTCTGTAAACTGAGGGGCTTGGATCCCATGTCCACAGTAATCTGTAGGATTTGGAACATAACTCACTATCTCCTACCCCAGCCTCCCTGTTAGTCAGAGAGGGCAGTAGTGAACAAAGTGCAGGTCACCTAGGTTCTTCTTCTTTGCCTCAGTTTCTCCCATGCAGTGATACTGGGATCCGATTTTTGGGCCTCTCTGGACTCCTAGAAGAGGTCAGTGGGATGCTCCCAAGAAATATCAGCAGTACCGGGCCCTAAGAAAGTTCATCCCATCCAGCTATCATTTGCAGAGAATACAAAGCCTGTAGGGATAACTGATATACTGAATGACAGTGTCCAAAATGTTCATTGAGGCTTAGAAAATTAGGCTAAATCTAATGAGATAAAACTCAGAAGGGAAAAAGGAAAGTTTTATATTCAGGTTTAGGAAGCTGACTTTGAAAGACACAGGGAGGCACGGTTAGATAATGGTTTATCTGAAAAAGTCTTGGGGATTTCAGTGGACTACACACTCAATGTGAGTTAATAATGTGATTTGGTTATGAATAGAAAGGAAGGAAGGAAGGAAGGAAGAAAGAAAGAAAGAAAGAAAGAAAGAAAGAAAGAAAGAAAGAAAGAAAGAGAGAAAGAAAGAAAGAAAAAGAAAAGAAAAGAAAAGAAGGAAGGAAGGAGGGAGGGAGGGATGGAAAAGAAAGGAAGGAAAAAGAGAAGGAAAGGAAGGGAGGAAGAAAAAGAAAGGAAGGAGAAAGAGAGGAAGAAAGGAGGAAAGAAAGGATGGAGGAAAGAAAGAAGGAGATGGAAAAGAAAGGAAGGAGAGAAGGACAGGAAGGAAGAAAAAGAAAGGAAGGAAAGAAGGAAGGAAGGAAAAAAAGGAAGAAGGAAAGAAAAGGGAAAGGCAAGTGAAAGGAAGGGGGAAAAGGAAAGGGGAAAAGGAAAAGGAGGAGAGGAGAGAACTGTGACTATAATGACCCACTTCAGCCCCCAAAAAGAGCTAAGAAAATGTATCTCTTTTCCTTCTTTGTAGAAGTGGAGGACTAGGGCTGTGGAACATTGTATTTCATTGTCAAACTCCATCAGTGGGTTGGTTAGTTTTTTGAAACTGCTCTCTCTCTCTCTCTCTCTCTCTCTCTCTCTCTCTCTCTCTCTCTCTCTCTCTCTCTCTCTCTCTTCATTGCCCGTGATACATCTCTGGGAGGGGAAGAAGGAGACATAACCTTTGAAAATAGAAGTGATGTAAAAACAACAGATCTCAATAAAAATGTTTAAAATGTGATTGACAGCCCTAAAAGCTAATGAAATGTTGGACAGCATGGAGGGACATAGATTCCAGGTTTAAGGAAGTGATAGGTCCCCTATACTCTGCTCTTGTCCGATACTGTCTAGGTATCCGGGTTATTAGGTTAAGTTTTGGACCCCAAAGTCTTAGAAGAATGCTGATGAGCCAAAGGGGGCCCAGAGCATGACTTAGACATCGAATAGTCCATGACATATGAAGATTATTTGAAGAAATTGAGGCCACTTAAAGAAGAAAAGGCTCAGAGGAGACATAATAGCTGTCTGTCTTCAAGCTTTCGAAGGGCTGTCATGGAAGATGAATTAGACCTGTTTGGCCCCAGAGGGCAGAATTAGAAGCCCCAAAAATGCAAAGTGAGGCTGGAAGACAAACTTCCCAACAATTAGCTCAGCCTCAGAGTGAGCCAGCCTGCCTGGGGAGCTGGGCGGGGGGGGTGGGGGGGGGGGGGGGGGGGGGGGGGGTGGGTTGGAGAAGATGAGGTGCTCTTAATGGAGAGCTTCAAGCAAAGATTAGATGACTGTCAGGCATGTTTACTGGGAATTCCTTCTTGGATATGGGTTGGACTAGATAACAGTAATAGCTAATATATAGCATTTTGAGGTTCACAAAGCACTGTATATATATTTTTTCATTTGATCTTCACAACAGTCTTGAAGGTAGAAATTCTTATTATCCCCATTTTAGAGATGAAGAAACCGACACAGACAGAGGTTGTGACTTGCTTGTTAGTGAGCTGAGGCCACATTTGAACTCGGGTCTTTCTGGTTTCATGCCCAGAGCTCTATCCACTGCACAACCTGTACTAGGATGCTTTTAAATTTGAAATTGCCTGATTCTGTGAATCCTCCTTCTGTTGCACTCACTAGATCCTCCCTCCTCTTGGCATGTGAGTGTCTTGGGAGTAGGGGGAATATTTTCCCTTCAAGATGGACGTTACTGTGAAGGAGGATGATGGCCTTCCACTGGGCGATCTTAGGCAGGAACTCCCATCAGGAAAAGAGATTGGGGCAAGACTGCATAATCTCCAGCTCTAAGGATGCTTAGGAGGTCATAATTTATTATTATTATTATATTTATTTGTGTATGTCGGTCTCCCTCATTAAAGTGAAAGCTTTTCCAATTCAGCAGATGTTTATTAAGTGCCTGTTGTATACATCGCAGGAACTACTTGAAGGCAGAGACTGAGATCTTTTTCATCACTGTATCCCCAGGGTCCTAACAGAGTACTTTGTACATAGGGATAATAATAACGGCAACAAAAGTGATAGCAGCGCAAACCTATAAACCAGTATTTAATATGTTTGCCTGTTGTAATTAATTTACAACAAAGGAAGGACTTACTGGGTGCAGTTGTTAGAGAACTAACAAATTAAGCTCCTCCAATCGGGGAGAGTTGGTGGAATCAACTTCACTGAAGGCATTAAGTGGTAGGGGATGGTTCACATGACTGGTTATCCTGACCCAAGGCAGGATAACGGAGGCTATGACTCCAGAGATTCTGAGGAGCCTAGGAGTCCTTGTGTGCCCATTAGTGGCTCTGAGCACCAGTAATAATGGGAGAGATTAAGATTTGATGCTAGAAGGGCCTCAGATACCCAGGCAGACCATTGTAACCCAGGGTGTGATAGAGAAGAAAAGAAGAAAAAGCAGGCTGGGACCTGGAGAAAAAGCCTGGGGGCCTCTTATTGGTAGCTGTTCCATTCAGACCAATGCCCAATCCCTGGGGGCAGGGAGAGCCTTGGCAAAATTAGTGGCAAAAACTAGGCTTGGCATTAGGTGTGGCTAGGTTATGAAATCAACCTTTAGCTCTTCTGCCTAAGGCTGCTCCCACCCAGCTTGGCACAGGGGTAAGGTTGGTGCCAGGAGTTATACTGGGATGGATGGGGAGAGGGCATAATTAGGGAAAGTGAGAATCAGAGAAGGTGTAGGTATAGGCCAGGAATACATGGAGGAATAGGGCCAACTCTAGGAAACAGAGACATATAGTACCAGGGTAAAATCTTGGTCCAGGGAAAGATTTGGGGAGTGGGAATAACATTCCAAAAACTCTCTACCATAGAAAATTTTCCCCAAACTTGAGGCCTCAACAGACAACCAGTTTCCCCAAAATTTGGGAAAAGAACTATAGGCTTAGCTTCTAAAGAAGCTGTAATTCTAAAGAATTAGCTTCTAAACTCCCCCCGCCAAAAAATTCCCCCTTCCCCTCCCCAGCCCCCTCAAGGAAAATGCCACACAGGGTGCTTTGACTTCTATGGCGTTCAAAGGCTTTCCTTCTGTCCATCTTCTCCCGCAGTGGAAACCCCCTCCACTCTTATCCCACTTGCTTCTCCTATAATAAAGAGATTCTACAAGAAGCCTGAGACTGAAGCATGATCTCAATATAGGCATACCTTGGAGATATTGTGTGTTCAGTTCCAGACCACAACGATAAAGCAAACAACACCACAAAGCGAGTCATGTGAATTTTTTGGTTTCCTAGTGCATATAAAAAGTTACGTTTACATTATACTGTTGTCTATTAAATGTGCAATAGTATTATGTCTGAGAAAACAATGTACATACCTTAATTTTAAAATACTTTATTGCTAAGAATGCTAACCATCATCTGAGCCTTTAGAGAGTTATACTCTTTCTTCTGGTGGAGGGTCTTGCCTCATTGTTGATGGCTGCTGACCGATCAGGTGGTGATTGCTAAAGATTGGAATGGCTGTGGCAATTTCTTAAAATAAGATAACAATGAAGTCCACTGCATCGAATGACTCTTTCTTTCACTTGAACACTTAGAGGCCATTGTAGGGTTATTAATTGGCCTAATCTCAATATTGTTGTGTCTCAGGGAGTGGGGGAGGCCAGAGGAGAGGGAGAGAGACAGGAACAGCCTGTCAGCGGAGCAGTCAGAACACACACAACCTTAATTAAGTTTGTTGTCTTATATGAGCCTTACGATAATAACATCAAATATCGCTGATCGCAGATCACATAACTGACAGAATAACGATAACGAAAAAGTTTGAAATATTGCGAGAATTATCGAAATGTGACACAGAGATACAATGTCAGCATATGCTGTTGGAAAAATGGCGCCAGGAGATTTACGTGATGCAGGGTTGCCATAAACTTTCAATTTTTAAAAAATACAGTATTTTCAAAGTGCAATAAAGCAAAGTATAATAAAATGAGGTGGACCTATATGTCTTGTCCTTATTCCCTTCTCAAGCCTAGACAATATCTGTTCCTATCACCATTTCTCTTCACAGTCTGGCTCCAAACATTTATACCATGAAGGTTACTCCCCTTCCTTTATCTGGCTACATCCCTACTCTCCCAGCTCCAGGTAGAGACACAAGATAGGGAGAAATCATGAGCTTGGGACTAGGATGACAGGTGACCCTAGGTATGTATTGTTCTATATTATCCCCGTATGGAATGGTAGTGGAGCAGAGGGGGGAATCTAGTGAAAAGAGAACTGGGATTGGAGTTTTACCGAGTTTGAGACCTATTCCTTTGAAGCATCTAGGTGGCATGGTGGATAAAGTGATGGGCTTGGAGTAAGGAATGCTTGAGTTCAAATCCTACCTTGGATACTTAGTAGCTCTGTGACCTTGGGCAAGTCAATTAATCTCACTCAGCCTCAGTTTCTCTCATCTGTAAGATGGGGATAATAATAGCACCTACCTCACAGGGTTGCTAGGAGGATAAAATGAGACTATGTGTAAAGTGCTTTGCAAAGTTTAAAATGCTATATAGATATTAGTGATATTTTCCCATTTATTAGCTCTGTGACCTTGGCTAAATCACTCTTGGTTTTAGTTTCTTTATTTGTAAAATTAGGGCCAGAACTCTCAGGCCTCTTTCAACCATGGAGCCCTGTGAACTTCCTGAAGGGAAGGAAGGAGGAAGGAAGGAAGGAAGGAAGGAAGGAAGGAAGGAAGGAAGGAAGGAAGGAAGGAAGGAAGGAGGAAGGAAGGAAGGAAGGAAGGAAGGAAAGAAGGGAGGGAGGGAGGAAAGAAGGGAAGGAAGGAAGGAAAGGAGGAGGGAAGGAACAGAAGGATGAAGCAAGGAAGGAAGAGAAGGAGGAGGGAAGGAGGAAGGAAGGAAGGAAGGAAGGAAGGAAGGAAGGAAGGAAGGAAGGAAGGAGGGAAGGGAAGGAAGGAAGGGAGGAGAGAAGGAACGGAAGGAGGAAGCAAGGAAGGAAGGAAGAGAAGGAGGAGGGAAGGAGGAAGGAAGGAAGGAAGAAAGAAAGTAAAGAAAGAAGGGAGAGAGGGAGGGAGGGAAGGAGGAAGGGGTGACCGCTTGCTTTGGTGCTTAGGGCCCCATCTCCTCTGCTTCCTTCAGGCCACCCTTTACCCTGACTGCTCTCTTTCTCCAGCTCAGTAACAACACAACTCCTGGCCAAGCTGTCACCATGGAGCTCTTCTTGACCCTACAGTTGGTCCTCTGTATCTTTGCCTCCACTGACGACCGTCGAGAGGACAACATTGGCTCCCCAGCCCTCTCCATTGGCTTCTCAGTGGCCCTGGGCCACCTCCTGGGGGTAAGTCATAGCCCAGTTCAGGCCTCCTGAGAGAGGGGAAACACAGAGACACCCTTCCCAAGAAGAAGACATGATTCCCACTGCCATCCCCTAATTTGTACTGTGCCGCTCCCCACTATTGATTCCCTGGTAAGGCATAAAAGACTATAATGATGATTTAAAAATACTTGGCATTTATGCCTTGCACTTTAAGGTTGCCACTGGATCCTCGCAGCAGACCTGCTGAGGAGAGTGTCGTAGTGCCCACTTTATAGCGTCATGGGTTGGGGCAGGGGTAGGACTCACATGAAGGTTGTACATATTGAAGGTGGGATTAACACTTAGGCCTCTCCTCTCTAGAAGTCCAGGCCTCTTTACACTCCAGCTCCCATTCAGCAGCTGAATTCATACAGTGGAATCTTCATCCTTTATCCTGCCCCCATGTACCTATGGACACATACATCTGCCTAGGCTACATGGAGGCAAAGTGGTGGTGGGGGCAAGCAGTACAGGGGAGGAGGGAGGATACCAACAATGAGGAATCCGGGAAACCCTGAGTGAGGCTCAGGCTGAGGCTGGACATGAAGTGAAATCCTCAGTCTTGGTGCCTTAAAGCATCTACTTAAACCCTCTCCCTTTTTACTGAAGATCCTCTATGATCTTTTTCTCCCCCAGATCCACTATACCGGCTGTTCCATGAATCCAGCCCGTTCCCTGGGCCCTGCAGTCGTCGTGGGCAAGTTTGATGACCACTGGGTAATTGCTGAAACCCTCTCCCCTCCCCACAAAAGATCAGAGAGAGAGACTGAGGGCCAGTCTGTGGACCTTCTGGGAAAGGGGAATTGGTTCAGCATTAAGGGATTAATATCATAGCGATTTCCCAAAGGAGCAGAACTCAAAGACTCCTCACCATTCAACTCCCCAAGGGGCTCTGATGGCTTTTGAAGGTAGAACCAAGTCAGGGGTAAGGAAGATCCAAGATGCTCTAGAATTCCTACAATTCCTCTCAGAAATGGCTTAGAATCACAGAACCACCTCCTTCTGCTGGTTCTATAACTCCTAAACCTTCTCTTCTCTCCATCTTCTCCTAGGTCTTCTGGATTGGACCTCTGGTTGGTGCCATACTGGGTTCACTCATCTACAATTACCTCCTATTTCCTCATGCTAAAAGCCTCTCAGAAAGGCTGGCCACTCTGAAGGGGAAGGAGCCAGATGTAGACTGGGCGGAAAGGGAGGTGAGGAGGAGGCAATCTGTGGAACTCCACTCCCCCCAGAGCCTGCCTCGAGGCAGCAAAGCCTGATGTTCCTTTGGCCACCCCACACACACACTCCCTAGCCCCACCAGGCCCTCTGGGGCAAAGAGAATGAACCCCAGAAACAGAGCAGCTAGGGGAACTTGGAGCTGTTGACTGTGGGGGTCAGAGCTTGTGCCCTAGATTGAAGGTGGTTCTCCCATCCACACACTACTGTGCCTCTCTTCCCTATCCGGATAGGAGACCACCTGCCTGCTCCTACCTATGTTCTCATCCTTCCAGTGATGGAAGTTGGCCCCAGTACAGCATCAGAAAAAGCTTCCTGTACATTTGATGCAGTGGGTGACCCCTGCACAGGATGCACATTGGGGGGGAGGGGAGCAGCAGGTACTGGTAGGTGTAAGAAGAAGATCTGGGGCAAGGGATGAGGTCAACAGACAGAAGCTGTAAGAACTGCTGAGCTATTAGTGAAGAAGGAGCTTGGGAGATTCCCCTGATTGACCCTGGAAGCAGAATCAATTCCCACCTGTTTCTATAACTCTGTCTGCTTTCTTTAAGATGGCTCAGAACCCACAGATCCACCTCTTCCCCTTAGTTCTCTAAATATTTAGATTCCCTTAACTAGAGCTAAGAGCTGAGGGGCCTAGGGATAATAGGATATCAGTTACCACATGCCAGTCAGTTTGTGCATTTGGGGTTATGTGTTTTCATATGTATCAATGTATATGTTTGCACGTGCAGATTACTTATCAGCGTGTATTTGTATTTGCACAGGCATGTTGTTGTGATCATACACAAATGTATTTCTGCACATGTGACTGTGCTGTTTTATATGTATATATTACTGTGAGTGTGTGTGTGTGTGTGTGTGTTTGCACAGGCATATTTGGCTGTGCCCAGGAGTGAGCACCAATTCTTGATTGTGTGTCTTTGAGGATGAATGTCTGGAAGCATCTGTGAATGAGCCTGAGCCAAGGCCCCCTCCCTCTTTCCTTAACTTGTCTTATCTCTTCTGGTATCTCCAGACCTTTGACCATTTTCTTTGGGTTCACACCGATCACTTGCAATAAACCAGATTCCTCAGCTTAGAATCCTTTGATGTTTTATTCATCCAAAGAGAGACTACGTCAAACGCTAAATAAGTTGATGCTGAATGGGGTGGATGAGGCAGGAAAAAGTTGTAAAGGCCAAGAAGGTGGAGACAGTTAGATATCTATTTGTGGGGTGGGGTGGGGCGGGGCAGGGAGCAGTGAATCCACTGAGAACTGAAATAAATTGGAGGAGGGCCCTCAATTTCCCTACCCACTTTACCTAGAAGACTCTTCTGACTTGTCCCAGGTCTTGAACGTGAACCTGTTGGGCTGGGTCACCCCATCTGCTGGAACTTCTGGTCCAGGCTCCTCAGTGGCCAACCACAAAGCAGGCACTCAGTCAGTGCATTGGAGCTTTCTTCCCTGAACTTGGCCCCCTGGACACAGAGGAAGGAGGGGAAGGAGAGATGGAGAGGGGAGGAGACTAAGAATATCCCATACTCCTGGGTCCCTGTCCTTCCCTTTCCCAAGCACTCTCCATTTAAAGGGTTAGAAGGAAGGTTTTTCTGAAGATTAGGATTTGCTTGGATGCATGAGTATGTTCATCACCTAGGTCCCCATCCCCAGAGATGAAACTCGAGTATCAGTGAGAACAAAGGGATTTTTGTGGCCCTTTGGCCTTTGTCTTGGGGAAGGGAGGGGAGTGGTGAAGGAGGAGGAGGGAAGTTTAGCAAGGAGACACTTCTTGAAAGCAGCCACTCACTTCACAAGGAAGCCTTCCCACCCAGCACGTACACTTCTACACTATGCAGAGACACTGGCATCACACACCACCTTCCTGTTTCCTCCCATCTCTACCTACCCTTTCCATCCACCAAACACCCAACCTCCCACACGAGCCCAGTGGCCCTTCCCACCCAGCAATGGCTTCCTCTCCAGTTCAGTTGATCTCTTTCAGCCTCATCTGCCCAGGCCCTCCCCATTTCTCAAGGGAGAGAGCATCATGGCAGGGGCCTCATTCTCAAGGATCATCTTCTGAGGCCAGGACTGAGATCTTATTTGAGTTGGAGGGAGGAAGGAAAAAGACTCAAAAGTTTTGGGGTCCAAGGGGGAGCAAGGTAGCTGTTGTTCTGTATATATTTAACACCCCTTGGACTCTCCATTCATAGGCTCATGGTTCTAGAGTTGGTAGGGCCTTCAGAGAACATCTAGTCTAAAAATCTCATCTTACAGATGAGGAAAATGGGGCCCACTGACTTCCATGATCAAAAAAGCCTCAGAAACAGGATTTGACCTCAGGTCTCTGACTCTGAAATAACAGTCAATGTTATTTCCACTATGTGATCCTGCCTCCCTAATTTCAGCCAGGCCAAAGTGTTGATCACCCCTCACTCACACTTTGACCTTTGTCTGGCCTTTGATCTGCCCATAGGATATTTCTACCCCCTAGTTATCAGGTGTTCTTACCTCTTCTCCTATCATGCCCACCATACCCTTCCTATCCATTCTGTTTTACCCTCCTAGATTTCTTGGATCTCACCTCACTTTGCTCATCTCCTCCCTACCCCCCCTTCCTCCACTCTGTGACCTTAAGTCAATTAACTTCTTAGGGACTCAGTTTCCTTTTCACATTTGTCAAATAAGAAGGTTGGACTAGATCACCTCCAAAGTTCCTTCTGGGTATGATAGACTAGGATTCTTTCTCTCTCTGGAAATGCCTCCCCTCCCTCAGAGGCCAGTAAAGGACTCTGATCATCAGGGATCCTTAAGACAAGATGAGAATAAATGACCTGGTCATTGGCTCCTCACATGCTAAGCACACACACACACACACACACACACACACACACACACACACACACACAATCTGAAGCTTAGCCTTCCTTTGGGGGACATACCTTCTGGTTCTCAGCTCCACAAGAATTCAAACTCCTTGGACAGGGTGGGGTCAAGTAGAAGTCAGTGTGCACTCACCTTACACAGGGTATTGGGTGTGCTGCCTAATTTGATGAGTAACTGAATAGTTCTAAGAAGGCAGTTGAGTTCTAGATGTTCTTCCCTTGGGGCTGCCAACCCTGCTGGGTTCCGAGCGTCCTGTGCTTGATCCGCCAAATTGCTGGGGACTCTCCTACGTGCTGATGCAGCAAACACTGAGTTTGATCCAAGCCTTCCCGGGAAGTGGCCCTCACCTCCATTCTGCTGTCCAGATCAGGAGGCCAACAGGAGATCAGAGGTCAAAGCCAGGAGCACAGAGGACTAAAATCACAAAAGCCCTTAGGGGTCATCTAATTCAACCCATCTTTGAAGTTCAAATCGAATCAGGAATCCTCAATTCCCCCAATTCCTCTTGTAAGCAACACCATCTTGAAACTAGGGAAGACCTTCAGTCTGAGGTGGAGGGTGGGGAGGCAAGAGCTAATCCCATTGCTCCCCAATCCTCACTTCCTCTCCATCCCCCTCACAATCCCCTAAACAGTCCAACTGTTCTCCCTGTATTCCGGGTCATTTAGAATTTTCTAAATGCTTTTTTCTCTTCTCTCTTTCCCCCTCTCCTCCTTCTCTCCCCCCCGTTTGCTCTTCCTCAGGGTCAGGCATATCCCAGACAAAGGATCATCTGACCACAACTTAAAGGTTGCTTCCCTCCCCAAAGTAAATTAGCAACCAATGAAGATAGGAGGGGCACAAATCTGGGCACAGTGTTCAGACCTATACATAGGAGGTGTATCTCAAAAGTGTGAATTCAATAATCAAATGGTTGGGAAGGGAGATGGGAGTGAGAAGGGACGGGGTATCTGTAGAGACCCTGGAGCCTCTACAGTCCCCTAAGACATGCCCTGCCCCATCTTCCAGGGCTGCCCAGAATCATCCTGACCTGAAAACTCTTTGTTTGTAGAGTCAGTCATTCAGTCAACAAGCATTTATTAAATACCTACTGTATGCCAGGCACTGGACTAAATGCTGTGGATTACACAGAAAGGGAAGGGGAAAAAAAGTCTGTGCTGTTAAGGAATACAAGTCTATGAAGACAGGATAAATGGGAGATAATCTCAGAGAGAAGGTGATAGCATTTAGGGGCTTAGGAAAGGCTTCTTGTACAAGGTGGGGTTTGAACTAAGACCTGAAAGAAACCAGAGAGGCCAGAGACAGAGATGAGGAGGAGAGCCCTGTCAGTGATACTGAAATGGGCCCAGGAGGAGGAAATGAGGTCTCTGCTTTGAGGGAGCACTCTGTTTGACAGGGGAGACAGGCCAGACATATACCCAGGAGACAGGCAGACACATAGACATAAACCCAGCCAAGATTGGGAGAGAGCCTTGAATATTAGTACCCTGGCTGAGCATTATGGGAGGTGAAATCGACCCAGTAATGACAAGAAGGGTCAGTTCCTTTTTGTATCTACAGGTGTTTTGAATCATCATCTGAGTCCTTTTCTGTGTTTATGGCACCTCCCCCAGCTAGACTATTAATCCTCTGAGGTCAGTGAGTCCTTTCTTTTGTCTGTGTTTCACTCCCTAACCTAAGCATTTAGAGGGATGGACCTGGAGTCAGGTAGATCTGAGTTCCATATGGGCCTCAGATACTCACTATCTGTGTGACCCTGGGCAAGTCCCCTAGCTTCTGTTTGCCTCAGTTTCCTTATCTGTAAAATGAGGGGTAAAATAATTGTCCCTATGTCATAGAGTTGTTGTGAAGGTTGTAAAGTACTTGGCACAGTGCCCGGCACATAGTAGGTGCTTAGTAAAAGCTTTTTACCTTCCCCTCTCATAGCAAGCCCTCAGTAGATGTCTCTTCAATCTGTTGATGAATGACAGTCCTGCTCCCAACTTAGAAAAGTTCAGTCCACGTGGATAACTCACCAATTTGCTGAATGAATGCCCTGCCACACCAGGGGAGGCCTGACCTCATACTCTACTCCCCAAATTCTGTGGCCTGGTTGGCATTTTAGAGAGAAGGCATTAAGGCATTTAAGGGCATAGAGTGGGCACAGAACAGATACCGGTCCTGGAAGGAACAAGAATCAGAGGAAGAGATGGGGAGCTGGAGGAGCCTCCTCTCCTCCTTCATCAATCACTGAGAGAGAGAGAGGGAGAGAGAGAGAGAGGGAGAGAGGGAGAGGGGGAGAGAGGGAGAGAGAGGGAGAGAGATACTCCTTGATTCCCCGGAGGCCTAGGGATGAGCTGGGTGCTTACTCCCATGCCAATGGGGCTTTTCCTTTACCACATCCACCATTAGAACTCAGGGCCCTCAGCTCCCAGTCCCCTGCTAAGTTGCAATATGTTCTCAGACAAATTACTCGCCCTCTCTGGGCTTTGATTTTCTCACCTGTAAAATGAGAGGGTTGTGCCAGGTGTTACCCTGGATATCTGCCAGCACTGAAATTCTAATTCTATTGTAGTCGAATAATACAGTTGGTCTATTGTATGTGCCAGACAGTGGTATAAAGGGAGAGAGAGAACAGTAATGGAACAGAGTGCAGGATCCAGAACATTTGGGTTCTGATCTTGGCTTTTCTACTTCCTGGCTATGTGACCCTGGGCAAGTCACATTCCTCCTTTGGACCTCTCAGGTTCTTCATTTCCAAAATTAAGGACCATTTATTCTAAACTAGGTGGTCTTTCAGGTCCCCTTCAACTCTAAAATCTTGCCCTTCTAGTTTATAACCCTGAACTGCCTCTCTTAGGGCCTCAATTTCTTTATCTGTAAACTGGGCAGGGAAGAGGGAGAGGGTGGAACCAAAGGAAGCCTCAGGAGGTTTCTTACAGACAGTCTGAAGCCTTCCAGTCCAACTAAAAAGGATACCTCCTATCCCAAGCTGGTTGAAGAGGCCTTTGGAACTGAACTGGACTGGGCTGGGCTGGACTGGGCAGGACGCATTGCTGAGGACCATAAAGATCTCAGAATGATAGCAGAGCTTGGCTCTGAGGTGGCTCTTGGGATCATATCATATGAACTTTCCCTAGGAGTCACCGGCCCTAAATCAAGAAGGGACTGATTTCATTTTTGTCTTTGTTATCCTCAGCACCTAGAACAGTGCTTCACACATAGTAGGCATTTCATAAATGCTTATTGAATTAAATTGGATTGAATCAAAGAGTACCCAGAAGTGAGAAGATTCCAGGCTTTACCTACCACGGACATCCCACTGTAGGACCAGGAGAAATTTGCCTATCTTATCTTCTCTCTTGATTTACCTGGGAACAGGGGTGGGGAACCTTGGGCCTTGAGGCCACATATGGCCTTCTAGGTCCACAAGTGAGGCCCTTTGAGGGAATCCAAATTTCTTGTTGTGAAGAATATAAGGGAGCCAACACTGTAGGACAGGGATCAAACGATTCTCCTCTTTCTTCCTCCCCTGGGATTCTCTTATTCTTACCCGCTCTGGAAAGCAAGACATCCATAGGGGCAGCTAGGTGGTGCAGTGGAGATCCTGGAGTCAGGAGGACCTGAGTTCAAATCCAACCTCAAACATTTGACACTCACTAGCGGTGTGACCTTGGGCAAGTCACTTAACCCCAATTGCCTTGTCTTCCCCCCTCCAGGAAAAAAAAAAGACATATCCTAGAGCCTCACATGCATGCCTGACCGTGAGGAAGATTGGGGAGGGTGGGAGAGAAAGGTGGGAGAGGAGTTGGTGAGGGTACAGTCTCTGGAAACCCCCTTGAATTTGGAGTACAGTCTCTGGGAACCCCCTTGAACCTGATGGAGTACAGTCTCTGGGAACCCCCTTGAACTCTCCTTGAATCTCCCCACTAGATCTGGCCTCTGCCTGAGGCCATAAGCCTTTCATTATCTAGGCCCAAATCTGTACCAGCTATTTCCCACCCTTGATCATGATCAAGGAGGATATAGATATATAGAAGACTATATATCTATAGCCCTCAGCTGACCTCACCCCAGTCACCCCAGTCTGCTCTAAACCCCTCCTCTAGTCATCCCAGACTACTCAAGACCACCCCTCAATCCCTCCCACAACCTTTCTGTATGTAAGTCACTCAGATTCAATCTAGCTCAGTAGATGGGATTTCTTAAGACAAGCCATTATGGTGAATCTTTAGTAGACTTTGTCTTTTTCTTTGGCTGAGAAGGCTTGAGTCGAATTCATTAGGCAGGACCCGGTGGGTAGGTGTTTTGGGGTCTCAAGCACACCTAAAAACCTATGGTTCCCTACCTCATTTTTCTTTAACCTCATCAGGAGAAGAGAGAAGAGAAAGGAGAGTTTAGAGAATTCTGAATGACCTGGAATACAGGGAGAACAGCTGGCCTGTATAGGGGATTGTGAGGGGGATGGAGAGGAGGTGGATGTTGGTGGAGTGGGATTAGCTGCCAGTTCTTCCCACCACCCCTCCCCCACCTGACTAAGGGTCTTCCCTAGTTCCAAGATGGTGCTGCTTATGGGAGGAATTGGGGGAGTTGAGGGTTCCTGAATCCTGAGGATTCCTGCTTTGAGATCAGGAAAGGTAAATGCTTTGAGAACTTGAAGATGAACTCTTTGACGTCCCAACGACCTCTATAACCTTCTTGAGACCAGCTTTGGCTTCATCAGGCAGTGTCTTGGCTCCAGGAGAGGTGACGGGGAAGTGGGGGTGGGGAAGGAAGCAGCACGAGCCGGAAATGCCAGGAGAGTAGAAACAATAGTGGGGTTTCATGGGCCAGTGTTTTCCTTGGCCTTTTCTCTGTCTCATGTTTACTCTCAGGCTCCTCCCCTCCCTCTGGCCTCTCTCTCTCCCTCCCTAAAATGTTTCTCTCCATCCCCACTCCCAACCCCCATCTGTCCACTGGCCAGAAAGCCGGTAGTCAGCCAAGGAAACCTGTTCCCTCACCCTACTTCTACCCCCTCTGCCAAGGCTGGCTCTCCTTTCTGAGCTCCAATCTGCCAACTGTGGGGAGCAGTCTCTCGTTCTTCTGCATCATCCTGTCCCCCTATACTGAGGCTACCCAATGCAAGAGGATGTCAGAGATGAGAGCTAGTTCAGACCACAATCCACCATGAAGTCATTAGGAGAGTATAGTTAGAGTGAGAAGAATCCCACCGTCGACAACAGCTGAAGGACATCAGTGACATTTCCCCTCCCCAGTCCAGGGCCCTGGGGCTTGTCCTTCCCAACACTCCATTCTTGCCTGAATTCCCTGACATCCCGGCCCCCTCACTTCTCTAAACACTAGTGAGCAGGGCACACACACTAGAACTTCATTCTCCACATGCCTGAGCCTAGGTAAGGAAGAGGGAAGAAAGCAGGAGGAAAGGAAAAGAAAATGGGGAAAAGAAAGATGGGGGGGGAGGAACACATGGAATCCTAACATTTATGAGGGGCTATGGAAAAGTCTGTCCTTTGGGGGGATTTCGAGGAGGGGTGCTATTGGGAATTTGAGATTGGTGGAGTGGGAAAAATGGGAGAAGACCAGAAGGGACAGAAAGAAACAGGCTGAAAGGGGAGGAATGAGAGAAAAAGGAATAACAGGAGAGACAGATGAGGAGTTCAAAAGGAAGAAATGGAGCCACTCAGGGAAGGGGAGAGAGAGATTTAAGGTGAGAGAGAAAGGGACAAAGGAGAGCAGATTGTGGAAGCCAGCAGCCAACCAAGGACACCCCTTCCTTCCACTAAAAGAGGAAGAAGGAATCTAGGTGGACTGAGAAACTGAGTAATAACTCAGATTTGAGGTCTGAGCTGTGGATTTCCTCACAACAAGATAATGGAAGAATTACTATCCCCATTTTACAGGTAAGGAAATTCAGGCTCAGAGAGGTAAGTGGCTAGCCTACAGTCACTTAGTGACCCATGGAGATAACAGCCAGATCTGAATTCATAGCCTCCAGACTCCAAATGTAATGAGTGCTCTTTCTACTGAGACACGTTGCCTCTCCAAGGGGAGAAACAGAGGGAAGGAACCACCGGACCAAGGAGGGAAACTGAGAAACCAGGAGGGGAAGAGAAATGAGTCAAAATAAGAAGAGGCTGAAGGTGAGGAGGGGGAGAAGGGTTCAGGCATGGACAGGGCCAGTAGCAGATTCTAGATTCAAATCCAGACTGGGTCCCAGTCCTGCTACTTCCCCTCCACCCCATCTGTTTTTAGACAAACAAAAACACATCAACAGTGACAAAATAACAACCCATTCACACTGGGGTGCACAAACATTCACTTATTCACACACACGGTGATTAACTCTCCCTATCTCTGCCCCCCAAGGCTCCTTCCTCTAAACCCTACTCAAAGCAGAACAGTTAAACCATCCAAGTCACCCCTTCCTCTCCCATTCCCTCCCCTCCATGAACCCTCCCCTTTCCTGGATGAAAAAGAGACTGAGGGAGAGAAAAGACTACCTTCCCCCGACCCCCACCCTCAGTGAATAGTGGAAAAGAACCCCAATGTCTTGACTTCCTAGTCCCAGCCCACCCATGAAAGTGGGAAAGGGAGAATAAGGATTTGGAGCCACTTTCCTACTTTCCATAGGGGAGGCAGGGGGAACCACCTCAGCCTATACCTTAGGGAAGCCAAACACTCCCATAGGGTTAACAGCTCTCCTATTCATGGGACAAAGAGCCCTATTTAGTCAGCACACCATAGGGAGGTAGACTTGCCAAGTAGCTGGTGGGCACCGTGCCCAATCTTGCCAGTGTGCCTTCATGCCAATTTCAACCCCTTGTAGAAAAAAAAAACCCTTTAAGGTTTCTCATGCCCAGGGTGAGACAGAAAGGCAAGGAAAGACAGGGAGCCCTGGGGACTACAAAAGGCAAGGGGTCTGGATGCCAACTGGGCCAGAATGACTGTCTTTGCCCACCCTTGCCAGTCACGCTGCCTGAGCCAACTCAGGCAGGTGAGATGGTTGGGAAGAACAGGATGCCTGAATCCTGCAGGACGGGAGCCCAGGGGTGTGCTGCCGTATGAAGAGAAGCCAAACTGAGGAGAGACTGCAGAGGAGAGAGATTGAGATTGATGAAGAATGCTGATGATAAACAGAAACGAGACCGGGAGAAATCGAGGAGAGCAGAGAGGAAGGGGAAAAGAAAGGCTGATACAGAAAGAGGAGACTGAAGACAAAAGGGGAGGGGATCAAGGGAAGAGAAGAAGATAGAGAGGATTAGCTCCAGAACGGAGTCTGGAGGGTGGTGGGAGCTGGGGATCAGAGAGAGCACCACACCACACTTCTACAATCCCTTGTGTAACCTAGCAGGACTGGTCACCAGATGCCTATCAGTGGTGGATGGGTGAAAGCTGTCTCTGAGGCCAGGCAGGTGGGAGGGAGCTAGCCCTAAATGGAAACTTTTTTCCCCACTCACAGCCCCAGGGTGGAGGAGCCTCCCAGTTCTACCACTCCCCACCCCCTTGCCCCCTACCTGGACTCCTGCCTCCTATATATCCCTCTCCTCCTCCTCCTCTAGTGTCAAGCAACCAGGAGGCAGAAGGAGGGAGTGAGAGAGCAGGCAGGTTGGATTCAGCATAGCAACAAGAGGACAGTGACCCCACCACCAGGACTACCAGGGAGGGCGCCTTCAACCACGATGAAGAAGGAGGTGTGCTCTGTGGCATTCCTGAAGGCTGTGTTTGCCGAGTTCCTTGCCACCCTCATCTTTGTCTTCTTCGGTTTGGGCTCAGCCCTGAAGTGGCCCTCAGCACTACCCAGCATCTTACAGATCTCCTTGGCATTTGGCTTGGCTATTGGCACCCTGGCCCAGGCCTTAGGTCCTGTGAGTGGTGGACACATTAACCCTGCCATCACCCTGGCCCTCTTTGTGGGCAACCAGATTTCTCTGTTCCGAACTGTCTTCTATGTGGTCGCTCAGCTGGTGGGTGCCATTGCTGGCGCAGGCATCCTTTATGGACTCACTCCTGTCAATGCTCGAGGCAATCTAGCTGTCAATGCTGTGAGTCCCTGGCCTAGGGCCAATTGAATGGAGGGGGGGGGGGGATTCGGGAGGGATAGGGGGAGGGGAAGGAGGTGTTGGAGGGAGGGGAGTATCAAATCATGGTGCCTTTTTTCTCTCCACTCCCTTTCCCAGAGGGGGCTTCTGGCTTTAGTCTCTAATATAGGCCTCAATTTCCCATTTAGGAAATGGGTAGGAGGGTTGCCATTGTTGAGAGGTGGAATGAGGGACCTCAATCTGTGCCAATGGCTCCTTGGTCAAGCTCCTGCCCCCAAGCCCTACCCCTTTTCCATATGCCCTCTTCTCTTCTCTTCTCTTCTCTTCTCTTCTCTTCTCTTCTCTTCTCTTCTCTTCTCTTCTCTTCTCTTCTCTTTTCTTCTCTTCTCTTTTCTCTTCTCTTCTCTTTTCTCCTCTCCTCTCCTCTCCTTCCCTTCCCTTGTCTTTTCTCTCTCCTGCCCTGTTCTGTTCTTCTGACTGCTTTTTAAATTTCTTTTCCTTTACCATCTCCTTCCCTTTCAATCCCATAGCCTTGCCCGCATCCCTCATTCATACTTGTCTCCTGGTCCCCCATTTCCAGACTCTGTCCTTGGATCCTGTGATCTTTCTACTCCCCTTCCTTCCCCCCCTCAACACCCCAACCCCAGCAGTCCTGATAGAAGCCTTTTTCCCTAACCTCAAATCTGGCCCATAATCTCTCTTACAGTCTGAATCCAAAGGAGGATTTTCTCGGCTATTGTGAGGCAGTCTGTCCCACTGGAGAGACAGGTTTGGGGTTGGCACTGGCATTTGGACAGGCATGGATGTGGGGAGGAGGGGGATGGTTGGGCAGCTCCTCATAGAGGGGGAAGAGGAAACTAAGTACACTTGGAAGGACAAGGTTCTCCTCTAAATCACTTCGGATTTGGCAGGACAGAGCTATCCCGAGTAAATGTGGGACCTATCAGAGGCTCTGTTGCAAGGCCCAAATACTTTTTATGATCAAATGAGGTCATATTTGTAAAGTGCTTAGCACAGTGCCTGGCACATGATAGGCACTTAATGAATACTTGTTCCCTCTCTCCCTACACAATCTTAGTGAATGATTACATCTATGCATAATTACAATCCATGCAATCTATCTACAACCAGGATTCCTGGACAGAAGATAAAGCTTGTCTGGTCTGGGGGGCCCAAGTCATTTTTCAAGGCTGAGATTCAGCTAATATTTCAGCCTAAGGTCTCAGGCAGAGGCAGAGAGCCAAGAAGGTGGAGAACAAACTCGTCAGTGCAACCATGATGACTGAAGGACTTGGGGTGTTCCTTCCATTCAGTGACCCCTCACAACTTCTCTCCTCACCTGCAGCTCAACAACAACACATCTCCAGGCCAGGCCGTAGTGGTAGAGATGATCCTGACCTTTCAGTTGGCGCTCTGCATCTTCTCCTCCACTGACACCCGACGCACTGAGCCGGTGGGCTCCCCAGCCCTCTCCATTGGCCTGTCTGTCACATTGGGACATCTGGTTGGGGTGAGCAAACCAGTCTCAAGGACTCAGCTCTATTTTGGGGATAGGGTGGAGATAACAATCTAAGTGAGAGGAGTACCCATTGCCTAGGGGAAAGATGGGAATCCCACTGGCAGTCTCCCTTGGTCCCAGACTTTGGGAGAGCCAAGGAGCTCAAGGGACTGGTGAACAACCCCTTTTCCAGGCCCAGATTTACATGAGATTCTGGTTTAGCTTTGAGTGTTCCAAGCTCCAGCTCTGATCTTGTCCCTCTAGAAACTCACAGGATATGTTTGAAGAGGGCTGGAAGCTGGGTAAGAGGGAAGAGTCAAGAATCAAATGAGAAGAGTGGAAGAATTGATTAGTCCAGGATTAATTAGACAGGTTGGTGAGGTAAAAAGATCACAGAGTTGAGAATTAGGAAAATAAGGGTCTAATATTAACGCCACTCTTAACGTGCTGTATGATCTTGAATAAGCCATTCCGCTCTGCCTCAGTTTCCTCATCTGATAAATACAGGGGTTGGATTATGTGACAAGTTTTCTTTGTCCACTAAAATTCCATATCAGTGTCCATGATTGGCTGAGGGCAGGAAGAGGAGCCAAGGGTGAAAAGGAAGAAAGTTCAAGCTGTTGGGTAAATCGCTCTGGTTGCGACCCTCTCTTCCACAGATCTATTTCACGGGGTGCTCCATGAACCCTGCTCGATCTTTTGGTCCAGCTGTCATCATGAAGAGATTCAGCCCCGCTCACTGGGTGAGACAACCAACTCCTCACCCCTAAACCCATGGGATTAAATAGCTGGCTGTACAGGGGTCTTTCCCTTCCCCCAGAATGTAAGGGAGGAGGGCTGGGGGTGAGAGTTTAGAATGGAGGTGTGGGTGAGTAGGAAGGAGCTAATTTGTTGGCAAATTATATGGACTGCCCCTGGGGCAGGGGGAGGGAGGAGGATTTCTATGTACAATTTTTCTTGAAGGCATTTATGGCCTGCCCTGGGTGGGGCAGGGTGGGGTGGGGGCTGGGTTGTGGAATCTGCCTCCGGTGCTTATCCAGGCCCTTCTGGGTAGATTTTTTAATATTTGGACTCAAGTGTTTGACCTTCTATGACCTTCCCCCGTCTTCATCAGGTGTTCTGGGTGGGGCCCATCACTGGGGCTGTCCTGGCCGCCATCCTCTACTTCTATCTGCTGGTACCTAACTCCATGAGTCTGAGCGACCGAGTTGCCATTGTCAAGGGTACATATGAGCCAGAGGAAGACTGGGAAGAGCAGCGAGAGGAACGGAAGAAGACTATGGAGCTTACCTGTCACTGACGTGTGCCTGGCAGTGTGGGGAGAGACAATGCTTTACTCCCATAAAGCATCCAGGGGGAAAAAAGGGACAAAAATAACAGCAAAGTTTCCTTCTTCCATAGACGGGCATTCTGGGCTAGGGAATCGGTCTCCATGGTTACCCAGTTAGAGCTGGGAGCTAGGACTTGCTCCTGGGTGGTCATGGGACTATGAGGGAAAGGGATCTCTCTATGAAGAGTTTTCTCTCAGGGATGGGCAGGCATCAGAGCTTGGACCTCAGAAATCATACCTGGAGGCTTAGAATTCAGAACCTAACTGCAGGGCCTAGAATCTAGAACCTGTGGAACCCAGAACCTAGAACCCAGCCTATTGAGTATTCTGCCAAACAGGCCCAAGTTCTATAATCAATAGTCTGGCCTGGGCCCAACTCCTCACCAGTTCTGCCTCAAAGTGAGGGAGACCTGAATCCCAAGGAATAGCAAGGACTCTCCCTTCCTCCCTATCCATGTTCCATAGCTCCTCTAGGAGAGACAGACTGCTTCATTGAAAGACACCTTATTTATTTTCAATCAACTAGGCCAAAGGGTAGGCTGGGGGTGTATAGCGGTATTTGGGGGAGGGCTGTCCCATCCCCCAATAAATCATTAATAATCCTGATCTGCCTCCTCTATCTTTCCCTCTTTAAGGCCATTTCCCCTGAGAGGGAAAGGACAAGATATCTCCTTCTTGGACAGATAAGGAAGGAGGAAGAGAATAAGCATTTATATACTGTGTGCCAGGCACTGTACTAAGTGTTTTACAAATATTATCTCATTTGATTCTCGCAGAAACCCTGTGAGATAGGTGCTATTATTATCCCCATTTTACAGTTGTGGAAACTGAGGCAATCAAGGGTTAAGGTACTTGCCAAGAGTCACACCGCTAATTAGTGTCTGATGCTGGATTTGAACTCAGGTCTTCCTGACTCCGGGCTCAGGGGGCTATCCATTGCACCAACAGCTGTAGCACTACCAGCTAGCTGACAATGGTAGATTTTCAGATAGCAAGACTAAAGACCAAGAGTATTGAGAGGTAGATAAATTAGGTAGACAGACCAATAATACAGAAAAAAAATGCAAGGCCTATAAAGGCCCAGAGAAGACTGAGACATTGACAGAGACAGGGACAAAAGGACAGACACAGAAATAGAGACAGACCTAGAAAAAGACAGAAAGAGAGAAATACAATTGGGGGCACATAAAGAGAAGATTTCAGAATTTCTGGATTGTTCCCTTCCCCACCCCCAACTTCCAATACCGCTGAGTTCAGCTTGGGGGCGACTCCCTTCAAAGCCATCTCAAGACTGCCACTTTCTAAAGGACTTGGTATCAGCCTCAGGGTGTGCCGGGGCTGGGCAGTCAAGGAGCAGGTAGCCCTCGACTTAAGCAGCCCCTTGAGATGCCTAAGGAATGACCTGACTCCCAGGAATAAGAGACACTCCCTTGAATTGCCGGTTTTCTGGGTTTCTTCAACTGTTTTGGGGGTTATCCCAGTCTCGAGCTGTTATCAATTTCTGATTCTGGTCGCTTCCCTCAGTTTCCTTGCTCTGTTTCTCTATTTCTCTCTATTAATGTTGCTATTTTTTCTGTCTTTCTGTTCTAGTCTTTTCGTGGTTTTTTTGTCCCAGCCTCTCCTTGATACTTTTTCTCTGTGCCTTGTTTCAGTCTCTGTATCTGTCTCTCTGTCTTTGTCTGGCTCTGTCTGTCTGCCTCTCTGTCTCAGTCTCCCTTCCCTTCCCTTCCCTTCCCTTCCCTTCCCTTCCCTTCCCTTCCCCCCCTTCCCCTCTACCTATCTTTTTCTCTCTGCCTCTCTGTCTGTCTCTTTCTTCCCTTCCATTCCCTTTTCATCCCTTCTCCTCACCTCCCATCCCATCCCTTCCCTTTCTCTCTCTCTCTCTCTCTCTCTCTCTCTCTCTCTCTCTCTCTCTCTCTCTCTCTCTCTCTCTTTCTCTCTCTCTGCCTCCCTGGTTTCTCTCTTCCTGTGTCTCTGTTTAGATTTCTTTGTCTCTCCCATTTCTGATTCAGCCTCTCGGAGTCTTTCTATCTCTAACCAGGCATATACTGAGTGGCCACCTAGAACACTTATTATGCTGGTCTATGTGATTTGGCAGTCAGTGAACTCCCTCATCAAGCAGCTCAAACACAGGATAGCCCTGGGACAGCCTGTTCACCTAGGGAAGGGAGTGAGACAAAGTGCTGAAGACTTCAGAGCTGTATGGGCTAATGGGGAAGTGGGGAGAAAATAGAGAAGACACTAACAGGACCAGGAGGAAAAAGATGTTCAGCCTGAGCCCAGCCTAGCTCCCTCTTCCCTCAACAAGGCTGAAGATAGTATAAAACCTGAACTGGGGTAAGACAGGAGGAAGAAGACCTGATACAGAGGAGGGGGAGCACTTCGGCTGTATCTCCCTAGGAGTTTGGGCTTCAACTATAGCCTTCAAGACTCAGGGTAGAATCATAAGATCATAGATTTAGAGCTGGAAAAGACCTTAACAGTCATAAAGTCCAAATCCCTCATTTTATATTGCAACTGGTTCTCATACCCTCTTATCCTCCCTCCAAATTCTTGTCCTAGGGCCCTGGAGTTGATGCTAGTTTGGGGAACAGAGCACGGAGGCCCATGGCCACATTTTCCCCTTTCCCTAACTAGGAAAAGAGTGGGACTGAGTAAAACTCCAGCTTGAGGCAGGACGACACTTTGCTTGAGCACGGTGAGGTGGTGCAGCCTCAGGAAGCACGTGTTCTGGACAAAGTATTTTTGTGCATAGGAGATTGGTAGCGATATCTCTCCTTCCTTCTTTGCCCTTTAGAGAGACATCCTACACGTGATGGAGAGGGAGAAAGGGGGGGAGAGAGAGACCATGAAAGAGAAAAAAAGAATAAGAGAGATGCGCTCGTGTGAGTACACTCGCACACACACTGCAGGATTTTAAGGCTGTGGTGCTTGAAGCTGAGAACTTCAAAGGGAGGGAGAATGGAGAGAGATACAAATGGTAGTTATGAATTGTGACTACAACTGAAGTCAGTCCTGGGAGCAGTGGCAGGAAGGCTGAGGTTGGATTGTAAACTGAACTAGAGACCAAGGTGTGGGAGGGCATCCTAGGTCTAGAGAGTAGTCAGACGGAGGCCAACACAGAGAGGTGAATCTTAGAACGTGTAAGAATGCAAAAAAAAAACAAAAAAACAAACCACCATATACCCCGTTGTCTTCTTTCTGTGTTAAATAAATAAGCTATGTGACTACAGATGTCTGTGTAATATAAATACACATAAATATAAATAAAGTCAACAAATAGGATCAAGACTGAGCTAAAAAAAATTGGGATATGGGAAGGGGGTGGTGGTCTAGATCTAATATAGATTTTTCTAATTTGAAAATCTTAAACAATATCAATCCTTAGCCTAGAATTCAGATAGGGTTTCTTTCTTGCTCAGTCATTTGAAAACATGCAGCTTGGTTGGGGGTGGGTGGGGTGTGGGAGGGTTGGAAGGCTTGAACGTGGGCATTAAGAAGATATCTTCTGCTCCTGTGTCAGAGAGACCTTGACAAGACCACTGAGTTGGTGGCTTGAGTATAGTGCCATCTGGTGGGGGAAAACATTCTACTCCCTTGATGATTAATGAGGAGTCTTTCTGTAAAGTTACATAAGGTAGGACACAAGCTGGCGTGGGCTGCTTGTAAGCCTACAGTTCCAAAATTTCCCATCATATTTGCACCAAGTACACCCACAGCCTACACCTGGGTTACATATAGATGAGGAACTGAGGCTCCTACAAGTCAAATGATTCTTACAAGGTTGCGTTCAAAACTAAGGTGCTGTGATTCCTGATTTAGAATTCTTTCCACTGTACCATACTAAATAAAGAAAAGTCAGTGATGGCAGGAGATGAGGTGAAGAGGGGGAGAAAATCCAACTTATGAGTAAGGGAAACCTGGAAAGTAGTTCTACTGGGAGCTTTCAAAGTGAAACGGGCTGGCTATTGGGCTAGTTATTGGAAGGCCAGTCCTACTTAGAGGCAAGGGAATGAATGAAAGGTCATTTGTCTGAGCCTTGATTTTCCCAACCAGGCTCTTGACACAGATCCTTGGTGCATCATGATGTCACTGTCCTTCGCTCTAGTTTTTGACTAGGGATCGAGGAAGGGAGTGTGGAAATATTAGCAACCAAGGTCAAAAGAGGGAAGAGGGTAGGATGGACTTTTGACTACACTGGTGTCAGGAAGGCAGGAAAGGAATTTGTCTCTCTTCTAGTCCCTTTTTCTGAATTTCATTTTCCTCATGTGGAAATGAGGAAACACCTTCCCTGCCTACTTCATGGGGATATTTTGAAGATCAAATGAGACAGAAGTATAGAATACTGAACAGATAGAATACCAAGAACAATGAGTCAGAGCATAGAATTTGGGGCCGGGGAAAGTGGGTTGACTTCACGACCAATCTGTTACTTACCATTATGCCACCATGAGTAAATCACTTCAGCTCTCTGTGACTCAGTTTCTTTCTCTTGTCAATGAGGAGATTGGACTCATTCTCTAAGTTCCTTTCTAGTTCAAAATACAAAGGAGTCCCTTACATTTAATGCCTGTGTGTATTTATGAGTATTCTGGCCAGCAGATGTCGATCTTGTCCATTGAATGATATGTTTTAGTTGCCAGCACTCTCTGTCAAGGGCTGTTTGGGGGCCAAGACTCATAGGATTTAGAACTGGAAGCAGGGGTGTGCTGGTGAATGTTTAATAATCGGCCCTCCAGGAAAAAAAAAAAGTGTTGCATGACACATTTCTCAGTGTCAGTTATATTAACATTTTCTGCGATGCTTTCTTAAGTCCAGATAATCAACAGAACAATAAATCAAGCCCTGCTTTGTAATGTTTGCCAAAATGCTCATGCTGCAAATTTAACAATCTGCTCAGGAAAGCAGCTGGCTCCAGCCCATCCCTGACTGGGAGAAGTCTAAATGGTTATCTAACAGAACCCTCTCACAGGGGAGCAAATAGTAAAGCCTTGGCTCAAAAGAGTTCTTCCTTCTGCCCCACTCCACAATGATTCCTGGTAGATATGTAGTAGTTGGACCTGAAATCAGCAAGATGGGTTAAAATCTTGTTTATTTGTTTGACCTTGAGCAAATCATTACTAATATAATATATATTATATATAATATAACATATAATATAGTAGCTAGTACTTTTATAGCATTTTACAATATTGTCTCATTTTAACCTCACAACAACCCTGGAGTGGAGGTGCTATCATTATCCTGATTTTTACAGATGAGAAAGCTGGGACCAAAAGAGGTTAAGTAATCTGCCCAGGGTCACTTAGCTAGGAGATGGCTGAGGTCAAATTTGAGCTCAGGTCTTTCTGACTCCAGGTCCAGTGCTCTACCCTCCTAATTTAACTCTTTCTCTCAGTCTTACTGTCTTAATCTGGAAAATGGGGATAATTATAGCACCTTCCTCACAGAGTCGTGATGGCAAAAGGAGGTAACATATGTAAAGCCTTCTTCAAATCTTAAAGGACTATGGAAATGGGCTACTATCATCATCATCACCATCATCATTAGTCCCCTAGTCAAACCTTCTCTCATCTCTGGGCTTCACTCACTATATAGAGGCTGAGGGTGGGCAGGAGTGGGGATGAAGCGACCCAAAAGGAGCCATTTACTTGAAAATGTTTCCTCCGGCAGGAGCAGGCATCCTGCAGGGCTTCTGGGAGTGATGTGCCTGTATAGTGTGGAGGAGGGGGCAGCAAGGAGATGAAGAATCAGTCCTAGGCTAAAAGTGGGTGAAGAGGGGCCTTGCCACCAGCAGGGGGTGATGATATACCACTCAGAAGATCACATAGTCTCCTAGATAACATAAACACACACAGATGTCCTCCCGAACTCAAATTCGTCTAAACACATACACACACTTTCCCATGCACGTTTATGCATCAGGTAAAGATTATCCTTAAGGGACACAGATTCAGTGATCAGTGGGGTTTATGCTAGGAAACAACAGAATCTATGAAGTACATCAATGTAGGCTGCAAAAATTTGGCACCTGCAGAATACCTCAAAAGATACCACCGGGTGGTTAGAGCCATACAACAAAAGCTTTCTTAAACTAGCAAATGACAAATTTCTGCACTATAAACTCGAGCCTTAAAATATCAGTTCAACCAACAAATATATAAGCATGGAGCATTTTTAACCTCCTTTACTACCAGCAGCTACCGACACTAACTAGCAGTTAAATCTAGGAGCCCTGGGAGTGGGGCACCTTCTCCCCTCTCTCTCCCCACCCCGACTTTCACCCATCTTCCAGCCCGGCCCCCATAGCCATCATCCAGGCAAGCAACTCCTGTGGAGAAGGGCCCATCAACTGTCAACCAACTGCTATACGCAGAAAAGGCAGCAGAGTTCTCTGAAGGAGAGATGGGAGGCAGAAGGCGCCAGCAAATCAAATTCCTCCACCATCGTAACGACCATCTCCCCCCAGAACCAGATGGAGACAGCCCAGGACCCTGAAGCCAAGAACTTTGGAAAAGCAATGCTTCCAGCCTGGTGCCCACAGACATCACCCTGGGAAGCAACCCCTGTGGAGACACAGCCTGGCCACTACTCCTGAAGGTGCTACAGATTACAGCTAGTGAAGATTCAGAAAACAAAGTTTTTGCCACTAAAGTCTTTAACACCGTCAAATAGTTCCACATCAGAAACAGATATGATTTTATCTGTGGGAATAACATAAAAAAGAGGCATTACCATCTGCTTTGCAGCTGTACCCCAAGAACCATGAGACTGGTCCATCTGACTTCCAGCTGAAACCTATCGTATATATTGTCTTCCCTATTAGAATGTGAGTTCCTTGCAATCAGGAGTTGCCTTACCTTCCTTTGTGTATGCTCAGCACTTAGCACAGTGCTTTGTATACAACAAGTGCTTAATAAATGCCCTTTTCATTTATTCATTCATCTTTGGAAAAAAAAATTAAGTGTTATTGACATGTGTTGTTTTTACATTACAAACAGTTCCAGATTATCCCTACTATTCTGTGCAAGATTTCTGGTAACAGAAATAGAACAATTAAATTAAACTAATAATACAATAGGGGCAGCTAGATGGGTAGATAGATAGACAGACAGACAGATAGATAGATGGACTGGGTCTGGAGCCAGGAAGACTCATCTTTGTGAATTCAAATTCAGCCTCAGATGCTTACTAGCTGTGTGACCCTGTACAAGTCACTTAATCCTGTTTGCCTCAGTTTCCTCATTTGTAAAATGAGCTGGAGAAGGAAATGGCAAACCCCTCCAGTATCTTTGCAATAAAACCCCCAATGGAGTCACAAAGAGTTGTACATGACTGAAACAGCTAAATAACAACAATACGGTGACCTTATCTGAACGCGTATGCAACATTCCGCATCTGTAGCACCTGCCCCTTACTTCTCTGCTTTAGGGTGTTATTTTTTAATTAGCAGAAATCTACTTTTTCTCCCTCCTATCACCCACCCTATTTTAAAAAAGAGAGAGAGAAAGAGAGAAACAAATTTCCTGTAACAAATAGGCATAATCAAGCAAAACAAATTCTCTCTTTGGCTGAATATAAAAATAGAAATATCTCAATCACCTGTCAGGAGGTGGTCATACTCAGTCCTTTAGGATCATTGTATTTTCACAGGTTTAAAAGTTGATTGTCTTTACAATGTTTTATTGTCATATAAATTATTCTCCCGATCTACTCGGTTTTTCCTCATCATTTTATAAGTCTTCAAACTTGTTCAAACTGAAACATTATCACAGACTGAACTTTGGCCTACAATTACCCAGACACAGTATTGATCCATAAAAATTAAGAATAATAACAATAACATTTATTTTTTAAAGCTATTTATTTAGTATTTTATTTTTTCTCAATCACATGTAAAAGCATTTTATAATATTCATTTTTAAAAATTTTGAATTTTAAATTCTCTCCCTTCCCCTGCCCCCACAATGAGAAGGCAAGCAATTTGATATGGTTTATACACTCGTAGTCATGCAAAACATATTTTCATATCAGTCATGTTGTGAAAGAAAACACAGACCAAAAAAAAAAAAACCGAGAAAAATAAAGTAGTCTCCAGACTGACGATGCCCTCACTCCTCATTATATCCTGAAGTATGCACAGACATATATGAAAGAAATACAAGGTCGTTTTAGGAAGGAGGGTAAAGCAACTGAAGGGATGAGGGAAGGCTTAGTGCAGAAGAGGAAGGGGACAAACATTTACTAAGAATCATCATGTGCTAAGGGCTCATCTCATCCTCCCAACAAACCTAGGAGGCAGGCGCTATTATCATCTCCATTCTACAGTTGAGGAAACTGAGGCAAACAGCAGTTAAGTGACTTCCCCAGGATCACACAACTAGTACGGGTTGGAGGTCATATTCGAACTCAGATCTTCCTGACTCCAGGCTTAGCATTCTATCCACTTTGCTACCAGCTGCCTCCTAGGTGATTAGGGGAAGCATTCCAGGCATGGGAAATAGCCAATGTAAAGGCAAGACGATGGGATGTATGGTTGGACCATAGGGTTTGGGGAGGAGAGTAATGAGTATGAAGGGGTCAGGCTGTAGCAACCAGACTTCTTTATAGTTGGTCCCAGATGTAATAGGGAGTCACTAGAATTTATTGAATGTGAGAGAGAAAATGATGGGGTGAGATAGACCTGAACTTTAGGAAAATCAATGTGGGGGTGGGGGACGGCTAGGTGGCACAGTAGGTAGAGCACCGGCCCTGGAGTCAGGAGGATTTGAGTTCAAATCTAGCCTCAGATATTTACTAGCTGTGTAACCCTGGGCAAGTCACTTAACCCCAATTGCCTCCCAAAAAGAAAAAAAAAAGATATCCCTGGCAGCTGGTGATCTAGCTTGGCCAGAAGACCTTTGTGGAGCGGAAATTTACCAACTCTAGAGGCAAGGCATTGCATTCAGGGACAGTTTTAGTTGCCAGGGAGTTTTTCTTGACATCAAGCTTAAATTCACTTCTCTGTTCCTAATTCTATGTGTTGCTCCTAATTTTGTCCCCTCCTCTACATCACAACTCTTCAAATACTTTAACACAGTTGTCATGTCCCATCGGAATCTTCTTTTGTCCAAGCTAGACATGCCTAGGTCTTTCAACTGATTCTCAAGTCATGAACACAAGGCCCTTCACCAACAGTGTGACTCTTAAATCGTTCCTTTTTTTTTTTTGAGGCAATGGGGGTTAAGTGACTTGCCCAGGGTCACACAGCTATTGTCAAGTGTCTAAAGCTGGATTTGAACTCAGGTCGTCCTGACTCCAGGGTCGGTGCTCTATCCGCTGCACCTAGCTGCCTCCTTTAAATCTTTCTTAAACCATGGTGGCTCGAACTGAACATAATATATCAGATGAGGTCAGACAATAACGGAACACAGTGAGATTATTCCCTCCATGTTCCTGGAAGTTATACCCTTCCTAACACAGTCCAAGATTACATAAACTTTTTTGGCTGCCCCATTACGCAGTTGTCTACCGTTGAGCTCTTGCAGTCCTCCGAGATCCTCAGATCCTTTTCAGAACAACTGCTGCCTATCCATGCTGCCTCCATCTTATATTTGTGGAGTGTTTTTTTTTTTGTACCTAAGAGCAAGATTTTACATTTATCCCCATTGATTTTCATCTTAATAGCTCAGAGATAATCACTGAAACCACAGGAACTGTTCATATCCCCCTGTGAGAAAATAGAGAGAAAAGAGAAAGGGGCTCAGAACAGAGGCTTAGAATATACTCATATTTGATGGGTCAATGAATGAATTTTTAAAAGCATTTATTAAGCACTTACTATGCATTAAGCGCTCCTTCCAAGTACCGTTCTAACAATAGAAGATGACATAGATAGGGAAGGGCATTTTGGTCTTGAAAATCGAAAGGATGGTGAATAAGGAGGGTCGATTCAGGAATCTCTTCTAGAAACAATGGCTGAGTTGAATGGAAGATGTTTCCATAACTGGAGAGCAGAGGAGGCTAACAGATGGATAAGAAGGCTGAGGCAGAAGAGAAGAAGGCCTAGAAGTAGAGAGTTAAAAGTAAAGCATGTCTGGGTCAGCCTGAAATAGTGGGTTAGGTGGACAGTCATCAGTCAGAACAGCAGGACCCTAAGGCATGATACAGATGATGAAAAGGATCCATCAAACAGGAAGAGAAGAACCTGGAAAGAGCAGTGTCCCAAAAACCCAGAGGGAAGAGTGTGCAGGAGAGGGGGTTCAACGGTGTCAGATGCTGCAGAGGTCAAGAAGGCTGACGATTTTGATCAAGACTATGATCCAAGACAATTCCAAAGGACCCATGATGAAAAACGCTCTCCCCAGACAGAGAACAGATGAACTCTGAGTGAAGATTGAAGCATACTTTTTTTAACTTTCTTTTTCATGTGCGTGTATGTTTCTTCTGCGACATGGCTAATATGAAAATATGTTTTGCATGCCTTCACATGTATAATTGATCATCATGTTGCTTGCCTTCTCAATAAAGGGAAGGACAGGAGGGAGGGAGAGAATTTGAAACTCAAAATTTGGAAAAAAAATGAACCTTAAATTTTTAAATGTAATTTGGAAATGTTCAACTATATGTATATACATATATATATGTATATACATATGTGTGTGTGTATTTTAAAGAAGGCTAAGGACTGAGAAAAGGCCATTAGATTTAACAATTAAGAAATCATTGGTAACTTTGCAGAAATCAGTCTCCATTGAATGATGAAGTCAGAAGCCAAATTACAGAGAGTGAGAGGAGAGAAAACAGAGACTATAAGAATAGACAGCTTTTTCAAGGAATTTGGCTAGGAAAGCAGAGAGGATAACAGCTAATGGGGAAGTTAGGATCCAGTGAAGAGTTTTTAAAGAGAGGGGAAAAGTCAGAGTGTGCATGTAGGTGCTAAGTGGATATGAAGACTGAAGACTAGATAGAGAGAGATGATGATAGGGGGGGGCAATCTACTGGAGAAGACAGGAGGGGATGAAATCAATACACACACAATTCACAAATATAAGCTTAGACCCATACCAACAGGGCTGCATGCACTCACACAAGCACATATGGGCACACACTCTTTCTCAGAAATTATCAGCACTTATACTAAACAGGTATAAATCATGCTTGCATATTCACTTGTCATGCACACAAATGTGATTAAATATGTTCATATACACACAAGTATGGCTCCATGCAGTTATAAATGCACACAGATTCAGAGATACAAGGACACATGAACCACACACTGTGCATGGCTACCAACAGTCATACATATGCACAAATGACCGGATATATGCCTAAGTGACTCAGGCTCACTCAGGTGCCGCTTGAACATGCATGGCCACACACTTATGCTTCTGTGTGCCCACACACATGTTCTCTCTCTCCCTCCCTTTCTCTCTGTCTCTCTCTCTGCCTGTCTCTCCATATCTCTCTCTTTCCATCTCTCTCTCTCTCTCTCTCTCTCTCTCTCTCTCTCTCACTTTCCCCAGTATTTGGTCTCCACTTTCCTAGGAAGATCTACATGTGAAGGTCAAGAATGAGATCCTCAATTTGCCCTCCTATTATTTCTTCTCTGTCTCCCACTTTTCTGAGCTCTTCTGCTTCAAACTTAATCAGAGAGCTCTTCCATGGGGTAGCTTTCTAGCCATACTGTTTCGTTGTCTTCTCCCAATTCCAAACATAAGCTCAATTCCTCAACCAATCAGGAGAGGAGTCAGGAAATACATCTCTGTGTAGACTCAACAATTGTACAACTAACCAGTCTGGCCAGGGAGAAAGTTAAGCGTGGGCAACAAATAGTGGCATCTTAGCTACCATCCCATGGGTGACAAGTAGGCTCTGGACCTTGCAGAGAGTGCTGGGGCTGGTTAAATACTAGAGGTAATATGAATGGGGACAACTGAGGTGGGATAAAGAGCAGTCAACTGCCCACCTGACCTTTGCAGGAATAGGGCCCCGTCCCATTGCCAGCGGGATAAAACTCCACAATAATCCTGTTTGGACATTGCTGGATGCCAAGAGGAAGAGAGGTTAGGCAGAGCAATGTACTTAATTTGAAATACTCATGACCTTCAATGTCCCCTCCAAACCTCAGTCAGTCAACATAACATTTAATAATCACCTACAATGTGCCAGGCACTCTATTTTAGCTGTGATTTGAAGCAACCCAGGGAAGCCAAGAGTCAGAGATAAGGAACTCCTCTCTCCTCTGTATGTATTCGTAGCACTGTCCCTGGGTAAGTAAATTGACTTCTTCTAAATTTCTCCTTCTATCCAGGCACATTCTTGGGTGAGGCAGGAAAGAAGAATCGAAGAAGGAGAGAGGTGGCTTCAAGGCCTTTCTGGGGCAGCCTCCTGAATCAAATGTCTCTACAACAGCTAAGTGTCTCTACCAACAGTTTTTTACATATAATCCTAGATGCTATCTTCCTGTTCACTCCTACTCCAGTCCTTCACTTCTTCAAGGTTGGCTCAGAAAACATAGTGTTGATTTGCATAATAATTTGCATAGACATTGCATGCTCAGAATTTACTATACTCTTCTACCCATGCCAGGCCTCCACATCTTACCCCTCTCTAGGGGGTAGGACTTTCCTTCCCTGCAGGACCCCAAACCCAGCTGAGTTCAATGAAGTCAAATCTAAGAAAAACTTGAGCTGAGTTTGGTGTCAGTGTTCTGGACCTGACCCGTAATTCTGACAGGCCTCAAGATCAGGAGAGCCTACTGGGGAGTGGCAGTTATACGAATACCACTCTTGACTTCCCACACTTAAAAAGACCAGTCACCCAGATCCCAGCCAGTCTGACCAGAACATTCCACCAAAGGGAGACAGACAGTGAGACACAAAGAACAAGGAAGACAGAAACTAAATCAGAAGCCAAACAGGACAGAGACACAGGAGGAGGAAGAACTAGAGAAACACTGGATGAAGGCAGGAGAGACTTAGAGATACAGTGAAGAGAGTGAGAGATAGGGAGATAAAGAATAGTGTGAGGAGCCTGAGAAAGTGAGACAGAGGTGGGAAAAGGCAAGGGAAGGGGCAGAGACCACCTGTTCAGGGTGAGGATGTTGGTCTGTCGGCTCTGGGCGGCAATTAGCCGGGCCCTGTTTGCTGAGTTTCTGGCAACAGGGCTCTATGTATTCTTTGGTGTGGGCTCAGTCTTGCGCTGGCCCTCAGCAATGCCCTCTGTGCTCCAAGCGGCTATCACTTTCAATCTGGCTACAGCCATGGCCGTACAAGTCACCTGGAAGGTGAGTGGGGCCCATGTCAACCCAGCTGTGACCCTGGCTTTCCTGGTGGGCTCCAATATTTCCCTACCAAGAGCCATAGCCTATGTGGTAGCCCAGCTTGCCGGGGCCATTGCAGGAGCTGCTCTGCTTTATGGAGTCACCCCAGGGGACATTCGAGAAAGCCTCGGAGTGAATGTGGTAGGTACCTCATCAAGGGGATGAGGGGATAAGGAAGAGGGCTATACAAGAGTAAGGGAGCTGAGCAGAAGGAGGCCTAGGGGTGGGGGTGGGTGGGAAAGGAACAGTCCAGGAAGCTTAATGGGGATAAGGGAAGGGGACAAAGATGTGATCATCATTGCCAATCATATAATCATAAGATAAAAGAATTTAAGTTATGGAAGAGATCTTAGAAGTCATCTAACACAAATCCCTCATTTTACAGATAATGAAACTTGAGGCCTAGAGAGGTAAATATTTGTTGAGTGGAATGTTTGTATAAGATCCTAGGCTAAGTGGGCCTTGTGGGAGATATATTGAAGATATGGGGTTAGAGGGTAGGAAAGGAGAGGACTGGAGGTTGGGAGAATTTCTATTAAAGAGAAACACAGAGGAGAATATAAGGGAAGATAAAGGGGACAAAACGACCAGGGATATGGGAGAAAGATTGGGGAGTGTTGGAGACCCTCCCCCATTGTACCAATCAGTCTTGTGCTTTCCCATTCTTCAGATCTTTCCCTCCTGAATCTTTCTCTCCCCTTTCCTCCCTATTTTCCCAGTTCTTGCTAGCACCTGTCTGCCCCAATGTCCCTCACAGTACAAACCTCCCTCCTTTCTTTTCTCCAACCTTCCCAATCTACCTATTGCCCCAAACTCCTTTCTTTTGTTAATTCCCTTTAAGGACCTCTCCAGACTCAAGTCCCCAACTTATCTGGAACCCATTTTCCTTCCTAGACCTGCTCCTTCAAACCCAAACTGGGACCTTTTGGGCCCAGAATAGCCCGTGGTGGCTCAGAGTATATTGGGAGTGGAGTGAATGAAACTTCATACCCACCAGTTTATTAGATCCTCAAAACAAGCCTGTGAGGCAAGCAGAGTCCAGTTCCAAAAAGAATCAACTGTGTAACTTTGAGCAAATCACTCCTTCTCTCTGGTTCTCAGTTACCTTCTCTGTAATGTCACAGTTCCTGGTGGACAGATTAGGGGTGAGGGGAAGTGGTAAACACTAGGGAAGATGGGAAGATGTATCCTGGTGGGTGACTATATTCCACCTTCCCTTGGAAGGACTAAGTCCCATTCAGCTTTAGACCTGCTTTAAGGGTATTATCTCCATTTTAGAGCTGTGGAAACCGAGGCTGAGAGAGAAATTATCTGACTTGTCTAATGTTACATAATGGAATCAGGAACAGAGCTAGGACTAAGCCCTCGGCCTCCTGTCTCCTGTGTCTTTATTTATTCTACTACATCACAGTGCGAAGTGATATATGACTCCTATTTCCTCCCCATACTTGGGTCTCTTGCTTCCCTGAACCCTCAGAGCAACACACGAGATAGTAAGTAATGACAGAAGATAGTAATATCTCATTTGATCCACATATGTACAATGTATACAAATATGGGCATTGACACACAGCTGGGGGAATATGTGTGTGTGCAAGCACCCTGGGCCCCCTGTCCCTCAGGTCCGGGGCAGTGTTTCCTCAGGCCAGGCTGTCGCCGTGGAGTTGGTGCTGACCCTACAGCTGGTGCTCTGTGTCCTGGCTTCCACCGACAGCCGCCAGACCCCAGGCTCTCCTGCTGCCATAATTGGGATCTCTGTGGCTTTGGGCCACCTAATTGGGGTAAGATGATTCACCACTGAAGGGGACAGGGAATGAGGAAGTGGAGAGAGAGAAAGACCCTTCTACCTTGTCTTATACTAGCTTTCCTCAGCTGGGGTTGGGGGTGGGGGGTGAAGATCAGAGAGACAGAGAGCTGGAGAGATCCAGGAAAATCCCATTTAAGCCTTAGGAATAACCCCTTCCACCTCATGCTTATCTCCTGCATTTAGAGTTTCAATAGCTACAATCCCCTCTGCTGCCAAGGAATAGATGATTTGAGTAATGGGATGAGGTCAATAGCATCCATACCATGACTCAGTTGCCCTTTGAAGGAAGGAGGAGAGGGTGTGGGGTGGTGACAAATTTTCCTCAGTCTGGCCTCCTGTGAATGTTATCTTCTCACCCTACCACCCCTCCACTGCCCTCCCCACCACCCTTGTCTTCTTTCAGATCTACTTCACTGGTTGTTCCATGAACCCAGCTCGCTCCTTTGGCCCAGCTGTCATCGTTGGCAAGTTCTCTGTTCATTGGGTGAGGTCCTGGGGCTGGGAGGCAAATGACCCAGAGAGGGCAAGTGGAAGAGGAGCGAGTTCAGCTAGCCCAGGGGTTTAAGAGGAAACTGAAAATGGAAAGGGAGAAACAAAGCACATGAAGGATTTGTCTCACTTCCTTGGTCCTAGAAGGAGAAAGCCAAAGGTTTCCCAACTGAGGCATGCTTTCCTGGTTGGCCAACCCCCAGGCCTTTGGCCTCTGACCTGGGCTGGGCCTGCTAGGAAGTAGACAAGATGAGCCTGTTTTTGTCTCTGATTTATAGCTTCAAACACTTAGCTGTTTCCTTATCCAGCTTCTCCAGCCAGACTGGTTTCTAAACTTAAAGAGGAAGAGCCAGAGACAAATAACCAGATACAGAAACATAGAATAATTCAACTTCTTGGTTGTAGAGTTGGAGTGAGGGATGGAAGAATTAATAGGGAAAATGGCACCTCCAAATTCAACCACTTATTCTTGTGCTCTCTGCCCCTTCCATTCTAAAACTTGAGGGAAGACTCTTCCATCCATATGTTGAAGCTTGGAGAAAGTTCACTAGATTAGGAACTGGGGCACTTGAGTTTTCTACTCTGCGTCTTGGACTCAACAGGGATGTCTCTCCTGTCTGCAGCTATAGGGTTGCTTTAAGATTTCTGGGAACTTAGGAGCAGGTCATCAATAGAGAAGAAGGGAGCTCAGAGCCACCCCCATTCCCTGGATGGCTCACAGGCTCATGGATCCATTTTTCTCTGTGCCCGCAGATCTTCTGGGTAGGACCATTGACAGGAGCTATCCTGGCATCTCTGATCTACAACTTCATCTTGTTCCCAGACACCAAGACTCTGGCTCAGAGGCTAGCCATTTTAACAGGCACCATGGGAGCTGAGGAGGCGGTGCCTCGAAAGAATGACCCAGAGCCCATTTCAGGGGGCACTGAGATACCCAACGTGGTATAGAGGTCTTAAGACCCAGTCTGTACCCTGCAGTGGTGGGTGGAACAGGAGTATGAAGTGTCAGTCAAGAGTGTTTAGGGCCAATGGCAGCATGTCAAATGCAGTGAGCACCTGCCCAAGGAAATCTGGGGCACCTTGGTCGGGGAAAGGGCTTGTGTCCTGCCTTGATGTGGAAGTGAGTTTCAAGGGGGGTTGAGGGAAGAGAGGGAAAAGAAGAGACAAGTTGTCACTAACCCTCCTAGAAAATTCTAGCCAGAATAAAGCTCCATTGTGGGCCTTGGATCGCCTTCATCTCTTAGCTGCTGGGAGAAGCAAGGGAGCCTTGACCACTTACCACTACCACTTGACCTAGAACCCAGGGGGAAGTCCAGACCTTTGAATTAATTCAATATAACAAATTCATGTTAAGCCTTTGCTGTGTACAAGATATATGCTAGTCAGTGGGGAAGTTATAAAGATATATATAAAGATATATAAAATATAGTTCCTACTCTCGAAAAAGTTTAGTAGAAGTGGCACAGTGGATAGAGCACCAGCCCTGAAGTCAGAAGGACCTGAGTTCAAATTTGGCCTCAGACACTTGGCACTTACTAGCTGTTATGCCAGGCAAGTCACTTAATCCTGACTGCCTTGCCCCCCCCCCCCCCCATAGAGGTAACCATCATACGGAATAGAGCAAGACCAAAGTATAGGAAAGGTATTAGGGCTATGTGAGATTCAAGGATAGATCACTTCCCACTTTTGGAAAGGGATCAAGGAAACATTTATGGAAAAGACAGTATTTGAACTGGAGCTCAGAGGACGGGTAGAAATTCAATAGAAATGGCATTTCAGGAATAACATACAAACCACAAAGTTTGGCTGTATAAAAGCCTGGGACCATGTCTGTCTATGGAATAGCAAGTAGTCTAGTTTATCTGGAGCATAGAATATATGTTGTGGCGAATAGTATAAAATCAGGCTAAAAAAGTTGGGTGGCATGAGACTAAGGAGGGCCTTGGATAGCAGAGGAATACTTTGAGCAAAGATGTGGCAAGATTCCTGGGGCAACTATGAATGAATGAAAGAAAAAGAATTTATTAAGGCTTACTTCCTGCTTGGGACAGTGCCTTAGCATTCCTGAAGGGTATAGACACAAAAGCAAGACAATTCTTTGCCCTCAAAGAGCTTATATTCTAAAAGAGGAAAATTATATATAAAGGGAAGGAGTGGCCAGGGAGGGGGTAATTTGGTTTGGGAAAGTAGAGAGATGGTAAGTGTAGTTATAGGGCCATTGTTTGAGTTATTTCCAGGAATGACAATGTTGATTTGATTACTGTTTTCAGAATTGTAGGTGGAAGAGGGGCAGGAAGACTATGGGGGTTTGTTTGGCATGATTGGAGCAATGTGGTGGGGCTGGGGCAAGCCACATATAACAAACTGTACCCAATTAGAAGCCCAGGGCCCCAGGGCCAGAGCTAGAGTGCTAGTCTGAAGCCAGAGGGGATTGGGGGTGGCAGAAAGATAGCAAGAGAGCTATGTACAAAATGGACTGGAAAAGAGAGAGAATGGAGGCCATGGGGAGCAGTTAGGAAGATATTGCCATGATCTAGGCAGTGGCAATCAGAATAGAAACTCATGTTAGATATTTTGGACATAGAATCGACAGGATCTGGTAATGATTAGTTCAGTATATGAGGTAAGAGAAGAAAGTTTCAAAGATGGCCTTGAGGCCAGTGGCAGTATGTCAAAAGCATGAGCCCATGGCCAAGAGAATCTGGGGGAACCCTTGTTCAGGGAGAATGCTTCTATTCTGCCCCAATGTGGAAATGGATTTCAAGGTGGGGGGAGGGAATTTGAGGGAGGGTAGGAAGAAGAGAAGATAGCCTGTCACTGACCTCCCCTAGAAGATTCTAGCCAGAATAAATCTCTTGGGTGATGGGGTACATTGATGAAGGAAGTCAGAAGTAGGTCTGGGTGGGGGCCAGGAAGACAAACTATTTGTGGCACCTTGGGAAAGGTTGTAAAATAGTAGTCCCTCAAGCTTTCACTTGTAATGTGGCTTTATTTGTCACAAAACAAATACTATATGCCATAAAGTAAAATTTGCTGCCGTCAAAAAAATGGCCATTTATAAATATTAAAAAATGTCCTTTCTTGTGCCTACATTGTGTTGTGCTCTTGGTGTCTGCTATATTATCTATCCTTCATTCTAAATCTGTCTCTAACATATTTAGCTTCAGGTCCTTACAGGAGATGTCCAAATAAGCAATTGCAAATCCCAGTCTGGAACTTGGGAGGGAGATCAAGACTGATTGCATAGATCTCTACCCCCTAACACAGACATACCCCTCCCCACTGCCACACACACACATTGAACAGATCTACAAATGTTGGGGAGGAAAGGAAGATCATGAATTGAGAACTGAATATAGAAACATCACTCAGAAGACTGGAAGTAGTAGGTACTTCTGAAAACCCTGATGGAATCACTTTTCCTCCTCTCAGTAGAGATGGAAGACTATGGATTGAGAATGAAACATAGTCAATCCACCAATTTGTTTTGCTTAGCTATATTTGTTATAAGAGTTCTTTTGCAAAGTGGGGAGGACTTGCTGAGAAATGACAAGCAAGAGAAAAAAATTTAACTGCGAGCAAAATAACTTCACTGAATATGGTTATTATTGGGTGTGAATGCAATCATAGTTGGTAATAGGAGCAGAAGGGAGATAGGACTTCTTAATGCAAAGGGTGGGGGTGGGGAGAGAAGATTCCTTCTCTCCCAGCAAGTGGTGGTCTTGACTTCCCTAGGTTCCTGCTCCTTTCTTCACTCCTGACCTTGAGAGGTCCCTGAGAAAGGATTAGTAGACAAATCCATAAACTGTTCTCTAAGGCTCACATCTCATCATTTCTATGGTGCCCATCACCATGGCACCCTGCAACTGGAACACTGGTAGCCAAATCCTCCACTTGGAAAGGGGTGGGGGGGAAATGAGTTACAAAAGGAGTCAAAGGACAGTAATGATGACATAACCACCTAAGTGCCCAGGCACCTAGTACATATTTAAAATTGTAATCCTTATCATTACCAGCAGATAGCTCACAGGCTTTTAAGTGTAAATTTGTACATATCCAGAAATTGCAGTGAAGTAAACAGTAACCTACCTTTCTTTTAGCAGTTAACAAATTGCTAATTTTCACAGGATTCAAGATTAGAAAAGACCAAACGGATGGGTGATTTAACCAAGCTCATTCTCTTCCATTTTTACAGCTCCCAACCCCCAATAGGCCAGAGTTTCCCCTTCCCTTTTACATGGGGAGTGCAGGAGGGAGACACAGTGTGTGAACAACTTCAAAAAAGTCACATATTTTCAGTGGTAGAGTTCCAGTACCCCTTGTTCCTAGCTCAGAATTTTCCTAAGTGGAGCTCCTAGGGGTTGGACCAGAAGAAAAGGGAGGAGGAAGAGGATAGGAAATATGGAAGAGAGAAAAGGGCATGAGGATTAAGTTCAACTTTGTAGAAGAATCCGGAAGGTAAATCAGGCATACAAAAACATCTTCTTAAAATTTTTTTTAAATAAAATTTTATTTAAAGTTTTGAGTTCCAAATTCTATCCCTCCCTTCTCCCCTCCCTGAGATGGTAAGCAACCAGAGATAGGTTGTATATGTGCAATTATGTAAAACATTTCCATATTAGTCATTTTATATGAGAAGATTCGAACAAAAGAAAAAAAATGAAAGTGAAAAATAGCATGCTTCAGTCCATATTCAGATAATATCAGTTCTTTCTCTGGCGGTGAATAATATGCTTCAACATTAGACCTTTGGAATTGTCTTGGATCATTGTGTTGCTGAGAATAGCTAAGTCATTCACAATTCTTCATCAATGTTGCTGTTACTGTGTACGACATTCTCCTGGTTCTGTTAATTTCATTATGCATCAGCTCATGTAAGTCTTTCCAGGTTTTTCCGAAATCATCCTGCTTGTCATTTCTTATAGCACAATAATATTCCATTACAATCATATACCACAGCTTAACACAAAAAAAATCTTAAAGGTAATTGGGGGACTTAATTAATTAATTAATGTGGTAATTAATTCACATGAGGTCAAAAAGATAGCTGTGAATTCCATACTAGAGTTTGGAAGAGTGTGGGAGGTAACAGTAGACATCATGCACTTTTCTCCAGTTCCCAATGGGATCATAGTAATTTTTCCAGTGTTTTTTTTTCTTCAAAGTTTTCTAATTCCACTAAAGAAAGACAAAAGGCAACAGACAAACTACAACAGCATTTAGGCTAGACTCACCCATCCATTCCACCTGCTATAGCTTTTAAGGAAGGATCTGTCGGTGGGATAGGTTATACAGTCTTCCCTGAAGACCAAACTGTCTGCTTGAGCTGTTGGGAGAAATATAGGTCTTTAGGAAGCAGGGGACTGGATGAGACAACTCAAGGTCCCTTCTCATCTTAATAATCCATAACCACTGTTGAAGGAAAAGGACTGATTTAACAAGCATTCCTAGAAGGGTGGTGCCAGGCTCAGAGGACTAAGCTCCGCAGATGTACAGTTCCTTTGTGTGCACTCCCTCCTTTCATCAGGGGAAGTTTTTAATTAATGGTGTGTAATCTGATATGCCCCCTCTCCCTGCTGAGTGTTGCCTTCAATCAGCAGAGCCATCTGCAATTACAATTCATAACTCAACTGGTGAGGGGGAGGGAAAGGGATTGGATTTGGAACGGGTGCCATGCTGATGATTTCTGTAGTACAGGCAAACGACTACAGATTCAGGGCTGAAAGGGATCTCCGAGATCATCTTGCCCAACTCCGTTATTTTACGTATGGGAGCAAACTAAGATCCAGAAAAAAGAAGCAGTTTGGTCCAGATATGGTTCCAGGACCCAATTTTTTCAAGATTGCCAGGCATAAATCCAACTTTAGCCTTCTCTCTCTGGGTATAAAGTGACCATGACTATAGCACAGAGGACATTACAAAGGGAAAAATAGTAGATGTAGCCAAGGCCATGGTGCTCTTGAAATGAGGGGCCTCACCAGAGTCGAGTGAATGAAGAATCAAAGCAACGGTGACTTTACTTACTTTTTTATGGTTTTATTTAGTATTTTATTTTTCCCCAGTTACACATAAAAACAATTTTTAACATTTGTTTTTAAAAACTTTGAGCTGCAAATTTTCTCCCTTCCTTCCTCCCTAGCCTGCTCATTGAGAAGGAAAGCAATTCAATATGGGTTATACATGTGTTTGCATGATTACATGTAAAACATTTCCATAATAGTCATGTTGTGAAAGAAAACAAAGACAAAAGAACTCAAGAAAAATAAAGTAAAAAAAAAAGCACGCTTCAATCTGTTTTCAGATACCATCAGTTCTTTGTCTGGGTGTGGATAACATTCTTCATCGTAAGTCCTTCAGAATTGTCTTGGATCATTGTATTGCTGAGAATAGCCAAGTCATTCACAGTTGATTATCTTACAATATTGCTGTTACTTTGTACACAGTACATTTCACTTTGTATCGGCTCAAGTAAGTCTTTCCAGGTTTTTCTGAGAGCATCCTGCTCATCATTTCTTATACCACAGTAGTATTCCATCATATTCACATATCACAATTTGTTCAACCATTCCCCAGTTGATGGGCATCACCTCAATTCCTAATTTTTTTTTCAATTCCTAATTCTTTACCCCCAGAAAAGAGCTGTTATAAATATTTTTGTACATATGGGTCCTTCTCCTTTTTATCTCTTTTGGGACATGGAACTAGTGGTGGTATTGCTAGGTCAAAGGGTATGTATGATCTTATAGCCCTTTGGGTTTAGTTTCAAACAGCTCTACAGAATGGCTGAATAAGTTCACAACTCCACCAACAATGCATTAATGTCTCATTTTTCCCTCATCCCCTCTAATGTTGGTCATTCATCTTTGCTCTCCTATTAGCCAATCTAATAGGTATGAGGCAGTACCTCAGAATTGTTTTAATTTGCATTTCTCCAATCAATAGTGAGTTAGAATATTTTTTTCCATATTGCTATAGATAGCTTTGATTCCTTCATCTGAAAACTGATCATATCTTTTGATTATTTATCAATTGAGGAATGGCTCTTATTTTTATAAATTCGACTCGGTTCCATATACGTTTGAGAAATGAGGGCTTTATCAGAAAAACTTGCTTCAAAATTTTTTTTTCAGTTCTATTGCTAACTGTATTTCCCTTCATCCTCTCTCTTCCCCCATTTATTCTATTCTCTCTCTCTTTCACCCTGTCCCTTCTCAAAAGTATTTTGCTTCTGACTACCTCCTCCCCCAACCTGCCCTCCCTTCTAACACTGCCCCCCTTATTTTATACCCTTCTCTTCCTAGTTTCCTGTAGGGTAAGATAGATTTCTATACCAGATTGAGTGTATATTATTCTCTCTTTGAGACAATTCTGATGAGAGTAAGGTTCATGTACTCCCCCTCACCTCCCCCTTCTTCCCCTCTATTGTAAAAACTTTTTCTTGCCTCCTTTATGTGAAATAATTTACCCATTCTACCTCTCCCTTTCTCTTTCTCCCAGTACATTCCTCTCTCACCTTTAATTTTATTTTTTAGATATAATCTCTTCATATTCAACCCACACCTATGCCTTTTGTCTATATATACTCCTTCTAATTACCCTAATAATGAGGGAGTTCTTATGAGTTACAAGTATCATCTTACCATGTAGGAATACAAACAGTTTAACCTTATTAAGTCCCTTATGATTTCCCTTTCCTGTTTACCTTTTTATGTTGCTCTTGAGTCTTGCATTCAAAAGTCAAATTTTCTATTCAGCTCTGGTCTTTTCATTAAGAATGCTGAAAAGTCCTTGATCTCATTGAATATCTATTTTTTCCCCTGAAAGAATTGCTGGGTAGGTGATTCTTGGTTGTAATCCTAGCTTCTTTGCTCTCTGGAATTTCATATCCTAAGCCCTCCTGATCCTTTAATGTAGAAGCTGCTAAATCTTGTGTTATCCTGACTGTGGCTCCACAATAATTGAATTGTTTCTTTCTGGATGCTTATGATATTTTCTCCTTGACCTGGGAACTCTGGAATTTGGCTATATTATTTCTGGCAGTTTTCATTTTGGGATTTCTTTCAGGAGGTGATGGGTAGATTCTTTCAATTTCTATTTTACCTTCTGGTTCTAGAATATCAGGGCAATTTTCCTTGATAATTTCTTGAAAGATGATGTCTAGGCTCTTTTTTTTGATTATGGCTTTCAGGTAGTCCAATAATTTTTACATTATCTCTCCTGGATCTAGTTTCCTGGTCTATTATTTTTCCAATGACATATTTCACATTGTCTTCTATTTCTTCATTCTTTTGTTTTTATTGTTTTATTGTTTCTTGATTTCTCATAGAGTCATTAGCTTCCACTTGCTCCATTCTAATTTTTAAGGAATCATTTTCTTCAGTGAAGCTTTTGGGCCTTCTTTTCCATTTGGCCAATTTTGCTTTTTAAGGCATTCTTCTCCTTATGGGCTTTTTGGACCTCTTTTATCATTTGGCCCAGGCTGGTTTTTTTTATTATTAAATTTTATTTTATTTTACCAGAACGCAAATACAAAATAGAGAAAAGAAACAAAAACACATCATAAACTTAAATATTGAAAATTAAATATAAAGTAAGAAAGAAAAAGAGCATGTCGTGTGCATAGCAGAACATAGGAAAGGATTCAAAATATGTAACAATAAATTTTCGTTTCAAGAAAAGCCTGTGTGGTAAATAATACACCTTATGTTGAGAATTGTCCACCTTTTCTTTGCTTCCTTGTGTTTTCTTTTGTTCTCTGCTGTGCACTTTTTTGGGGGGCGGGGGGGAGGCGATAAATGTTTATTTTTTTAAAATTTTTTAATTTTTAAAAATTTTTTTTAAATTTTGCTGTACACTTTTTAACTTTGTTCAAGGTTGTTTTTTAAGGTGTTATTTTCTTCAGTATTCCTTCACCAAGCTGCTAATTTGATTGTCATGATTTTCTCACATCACTCTCATTTCTCTTCCTAATTTTTCCTCTACCTCTGTTACTTGATTTTCAGAATCCTTTTTGAGCTCTTCCCTGGCCTGAGACCAATTCATATTTTTTCTTGGAAGCTTTGGATGTAAGAGCTTTGACTTTGTTGTCTTCTGAGTGTTTTGATCTTCCTTGTCATCATTAGTAACTTTCTATAGTCAGAATGTTTTTTTCTGTAGTTTGCTCATTTCCCCAGCCTATTACTTGACTTTTAACTGTTTGTTAGAGTAGGGCTCTGCTTCTAAGGTGGAGTGCTGTCCCAAGCTTCAAGGGTTTTGTGCAACCGGTTTTAGAGATACTTGTAGGGATCTGTAACTTTTCAGTTCCTCCAAGCTGGTATGATCTAAGAAGAGGTGTTTACTACTCTCCTGGCCTGTGCTCTGGTCTGTGAGTGACCATAAGCACTCTTTTCTCCCCTTTCCACTGTGTCTGCAGGCTCTGCTGTGCTAATGCTCCTCCTCGCCCTGGGACTGCCACTCAAGACTGTGACCCAGATCCAGGTATGGGCAAAGCAACAGAGTCCTGACTCAGTGCCAGCAAAAAGACTCCTGTAATCTCCTTCTGACCAGTTGTTCAGCCGCCTCACTGTCTATGGGCTGAGAGTTCCCAAAGTAGCCACTCCTGCTCCTGATTCAGTGTCTCCCACTGCCTGGTCCTGGTTTGCTGTAGCCGGAGCTGTGCTGGCGTGGCGTGCCAGACCCTTCCTGCTGACCTTCCAAGTTGTCTTGGGCTGGAAATTAATTTCATTCCATCTTTTTGTGGATTCTGCTGCTCTAGAATTTGTTTAGAGTCATTTTTAAAAGGTATTTGGAGGGGTTTGGGGGAGAACTCAGGTGAGTCCCTGCCTTTACTCCATCATCTTGGTTCTGTCTCCAGACAGCTTTATTTTCAAAAGAGAATTGGGATCCAGAATGGCAGTGACAAAAAAGGAGCTATGGTTTCCTGGAGGAGGTAAACCTAAAGGCAGGGATATCCACAGTCTCGCTGCTAGTGAGTAAGCTATAATTCCTTATGATGGTAATACAAAAGAGGTGGGTCAGTTATCATTACCTTTTCTTATTATCCTCAATCTGCTTCAGGGCAGAGGAAGGGACAAGACACTCAAGACATACCCAAATGAGTGCATATTAGTGCAGGGATGATGTAACCACAGCAAGATAGGGTTTGGGAGAATTTCATTGAAGAGGAGACTGTCAGCAGAATTATGGAGAGAAAGAATGGAGTTGAGTTAGAGGTTAGACAAATCACAGTGAGGCCTGGGGCCAAAAGAGCTTGATAAAGCCAAAGACCAGGCTGGGAAAAGCAAAAAAAAATTAAAAAAAAACCCAACTCCCCCAAAATCCCAAGAGTAGAATGCAGATTTGAAAAACTGCAATTTCATAATTGATAACATGCTTTAAAATATAATGTTATCTATGTTTTATTGTTTTTATTTATTTTGTCAAATGTTTTCCAATTACATTTTAATCTGGTTCAAGCTGTACTCAGGAGTATTTGAGACTGCATATTAGCTACTTCTGTTCTAGAGGACCTTCCATCACTTATATGGTTTTAGGGCTGTCAATAGACAAACCTAATTTTAGGAATACCTGGCCTGCCATAGGCAGCACTGGAAAAGAAAAATTAAAACATAGATTACCACTCCCACCCCACCCCCTCATCCCCAATCAAGCTCTGTGGAATGAGAGAATATTGAGTGGACCTAAGACAATGAATTCTAGGCTTTAAACCTTCTACCCTATCCCACAAACCCCTATCAGGAGGGATTCCAGGTCCATGTGGTAGGTGATGCCAATTCTGATGTTCACAATGGGCCTCTGGATGTAAGTCAGTGACTGAGAAAAAGCAAAATCAGGAATAGCAGAGGTATAACCTGGATGACATTTCCAGCAGTCAGTGATCCTCATCACGGGTCAGGGTCATCTGTAGTAAGGTGATGATGTCATTACCCTCTTGGTTTCAGCCTGTTCCATTGCCAGACTGAGAATTGCCCCATGCCTCCACTAACACAAATATTACTCAGCTCACCAGCTAGAGGTCCTATGGGAGTGGGGGCACAGAAGAGGGTAGAATACCAAATCTTTTCCGCTTTGGAAACCTACGCTGAAGGACTGCAATCCCCACCCCTTTCTTTTTTTTTCTTTAGATTAATTTATTTAATTTTAGTTTTCAACATTCACTTCCATAAGCTTTTGAATTTTAAATTTTCTTTGCCTCCCTCCCCTCTCCCCTCCCCAAGATGGCAAGCAATCTGATAAAGGCTCCGCATACACATTTTTATTAAACATATTTTCACATTAGTCGTGTTGTAAAGAAGAATTAGAATGAACAGGAGAAACCATGAGAAAGAAAAAACAAAACAAAAAAAGACAGAGCAAAGTCTACATTCAGACTCCATAGTTCTTTCTCTGGATGTGGATAGCATTTTCCATCATGAGTCTTTTGGAGTTGCATTGCTGAGAAAAGCCAAGTCTATCAAAGTTAGTCATTGCACAATGTGGCTGTTAGTGTACACAGTGTTCTCTTGTTTCTGCTCATTTCACTCAGCATCAGTTCACATAAGTCTTTCCAGATTTTTCTGTAGTCCACCTGCTCATCATTTCTCATAGCACAATAGTATTCCATTTTATTCATATACCACAACTTGTTCAGCCATTCCCCAATTGATGGGCATCCCTCAATTTCCAGTTCTCGGCCACTACAAAAAGAGCTGCTATAAATATTTTTGTACATGCCCCACCCCTTTCTTCTGAACGAGCTGGGTAAACAATTTCATTTTCTGTCTCATGTCAGAAAGCAAGCCACCTCCAAACAATGCAGCACCTTTTGGTCCTCTAACTACTCCCTAGGAAGTTGCCTAATGACCACTGGCAGCAAGGTGGAGGGACTCCATGAGCTCCAAATTATATTAAACAAAAGGTTCCACTGGGCCTACTTTTACCCATCCAAGTGCCCTTTCTGCTGGGTCTCTAATGTATACTCTGCTGGGGCCTGAGCACGCCTCTTCTTCCCCACAGCTGGGTCAATCACTGCCACTACTGAGGGACTGGATATAGTCATCCTGGGCTGCTGAGGGCTAACCTGGCTCCTTGGCATTTCTGACTCTTTGTACCTAAGCCACCACAAGGGCCTGAGCCACAGTCCTCTGAGTCAATTAAGCCTAGAAGGCTGTTTCAATAACTTTTAAGGAAAAATTAACATCGACAGATATTGCTCCTGTCACAAGTCCCTTTCAGATCTAACAGTCTGACAGACCAAAACAAACAAAAAAAAAAGCTCACGCTGGAACTATTTGACTGAACTATAAAAATTAACTGGGCTGACTGGTCAAAGCTGTAAGCAGTAAGAGAGATGCTAGAAGAGGTGGGGAGTTGGGAGGACATGTTCTAGTCCCTCAGATTCCAAAGCTAGAGCAACTCTAGAGAGCCTAGGGAGACCAGGCCAAGTGAGTTGACTTCACTGAGCAGAAAGATGAGCTTAAGCTATAGTTTAGTTCGAGCTCTTAGTAATGAGAAGGAAAAAGCCAGGGGCTAATCAAGATGAAGCAGTGGCTCAAGTCATGCTTGCCTTGGGCTGCAGGGGGTCAGCACAGTAGAGGCTTATAATCACTTCTCAGCAAGAGGCATCTGTGTTGAGGTGCAGTCACAGGCATTTATCAAAAGAACTGGGGGGAGGGGAAAGAATGAGGACTGGTGAGAGTGGGGAGTCCAGCAGCTTTAATTAACAGGCTGTAGTTAACAAGCAGAATAGGAAGGGAATGAAAAATGATGTTTTAGAGCTCCAACTGAATCAGGCGATGGGGAGAGAGACACTGGACTGGGAAAGGAGGACAAGAAGCTCAAATCAATAAGCCCATGTCCTTAGTAAGAGGTGGGGGGGCAGGAAGACTGACCACCTAAGTGGACTTACAGACCTGTGACCTAAGGGAAAAATCCTCTCTTCACTTGTCCATGTCTTCTGAGTAGAACAGGTCAAAGAGCTGAACAGATGTTGACACCAGGCTAGACAGAAAATGCCCCTGCTTTCCTATAGCAGCAGTTGAGATTGCCATTGAGGCTATGAGTTTTCTCTTTTCTCCACAGCTTGAGGAAGGGTCTCTTGCCTGGAGCCTTCTAATCAACAAAGGCCCTTGGACACAACCAAATACAGGACAATAATTTCTTTCAGAAGAGAATAATGGTGGTGATGGTTCATAATAAATAGGCAGTAGGTGAGGCTACAGCCAAAGCAGCAAGTGGGATAGGATAGTGCCCTGATGGCCAGAGCTCCTCCAAAGAGAAGAAACTGAAATTGAGAAAGGCACCCTGATTGAATAGGTTTGAGCATCATAGCTATGACACTGTGGAAGTACCACCCTTAATCTATCTTCTCCTCCTCAGGTTATTACATGGGGGGGTCAAACAATGATTCACTCAGCCTAGTACTGCCTAATAGTATGGCAGAATGTGGATGGAGGGCATGACAATCCATGACACATTGATCTTTATTGCTCCTCATTACATTTTTTATCTTTCTTCTTCTAGATCCAATGTTTATTCTCTCAGAATTCCAGTTTTTGATTTGCTATTCAAAAAAGTACTTCCATTTACATGCTTTAAAGAGTAGCCTCTCATTCTAAAAGTGACAAGTTTGAAATTCTAATTTGAAGTTCTAATTCATACTACCCATATCCTCCACTGTTTCACACATTAGGAGTTGACAACCTATGGCAAAAGCAATTCAGGAGGGGATTTGCCACAATACAAAGTCTATCGCAAAATTGCAAAGCAAATGAAGTTTAGGTGGAGAGACGGTTCTAAACTAGGGGAAGTTTTCCCTGGGACTCCTCTCCCTTTCCCCTGATTCCAATCAATGACAGAAAAAGGGTAAACAGATTGGTTCTCCACTCCTGAAAGCCTGTTATATTCTAAGTCTGCAAAGCAGGTGGTAATCTGCATTGATAAAGGAAGCTTCTTCACTTGAATTTCCCTCTACAAAGAAAATGAAAAGTCTGGTCCAAAAAACTCCAGAGGGGTTAAAAAAAATCAACTGTACAAGTACAGGATGTCAGAAGTATTTTAACAGCAGGTCATTTGAAAAAGACCTTGGGGTTTCAATTGACTACAAACTAGTTCAGTATGTCAACACTGATGTTGAAAAAGGCTAACAATCTTAGGTTTAATATAATGTTCAAAATAAGAAAGGTAGGAGGTGAGATAGTCCCATTGTACTCTGCATTAATCAGATCATCCTTGGAACTTACCATAAATTCGTGCTCAGGTCTTGTGTAAAATGAGGAACCAGGGGCAGAGGAGGCCAATGAAAACCAATGTTTACATGAAGACTCAGGAAAGAAATTAGGAATGCCTAGTCTAGAAAAGGTTTCTTTTTGGATGGAAGAGAAACATGACTACTATCTAAAAGCATCTAAAAGACTGTCAAATGGAAAAAGGACAGAATTTGCTGTCTCACCTCCAAGGGAAAAACCAGAATCAAAAGGGAGAAGCCACAGTCTTAGATTTAAGCTCAATATAGGGAAGAATTTTCTAATTAAAGCTGTCTAAAAATGGAATGAGCTGCTTTGTCATTTTAGTGAGTTTCCCCAACAATGGAGCTTCTTCTAATCAGAATAGACAACCACTTGTCTGGGCTGAAGGTGGAAAAACGATAGAGGGCAGGACAAATTATTAAACTTTAACATAGTTCACTTGAGGTTAGGCCATAGATCAAGCCCAAATGGAGGGTCTCTGGGCTCCAGCCTTATTTCTTCTCTAAGGAAATGAACGGAGGGTGCCAGTGTCCCCCAGCCAGGCACCTCAGCTGTCAGAGTTTCCAATTACCTGGGCCATATCTTACTTTGGACAGCTTTCTTTTTCAGCCTTTAGCTGCTGGCTCAGCACACTCTCTTTCCTGATGTGGAATCCATCTGCTGCAGTGCTCTGCTCAGAAGAGACAGCAGATAACCCTGCTTTCCAGGACAAAAGTAAGAAAACCAGCCAAGATAGGGACCACAATTCTCAGGTTCTGGGAAAGCTTCCTCTTTGTGAGAGGGTAAAGGCCTGCCTCTATCCACCCCCTAAGTCATCTTCCAGAGGACCTTCAGCACCGTTGTCAGAAGATGAAAAGATTAGTTATTTCCTCCTAATCGGGTTTAGACAGCTCCGTTAAGCTGCTGGCTGCAGGCAGTGCCTGTTAAAGCAAGCAGCTGGAAAAGGCTTAGCCCTTTAATGCCAGCAGCTGTATTACTACAGTGTGGATGCTCTGCTGAGAGGCTGGACTCTGTCCAGCAGCATCAGGCATTTAGCCCCAGTCAACGTGTATTAACCTGGGAGGAGAGAGCAGCCAGCCCTTTCGGAGAATGGAGAATTTTCATTTACGTCACCTCCACCCCTAGGCTTTGCTTTGGAGCGAGAAAAAATAATCCTAGCTCTTTTTTCCCCCTCTCTCATCCTTAAATGAGGAAAACTGAGCAAACATCATCTACATAGAGGCAGAGCTCTCTATGGTAGGAGCTGTTTTATCTTAAAAATCTGTCTCAGTTTTTTTTCTGTTGTCTATTGACAGAGTGGTTTGTTAGAAGCTTACACAGCAAACATAGACCTTTCACCCACTAACCTAACCTCCTCTATTCACTCTCCCTTCCCTAAGGCTGGCTTCTTCCTTTCCCTTGGTCCCCCAGCATTCTTCTAATGACTAAAATATTCCTCTGATTGTCAGAAGCTGGAGAAGGGGAGGGGGATGGGAGGAGAAGACACAGAACAGAAATAAAAACAGGCTTCCCTGACCCCTTCACTTTCTCCTTAATTCAGAATCCCTCTCTTTAGATAGCTCCAATCTCTTAGGCTGATGGAGACAGCTCAACAGTCCTCCGAAAGCCCTGGCACAGAGTAAGCCACTGAAGAGAGATCACTCAAAGACTTCTTACTCAAAGCCAGATGGTGAGTATGAGACAGGGTAAGAGCTAATGCTACTCAGGGGGAAAGCCAATAAGCTAATCTGCTGACACATTCTAGAAGCAGCCTGATGGCTTTGGCTTAGAGGCTCATCTGCACTTGGCTCTAGCCTGTGTGGCATACAGGGTACACAGAAGTGACCATAGAATCCTACTGCCAAGAAGGGACCATAAACACTCATCTAGCCCATCTCCCTGTCTTCATAAAGGGCCATACCTAAACCACCCTAGACAGGAACATCATTTGTTATTGCTATTTGTTTGTTTAAAGGTGACTACAGTTTCCCTTGGTTCTCAATCCTAATGCCAAATAACCCTCACTTGTCAGAAAAATTTTAACTGCTCTATGAAATGAGCCCAGCCTCTACCTAGAAAACACAAGTAGTCAAAGGACCTAAACAGTTTTCACAGAAAACTGACAACATAATCAGAAAAATTTCATTAAAATTAAATTTTTAAAAATTAAAATTTTAAATTAAAAAAAATTAAATTTAGCCACAGGAATGGCTAAACGAATTGTAGTGCATGAATGTAATGGAGTATCACTGTGCTACTAGAAACAATGAATATGATGACATATAAACAGATGCAAAGTAAAGTAAGCGAAGCCAAGAAAACAATATGACTACAATATAAAGGGAAAGGATAACAACCACAAAACCACAGAAAACGAATGCTGCAAATTATAAAGAATAAACATGGCTGGAAGAGATAGAAGATGCTCCCATCCCACCTCTTGCAGACATGTTGTACAAGTGTTGCACATCACACTTATTTTCAGATTTTTTTGAGGTATTGATTGGCTATGATGATTTTCTCCTCCTTTTTCTTAAAAAAAAAATGCCATTATATGAAGTGGCTCTTTGAAAGCAAGAGATATAATGGGGAAAACTGTGGTGATATAAAAAGAAAAAACAAACAAACCCCACAAACATTTCTAAAATTAATCAATTAAAAAAAGAAAAAGAATTAAAATTGAGAAAAAACCGAATGCTGCAAATTAAGGACCAAGCTTGGTCCCCAAGGAGATTTGAGAGGATACCTTCACCTCCTCCTCTGCAGAGGTGAGGGACCTTGAGTATGGAACAATGCACATAATATCAGATGTGTTGATTGGTTTTGTTGAATTTTTTCCTCTTCTTTTTATTAATTCTTTGTTATATGGGATGTATATCTTGGGCGCTTGGAGAGGAAGACAGGGAGGGATAAAGGGTAGTATTACAGGTAGTATAAAGACAAAAGATGTCAATAAAAATTTATTTTTAAAAGAAAAAAAATCAAACACTTCACACCTTTCTAAGCAAAGATGCTAAAAGCCAGAAAAACTCATTCATGTAAGGGCTGTGGGGCTATTTGCTGTTAGTGGAGTTGAGAATTGGTTCAGCCATTTTGGAAAACAATTTGAAATTATACAGTAGTGGTCACTAAAAATGACTTTAGCTATTCCCAGCAATACAAAGATCCAAGACAATTGCAAAGGACTTATGTTGAAAAAAGGCTATCCATCTTCAGAGGAATAATTGATGGAGTCTGAATGCAGATAGAAACATATTTTTTACTTTCTTCATTTTTTTCATGTTTTGTTTTTTGATCTGTGTTTTCTTTCACAACATGACTAATGTGGAAATATGTTTTGCATGACCATACATACATAATCTATATTGAATTGCTTGCCTTCTCGATGGGAGGAGGGGGAGAAGAGAAGGGAGAATGTGAGAAAATTTAGAATTCTAAAAGAAGAATGATAAAAATTGTTTTTACAGGTAATTGGAAAAATATTTTTAAAAATAGTCACTAAATTGCTAATATCATTTGACATACTAATCGATGTATATCCTAATGAGGTCAATTGACAGCAAGAAAAGATCCACATGTACAAAATTAAAATCTGGAAACAAATTCTCAACAGGGAATGAACCATGGCCTATTAACATAACAATATTACTGAACCATAAGAAAAGACAAATAAGAATTAAGAGAAATGTGAGAAGACTTTTATGAAACTATACAAAATGGAGAAAGTATAGTGCTTCTGGTGGTGATTACAGCAATGTAAATAAATCCAAGAATGAGGCCAACAAGACTCTGGTCAAATACAATTGATGATGTTAGCATATCACCAAAATTAAAAGGGACACTTCTGCAAGAGCTATGCCACCAAAGCTCAGCTGCTGTTTCACTCTAGAACTTCCTTCAGTGACAGACTCTGGTGCCCTACAAAATCCCTCTGCCATGCTGGTTCTTTTCTCCCCATTTGTTCCTTTTGAAAGATGTGCCTAGCTTGGCTATGCTTCATTCCCCTCTGGGCTGTGCTTCTGAGGACTTTGCCACCATGCCCTCTGTGAGGGTGTGTAATGTTATTGCGGAGGGAGGGTGTAAGATCTTCCCCCACCCATTAATAGGCCTCATGTGGAGCCCATTAAGGGAAGCTTGCTTATAGGAAGGCTTGTACACCTTTTGTTAATTTCTAATTAGGCACTGGCCTAAAGAGTAGATATTGTGAGAAGTGAGCTTTTGCTTTGGGGGATCACTTATGAGAAAGATGTTGTGATTCCCTGGTAGAGACTCTGGGTGGCTGTATGTTCAGAGCTCCCCAACTCTTCAGAGGTAGAGGCTCTCTCGATTCAATGGTGGATATAAAGCTTTGATTCAGGCAGTAGAACCCTGTCTGTTGGTCTTTATTTCTCTTTGTATTTTTTTTCCCATGTAATTAAGGAAGATCATTGACCCCTTTTAAGCTGCAGATCTAAGAACCTGCACTAGCAGCCATCCTGGGTATGCCAATGTGGTTGCTGTTACATATGGCATAGTCAGCAGGATCTGCAAATTAAAAGGAAAGCATGGGGCCTGGGATACTTGTTCACTGTTTCCCAGTTTTGGTGACTATGGTTCTGTGGAGCCCCAGGAGCAACAGCGGCCTGAGGGGAAACATGCAAGTAGCAGTGATAGGGCAAGTTTCCCCAGGTGCCCAGAGCAGGGCCCCTGAGAGATAACTTCTCCTTCCCCCTCCCTACCCTGTTAGCACTCCTGAGTAGAGAGGTAACAGCTCTGAGAGAGAGCAACAGCTGTGGGAGTAAAACTAGCCTGTAGGCAGTGGGGATGGCCAGAACCAGGGCTCCAGTCGATTAGTCCAGCTCCTGACTATGCTGGAGGGGTGTATACCCTTAAAGGGTATTGTATTCAAAACCCAGACCAGAGCTGAGGGAGCCCAGTAGCAGGAACGGAGAACTGCCTGCGAACCAACCCAGCAGGAGAGGTTGGTGAGGTGAGAGAAAAAGCAGGGAAGGCTGCAAGTACCAACGCAGTGGGAATGGAGAGCTGCCTGCAATGGGACTCAGGTAGAAGCCAGGAGTGGTAGGCTCCTGCTGAAGCAGGAAGAACCCTGGAACTGGGAATTCAGCCCTGGAGCAAGATAAAAACTTTGCAGCAAGGTGCTGAGTGTGCTTTTTTGCTGTTCCCCTGGGATGGTTGTTTGGGACCCAGAGGGGTGGTGGAGTTGTCTATGGTGGGTGAGGGGAAGTGCCACAGACCCCCAAGGATCCCACCCTGTTGGCTTTGTTGCACAGCCACCCCTCAGGACTTGGAAGTGGGGGCTGGAGCAGTGTGGGGAAGACATACCCCAAGAGAACTTTATTTTTGAGTTTTTTGTATTGGGGCTTTGCTCATTAAAGCATGCCTACACCTGCGAGTGCCAGGAGGAACCCTGCAATGGCAAAGGGACACACCCCTAAGAGAACTTTTAATTGGACATTTATATTTTGGATTGAGGAAGAGCTGGTTGCTCACTTCCCAAAGAATGTATAAAATGATGTTATGTTTCATATTTTGCATTTAAGGCTGTGTGGCCACTCTGATAATCAGTTGTTATATCATGTATTTTGCAAATATGATGTGTTCATTTTGTGGGAGTTAAGTTGTATTCACTTAAGAGATGCCTATCCAGATACAAGTTGCCTACGTAATGGATATGAAAGATCTTGAGGCTGAATTTATTGTTAATAGTGGGCAGGGGGTGTAAGATCTTCCTCGACTATTAATAGGCCTCATGTGGAGCCCATTAAGGGAAGCTTGCTAATGGAAGGCTTGTACACCTTTTGTTAATAAGCTAATTAGGCAATGAGTCAGGTTGTGATGTCTTCTGGCTCTGAGCCTATTAGCTGAGAGTATATATTGTAAGAGGTGAGCTTTTGCTTTTGGGGGGAGCAGGGACTCATTCATTGGAAGAGTGTTCATGTGATTTGGTCAGATGAGACTCTGGGTAGCCGTTAAGAAGCTGCCACCCCCCACCCCTGCTTTGAAAACCCAGATGTTGGTGCTTCTCTCTCTGGTAACTATGCATGCATTGCTATGGTCAGACAGTTAGGAGCCTGTTGATTTGTGTTATATTCTCTGTTTCTAATTTGTATTTGCTCTAAGTTCAGAGGCTAACTTTTTCCCCTGAAATAAGTGAATGATATATGATATATTTATGCTTAATTAAAGTGAGATTGTAAACTCCTTAAAGTTGCTTTCCTTTAGAAAAGCAGATCATTGTCACAGGGTGCCCCTCAGTGACCTCTCTCCTTTTTTATGGGTAGTCTTCCCCTATAAGGATTAAGCCCCCAAGAGCAGGGACTACACACACACACACACACACACACACACACACACACACACACACACTATTTTATCCCTAGTGCTTATTGGTGTCTGGAACATAGTAAGCACTTAATAAATGCTTGTTACCTACCTGTCATATGGTAGACATTTAATATTGCTCAATAACTCCCTTTAACAAAACTATAAACTTCTCAGGAATGCTGTTTTATAGGTGGACTTCTTGGGCAATAGGATAAAATCTGCCACATCATTACTATGTTGTTTTGCCCTTTAACACCAGGTAAAGCTCCATACAGTCTATAGCCCTTTACAATCTAGATCCACTTTAGCTTTATTTCACATTAATTCTGCTTCAAGTAGTTTGTTTGGCTGACACACAGCTATTCCCTAAACTTGGTATTCCATCTCTTAGTGTCCCATGCCCTGAGAGTACTCCCTCTTCATCTCCTTCTCCAAGAATCCTAATAACCATTCCTCCTTCCCCAAAGCTGACTTCTGACTAAAATATTTCTGATTGTTAGGAGGGGTGTGTGTGTGTAGACTTTGTATAAAAACTTTTGTAGACTTTGGATAAAAACTAAACCAGGGCCTTTACTAACCAATTTCACCTCCTCAATCCTTTCAAGGTTGTGGTTTGGTGCCAGCTCACCTCCCTAATCCCCACCCCTCCCCAAGTTGTTAATGCTCTTTCCCTCTTTAAATTTCTTTGTATTTTTAAGGATACATATCTGATTCCTCCTCCTCTCCCCATCTCCTCATAGAAAATAAGCTACAAAAGTCGGTCTCACGTTTATCTTTGTACTCCTATGGAGCAGATCCACAGGACATATATCTTGCATAGCTACTATAGCTGGACAATGAGCCAGGACCAAGACTGAACAGGAGAGAGGAGAGCTGTATTGTCTCTAGGAAATAGCACTACCTTTTAATAATCCCAGGCTTCTCCCTGAAACAGGAGGTCCTTGAAGCACGCACACTCACCTCACCAAACCCATCTCTCAGGAATGCTATATGATTGGGAACTCTTGAATACTACAGATTTAATATTTAGGGTCACTCCAAAGGGCAATGGAGAGATCCACGGTGGGTGAATGTGCTGCAACACTCAAAGAATTGTGTAAGAGAATCAGTATCAAAGACATCATAGCTTATGCCCAGAAAAGGGATACAACAGTCATGAGGGTGAACCACATACACCTGATGAACGGATGTGCATAATGTCAAGAGATAGAAAGAAAAGCACTCAGCACATTGGATTTATGGGAGGACAAGTACAAAAAAGATACAGAATAAGAAGGCGTGGCTATGCTGGGATCTGCACTGTTGGAGGGTATACCTTTATCAGTGAGATCACAGATCCAATGAAATATCCTTCTCTGCCCAGGAACTGAAATCTAAATACCTGTTCAATCGAAGTTTGAAAGTTAATCTTTGGAGAACTGAGTGGGAAAATGAATTACATGCCTTCCCCCTGAAACCCCCCCCCCCAACTTGTGAATCAAGAGGAAACAGCTGCATTGCCTTTTCATTTGTATAAGGAGATCAGATGAGGTCTAAGGTTCCTGACTTATCCAACACCCGTGTAATTATGGGTTACCAGACCGTAAATAAGTCCCTCCTCCCTGGATGGGACCATTTCTAACTTACACTATTGCCTGGAAGACTAGGGAGACCACTACTTTATACCGTCTTTTTGTATTGACCCCAACCACAGCACAAAACACCTAACTACACAAGTTTTGAATGAATGGGAGGGATGACAGGTTACTCCATTTGGCTAGCAGTGAAAATGTAATAATACCAGACCTTAACTAACTCTCCTTTTCTTTGACATGTGCTAACCTACTAATCAAAGAAAGCACAGCTGGCTTTCTCTGCTCCCTCCCACCCCCTCTGACCAAGGCCTCTAAGTTAGTGCTCTATGGGGTGGAGTGTGTCCCTAAGAAGGGATGAAAAGCCACAAGGGCTATATTGTGACAAAAATAACAACCAGGTTTCTATTTCCTAATACTTTTGGCTCATTTAAATAGTTGATCCTTTTATTTCTGCAAAATTATAAACATCTATGTGGAAAACGGGTAGCTCTGGCTATAACATCTACCACTACATGAGTACTCACTGTATGTATAACACACTATTACCCCTTAATTCGTTGAAGCAACTTCAAAGGTTTTGGGCACAACTGTTTCCTAAAAATGCCATTAAATTCACTGACCCAGATACAGACAAGGGTGTATAGTTTTTACTTGGTGGTAAAAAACCAAAACATATCACAATAATTTTTAGAAGTGTAACAATTATCTGTCTGTATTTATAAATTATGTTTATTATTATTTTATTTATTATTATTAATTTTATTATTATCTTATTTATTATTTAATTTTATTTATTATTAAATATTATAAATTATTATTTACCTGTGGGAGGTAAGGAAGAAGTAATGAGGGGTGGTGAAAAATGTAGAAAAGAAAAAATTCTTGAAGTCCCTGAAAAGCCTCCCAGCTAAAGGACAATATGGAAATATGGAAAGGACAAAACTCTCAGACTACAAGGTTACTTTAACATCAAGCTTGTATTCTGCTTAAATGAATAGAAACCACCAACAAACACAGCAAGAAGGTATGAGCATCTAATAAATTACACAAACTGAGCTATTCCCATTTATTTCCAAAACACATCAGCAAGAAGGAACAATTTTTTTAAACCTCTACCCCACCCCAACCAATGACCAAGTTCTTAAGTGGCTTTTCTACTTGCCCTATTTATACTAAAAACATAATGAATAATGTCCCCAAACTTTGGTGGCTTAAAAGCTTCTTGTTCCAGTGGCTAGAGCCTGAGTCATCATACCATTATCATAAAAATCACATTTATCAAGGACCTACTATGTGCACAGTTCTAATATGGGCATTAAATTTTTACCAGCCTAATTTCTCAAACCTGGACTGTTACATTTGGAACAGTCATGCTCAGACTCTAAAGGCAGATTTGAGAAAGCCCTCTCTCTATTGCAATTATAGCAATGGGTCTCCCAAAATGCCTCTCCAACAGGAAGAAGCACATAAAGGTTGAGAATGGTTCTGCACTCATGAAAAGAAATACAGCAAGTCCTCCATCTGCTCGTTGTACTCACTCTGCAATGTGAGTTAACTATGCAGCTTGCTTCACATCCTAACAATTAAAGGACAAAGCTCTACAATAACAAAGACTCTTCCCCAGAAGCCTGGAGTTTAGCCTTTGGCCAAAACTGACCTAATCCATGGCAGATTAACCAAACACCAAATAGTTCTGTTTGACATCATTGGCTCTAAAACTCAGACCTTTGCCCAGGAGAACAAAATGCCACAGCAATTTCCAGAAGTCTTTTTCCATCTCTTTTTAGCAAGGGGCTTTGCGGACTCTCCTATAAATAACAGGCCCCAGTGAGTCTAGTTTCTCTAAGAAGCAAAGTAAACAACAACAAATAAGGAAAGCAAGGCCCACTCAGGTAAGTGAACATCAAACTCAGTTGCTTTAAAAGACTGCTACCGGAGTACAGAGGTAACAGACAGCAATGCTTTCAAGATTCTATTTACAAGATAGGACAGAAAAGCAAACCTGCAATAAAGTTATGGTAAAAAGGAGGCATCAATAGGGTATTGATATTAAAGGTAACTAAAAAGAAAACACTGAACACTTCCTTCGTAATGATCTCATAGTAAGAATGCATAATTCAGTCAAGCAAGCCCTTAAAAGCCTATCAGTTCCACATTATGTAAAATTTTTTTTATATTTTTATTACCTATACATTACATTCATTTTCAAATATATCCCTTTCCCTACCACTTTCAATGAACCGCTCCTTATCACAAAGATTAAAAAGGCAGTTCAGCAAAACTAAACAATACATCAACTAAGTCTGACAGTATAGACAATATTCCATACCCATTGTCATCTCACCTCCGCAATGAGGGGAAGGAGGTACATTTTCCCAACTCTTTTCCAGGGCCAGGACAAATATCTCTACTTCTAACTCTTTGCTGATATGCTAGGAAAAAAAATATTTTCATAGCTAAAGCTGCTGCCTAACCCAAAAGTTGAGCAACTGGCTGCCAACATTTGACACACAGGTCCATTTCCCTTTTGGTTAATGGGCCATCAGTTTCTAGATCGGGTAGTCTTGCCTTCACTAACATTACACAATCCATTTACTCCTTCTACATTAGTGACTTAAAATGCACCTTGGGGAGATAGCACAGAACAGCAACCATGGACCCTGGCCAAATCTTTGCTAGCTAAGACAAAAGGAAAAAAAAAAAGAGTACTTAGGACAAGATGGGGGAGGGGAACAACTAGTGGAGGTACAAGGGGGAACAGGGGCACGCCTGTTATCAATTCACCAAGGCAGATGCCTCTCATGCTGTGAGAGTTACCACCTCCTGGGAAAAGAGTCAGAAGGCTGCTTCTTTTCTCCACAGTTACATATTAAGTCTGAAACTGTTTACGTTCAATCTCAGATACATTCTGTTCACTGGTCCAGAGTTCCAAGTGCAGGTGCCCTCAGTTAATCATCCCAGCTTACTCCGGAGTCGCTTCTAGCAGGAAAGATGTTCCCAGGCAGCAAGTGTGGACTTTTTTTGATCTGTACCATTCCAGCCCCTAAAGATTTGCTCAAAGGTTTTTGTTCTTTTTAAAATGAAAGGTATTCCTCCAAAGAGCAAGACAAAGCTGAGTTCAAGCATGGAACAAATCTAGGGCTCAAATTTGAATAACTGTGGCCAAATAGTGAAGTAAATAAGAAAAACCTAAATGGTGCAGACGGGAGAGGGGATAGAGGAATGAAATTGGATTTTATTAACAGATTCAGAACAATATATAAAGAGACCTTTTGTAGAAAAAGGTTTTTAGAAAAAAAAAAAGATAACACACATACCAGAAATCAGAGCGGCACTCTTTATGGGGTCAAAGAATTGGAATGAAAGTAGGTACCCAATTAGAGAATGATTAAACGAGCTGTAGTACACAAATGTAATATCTCTGCACTCTAAAAAACAATGAATATGAAGAATTCAGAGAAGCATGGGGAGACTGATAGAATCGATGAATTATTGCGGAAATAGAAACAAAATGATCACCACTTTTTTTTCTTGAGGGGTGAAGGCAGGGCAATTGGGGTTAAGTGACTTGTCCAAGGTCGCACACAGTAAGTGTGTCAAGCGTCTGAGGCCAGATTTGAGCTCAGGTCCTCCTGACTCCAGGCCAACGCTCTACTCACTGTGCCATGACTACAGCAATTTAAGAAAGAATTGATTAATTATTGAGTAAATAGAAACACAACGACCACCACAACTTAAGCAGGGAAAAACAACACATCAAGAAAAAACATAAAATGAATGCTGTGTAACTATGAACAGCTGGCCCTAAAAAGTATGGAATACTGTGAACACTGTAAGACATGGCTGATAGTTAATGGTGCTGAACAACTTTTTAATCTTTGTTACAAGGAGCGACTCATTGGTGAAGGAGGGGAAAGAGGAAGGAATATATTTGGAAATGAACGTGATATAAAATATGAAGCTATTAATAAAAATAAGATTAAAATTGTTAATTGAAAAAAATAGGCTTCGAAGATATTCACCAGGAAAATAAACAAACTCCCAATTCATAATGAAAAAGCAGTTTACTTTTTTCAAAGTTATCATTCCAAATATCTGAGTTTGACAGACAAAGGTCAGTACAGTTTCTGAGATAGGGATACAAAAGAAACCATTTTTACAAATATTGGGATGGGTCTTTTGAAGAAAAACCCTGGGCATATATACATGTTACAGGGCAAATCCCAGCATCCAAAGTGCAAAGAAAAAAATGACCAGTGCTTACTCTGTCACATAAAGCTGTGATAATACTCACTTTAAATTCTACTCTCTTGACTATTATGTAGGACACCCCAAAAAAAGTTTATCAACCTCCAGAGGTCCCAAAATTCATTTTTAAAAACAGACTGGCTTTGACCCCAACTAATGGAAACTTCCAGTCATGTACACGACACAAATATAAGCTTTAGTATTGTATTTTACAAGGTTGTGCCCACTTAATATCATCAAGAGCTAATCAATTCATGTTAAGCCAAGCATACCATATATTTCTAACTGGCACAGCAAACTATTATGTTCAGAATGGAGTCAGGTATAGCGGTAAAGGAAATTTTAATGTTTGCTGAAGCTGACATGCTGTAAGTCCTTTCTCCCTCCTCTCCCCACCCCCCTGCTTTCATTTTACTCTAAGACAAACCAATCTTGCCAAAGAGATTGTATTCTTGCCACTACCACAAGGAAATACCTCTTAAAAAATCTTTGGGACAGTTGGGTCATTTCATGGGCAGCATTTAAACTTCAAGCCAAAAGAAACTTTAAAAAGAAAAAAAACAACCTAGTATTTTCTAAAGAATCCATCCAACTCCCACTCCTGCACAGATCTCTCACTTAAAAGTTAACAAAAACTACCAATATTAGGTGTTACTACTTCAATTGAAGATATCTATGTGTGTATGTATATATAATGTTTTAATAAAAATTCCATGCACAATTAAATTTAATAAAAAGCCTAGAGAATGATAAAGTAGTAGCGAGTACAGGAAGTCACAAAACAAAGTCTACAGTTTGTGGGCTTTCTTGCAGAGTTCAAATGCCAGGGAAGAGACAAAGCCAGAGTGATTTCAGTTGAGCATTGGAGAGGCAAAAAAGTTGCCTTGACGTCCTAGGGTGGTAGCAGACTTGCTTTTGCTTCCAAACCTAAAATAAAATGAAATTGCATGAGAGAATACACAGAGATAGGTAAAAGGACCTTAATTATAAGTACTCACTTCTTGTTTTTCATTGATGTTTTAAAAAAACCCTGAAAACATCAATAATGCCATACCGCAATGAGCTCCATTCACCCCCACCACAGCCCTGCCATAGAATCTTCCCTCACAACAAAAGAAAACAATTAAAAGCAAAAAGACCTAATGGCCCTCAAAAGACCTATAAACCGAGTCTAACAGTTTGTGCAACATTCTATACCTATATACCATACCCCACTTGCTTCTTTGGGCATCTTCTCCTCCCTCCCCCCATTCCACTGCTTCTTAGTGCTGTTTTCTTTTACAGAATTAGTCACTGTGTATTCTGTTGGGTCCAAACAAATACTCCTGTAGTTCTCTCAAATTCTTCCTGTTTCTTATGATGCCTTGCACATAGTAAGTGCTTAATAAATGCCTTTTCATTCATGCAAATATGATATAACATTTTACCATGTTCATATATCACAATTTGCTCAGCCATTACTCAGTTACCAGGTACTTACTTTGTTTCCAGTTTTACTACCACAAAACATGCTACTACAGAACCAGAACAATTACAAGATGACTACAACACAAATAAAGCACTAAGAAACATCAAAATTCAAATTACACTCAAATGAACCTGTGATTGCACCAATTCAAATTCAAATGTTTCAGATTCCAAGTCCAATGTTCTATTGTGTTTCTCTGGAAGGTGCTGCAGCATTCTGGGGCATGACAAAACCAAACAGAAGCAGGTAGAGGGACTCACCATCTTTAGAGAGCCCCTCTATAATTTGGACTCTCCACCAAACCTCTCCTCCATGACACTATAGGCAAAGACCTACAGCAAGCACACATCTCTCTGGTTTTATGCCTTGTCTGATATTAATAATCAAAGGACCAAACAAGTTTCTGGAAGATCTTTCAAGAAATCTTATAACTACGATCTGTGCATGGGCAACACCAAATTTTAAGAGAACCTTTAAGGCACTGTTGTTTTTTCTCCTATCAAATAAAAAACTTTTTTTTTTAAATACAGTGGGATCCTTGGTGGTCGCTACATCTTTTAATCAACTGCATGATGGTAAGTATGTGGTCTTTTCACTTGTGAAAGACTTTTTTTGGGGGGGCAAAGGCTGAGTATACTTTTTAAATCAAGATCATCAAAAATATCCTAAATTCATGTATATTATTCTAATAATTGTATATAAAGACGGACATATAAATGAGTAGTTGCTGGTGCCAGAGAACTGGTATGGATTTTTAGATGGACTGCTATACATGTTTTGCTTTACTATTTTTCTATCATTAGTGATTTGGAACATTTTTCCACGTGGTTATAGTTTCCATTTCTGATTTTGAAAATTGCTTCCCCCAAAACTCAACTCAAACACTACCTCCTGCATAAGGCCTTTCCTTATCTCCTCAGGTATTAGTGCTTCCTCCCCCAAATTACCTTGTTTATACTATAGAGGGTGTTCAAAAAATCTTAGTGTGGTTTTAAGCTTAAACAGCTACAACTGCATTAAGATTTTTGAAACTACCTGTATATCAAGGTAGAAACTTGACAGAATGAATCTAAGTTCCTTGAGGGTGCGTGCTTAATTCTTGTCTGTATGCTAAGAGGTCTAAGACTGTGCAGGTGTTAAGTAAATACTCATTGGCTGACTGGTTCATCAAGCCACTTTGGAAAACAACTTGGAACTGTGCCAAGAAAATGACTAAAAGGTCTATATTCTTTGACCCAGAGATTCTACAGCTAGGCATATACCCCAAACAGGTCAAAGGTTAAGATCTCATATATTCCAAAATATTCATAGCAGCATTTCTTGTGGCAGCAAAGAATTGCAAAGAACAGATGCCCATCAATTAAAGAATGGCTAAACAAACTGTATGTGAATATGATGGAATACTACCATATTATAAGAAATGATGAATATGAAGAACTCAAGGAAATATGAAAGACAGACAAAAGGATGGCTGGTGAAGTAAGCTGATCCAGGAAAACAATATACACAATGTTTATAACAATGTAAATATAAAGCATAATAATTATCCCTACCCCCCCCCCAAAAAAAACCCCTGAAAGTCGAGCAATTATAATGACCAGCTTGATACTGGAGCAGAGTTCAAAAAATGCACTTCTCGCTTCATTGCAAAAGTGGGAAACCATGTTTTACATACTGCTCATACGGTCTCTCAGACATGGTCAATGTGGTAGTTGGTGTTGTTTGGCTTTTCCCCCCCCTTCTTTTAAAATCTCTGTTACAAAGAATAGCTGGCTAGTGTAGGAAAGATAAAGGGATACATTTAGGAATAAATGTGTCAGCACAACAAAAGGCATCAACAAGAATTTTACAAATAAAAACCGTTTAAGTCCATTGACCATTTATCTAACGGAGAAATTTTTCTAAATTTTGAGAGGCAGCCTCAAGGTCAGACGGAGCTAAGTTCAAGGACTGCCTATGACATATACTGCTATGTATAATGCTGGCTGAGTCACTTAATTTCTCAATGTTCTAGGCAACTAAGACCAAGAGTAGGTGACAACCTGCACTTTGGTAAAGGGAGTTTCCTCACCTGGGAGTTCTCTATGTTTATCTCGCACATCAGACTTACTACATGTTAGAAGCAAAGTTTTTTTTCTTTTATTTCACATCTTTATGCTGATTTTGTTTGTGCAAAGTCTTGAATTTTATATAATCAAAATTGCCTTTTGTCATCATCTAGATATGTCTGAAAAGTTATCTTCCTTCTGGTTTTTATTTCTATTCTTACTTCAAAAATCTTGTTTTAATTAGGAATTAGTCAACAGAAGAAAAGCCATTTAAACAACCCTGAGAAGTCAAAGCCTACTTACTTAGGAGTACTTTTACTAATAGTAGAGCGAACTCTCTGGGATAGTGAGCTAGATGAAGGAGTCTTGAGTTGGTGCTCAGGAGTAGTCAGAGGCCCCAACAGGCTCACTGCAACAACAAAAAAATTGACATGTGAAAAGAGGCATTCTAGAGAAGAGTTAAAATTCATCTATGTTCATTTTCAGTTTAAAATATCTCATGGGGGATACTATCTAAAGAGCTAAACTCAAAAGCCCAGTCACTTCCTAGACAACACTTCCACACTACAATCTTAGAAAATGTATATAAATCCTATACATAAATATATATAGGCTTCTGATAACATAATGAATGGCTCACCATCACTAGTAACCTTAAAATACCATAGATGTATATCAGAATTATCTATCTTTCCCATGTTTATTTAAAGGATCTATTGCCCCCTAAAATGTACTGGCAGTTAAAAAACAGCTTTAGGGAAAATGGGGGAAAGTATACTACCCAAAGCTAATGATGGGCCTTAGTCCAGTAAGATATACTTCTTCAAGAATAACCCTTTCATTCAACAAAGATCCCCCCAGAGCCTTACCTTTAACATCAGACATCTGTGGTGTAGAACAGCCCTTAGAGTTTTCAGTGCCATGCACTGGGTCAATATTCTCCTGCTCTACCATCATGAACCGGCTCCAGTATTCCACTGGCAGAGATAGCAAGCGCTCTATCACCTAAAAACCCAACAACAACATTATCACACCCAGAGTTCATCTATCATCTCCTAAACACTTCAAGTGACTTTTTAAAGTCATATATGGCACAGTATTATTATCTGTGATGAGGAATCACAGCACTCTGTTGGAGTCAAGACATTTGAACATATGATTGTGAATATTCTTATAATTTGTGGCATATCCTTTGAGAACTACTATCTTAAAGGCAAAAGCTGCCCATAGCTGGTTTGTTATATGATACAGATTTTTATGAACATCATGTCTCCGACTACCTTGGGCTGACGTTTGGTATCCTGTAGTATTGTCATAGGGTCAGGATTGGGTACCGCATGAGCGACTATTGTAGGACCAAAGACTTTGGCCAGATTAGCAACATTCATTTTAGTGCTGGAACTCTCAGCAACTCTAGACAAAAGAGAATGTTAAGTCAGAAAGTATGCTATTTCTCTCATAGGAACATCAAAATACAGATCCCAACTGAAAGTAAACCATAACTCTCCACATCAGCCAAGTCCAGATCTTTCCCATTGGTAAATTCTGTAACCTTCAAAAACAGATGTTACCAAAGACACATTTGAACTGACCTCTGCAAGTGTATCATGAGGAAAGCTAATGTGTCCCTGTTGGCCTGGGGGAGTTCACCAATAGCCTGGTACATGGCAGCTCTGCTGTTGTCCTCATCTGTGATTTCTATAAATGAAAAGAAAGCACTCAGAAACCTAGAGGCTCCTTTCCCCAGACAGCAGGCATCTGGGTTATTGACTACAAAGACTCATCTATACAGTACAGTTTTGATTAGGTTCATGGCTACATCAGCCTCAAGTTCCATTAACAAACAGGATACTGACCAACAGCTCAATATTAGAAGTCAGAACTTCAAAAAAAAAAAATCAGCTCTTCTGTTGTTAAAGTACTTAGCTCATGTTCTAAAACCACACATGTGATGTCAATTACATAGAAGGTACTCAAAAAAACTTTTAAGAATTAACACTTGCAGATTCTTGTTTTCTATTGGTATTAAAGTTGACACATTAAACATCTTAGAAGAGAAACCATCACAAGGAACATATTTTTCTGAGATCCGTCCTTACCTGCTGCTTCTATAAAGGTCTTATTTAACCGAAAGGTAAGAAGTGGTTCCCTGAGGTTCCGAAGAAAGTCTTTAAGGAGGCCACATATAGCATGGATGTCATCTACTTTGCTGAGAAGGGGAACAGTTTTTGATCGAAGGAACTTCTCTTTCAACTCTTTTACTGTCCGGTCACAACCTGAGATCCTATAGAGACCTGCCTATAATCAGAAGACCCTTGATTCAAAAAAGTTCTATTTGCAGAATACAATCACAATCCCAACGATCTTTAAATCTTACCTCATTCAACCCTCGTTGTTCAATCTCATTTACACAATGGACAATAATGGAGGGGATCATTGGTGAAGTCAGGGACACAAAGTCTGCCAGAGTGCCCTTAAAAAAAAAAACCACCAGGAAACTTACAATTATGCTTCACAACATTCAGACCAGCAGGTGTAGCCTGAAAACTTTGCATACTAAGTCATCTCTAGAAGACACTGACTTAGGCTGGATTATTGCGTTATATCCCCAAAGTATGTATTACCAGGTAAGTATACATGTGACTATGTACATGCATGTACACTGATGCATTTGCATGCTGTGCGTTGCATGTATGTGTGTAAGTGCGTGTGTGTATGTGCGTATGTGTGTATGTATGTATGTATGTGTGTATGTCTCCCAAAGAGACCTACCCCATATCCTTCCAGTGCCATTTACTGGCCAAGAACAGGTAAATGTTTTGTTAACAGTCAAGAGAAAAACAGTGCTGAAAAGCGTCAATGCAAAGGAAGAAAGAGTATTCTAGCAAAGAAGGTACAATTCAACCAAGCATTCCTGACTAGGGAGTTTCTATATAACAATTAAAACTAATTAAGTTAATACAATTGCAAAGAACTAATCAACACCAAGGAGCTAAGAAATCTAGTGAGTCTAAACGAGAAGCTCTGACAGATGCACATTTGCTAAGCATCTCAAGAGAAACCCATAGAATCAACAGTTTCAACCCCCAACATGAGCCTTTTTTTTAAATTTTAAAGAATGACAGTCTTCAAGAGTTAAAAGGGACCTCTGAGGTCATCTAGTCAAATCTTTACCTATATAGAATATTCTTTATAATATCCCCATCAAGTAGTCTTCCAGTCTTCACTTGAAGACCTATAATGAGGGGTAACCTACTACTTTCTGTGATAATCCATTTTGCTTCTAGATAGCTCTAATTATCAGGAAATCATTCTTTATATCCAACCTGCTCTACTCCCAGAGTTTCTGAGTAAAGAAACCCTACAAAATGCAAAGGGGTCTCAAAACCAAGAGACACAGCTTCTGAAAGGCTCCCTTCTTCCCTAATTTTTTAAATACTAAAGACCAGACAGGATTTTGCTAGAAGTCTTAGGGTCCTAATTCATGTATTCAGAAGACAAATCATATAATTTTATACATAATCGTCTAATTCTGTATGATTCTGTGAAGTCTGCCATTAACACCTTCAAAGAGTATGCAGGGTCTATAGTCAGTGAAAGTTCCCAAAGCAAGTTGTACCTCTCCAATTCTGACAGGTGTGCCTATCAATGTTGGAATGCAAGGAAGAGGACAGTGATCCCGGCACTCTGGATGAGCCACCACTCGACAGTCTCGGCACTTTAGGGACGATTTTCCAAACTTTATCCTCTTTCCACAAGGAACACATGACTCTGGTTTAATAACCTAGGGAGAGAGCAGGCATAGCAGGAAGATAATGAAAACTGGAAAACAAAAAACAAAAAAAAAAAAACAGGGAGGGCAATACACAAAGTAAGGAAAGGAAGAGATTCAGAAAAACCTGGGAAGACTTGCATGAACTGATCAAGAGTAAAGTGAGAACAGCCAGAAGAATAATTTAAATAACAATGACACCATTGTTAAAAAGCAAACCAACTATATATAAAAGACTCAATAACTAAGATCGACACAATGACCAATTTCTCCACTTCAAATCGGAGGTGGAATACCACAAAAGCAGAATGAGACATACATTTTCAAACATGACCAACATGTTCATTTCTTTTGTTTGACTATACTCGTTACAAGAGATGACAGAAAAAATGCGGTGCAGACTCCAAGAAAGAACATCAATGAAATATTTTAAAGAGCAAAAAATCCTGGGCTCCCATCCAAGCTACTCCACTTACTAAGTAAGCCACGTGATACTGGGACTTAATCTCTCTGGCCCTCATTGTATAAAATGGGTTAGCTGTGGTGAAGATTAAATAAGGAGATATATGAAAACACCACACAAATATAAAGTAAAAATCATGTAAGTACACAATTGTTCTTGTAAAATGTCTTAGACATACCGTCTTAGAAACGAATTCATGCAAACGCATGCCTCCGTTATTTTGTGGAGTACTGGAACTGTCAGTCTCTGGCATGGACTCCACTGGCATGCCAGCCAGTGCAGAGTCGCTGTTCCAAGGCTGTAAAGTGCCTAAAATACACCAAAATAAGCAACTCAGATTCATGATTTTTAGTCCATTATTCACATGGACCTAAGAAGCATGAAAACTAAGCAAAGTTTTAATTTAATGTAGTAATCTAATTTGCAAACTACAACTAATAAAAGGTCCCACTTCAAGGTAAGAACTGATGTAAGTCAAAGATATGAAGCCAATAATAAATGTCACAGCTAGCGAGCTAAAGCTGAATAATCAGTATTATGCTTTATCAATTTAAAAGTTTTTTATTTTTCTTCATGAATCAGCAAGAAACTTCAACACATCCTGGAGAGTTTATTCTAAGAACATGACTCTCCCAAATTTTATCATTTTTCTTACAAAGGCACTGAGCGCTGCAAACCAAAATCACCTGTTTTCCTTTGGCTCCTTGTCCAACAGGGCACAGTTTCAATAGTGGATATTGCTTCAATAGGGCCACCATCATTGGGAACAGTGACCGTAGTTTTTGCAACTATGGACTCATTCCCCTGAAAGAAAGGGAGCAATGAGAGAGGGCAAATATGCTGCAAGAGACAAACAGCAGAGAGAATGAAATTTCTCCCAGATATACCTTCTGGCTCATGACAAACCCTTAGTTCTTATCAGGGTTTAGGGTACCAGTTTACAATCTCATACTTTAAAATGGAAAGTTTGGTCATAGTAGCACACACCCAAGCTACTTAGAATCAAATATAAGGCTAAAACTGCCCAAATCAATTTTAAAACGTGGAGTAGTCTCTTTCATCATGGAAGTGACAGGTTATGTTGTATAGAAAAATTTTGCTTCATCGACTAGATCTCAAAGGATAACACTGCATTACTGACCCTAGGAACCTCAGCTATGCTGCTCTCACCTGGTCTACTGTAGAAGCAATGGAACGAGTTTTCTTCGTTGCTCCTGGTGGACCTTCCATAAACCGCCGGCTGTTAGAACGCTAGAGATGGGACAAAGAGTGACAATGTTAGGGTGGAGCAGTAGACTTTGGAAGCATAAGAGATAAGTGGCTAAACTGGCCAACCTTTATGCAAGTAACTAGGGACTAAAAGCTGAGAGTGAGGAGAAAAGTGGGAGACAAAGGGGGAGGAAGCAAAATATACCCTTCACATCTTACATATTCATTTCTGTGTGAAACTTAAAGATATATCATATAAAATGGCCTTAAGGTCCTGAAATGTGAGAATAAGCTTTGAGAATTTAAATGACAACCCTAGTAAAAAGATCTGTAATCCTATCTAAGGACACACATACTTTGGAACAACATCAATTGCCCCAAAAGGAACACACACACTCTCACTCTCTCTCTCTCTTTCCTTGAAGCTTCTCCCGGGGCAGCAAAATGTCTCATATAAAAGTTAACACGACAACTGAAGGCAGACATAAATTACATTCTATTTTCTTCTAAGAATGGAGGCTGATAAAATCCAAGTCAGGAAATGGGGCAGCAACCTGGTCACCCACTGACAAAACAAGCCACAATATACTGATGTTGTATTTCATACTCCTCTTAGCCCCTTAAGACAACTACAGGACCAGTGCGTTAGACATCTGGCATTGTAGTTGAATTTCATGTAGCAAACTCTTTTACTTCCTTTGGTTAGCAAAGAACCCTACATACCCTCTTTTCTCTCTTCTTCAGCCTTAAGGTCTTCACCACAGAAGAATCCCAGTCCTGTTGGAAATAACATTATCTTATTAATTTCTTTGTTTGGTTAGACCTGCACTGAACCACATCCAAGTTTCCAGGAAACTTTTTTGTTTTTGCTTACAAATTCAATAGGGAACAAACTCCAAATTTAACTCTATAGCTGAAACACACTACATCTTTTGTTTTGTTACTTGTTTTGTTGTTGAGCCGTGTCTGACTCTGTAACCCCCACACGGAGCATACTGTCCATGTTGGGGTCGTTTGCCATTTCCTTTTTGACATCTACTAAAAAATCAGATTTGAACTCAGGTCTTCCTAACTCTGGGCCAAACACTCTATTCACTAAGCCACCTAGTTGCCTCTATAGCACCTTTATACTATTTCTTAATAACTAAAGCTATGTTTGAGTATATATACATGAATTATATATGTAATAATGGTTTCAAACACAGACCAAAAAGGCTACCAAATCAACCTTCCTTTTACTTTTGAGTTTTGGTCTTTAATTCTAATTAATAATTCTTTTTGCCAAGAGTCTAAGAATCTATGGAAGCTTGTACACTTCATTAATCTAACCATGAGAGAGACCATTCCCATCCTTAAAAGGCATTTTTTTTTGATCATTTTGCCAATGCTGCTACTTAAGAACTGTCTAGTCTAAGTTACAGGTTACTGAATTAGGTCTCTTCTTTACACCTAATAATGGTAATTATTAAAGGATGATTTGTATTCAGAATCCAAACCTTTCATTCTTAACAAAAATTTCCACTCAGCAGTTACCTTGTTTTCATATCTATATTAATTTGGGGCCTTATAAAGACAAGTAATTTGTTTTAAGCTACCCTATTACTACTACTAAGATCATTCCTAAGAATAAAATTTTTCAGTCACAGGAAATTTATACAACAGATAATCATGTGGTCTAATAAAATTAAAATTCTACAGCTCATAGTCAGGAAAATTTGGCCACTGGTTGCTTGATTCAGTTTAAGTTACTGTTAATATTGATTACAATAAATCGTAGGTCAGCCTATAGCTTTACAGTTTGTAATACCTGAAATTTTGACACTCTAGGTTTAGTTAATTTTTCTCATTTCAGGAAGGTGATATCCAATTTTTGTACCTGAAAATGCTAACTTTTCCTCAGTGAAGTATACTGTATTTGAAGTAGCTCTCCCAATTAATATCACATTTGGAAGTATTTTAGCATTTTGGTACCTTAGAAAAACTGACTGAAGAAACCTCTCAATATTACTCAATTTATCTTGATAACCTTCTTGATAACCAATGGAATTGTCAGTCTTCTTTTGATCATAAAACATTTTCCACAAATGCATCATATGGTAGTTGCCAATCCTCATCACATTTTAGAACTATTTTCAGTATATTACTAGTTTCCTTCTAATTGGGATGTATATAAGCCACTTTCTCCTCAAAGTCTACACTTGAAAAATAAGGCATCCAAAACTATTCATCCAAAAACACATCTGGGACAGACAGCAAGAAGACCCCTCACCAGGGGCATCCTCTCTCTATCCGCAACCCAACACATGCAAACTGCTTAACTGCTTACTTGGCTTGGATTAGATGATTCACCAATTTTATTCCTTCTGCTAAGGTGGACTACCAGGTCTTACCACTGGATCTACAGACCTCTCCCTTTCTCTCCCCACATTCCTGGCAGTCTTCGGACCTACAGATATAATCTAAGGACCCCTGGGGCCCTGCCATCTGCCCCAAATGGAGATTCCTCCATTCACCCCAAAGCTGATCTTTCTTTTATTGTCTCCCCCAGTTAAGAGGATAATCTCCATGAGAATACGGACTACCTAACCTTTTCTATTTACATATTAAGTGCTTAGCATAGGGCTTGGGACTTAGTAAAAGCTTAATAAACATTCATTCATTCAACAAGGAAGCAGACCATGTTTGGAAAATTTGGGGTTTTGTTTCTTTTTAAATTTGCTAGTTGAGGCCTTGGTCAGTCAGGACATTATCAATTTCAACGCTGAATTCTGAATTGTGCACTTTTTTTTTTCCAGAAAGAAAGCCTCTTAACGTAAATAGGTGTTTATGAGAGTGAAAGTGGGAGGCAATAGGAAGACATGTTTTTAATTGCTCTGTCAGAACTGATAGTACACTAACCAATGAAACACCAAGAGAGCAAAGAAAGGGTGTGTGTGTGTGACAGAGAGAGAGAGAGAGAGAGAGAGAGAGAGAGAGAGAGAATGAATAAGGGGAGAAGAGAAATAGACTATCCAGAAGCTTTATCAAAGCTTCATTACCAGGGATTCATCAGTCTTGTCAAAGCTGATATCTGATAAAATGGAGCCCGACTCATCAATGGTTGACAGTCTAAAAGAGTGAAACAACAGGGTATTAGTCACAGAAGGCAGTAGAAGGTAAATTCTAACACTCAGTGAGTTGCACTGGTCAGGTCACACCATACACAGAGCAGTCTGTTTCATATGGGAACAGCTACAAGGGCAAACCCTGGCTGTGATTTTTTCTTCAAAGGGCTTACAAAGCTAGCTCCGAGTTGCAGACGAGAGTAAGATGCTCCACCTCCCAATCTGGGTTTCTATACCACAGGCAACTCAAAATCTGTGGCAAGTGGAAGGATGAAATTTAATTTGATCTAAAATGAAGCTGCGTTCACATAACACAGATTTACCCTAGCACTAGTTTTCTAAGAAATTAAGCTCATATGTATTTTTAATAATAACCATTGCTCTGCAAGACAACTGGGCCCTGAAGTACCTAAAGCTCTGACCTTTGCCCATTAATTTTTCTGGGATGTTAAATTAAAGCCTGGTTGAGACTATTTAAATAGTGAATAAGCTGAACTAGAATTGCCTGGCCTTGGCTCAGAGACGGCTTTCTAAACCAGAAGAGCTACAATGACTCTTTGGAGAATAAACACAAAGGATTCCTGAACTGCCACTTCCACTATAGGCTTCCTAACAATGCTCAGAATTACTTATTGATGTGCAATTTAGTCCCAACATCAAAATTTTACCAGTGACAAGACAAAGTCATACAAAGAGATATAAGGTTGGCCCCCAAGCCTTCTCTTCCCCCACCTTCCTCTCCTTGGACAGCTTTCCTGCTTTATGCAGCACAGTCCAGAAGCAGGATATTCACAAGTTCAGAGAATAAGAACTTCGGACAGCTGTGCTGCTCCTGATCAAACAACAACAGATGCTGTTCCCCCACCTTTTGTTCCCAGCATTGCTGCTGGACTGTTGGCCCCTGTTGAGGAAAGCCAGAGCTGATTTTTGTTCCTCGCTTAGTTGAATACTGCCAGATGCATCACACATGAGCAGCTCCCGAATCAGCTGAATCTGTCGTTCCTACAACCACAGCAGAGTAAAACATCGTAACTAGCCAGGGGAGAAAGCTTCACCTCAGATTTATGGGACAGGCAGAGCAGAAGACATTAAAATACAGCATTATGCAAATAGGCCTTCGGGAAGGCTACTACACCAACAGCATATTAATTCACATCAAGCCTAGATTGTCTCCAGTTCCTGAGTGGTAAAACAAACTCCATTTAGAATAGTAGGGTTTCTGCTGCAAGATTTCTGGATTACGCTGCTAATCTAAAAGAAGCATAATTTAAAACAAGGGCCCCAAAATAGATTTGTCATAGCAAACATTTTAGCAGCATCTCATAGGAAAATTATTGGCTTTTTCGACAGGTCAAAGCAGCCATCTATCCACCTTTCTAAATGGTGGATACGAAGCTGTAACATAGTGGAACCACACAATCTGAATTTACCCAGGCAACTTACCAAGATGGATTAGTGCCTCCCACCAGAGACCTGACACTGCACCATTGTGCCAGGACCCATCCTGATACATTAAAAATGCTAGGGCCCTGTCAGTCACACTGTTCAACTGGCTAAATACTCCTAACCCTCTGTTCTGGAGCAGAGAATAGTGACGCTTATAGTACACTCTCCTCTACTGCAGTGACCAAGTAACTACAGAGATAGATATAACCCTAGGAGGCATTTACAACATTTGGAGCATATAAGGGAGAGCCAACACCCCATGCCAGAGTATATAAATTGGAAACGTCGTTTACAGAAAGCTTGGAGACCTCCTATGCAAAAGGTGACATTTGCAGCCCACCACAAAATGCACCGGAAAGAATCCTGTCTTGGTTGCTATTAAGAGTTATAGCTCAAGGAACAATACACACCAGCTTTTCACATTCAGCTTCTGCTCGTTGTCTCCGTTTGATCTCCACATCTACCTGATTTCGTGCATGTTTCAGTTTCACATCTAGAGCACTACGTTCTGTCTCTGCTTTCATCAAAAGATCCTTGTATTGTCCTAATTCGTGCTCTGTCCTTTGCCATTTCTTGCGAAAATGTTCAAAATTCTTTGCCAACTGAATAAATTCTGAGGAAAGGAGAAAACATCAATAATTCAGAGAGAATAAACTCTAATAAACAAGTCCAGTGGTTAGATTTATTCTAAATGAATCATTAAAAGACCAGCTGAACCATGAGCAAATCCAGCTGAAAACAACCTGGTTCCAGCTACAGATTTTGGATTGATGCTCTCTGCTCCATACTCTCCCATATTTGAGGGCCTTACATATTTCATAGGGAGAGGTTCCTGTTTTGATAGGCCACTTACTTTCGCTGTGGCCAGTGGCATCTGTTATAGAATAAGCTACTCATTAGTCACCTGGGTCCAGATGTGACACTAAAGCTCCTGAACAGAATGCAATCAAAAGGAAACACCTTTGGGGCATCTGTCATATACCAGGCCAGTTACAGCTACAAAACAAAAACAGACTTTTACAGTCATGTATTGCTATACCAGGGAGACACTAAACAGCAAATTCAAATCTAACTGCTGTAACATGCTCTGGTAAATATAGATTAATATTGTATACGTCCGGACTTGCAATCCCACTTAGCTAGATAATTATACAAATATTGATTCTAAAGTAAAGAGCCAATTTGCTTTAGCTGTTTAACACTGCCCTGAAGGGCATGTAAATGTTCAACTGCAAAGTTACAGAAGAAGATTCTACCTGTTTTTGTCAAATCATGGATGGAAGGACTTGGAGTCCACCTGAAAGCAAGAAGGGGCTGCCTCAATTTAAGAGATAGGAAGAACCTGTGTGGCCAAAAAACTAATACATTACTTCCTGGTTACTTTACAGCTAAGAATTATTCAGATATACTTCACCTCAAATATTTGCCTTACAGTTAGCCTCAAACCTACCTTTAGACACTACTCCTTGATGAAAACTCAAACATGCAATTCTGGCCTGGTCAACTCGCCAATGGGGAGTTTTATGGCAGAAATTAAGCCAAACTCACTGACTAAATCAGCATGTTCACAGAAACACTTTAAACTGAACTGAACTTAGAAGCATGGAGCTCTATGTAGTAGGAAAAACGTGAAGACAGTGGTTACTCATTAACTGGGCAATGGCTGAGCAAACTGTGGTACATAAATACAATGGACTGTCACAGCATAACAAATGGCAAAAAAATTAAGAAACCAAAGAAGCTTGGGAAGACTTGTATGAGCTAATGAGATCATGGTAAACAAAATAACCACAATAAAATGAAGGAAAACAACGGTAAAGGGCATCAGAATTCTAATCAATGTATTAACCAATCTTCAGAGGACAGAAGGCAAAACATATTTCCCCCCTCTTAGCAAAGAGATGGTAGACTATAGGTGTAGAATGAAACCTATTATTATCAGGCATGGTCAATGTGTTTGGCCTAGGTTAATTATATATTTCACTATTATAAAGATTTTAGGAGAACAGTATTGAGTAAATACCTAGGAAGTGACAGAAATGGGAAAACAGGATTAATAAAACATTTTTTTAAACTTTAGAAGCATAAGGAAATGTTAATAGCCACTTTCTTTAAGTATATTCACTTGAAAATATTTCACAAAATGTCAAACTTAAAAAAATGGCAAACTAGGTCACAAATTTTCCAGAACCCAAAACTTCAAACTGCAAGGAATTATCAAGCCAGCATGGCATAGTGGATGTAGAGCTGACCTTAAAGTCAGAAAGGTTGGTCAGTGAGTCAATAAGCATTTGTTAAGCATTTACTGGCTGCTGGGTGGCACAGTGGATAGAGCACTGGACCTGGAGTCAGGAAGACTTGAGCTCAAATCTGGTCTCAGACACTTACTAGCTGTGTGACCCTGGGCAGGTTACTTAACCCTGTTTGCCTCAGTTTCTCATCTGTAAAACGTGCTGGAGAAGGAAACAGCAAACAGTTCCAATATCTCTGCCAAGAAAACCCCAAACGGAGGCACAAGGAGTCAGGAACGACAGAAACAAACAGCAGCGACAACAACCACAGCAAGTATTTACTATGTGCCAAACACCGTGTAAAATAAGTACCGGGGGTGAAAAATCAAAAAGTCTTTGTCCTCGAGGAGCTTACATTCAAATAGAGAAGACAAGATGTAACCAACTAGTTACACACAAAATATATAAATAACACCAAAGAAGCAGGGAAAGAGTTCAAGTCCTACCTCTGACACATGGCTGAATGACCCTGACACCAAATCCATTTTATCTCAGCACGTTAGGCAATTCTCTAAGACTAAGAACATGTCAACCTGCGTGCATAAATGGAGAATCCTCACCCCAGAACTCCCTCTACCAATCAAATCCTAGGTTCAGTCCCTAACTCTGTCCAAGCAATAAAGGCAGCAATTAATGGGGGAGTGTTATTCTCACTTAGAGAGCAAATTCCAGACATCTGATTGGAATTAAATACTAATGCAGATAATTTTTCATGTTCTAGTAAGTTTGGTTTTTTTATTTCAAGAGTTGGTAACTTAGATACGGGTAATGCCACCCGCTACTGCAGATTAAAACATCTCAGGTGGCTATTCCCCTGCCTTTACTCCGTTTCTGGATGTGTCCAGAGGGTGAAGATCACAGTTCGCCCACAGCACAGCTTGCATGAACTAAACTGGTGAAAGGGAAAGGATTTCTTTTCCCTCGCTCCCTTTCCCTCTTTTATTTCCTTGTTCCAAGGTTTCTGTTTCTGTTCTGTGTCACTTATACTTTTCAGTTTTACATGCCAGAGATGATCCACACTGGACTGAGAGACCATGGTGACCTTGGAGCCAGAATAAAACTAAGCTCCTTCTCCAGAGATTGAGGTGGTATAAGGGGAGGAGTAGGTGAATGGATTATGCATCCTACATGTTGGGAGAATAAGAATGTATATTTGTGATTGCAGCTTCTAAAATAAATATTCCTTTATAAAAGTTTTTTTTTCTTAAAAAGCATCATGGTACCCTAAAATTTCACTCTGCTACAGCAAACCTGATGAGGAATATTACCTATGGTAGTCCTGACAAATACATATGGTGCCATCACTAGGCCTGTATTCTATTGCTTTTTCAATTTAGGAGGCACTGTCAGAAATGGAGCTCTACTGGCATAGCATTCAAGAACCCAGAATATTGTCCATGCCACAACGAAGTACAAGGAGAGCATTTTAGTGGAAGAGATTTTTGTTTGCTTTAAAGGAAAAATTTTGAAAACTGATAACCAGGCTCTTGCCACCATCTATTAAAAAGATTATTTGAATAATAAATTGTTTAATTTTAGTATTCTAGGGGCAGGCAGGTGGTGTTAAATTACACCTATGATTTCCTTAGTATAGGGAACTCTCAGTGAAGGCTGGTATATGTTGAGCAAAGGAATTCTTTGCTCAACTGGGAGTCCACAAATTCCCAAAGAGTCAGTGGATAGCTTTCAGGGAGTCCTGTAAACTTGGATGAGGGGGAAAAAATATTTTCACTAAACTATAAATGAAATTCAGCATTTCTTTCAATTATGAATTTTAAAAAAGTCAGAAGAGTCCATAGGTTTCACCAGACTGCCATTGGTCCACGAAAGTTTGAGATAACTCAGAGTTATTTGGGGGCAATGACAAGGGTAAGTAACTTGCCTAGTTACACAGCTGTCAGAGGTAGAACTTGAACTTCCTAACTCCAGAGCCAGTTCTTTATCAATTATACTATAGCTGCTTGTCTTGAATACTGTTATAAATGTTCTATTTTAGGGAAAAAATTACACCAAAACACTTGAATTAAAAAACAATAACATTTTCAGTTAAGATAACGAGATGAAAAGTCAGAGAGAAACCCATCTCTTCTATATAAATTCTATCAAATATCTGCAAAGGGACAGAGAAAGATGAATGAAAAAGGAATGGGGCGGGCGGTGGCAGAAATTCCTCCATCCAGTCCAAAATGTCACAAAAAGATATCTGAAGTAGATGCAAATAAAGGGTGTCTCACCAGGGAAGCCAGGAAGAGCACAGGTAAACAAGTTCTCACAGGCAGTGACAAGAGCACAGTTAGGGAAGCTATCTACAAAAGAAACCTGAAGCCAGCCTGTGCTCTGAGCTGGAGTAAGGCAAACCAATGCCAGCTCCAAGGAACTGATAGAGCTTGATGCCAGTTCTTGGCCCTGGCCTGTCAGAACAAAAACCAGGAATAGAATGCTGCACAAGGAGAAATGGTCGGCTTGCACCCCTCAGTGAACTTGGAGACAGAGCAGGAGACAGAGCCAATTCAGAACCTGTGCCCTAGCAGTGGGAGAACTGCGCAAGGAAGCCTGAGACCAGTGAAAATTCCAAACATCCAAAAAGAAGGGCTGTTATGGCTACAGCAGAGAACAGAGCCAACAAATAACTAAGGCTCATGCAAAAAGAAAAATAAAGAGTAGTCAAGGACAAAATCTGTGGGACTGGGACAGAAATTAGCAACTGAGGCAGAGTGTGGAGTCTAATTCCAGAAAACTCGTCCAGGGTACCTAGGGCACAGGACCAAACAAGGCCTACTTGAGCCCATTTCAAAGAGGTCTAGAGGGGCCTGACTGGCTTGAACACAAAACTGCAAATCAAGAGAAAAAAACTGAAAAGAGAAGAAGTCAACCACAATTTTAAAATGCCAAGGGTTGAGAGCAGATTAAGAGGAAATCCAGAAGAAAGCAAACACACAATTAAATTCAATAAACATTTGTTAAGCTCCTACTAAGTGCTAGGTAAAGGGCTAAACCCCGGGGATACGAAAAAGGACAAAAGACAGTCCTTGACCTTACAATCCAAAGAGACAGACAATATGCAATGAGCTGAAAAGAAAATCTGACTTTCAAATACAAGAATCAAGAGAAGCATGAAAAGGTAAAGAAAGAGAAATCATAAGGCACTTACTAAAATTGAACTGTTTTGTTTACATTCCTACATGGAAAGATGATGTGTGTGACCTTTCTCAGTATTAGGGCAGTTGAAGGGAATATACATATATCTATATAGACAGAGGGCAGAGGGTGAGTTGAATATGAAGGGATGATATCTAAAAAATAAAAAAATTAAGGGGTGAGAGGAATAGAGAGGGAGAAAGGGAGAGACAATGGGGTAAATTATCTCACATAAAAGTGGCAAGAAAAAGCAGTTCTGTTGGAAGGGAAGAGGGGGCAGGTGAGGGGGAATAAATCTTGCTCTCATCGGATTTGACTTGAGGAGGGAATAACATACACACTCAACTGGGTATCTTACCCCACAGGAAAGTAGGAGGAAGGGGATAGGAGAGGGGGGATGACAGAAGGGAGGGCAGATTGGGGAAGGAGGTGATCAAAAGCAAACACTTTTGAAAAGGGACAGGGTCAAGGGAGAAAATAGAATTAAGGTGGACAGGATAGGATGGAGGGAAATATAGTTAGTCTTTCACGACATGATTATTGTGGAAGTGTTTTGCATAATGATACATCCTATGTTGAATTGCTTGCCTTCTTAGGGAGGGGAGAGAATTTGGAACTGTTTTAAAAGCAGATGCTCAAAAAAAAAAGTTGTTTTTGCATGCAACTGGGAAATAAGATATACAGGGAATGGGGCATAGAAATCTATCTTGCCCTACAAGACCGGGGAAGGGGATGGGCTTGGGGAGTGGGGTGACAGAAGAGAGGACTGACTGGGGAATGGGGCAATCAGAATATATGTCATCTTGGAGTGGGGGGAGGGTAGAAATGGGGAGAAAATTTCTAACTCAAAATCTTGTGGAAATCAATGTTGAAAACGTACGAAAGCTGGTGTCTGCGGCAGGGTGGGAACCATGATCTCCCTGAATTCAAGTCTCTAGCCACTACATAATGTTTCAAGACAGAATTTATATGCTTTACAAAAATTCCATTTTACAGCCAATTTTGTTTTATGTAATACAACCAATGCCTCTGAAGACAAAAAAACTACTTTGCATTTATTTCCAAAGTGTTTTTAAAACTAGAACCTTAGAAAAGTAAATAATAGGCCTTTTTGTATTGATTTTACAGACTGGAAAATTGAGAAACAGAAAAGATAGAAAATACACAAGTTAGTATCAACCAAAACTTACCATACAGGCCATTCTTCACTTTTATTTCTCCCCTCATCTGCTATATCTAGTAACCAAATCCTATTTTTAAAATAAAATATTGATTTCTTTTGTTTTTATATTGTCTAAATTTCTCCCTATGTCCCTTCCCCTCCCACGAAGCCATCCCATTCAAAAAAAAGAGTATTTTTAAAAAGAAAAAGGAGGCAGAAAAATCAGTAAAAACAATAAAATACATCCAAAAAAAATCTGAAAACATATACAATGTATTACACTTGTAGACCTCTCACTTCCAGAAAAAGAAAAGCAGAAGTGTCTTTTTCTTTTTTTATCTCTTCTTTGAGGCCATGGTTGTTCTTTGCAATTCTACAACATGTACTTTCAATTGTTTTGTGGTGGTGGTTCTTTGCATTTGTTGCAGTCATTTTGCATATTGTTTTTCTTTGCTATGCTTACTTCATTCTGAATCAGTTCACATAAATATTGCCACTCATCTCCATATTCATCATATTTGCTGTTTCTTATAGGAAAACTCCATTACATTCTCCAATCAATGGGCATCTACTTTATTTCCAGTCTTTGCTACCACAAAAATGCTGCTAAATATTTTGGTGTAGTGTGTTTCTCTTTATTATATGATCTCCTCACTAAGTCCCTATACCAAAGGTATATACCTCTGAAATCTCTCACTTACATTCATTCCTTTCCATTTCTACCACCACATCATCTTGGTTCATTTAGGGCCTCTTGACCTCTTGTTTAGAAGCAATAACTCTCAAGTGGCCTACCTGATTTTCTCCCTCCTTCAATCTATCCAAAACACCATTGGCAGAACTATAGATAGGATCATGTTAGGTCTCCTGCTCAAAAGTCTTCAAATACTTCCTTAACAATCCCTAACTATTGTGAGAGAAGTGACACAAGAGAGTACAGTGCAAGGACCCAGCAGCCTAGAGGTGATAACCGCAAGGCCCACTCCCACAGGAAGTAGCAGAAAGGTATAACATTTGGGTTTGGACACCTGCAAATGTGGATAAAGTGGGTTGGAATAAATGAGAGCTAGAATGACACAATATGCCTCATACCATAGTCAGGTCAAAAAGGACATGCAACTGGAGTATTAAAGGTCACACCTTAAAAAAGTCAACTAGATCAAATCGAATACTTCTAACTGCTATGGCCAGAGAAGAATTTTTTTTAAAAAAAACAAAAGATAAAATAGATCATTTGAACTATACAAAAGTAAAAAGCTTTGGCTTAACCAAATCAACCAGAATAATGGAATCAACTGGAAGAAAAAAATAAATCTTTGCATCAAATATCGATGACATGGGTTTGATATCCAAGATACATAGGTAATTCAAACAAATATATAAGATCGAGAGCCATTTCCTAACATAAAAGTGATTAAAGGAACAGTTCTTATAAGAAGAACTGGAAACATTTAGCAGCTGTATGAAAGACTGCCCCACATCACTAATAAGAGAAAAATGTAAATCCCATTAAGACAACTTGCAGTAGTGGATGTCAGGCATGACCTCTGACACATTGGTTGTGGAAATCTGAACATGTCATATAATCTCTCAGGGCTTTTTTTTAAGTATATGATGAAGCTTGTATGGCTTTACCATAATACTAAAATTACTATTATTTTTACAAATTTTAGAAGTAGAAAGATAAAGTCTACTTCTGTGTCCTGCATCTGTGATCCCACTTGTACTGATTCTCTTGCCATTGCAGAACAACTCCTTCTTGGCTTCCCGTTTGTACACTTCTCCTGGTTCGTTATCTTGAGGGTAACCATGTAGCCTCCAGGCTTTTCCTCTATCTTTGCTTCTTTCTTATCACACATGTTCTTACTGACTTTTATGCCATTTTTCAGATATTTCATTAGAAATGTACTATAGCATGCTTATATTCATCTTGTGTCTTTCCATTAAAATCTGGGTAATCTGTGACTTCGGTTCTTCTGAGATCTTGGCATTACATGATTCATAATCAGCAGGAAAACACAAGTTGAAGAGAAGGTGTCAATCTGCACTGATATAAGGAGTTTTCTCACCTGGGATTCCCTCGCATTAATGAAATTAAAGGTCTAGACCACTGCATATACCTATGAAGTGTCACTTCATACCCAGCAAAGATGATGAAAGATGGGAACAGTCAACGCTGGAAGGGCTGTTAGAAAGACAGGCACACCAATACATCACTGGTGGAGTTGTGAAGGAGCCTACCATTCTGGAATGCAATTTGAAATCATGCTAAGACAATCACTAAAATATCCTTTTAACCCAGAGATCATATTGCTAACTAAGTATATATCCCAAGGAGGTCAAATATAAAAAGGCCTCACATAGAGCTAAATATTTACAGTAGCACATTTCGTAGTTAAAAAATGGAAACAAAGTAGATGCTTACTGATAGGGAATAGTTTAACAAATTATGTAACATGATGGACTATTACTGTGTTATAAGGGACAATGAATATGAAAAAATCAGGGAAGCATGTAAAAAGTAATGTAAATTGATAAAAAGCAAGGTAAGCAGCAGTACCAGAAAAATATACAAAATAACTACAATTTAAATGGAAACAACAATAAAACCCTAAATATACATTTATAATGACCAAGCTTGATTCTGATGAAGAAATGAAAAAATGCACCTCTACCCCCTTTTCTTTGCAGAAGGTTTGGAGAGGGAAGACTATAGGTACAAACACTGCATAAATGTCAGATTTTGTTGCTTAACTGTTTCTCCTCCTTTTTTATTCTTTGTAATAAGGGATGGCTTGCTGGGTAGGAAAAGGAAGAGGTCTATTAGGAAATAAAGACAATGTTTTGAAAAAATTGAAAATTTCAATTGAAAAATTCTACCCTTTTCTTGGTTGAACTAAGGGAAAAAAAGAGATTTATCTGTGCTTAGACCAGAAAACATGGATTCAGAGATACCTCCAGGCCAGGTATGGTTGTTTTCAAAAGCCTGGAAAAGAAGTTAGAGATGGAACATTTAAAAGTGGAAGCTGAGTACACTGCCTTTACACTTGCATGTTGTATTAAACAAAACTGTGGGGTACTTGTGTATGTGCCTTTAAAGTACCACTTACAAAACTGGGTACTGTTAGAATAATAGGGGAATGGGGAGGTAAGATAGGGAATAGTAAAACAGAAAAGATACTAAAAGTATATGGTTTATTTAGGGTGACTTCCTTATATTATATTAATGCTACTAGGTCTTTATTGCTTTCTTACTAATCTATGTTCTCTCACCTTTTCTCTTAGCACCTCATCTTCTCGTGTCTCCCTAATGACATCCCTAGTCCCTCTATCCAACTTGAAACAAAGGAAATAAGCATCCTTTCTCTCAAGGGCAGAGAAATCCTATCACATTATCTTTTGGAGTAGAAGTATCGCATGGATGAAACATTAGAGACACACTACTCTAAACTCTAAGCAGCTAGCACCCTTCCTAGAAATTCTATAGGTCTTCTGCAGTCCTAATCGTGAATACAGAACTAGCAACTTAAATCAAAGTCCTTGGCAGAACTGAACTACCATAAGAAAACCCATTTGAAAGCAAGGGCTACGAAGAATGTGAAGCTCAGAATAAGCACATTCATGTTAAGCTTTAAACATGCAGCAAAGGAAAAAAAATCTAGTTCTTTTAGGCTACTCTATTAAAAACTGTTCTAAGACTGGAACACACTTTAGCTCTGTCAAAAAACCAATTCTAAAAATCTGTTTTCCTCTTTACACAGACCAGCTCAGAATGACTTACGGAGTTCATTTCCTTCATTGAGAATCTCCGTCTGGCGTACAATCTGCTCAAACAGATTCCGCAGATTCAGCATCATAGTCTCCATCTTTCTGCCAAGAAACAAAAAATATGTTAGAGGTCTTGCCTCATTCTCAGACATGAGATTCAGTAGTACCCCTGGACAGCCTCAAGTGACTCAAACATCTAGATGTACCTTGTGAAACCAATACCACAAAATCCAAGGAACACAACTGGCACATTATGTGATCCTTAATACATAAGAACAAAACTAGAGGTACTGACAGCAAAGAAGGCAAATGTGTCAAAAATCAGAAACTCAACTCTCCCTATATAAACTACAAAGATCTAAAAAAGATACTAGGTTGAATGACGATCCGTAATTTCCAAAAAGAAACAATGAAAAGCACCTTCTTCCAGCCTAAGACTGCAAAAAAGTGTCAACCACAAATCTACTTTCAAGTATTCAGAGAGGGATCCTGCCAGACAAGCACAATAGGTCTTCCCTCTAACCAAAAAAACTCTAAGAATGACTGCTGAGCTAAGGGGCTAAGCAAGGAGAGAAGCCCAGAAGCTAGTAGCCCTCTGATCAGAGGATATACGAAAGGAGGTCCTGAAACTGTGGTGTTCTAACCCAGGAAATGGGAGGACGGCTAAAAGATGCCAGCACCAAAAACCTGGAAACTGAGGTTAAAACCGAAAAGGGCCTGACCATCCCATTTGAGAGAAGGGTAGGGGTGAGGAGCCTGGGAAAACCCGGCCCCAGAAAAAAGCCCTAAATCAGGAACTGAGGTTAGAGAAATGGGTTAAACAGGAGATACCAAACACACTGAATAAATACTACAGGTCAAAAGTAAGTCAGCATTTAAGGGCTCATTAAATGAAAGGCACTGTATTAAGTAAGAAGGCACTCTTGCAGATAGTGGACTTTGAGCTGGGTCTTCAAGAAAGTCAGGGAACTGAGAGGCAGAGGTGAGGGAGCAGAATATTCTAGGTATGGGGGGGTGAGGATTACTCAGAATAAAAGCGCTCTTCTTCACCCCATATATATAATACATTCAGTATTACCAATTCAGTATTACCTTTATAACTTCTCCCTATTACTTCCCCTTCCCTCTATTCACACAGCCACCACCCTATTATAGACCCTCATCATCTCTTACCTAGGTTACTGCAATAGTCTTTCAACTGTTCTCCACCATGTTTCTTGCCCACTTTACTCTGGCACTCAAATGCCAAAGCAATTTTCCTAAAGAGTAGGTAGGTCTGCTGTTACCCCACCCCCTACTCAAAAACCTCCAGAATCAAATATAAAGCATTTAAAGCTCTTCATAAATTGGCCCCTTCCTACCCTTCCAGTCTTAATACTCTATTCCCACCACTCACACTACAATCAAGCCACACTGGCCTACTAGTTGTTGTTCCTTGAATGTAACACTCAAATCTCCTAACTTCCCACCTTTGCACTGTCTGAACTCCTTGTATGGAACCCTCTCCCTGGCTTCCTATAAGGCTCAGCTCATAGCACAAATATTGCAGGAGGGCCCCTTGCTTGTCTGCTAGTACCTTCCCTTCTGAGATTATCTTCCATCTATTCTGTATATATTTTATATGCAGTCATTTTCATTTTTTGTCTCCCCTATTTGAATGTGAGGTCCTTGAACTCAGCAACTATTCCAGTCTTTGTCTCCCCAGCACGTAGCATAGTGTCTAGCATTTGCAAGCACTTAATAAATGTTTATTGTCTGAATGAGACATTTACCACAAAGGGGTCAACAAAAGAGGGAAAGGACCCATGGATGTGTAAAAATATTCAAAGCAGCACTTTCTGTTGAAGCAAAGAACTGAAAACTAATCAGGTGCCCATTATTTGTTTAATGGCTGAACATCATTCTTAAATCCTTACTACTACCCTCACCCCCACATCCAATCAGTTGCCAAGTCCTATCATTTCTACCTTCATAACATCTCTCATAAATGTCCCCTTCTCTTCTCTGACACTGCTACCACCCTGGTGATGACGGCTCGCAACACTTCTTGCCATAACTATTACATTATTGGTCTGGTTGGTCACCCTGTCTCAAGGCTCTCCTCACTACAGTCCAAACTCCAATGAGCTGTCAAATTGATCTTCGTTAAGTGCAGGTCTGACCATATCACCCTCCTATTAGATAAACTCCAGTGGCTCCCTATTGCCTTTACGAGAAATATTCTATTTGGCTTTTAAAGTCCACCTTGATCCTTTATAACTTTTCAGGCTTCTTATTCCCCTTCCAAGTATTCTACAACTCAGTGACACTAGCCTCCTATTTCTCCCACAAAACACTCCCTTCTCCTATCACTGGCTATTCCTCATGTCTAGAATTCTCTCATTCCTCATCTCTGCTTCCTTCAAGTCTCAGCTAAAATCCCACCTTCTGCAAGTTCTTTCTTTTCCCCAATAACGCTTTGCCTTCCCTCTGAGATTATCTCTAATTTATCCTATATGTAGCTTGTTTGTACTTGGTTGTTAACATTAGACTATGAACTCTTTAAAAACAGGCACTGTTTTTGCCTTCTTTGTTGGCACATTCCTAGCACGTAGTAGATGATTAAAAAATGCTTGAGTGAACCTATAAAAATGTAATTGAATATTATTGTAATGTAAGAAGAGATGAAAAGGATATAAAATCAAGAAAAACTGAGAAAATTTTCATGAACTGATACATAATAAGATGAACAAAACCATGAGAATTGTTTATATAAGGGCTTCAACACTGTAAAGAAAAACACTGAAAGACCTGACAACTTGATCAATTCAATAACCAACCACCCAACTCCAGAAAAATGATGAAGTTTGTATTCCATCTCTTGGTAGAGAGGAGGAGTAGAGATATGGAAAGAGATATATATATTTCAGATAAGATCAACTGTGTATTTGTTTAACTTTATTTTATTTGTTACAAGAAAAGGTTGAGGTTTCTTGAGGTTAGGGTGGGGACCTGAGATAGAGGAGCTGTACATAGTGATGTAAAAAAAATGCCAATGAAACATTTTAAAAATACGCAGAACACAAAGAAATTCTGAGGGAGACAAATAGGGCAGCTTTGGAACTAATGCATGAATTTTATTATATACTTTCAAGACTGATTTAAAAATTATCAGAAAGCCTTTTGACAAACAATCATACCCAACCTTTCCCCACCAGACCCCTGGAGCTCAGAACACAACTAAAGATACCATACTAGGTGATTAGGTAGCTACAAAATGTGGCTTTTAAAATCAGGTCTAATATTTTTTACCATTTTATCTTTCTAGACTTTGGAGACCTTTAACATTCTCTGAAAGCTTTATATTTCTTTTTAGTTAGTGTCCCTGTAGTAACCAGCTTTTAAAATGCAGGACATGGTCAGCATATTTCCTACCAACAGTGCCAATGACGTCACAGCAGTGATTAAGTGGGAAATCGCCAGCTCAGCAGTGCAAGAATTATTTCTGTAATGCAGGTCTCTCTGCTGGACTGCGTATGGGGACTATGGTTAATAAATTTATACTAAGTATAGGCGAAGGATTATGTTGTACCACATCCCGGCATCAGAGAGACAATACACCACCTTCACAGTGAGAAGGGCAAAGGAAAAATCATTTTCTACTGTGTTCTATATAAAGAATCTCAGGCTTCCTATTTCCCTCAAAGACTTGCTGATACCACATTAAAAACATTGTTCATATAAGTACTTCTGCTTCAAATAAGTCCTAGCCAAGAAGAATTCCACTAAAAAAAAAAGTCTTCATTTAATAGTCAAGCAACAAAGATCTCAAACTGGCTACTGTAGAAATTGTCAAACAGCAGAAACAATAAACTGAAGCCCCATTTTTAACAAATGTACTTACAAGGAACATAAAAGGAAAACAACAATATATAGTCACTCTTACAGACTTTCTTAAAGTAATGAAAGTTTTGTGATTTGATAGCTCTTTCCAAGATCTTGGTAAGGACAGAGCAGGAAAAGACTGCCAACGGGAATAAGAGGCAACTCCACTAAAGAACAGATATGGTCCAGTAAATGCAATAAAATTATTCACTTGTACTTGCACAATGATTATTCTAGTACTGAAGAAGTATCTAATTTAAATGTATACTCAGTAATCTACGCAATTCAGGGTCAGCAACTGAGATTTTCCAAATGGAAAACTACCCATTCCATGCTGCATATTCACAGCAAGCTGCTAAGCAACCAAACCAACAGATTATAAAGATATTCATTGTAAAGAACAAAACTAAAAGCAGAATAAATAGCACTACAAGTGGTAGTTTTGTTAAATCAATAAGCAATTCTACAATCCCCAATATGACAAGACAGAGCAAGATAATAATAATTTAAAATGTAGCATAAGCATAGGCATAAAGCTCAGCAGCAAATTCAAATTACAAGATTTCTTTTGGGTCCCAGTAGAAATGGAAGTCTTTGCTCAGTAGCTTTTTGCTGCGAGATATCAAAGTCAATATAACATCTTGAGTACTAAGGAGAGAAGGCAGTGAGAACCCAATTTGCAAAAAAAACAGGAAATTTTATATGAGAGACAACAGTACTGATTTAGCATGCCATTTTTAGTGGGAGAAGCAATTTCCCAATTGTTTAATCAGATACCAATACTTCTTTCTGAGGATGAATTTAATTCACAACAAAATTACTGGATTCTTCATCATTTTAAGAATGTCCCTCTTGGCTGCAGGAAGACAGGCATATTAGCACACTTGGTGGCGTTGCGAATTGGTCCAACCATTCTGGAATACAACTTGGAATGATGCTAAAGATACCTAAAAATTCCATATTCTTTGACCCAGAGATCATTCTTGCTAGGCATATATATCTCAAGAAGGTCAAACACAAAGGTCCAATATATACCTATGTCAGAATATTCACTCCAGCACTCTTTGAGGAAGTAAAGGATTAGAAACAAAAGTAATTGCCTACTGATTGGGAAAATGATTAAACAAGTTGTGGTACATGAACAGAACCAGGGGAAAAAATATAGACAATGACTACAAAATGTAAACGGAATTAACAAACAAAAAGATATTGAATGCTGCATAATTATACTAAGCTTGCCCTGGAGAAGAGTTGAAAAAAAAATGCACCTCCCTTCACTGCAGAGGTAAAGAACGATGGTACCCCATATGGGCCATACCCTGCCAGAGGTGGGGTGGTATTATTCTACATTATGGATATGGAATATTGTATATGGTATCATGTGAGGCCAATAAGCATTTAAGTGCTTACTATGTGCCAGAAGTGTTGATTTTGCTGAACAGCATTTTCCTCTCTTTTAAAATCTTTAATCCAAAGAATGGTTCACTAGGTAGGGGAGTGGTACCAAGAAAGGTATCAATAAAAATAAAATTTTAAATTCGCCTTCTACCCCATTGTTCCTTCTTCCTTTCATATTTTCTTGATGTATATCCCTCTCTTTAGGGCATCTTCTCATCCACAAAATAAAAGAGACCAAACTACTCAGCCAAAACCGTCCATATTTCTTCTATTATCTAGTGCTACCAACTCATATGTCCATGATGCTCTTTCAAAAGAGGACAAAGATGGAACCCCCAGCTTTGTTAAGCCATGATACTCAAATCATTTTTGAAAGTAGAGAGTACATAATGTTCTTTCTTCCTGTTCATACTCCCCAACATCAAATGTTCTCAAAGGTCTGATGCACAAACCTCTGGTTTGAACTCTGGATGTGGTAGTCAAGAATTGGGTTCAAAACCCCATCTTAAATATTTCTGGTGTGTGTCTGGGGAAATTATGTAATCTCTGAACCTCAGTTTCCTAAACTCTAAAATGAGGGAAAGTTTCTACCTTTGAGTAAGTCCAATGAGATAACTATTTGCAAAGCACTCTCTAAACCGACACAGATGTGAGCTATAATTATTCTCTCTACTACCTCTACCCCCTTAATGAACTCATTCACTCTTACGTTCAGCTGTCACTTCTTTGCAGATAACTCCAAAATCTTTATCTCCAGCTCTAGTCTGTTCCCCAAGTTCCAATTCCTGAAGGCCCACCAAGTATCTCCATTTGATGCTCAGCTGTCATCTCCCAGTCAATCTTAGTCCAGTTTGAAGCACTCCTTCCTTGTTCCAAAAAAAGCACTCTCTTCTCACTGCTCTATTTCTAAGCAGTTCCCCTACTGACTTCTCCACTTCTAATCAGAATCACAGAATCAGACTAGAAGTCAGAAGGAATCTTAGATCATCTAGGTGGTGCAGTAGATGGAGGAACTTAAGACTCCCAAAGTCTTGGTATCAAATGCTGCCTCAGACACTTAATAGCCATGTGATCCTAAGTGAACTGCTTACTTCCTAAGCCTCAGTTACCTCATGTGTAAAAATGGCACTTGCCTCACAGGGTTGCTGTGAGGATCAAATTTTGCATTGCAAACCTTAAAGCATCATATAAATGCTAGCTCTTAATCAATGGAACCACAAGTATTCTAGGTTCAAAACAGTGGTTATTTTTTATTCTTCCAAGTCTTGTCGATTTTTTTCAAATATCTTTCGTTACCTGTCTATTTCTGCTATGTAGCCAAAACCATCCCACCTGGAGTCTCTGCCTCTTCTAATCCATTCCGTACACATATCAGACTAGTTTTCCTAAAATATCAGTCATTTGGTTTTGTGTTATTTACTTTTCTCATTATTGTTAACATTTTTCTTAGGGAGATCTTATCTCTCTAGCAATATATCTTTAGCTTCTCAAGAAGCTCATAAACTTCATGTTTTCTGCCAAAGCAGACACATAAAAATATATGTTTGCATGTTACCACTGCCAACAGTTTCTAATTTGGCGGTATATCATTTATGGGTATGAACTAATGTATTAGTGGTAAGTGTTGGCAACCTTACAAACATTACTTAGATTTTAAACAATGACTCTCAGTCCTGCTTTGCCACCTTTTGAGAATATGCCAAGTTACCAAAAAGGATATCACAAAATCCTCAAAAATTTCTAAATAAAATTTTAGCTCACTTTAAAAAAGTACTACATACTAATTAAAATGACCAAGCCTGGCCCTGGAGAAGAAGTGAGAAAAATGTACCACCATCATTTGTTTATAGAGGTGGGGGACCGTACAGTACATACTATATGTACTGGTTGATGCTGGCTGGTTTTTATTGAACTATTCCTTACACATTTTCCAAAATCTTTGTTAAAATGGATATAGCTTCTTGGGGGATGGTGTGTGTTTGTAGGGGAGGGAGGGTTATGAATATATTCACAAATGAAGGTATGTAAAAACAAAAGATTAACATTTTATTGAGGGCTTTTGTTTTAATATCACCTTTATTTCTGGATATATCCTACCCCCAACTCAGTAAGCTGCCCCTTGTTAACAATAAAAAAGTTAAGCTAAACCATTTTGTACACCCACTTCTGACAGAAAATGAAACCATTTACACCCAGTCCCACAACTCTCCAAGTAAAAGAGGGCTTCTTCTCAAGGCTAATACTGGTTATGACAATTACAGTGCTGGGCTTCCTTTGGACGTTCCTTTTGCTTGTATTGTTGCAGTCACTGTGTAATATTGTTTTCCTGATTCTGCTTACTTCATTCTGTCCCAGTATATACCAGTCGCTTAATTCCCACAAGGTATTTTTAGAAAGGGAGAAAGAAGACCACATCAAAAACAGAAGCGTGTTACAGACAGGCATTCTAAGACACTACCCTAAAACTACATTGTGTTAGAAGAAAGGAACAGATATTCACATCTGACCTGGCAAGGCTCTCAGACAAGCTGGCAAAGATAAGACTTAAGTCTCTGAGAGGACAGGCATCAGTAAATTTAGCTCTTCATCTCACAAAGGTTTAAAGTAATCCCTAAACCATACTAGTAAAATAATATTCTCTATTTGTTGAGAAACTACCACCTTTAAAATTAAGATTCTACAGAAGTAACTCAGGAATTATTTGTAGATTATTCCACATCAGCATTAACCCCGATATTAAAGCCAAATTCTAACTCAGAAAAACTCAAATTTATCCACCTCCTGAAGTATCAGTTGAAATGGTCTTAATTCTCCTGTTGGTTATTATTTTCACCCCAGTCAATAGTATTTCATTTCTCAGCCATCCCCTCCCTCCCTCAATATACACAATATTACTTCCAGGATGTTTATGTGAAAGGGAACAAAAAATCCATTATAGTGTGATGTTATACGGCTGTAAAGCAAACCATCCCTTTCAGTACAGAGGCGGTGGCTGCCTTTCAGGGTGGATCAGCACTTTACACAAAGCTGTGCTAGAGAATCTCAGCTCTTCTTGATGGGAGTCCTACCAGTACAGAAGTCACTATTTCACAGATTCCCAATCCGTGAGTGTCCCTAAGGGAGCAATTTAGCATCAAGATGCAAGAGTATCAGCTTGCTGTGATTGCTTTGAGGCCTCAATTTAATTTCAATCATCCAGCCAAGAGGCAGACATCCTCCTTCAGAATAACAGACTATTATAGATCTAACTGCAGGGTATACTAGATAACGTTTCTATCCTCCACCTTCCCAATCCCTAACCTCTTCCAGGCCCAACATTATTAAGAGACTCATAAATCAGTTTTTTAAAATATGCATAATGGTGTCATATTACTAGATAGATCAATGTACAGGTTGCTTGTTTGGTTGGTGGGGGAGGGGTAGTTTATAAATGAAAACACTTGTCACAGAAAGATGTATGAAAAATCCCTAGAAAATTTTCTAAAAATCACCAACAGAACTCCTTTGTTGCCAAGGGGGGGCACGGTAGATTCCTAGGACCACCATCTCTAGCCAGAAAAACAATTTCACTACAAAAGTACTGCTCTTGCAAAACTTTCTGCACAAAAGCATTTCAAAATATAATTTCTCCCCACAAAATTCACATTCCTTACTTCATCCCACCATAACAAGGCCACCCAAAATATACCAAAGTTATCAGCTGCCAGAGGAAAATTACTTCCTTTTATTAAAGGATGAAGTGGAAAAAAAAATTAATTACCATTGCTTAGAAAATCTTACTGGTCTTCTACGTGCAAAGCTCCTCCTATTTTCCTATTCCTTAATGTCCCATTCAAGCCTCACCCCCTGCGTAAGGCCTCCTGGACCAGAAAAGTTCACAATGATCCTTCTTCTAAACTCCCACCAGCATAGATTGCCTTGTATTATTTATCTTCTTAAGCTCTCTCTCCCAAAAACTCTAGGCGACCCCCAGGCTCGCAGAGGAAATAAATAAATAAATGGCAGGCTCAGGATTTCAGCTCCTGTCCTCTGGATTCAAATCCAACTTTCTTTCTTCAGAACTAAGCTATTAGTTGGCACTCAAACACTTGACTGATTGAAAACTTGGGAAATCAAAGTTACTCCATCCTGAGCATTCTCCAAGTATCCCTCAGTAATTTAGAGCTTTGATCTCCCTCCAGTTCCGTCCTCTAAAAGCCCTAACAGAACCCTAAACGATACAGTCATCACCTAACCCTCCCTAGCCTCATGAGAATGTTGGGCTAGGGGTCTACTGCACCTACTAAGCACCTAATTCCCAGGGTGGGTTTGAGAATCAGATGAGGCAGCAAACCTCAGAGTGATACAGCTACTACCTCCGACATCCAGTCCACTGCCAAGGTGTAAGAATGCAGCAATGGCCGAACAAAAAGAACCCTGGTCACGGGGGCCGAAAACCTGCTTCCAAGTCCCAGCTCTGACACTCACTGGGCGGTGTACACGCTCATATACGCCTCTGAACCTCTCAGGGCCTCAGTTCTCCCATCTGCGAAATGGGGCCAAGACTACTTGAAAACACAGCAAAGCTCGCCCCGCAGCGCGCCCCCTGCCCACTCTGCTTCACGCATGCGCGTTCACCTCTTAAAGGTAGTAGGTGAGGGGGAGACGTGGGCAGGCAGTGGGGGGGAGACGTGGGCAGGCAGTGGGGGAGATACCACCGTTTCTGACAACTCTGGCGTACCCCAGTCGCCCCAGAACAAACCCCTTACTCCTCACCTCCCCGGTGGCCCGCCGCCCCCCATGTCGCTCCCTCCCCATTCCGCTCCGCGACCCCCTCCTCCCTTACTCGACCTCGTTACCTCCCCCTCCCCCCGCTCCTCAGGCCAGGATCTCCCAGGGGGGCAGCCTTCGTTCCCCCCACCCCTACACACACAACCGCCGTAGCCCCGGAGGGGCCGGAACCCTAAAAACAACCGCCTCTTATCACAAAGCCCACGCAGAGACGCCCTTTCAGCCGACCCCGAAACCTGCCTGAAAGGAAACGGCCGATCAGCGACCGCACGCGGGACCTGCAGTTGGAGCTTTCCTCCCAACGGCGCCTCACCCAGCGACCCCACAACGCCGCGGCGCCCGCTCTGATTTGAAATCCTCCAACGACCAATCAGAGGGCGGCATATTCCTCCCACAACCCAACGACTCTATTGCGCACGTACGTACGCACGCACGCCGCTTGGGGCCTGCGCACACGCTCCGACGAAGCCGGTCAGGCAGCCATTTTGACTGAGGTCTTTCCTTAACAAAGCCATGAAGTGGTGCCATGTTGATGGAAAGCAAGAGCTACCGAACTTGGACCTGCGCACTTCCTCAGATTTTGATAGGATCTTAGACTTAGAGATGGAAGGGGCTTTATTGGCCATATTTCTCGGATCAGGAAACGAAAGCTCAGAGTGATTAAATGATTTACTCAGGGTCACCCAGCTGCCATTTGGAGTAGAATTCGAACCCAACTTAGGCTGCTCCATCTGTAAAATGGGGAAAATACGAGGGTGGTCCAAATGGCTTTCCTTCATAAATAGCACTCCCTGAACTATTTCCCCCACCAAGAACCAAGCTCTGGGATGCTTTGCCTTGATTCAGATGCCTCAGCTTGGACTCCAGCACCACCATGCTGCCTTTCCCTCCCTCCCCTGATATCCCAGTGGTATCCCAGTCTTCCCCAGGACTGCCAATGCACATCTCCCCCAGAGGGCTTTTGCCATCATTTCCACCTTCATCCCTGTCTCCCCTTTCTTGCCAAGGCAAACCCCTCTATGTGCATTCTCCAGCAGATTATCCCTCTTATCGTCCCCACTCTAACTTACCTTCAGTGTCTTCCTGTCTACTATCTACTGGCTGCTTCCCTATTGCCTACAAGCATGACGATGTCTTCCCGTGCTCAAAAAACCCTGACTTGATCATGCCGTCCCGGCTGCCATCCCATCTTTTGTGGCTAAACTCCTTGAGAAGGCTCCCTTTCATCTCCCCCTCTTCCTAACTCTCTACAGTCTGGCTTCTCCTTCATCTGAAACTGTTACTCTCCAAAGTTACTTTATGGTTGAGTCATTTTTCAGTCCAGACAGACTTTTCATGACTGAATTTGATGTTTTCTTGGCAAAGTTACTGGAGCGGTTTGCCACTTCCTTCTCCAGTTCATTTTGACAGATGAGGAAACTGGGACAAAGGAGTTAAGTGGCTTGCCCAAGGTTATACAGCTCTGAGAAGTGTCCCAGGCTGAATTTGAAGTGAGGTCTTACCTGACTCCAAGCCTGGAGTTCTATCCACTGCCACTTAGCTGCCCCCCATAATTACTAATAATCCCTTATTTGCAGCATCTAATGATTTTTTATCAATCCTCCTTCTTTTTGACCTCTCTTCAGCCTTTGACACTCGTGATGACCCTCTTCTGCTTAATATTCTGTTGTCCCTAGATTTTTGAGACATGAGTCTCTCCTGGTTCTCCTCCTATCTAAAAACTTCTCAATCTCCTTTGCTAGGTCTTCATGCAGGTCACTCCCATTAATCATAGGTGTCCCTTAGGGTTCTGTCCTGGACCCTCTTCTCTTCTCTATCTATACCTCATCAGCAGCCATGGATTAAGTTATCATCTCTTTTCAAATGATTCTGAGATCTCTTTGTCTAGTCTTAACCTTTCTCCTGAGCTCCAGTTTCATATCACCAACTGCTTATTGGACATCTCAAACTGGCTTATCCCATAGATATCTTAAATTCAACATGATGAAGACTGAACTCATTATCTTTTTCCTCAAAGTCCTCCCTACTTTCTAACTTCGCTGTTTACCATCAAGAGTACCACCAACCTTTAAGCCACCCAGGCTCCCAATGTAGGTGTTATCTTCAGCTTCTCTCTTTCTCAGTCCTCATTTCCAATCTATTACCAAGGTCTGTCGATTTCACCTTTATAACATCTCTCTGACACTGGCACCACCTGGCTGCCAGCCCTTATCACCTCACTCTTGGACTATTTTGATCACCTTCTGGTTGGTCTCCCTGACACAAGTCTCTCCCCAATCTAGCCCATCTGCCACTCAACTGACAAAGTGATCTTCCTTAAGTGTGGTTCTGACCATGTCATACCACAGTGGCTCCCTATCGTCTCCAGTATCAAATATAAAATTGTCTGTTTGGTGTTTAAAGCCCTTCATAAACTACCTCCCCAACGCATGCGCGCGCGCGGACACACACACACACACATACACACACACACACACACACACACACACACACACACCTTTCTAGCCTTCCTATACTTTGCCTTCCTTCCCCCTTCTATCATTCCCCACCACATACACCCCTTACTCAGTAATCCATTGACACTGTCCTTCTTGATATTCCTCAGTTAAGATACTCCATCTCAGGGGCAGCTAGGTGGTGTGGGGAATAGAGCACTGGCCCTGGAGTCAGAAAGACCTGAGTTCAAATCTGGACTCAGACACTTGACACTTACTAGCTGTGTGACCTTGGGCAAGTCACTTAACCCCAATTGCCTCACCTTCCCCCCTCCAAAAAAAAAAAGATACTCTATTTCCCAACTCTAGGCATTTTCACTGGCTGTTGGTCTCCCTCCTCATCTCCACCTCCTAGCTTCCTTAAAGTCTCAGCTCTCTACAGGAAACCTTTCCTGATCTCTCTTAATTCTAGTGCCTCCCTTCAACATCCTTCCTGTCTATAACTCATCTGAACATTGTTGTTTGCACCTTATCTGAGCTCCTTGAGAGTAGGGACCTTCCTTTGCCTTTCTTTGTATCCCCAAAGTTTAGTACCTAGGCCAGGGGTGGGGAAACTGTGGCCTTGAGGACACATGTAGGACCTTGGGTACAACCTTTTGACTGAGTCCAAGTTTTTCAGAACAAATCCTTTTATTAAGGGGATTTGTTTTGTGAAGTTTGGATTCAGTCAAAAGGCTGTACTTGAGGACCTAGAGAGCTGAATATGGCCTCAAGGCCATAGGTTCTCCACCTCTGGCCTAGTCCATAGCAGGCACTTAACTTGAAAAAGACATAGCAGGTATGTTTATCATACTCATGAATGACACAAAGCTATGAGAAATGGCTAATAAGATGGATGACAGAATCAAGATTCAAGAATCTAACAGGCCAGAAAATGAAACTTTAAAAAAAATCCTGCTCTAGTTTCAAAGAATCAACAGTGAACATTTAAAAAAGAGAGAGACAAGAGTCTTAGATGACTACAAATTCAGTATGCATCAATGTTATAATACGGTTGCTAAAAAAGAAAACCAACCTTATATAATCTAATCTTGTATTAAAAGAAGCATGGTGTCCCAAACAAGGAATATAGTAGTTCCCTCTATACCCTGCCCTGCTCAGACTTTGGGGAGATCAATTTACTTCTCTGGGTCAGTATTCTTATATAAAAAATAAGGAAGGAACAGCCAGGTGGTCAGGAAGACTTGAGTTCAAATATAGCCTCATACACTTTTACTAACTTGTGTGACCCTGGGCAAGTCACTTAACCCAATTTGCTTCAGTTTCTTCATCTGTAAAATGAACTGAAGAAGGAAATGGCCAAGTACTCCAGTATCTTTGCCAAAAAAACCTCAAACGTGGTACAAAGAGTCGGATGTAAATGAAATGACCGAATAACCGCGACTACAACGAAAAATAAGGAGATTCAATGAAAGATTTCAGCTCTAAGTCAACTCCTAGTTCTAACGTTCTATGGTTTAATGATTGTCTAGAGCAAGATTCACTCCTACGAACATTCAGTCCCTGTTCCAGACCAGCCTCTGGAGAGTCCCATCCCAGGAGTCTGAGGGCCTTCTGACCTAGGGATTACCCTGTCTGATGGAGGAGATGGAACAAGCACCAACACTGACAATGAAATACAAGAAGCAAAAATCAGAAACACAAGTTATAAAGGGACAGATGTAATGGAGGAAAGGGTTGGGAGGAAAGAAGTAGAGGGGAATGGAAGTTACTGTAATAAAAGATTAATGGAGTAACCAGGAAACCTCTAATAATGGGTTTCCTGGAAGGGGTGAGTCTTGGGGAAAATGTTGGGTGCTGGTAAAGAGATAATTTGATGGAGAGTAGCGGAGTGTCAGTGAATTAGGGATGAAGTGGGTGAATAATGACCTGCGTGAATGGGTAGAGCTTAGAAATGGCGATTTAATAATAGATCCAATGAGAAATCTTCTATCACTACCACCCTGCACACCCCTTCCTCCCCCCACCCAAAAAAAAAAAAACCCAGCAATGTTTTTTTTTTCAGAACAAATTGTGAAAAGAGGAAAGGAAGATCTCTTGATATGCTTAACTACTGCATGGACATATCTAAGGTCATCTTTATCCCAGACAAGTCCCATTTAACTTTCTATATCAACCATTCAGCCTTCGAAGGAAAGAAAGAATAAAGGCAAGGGTGGGAGGCTTTTGACATCTTTTCCTCCAAACCTCCAGATTGACGGGATAGGATCCAGAGGTACAAACCTCCCAACAATTTCTAGGAGGAGCTTGACAGGATGAGGGAAGAAAACCTTGGACGCTGGCCTCCATCCCATTATTGTAGTTATCATTTGTAGGGCCTGTGCCCCCACCCATCTCCTCCCCCTCACCCAGACTCTGAGCTTCTGCCAGGAAACTGCTAATGGGATTTATGCTAATGGGACCGATGCAGGTGATTGCCTCGGTGTGCCAGTGGCTGCCGCTCTGCCTGACTGCTCCCTGGGCCTCCTAGACCTTTATTCCACTGGGCTTTCCTGGTTGCCAGCAGCCCCAGGCTTCACTTTGTGACATGAAGTGACAAATTTGATTTACCCCTTTCCTGGAGGACAGGACGCCACTTAGCACCCAGAGATTTCCTGGCCCAGACTGGGGTAAAAAATCTGATTTCTTCTGTGGTCTCACCTGCTCCTCCTCTGTCTTCCATTTTCTTTCTTGCTTACTGACTTTTACTGTTCTTTGCCTTTCTCTGCTTTGTTGATGTATTTTTCTGGCTTCTTATTGTCTGTTTTCCTCCTTTCCTCGTTTCACAGGATCATAGGATCATAAATTTAGAGCTGGACAGGACTTTACTGGCCATCAAGTCTAACCCTTTCATTTTACAGATGAGTAAACAGGCTCATTGCCCAGGATCACACAACTAGTGTCTGAGGCAAGATTTGAACCCAGGCCTTCCTGTCTTCAGGTGTAATGTTCTATTCACCACAGCATTCACTACTCAGCCTCAGATATCAGTTCTTCCTGAGGCCTTAGTCTCCTTCCCCTCTCCCAGCACAGACTCTCTGTGAATCTCTTCCTTCACTGGGGGAGTCAAACTAATAGTCTAAGTTTGTATTTCATTAGTACTAGGACATGGCACAGTAGGCACTAGTAGGCACATTGAGCAAATGTTTGTTGATTGAGTATTAAGAAGAAATTCCTTTAAAGCTACCCTTGAGGTTCATCTTAGCCAAATGACTCCTGAATAAAAAAGTTATACTGTATACATGATGACCCATATAAAGTGATTTGCCACCATCCTGTACCAGCCTAGGGATGGCCCCTCCCTCTTTCTTTCACCCCCTCTCTCCCACGGGCCATAATGGGAAAAGTACCAGTTTTGGCGTCAGGGGACCTGGGTTTACATCTCAGCTCTGCTACTTATCACCTGTATGAACTGCCTGAGCCATAGTATCCTCATCTGTAAAATGAGGGGGTTGAACCAGATAATCTCATTCAGCTCTAAATCCTATGATTCTATGAACTTCCTCTCTCTTTAAGCCCTTGAAGATCCAGTGAGACTGAGACTGAAAACATTTTTTGGCAGAGCTTTCATCCCCACCCCAGCTTGCAAAGTAAACTGGAAACAAATCTTATTTCACCAAAGGAGGAGGAACCTAAAACCTAGGAGAGGGTGTTAACCTTGGTTGCATAGAATAAAATATTCCAGCTTTGTTGTCTCCTTTTTAAATAATGGAATTTTAAAACTAGAAAAAAATTTTAGGGATCATCTGGTCCAATATCTTCATTGTACTGTTGAGGAAACTGAAGCCCAGGAAAAATAAATGACCTGCTCAAACTCACACAGATAGTAATAATACCTGGCAGAGTTGGAGCTAGAGTTATGTTATCACCATCAAAAAACAAACTTGAATTGAGTGCCTACTTTGTGTATGGCAGAGTGTGTAAGAGACAAAGAAGTGTAAAATATAGGGCATGGTCCCTGTCCTAAAGCAGCTTATAGTTCCAGTCGGGAGAGACAAGGCAGATACATAAAAAGATAAATAGTAATGCAAGGTAGAGTAGGTTAACTATCACATGAAAACAGATAAGTGCTACAGGAGCTCAGAGAAATAGAAAACAAGGAATCTATTTAGTGTTCTAGTGGTGTGGAATAGGCTGCCTATGCAGATAACTCCCAGTTCTTTAACTCCACCTCAAGTCCTGAATTTCCAACTAAATACCAGATGTGTGCATTAGGATTTCCTACCAGCTCTTCAAATGTATCATGTCAAAAATTGGTTCATTGTCCTCCTCTCACAACCTGCCCTTCCCCAACCTCTATTTCTCATTCTCTCAGATCTTCAACTTCTGATCTATTGGTTCCTTCTTTGCTGTCTTCAAACATATCTAAATCTCCCCCATCCTTAATTAAAGATCCTTCGTTACCATCCCCTCAAATATTGTCCTATATCTTTCCTCCCTTCACCAGCCAAACTCCTTGAAAAAGCCTTCTATGCTGCTTGCACTTCCTTTCATTTCTCAACTCTTTGAAATTTGGTTTCTTGGCCTCATTCATTACTTAACTGAAACTGCTTTCTCCAAAGTCACTAATGATCTTTTAATTGCCAAATCCAATCATCTCTTCTCAGGCCTCATTCTTCTCAACCTTTCTTTGGAGGCTGGACACTGTTGATCACTCCCTCCTCCTGGTTACTCTCTCCTCTCTAGGTTTCCATGACACTGCTCTCTCCTGGTTTAAACAATTTTTCTGACTCCTTTGTTGGCTCATCATCCAGATGACAACCTCTAACTGTTCATGGTACCAAGATTCTGTCCTAGGTCCTTTTTCTTCTCTTCTCTTCTCTTCTCTTCTCTTCTCTTCTCTTCTCTTCTCTTCTCTTCTCTTCTCTTCTCTTCTCTTCTCTTCTCTTCTCTCCTCTCCTCTCCTCTCCTCTCCTCTCCTCTCCTCTCCTCTCCTCTCCTCTCCTCTCCTCTTCTCTTCTCTTCTCTTCTCTTCTCTTCTCTTCTCTTCTCTTCTCTTCTCTTCTCTTCTCTTCTCTTCTCTTCTCTTCTCTTCTCTTCTCTTCTCTTCTCTTCTCTTCTCTTCTCTTCTCTTCTCTTCTCTTCTCTTCTCTTCTCTTCTCTTCTTCTTCTCTCTCTCTCTCCCGCTGTCTCTCACTTTCCAGCTCCTACGGTTTTTAATGACCATCTCTATGATGACCAATGACAGCAGGAGGGTAATGTCTTGACTTGCAAATGAATTAGATTTAAGTGAGGCAAAGCTATGCAAAGTTATCATCCTCACTCTCTCCTCCAGAGTCTTCAGAGTCCAGTGGCAAGACACAGGTCAGGACAATTGTGATGGCCTCCACCATCTCTATGTAGATGCTTCAGAAATACATAAATATCCAGCTCCAGTCTCTGTCCTGAGCTTCGGTCCCACATCACCAGTTGCCTAATGGACATTTCAAACTGGATGTCTCAAAGATAAAGTAAACTCAACATTTCCAGAACAAAACTCAGTATTTTTCCCCCACCTTTCCAAACCTCCCGTCTTCCAAACTGCCCTGTTTCTGTTGAAAGAACTACCAACCTTCCAGTGTCTCCAGGTCATAATCTCAGCATTATCTTCAAATCTTTACTCTCCCTCACCCCACATATGCAATCAGTTCGGTCATTTTTTTCATTTCTTCCTCCACAACGTCTCTCACATCTGACCTCTTTAGTTCAAGGCCTCATCACCTCACCCCCTAGATTATGGCAACAGCCTCCTAATTGAGCTCCCAACCTGAAGACTATCTCATCTTTCTAATCAGCGCTGTCAAAGTAATCTTCCTTAAACACAAATATGACCATGTGATTCCTCACTCGATCAACTCCAATGATTTCCTGTTGCCACTACAAACTCCTCTGTTTAGCTTTAAAAGCCCTTTGTGACCTGGCCGCAACCTATATTTCCAGCCTCATAGGGTATGAGAAACTGAGAAACCACCTTTTCTCTACCACTAGCCTCACTCTGCATACAGCAAAACTGTGCTTGTCTCTCTCTATTTTTCACACAGGCACTCTATCTCCTACCTACATACTTTTGCATTGACTATTCCACATTCCTAGAATGAACTACCTCCTTGGATGGAAGCAGCTAGGTGGCTCAGTAGATAGAGTGCTAGGCTTGGAGTCAGGGAGACCTGAGTTCAAATTTGACCTCAAACACTTAACTAGTTGTATGACTCTGGGCAAGTCACTTAACCTCAGTTTGCCTTAATCCGCTGGAAAAGGAAATGGCAAACCACTCCAGTATCTTTTCCAAGAAAACCCCATGCACAGCATTGGCATGCTATGGTCATGGGACAGGAAAAGTCAGATATGCCTGAACAACAACATCCCACATTCTTAGGATGAACTACCTCCTTACTTCTGCCTCATAGAATCCCTCTGCATGAAGGTTTTCCTGAATCTCAGCTGCTAATGCCATTCCTCCCAAACTACTATGTAATTGTGTACTTTCTATTTATTTGTGTTTAATCACTTTATATTTATTCTGTACATATTCTAATATATACTAATTGTCTCCCTCACTAGAATGTGAGCTCCCTGTGAGTAGGGATTGTTTCATTTCTTTGTTTTGTATCCCCAGGCCCTAACATAATGCCTGACACTACTGCTTTTTTGATTGACTGTCTGTTAATGGTATCACTGTTCTTTGAGTCCCCTAAAGTTGTAACTTTAAAATTGACTCTTTCCCTCTTTCTTCCCCCTTCCCATTTGCCATGTCTTAGTATTTCTTTCTCTTAGACCCATCCTCTCTTCTCTATTCCCACTGTAACCATCCTAGTTTAGTCCCTCATTTCTTTTTATATAATTGTATTAGACTTCTAATAAGGCTGCCTACCTTTGCTTCTCTCCTCCAATTCATCCTTTACACTGCTACCTGAGTAATTTTTCCTAATGAGCTGCTATGTTCATGTCACCACTGTACTCAGAAACCTTCAGAGGCTGCCCACCATCTACCAAATGAAATATAAACCAATGTTTCCAGCCTTCAAGGCCCTTCACACTCTGACATACTTGACCAACCTTATGTCATACTATTTGCTTTTCATACACAGGCATACTTTGTTCTGTTGCACTTTGCTTTATTGTGCTTCACAGAGATTGTGGGGTTTTTTAAACTTGTTTTTGTTTTTTTATGAATTGAAGGTTTGTGGCAATCCTGCATCAAGCAAGTCTATTGGCATTGTTTTCCAACAGCATATGCTCTTGTATCTCTGCATCACATTTTGGTAATTCTTGAAACATTTCAAAGTTTTCGTTATCATTGTATGTGTTATAGTTATGATCAGTGATCTTTAATATCACTATTATAATTGTTTTATATGCCATGAACAGCACCCATACAAGACAGCAAACTTAATCGATAAATGTTGTGTGTGTTCTGACTGCTCTGTCAGCTGGTGGTTCCATCTCTCTCCCTCTCCTCAGCTCCCTATTTCTTGAGACACAGCAATACTGAAATTAGACTAGTTAATAGCCCTACCATAGTCTCTGAGTGTTTCAATGAAAGGAAGAATCATTCGACACATCAAACTTCATTGTTGTCTCACTTTAAGAATTTGCCACAGCCACCCCAATTTTCAGCAACCACCACCCTGATCAGTCAGCAGTCATCAATATCAGAGCATGACCCTTTATGATTTGCTGAAGGCTCAGATGATGGTTAGCATTTTTAGCAATAAAGTATTTATTAATTAAGGTACATACATTGTTTTTTTTTAAGACACAATACTGTTGCACACCTAATAGACTACAGTATAGCGTAAATGTAACTTTTAAATACACCGGGAAATCAAAAAATTCGTGCGAGTTGTTTTATTGTGATATTCACTTTCATTGTGGCAGTCTGGAACCAAAACCACAATATCTCTGAGGTACACTTGTATTCTCTATCTCAGTCAAACCAGCCTACCCCTCATCTCCCATTCTCATCCTGCCCATCCTGTACAGATGTCTAGAATGAAGCCTTTTCCCACCTTCAAGGCCCAACTCCATGAAGCTTTTCCTGACCTTCCCAGGTGAAAACATCTCTTCTTTCTCAAATTCTCCTAAAACTTAAGCCAGACCTCTCCATTATACTCATTCCACCTACTTTTGCTTGCATAACATTTACTTGTGTCCTTTCTTTTCTCTGAGAGCATGGCCTACCTATATCACGTCTATCTTTGTGTCCCTGGCATTTAGCACAATTCTTTGAACACAGTAGACGATAAATGTTTGTTGAATTGCGTTGACTTTAAGCTGAATATTGAAGGAAATGTAAGACTTTAGACAAATGGAAAGGAGGGTAGAGCAACATTCTAGGCAGTGGGAACAGTGCGAGCAAAGGTAGGGAAGAGGGAATGTGAATGATGTATTTTGGAACAATTGGGGGACATTCATTCATCTCAATGCATTTCAAAATATTCCTTTATTTGAACAGTGGAAATTAGGTTGGAGACAGGTAAGTAGGAGCTGAAGGAAATGCCTGAGGACCAGGCTGAGTTGACTGATTTGAGATACATGAAATTAAGAAGTAGTCTCCGGCTTGTGCAGGCAGAGAGACTCCGTACCCTGGGACAGAAGTACTCCACCCCACCCCAAGAAGAATATCTAACCACGTTTGGTTGATCTTTTCAAAGCACATGGGGGCACATTCCTAAAACTCCAGAGGTCCATACTCTGGGTCACTTTATGGACATCCTGTCCTCTGACCTAGCCCAAGATCTGACCTTTTCGTTCCTTGTTGTTGACTTGACGTACTGGCTCTGGAGAGTTTCTGCCCGTTCTCCTCTTCTGTCTCTTTCTTCTCTTTTTTTCTACTTTCTCCCCCTGCTGCAGCCTCTTAAATGCTAGGTTTTCTGATGAATAATTACTATCGCCCAGGCTCAAGACTTGCTTTGTTCCTATTCACTCTCTCCTCTGATTCTTATGTAGTGCCTTTCTGAATCCTGATAATCCTGAGTGCTTAATTTGGGCAGAGCTTAAGGCCGTGGTTGAACAATAGGCTCCCAGATTAATAAAGGGACTTTTAGAACAAGGGGTTGAGGTGGGTGTCCTCTGGGGGCTATTGATGATGGCTAATAGTAGATCTGTAGCTCTAAGGTCAGGCAGACACACCGTAGGAAAAAGAATTATTCGTTCTCATATATTCTGTGATTTTTTTCAGCACAGCAATTCTGCTTCACTGAAGTAATTTGCTGTCTCCGTCATCTATTATCTCTTTTGTCACATTATCACACAAGTACTTCCCCTTATTTGTCCTATAGTGTACTTCCTCCTCGACTCCTACCCTTGACCTTTCCTGCTTGTGAACCTACAAAGCCTTCTTTAAGAAGCCTTCCTCTACTGAACACACTCAGCTTCGCTTCCTTCAACACTTCCCCTGCCTACCCCATCACCCAAACACACTGTACTGATGCTGGAGTGGGGCAGGATCACTGGGTCTATGTACAGGCTATATTGTGCTACCTTCCCAATAGACTTTTAGCTCCCCAAGAACAGGAACACATATCTATTCCTCCCTCAGGGTCATTTCCTCAAGGGAATAACCAGCCTTTTTGAGAGTAGCTGCCAGAGAAACCAGAGACTCTTTCCCCTGGTTTTCTGCTTCCTAGAGACAGAGGAAGAGCCATACATGACAATGCGATCATCTGAATTCCTCACAAACACCACCCTCCATGAGACATAGTGTTCCTCTTTCTAGGCTTCCCTTCTCTGCAGGCTGATGTTTCTTTTCCCTAGCTTAATTTGAATCAATCTCCAAACCCTTCACCTCCCTCCTCTTTTCCCCACTACCTCCCTTCTTATCCCTCTTCTGTGCCTCTGTAAAACCTTTAAAGCTATTAGGGAAGTCAGAATGGAGCCTATCCCAGCAAAATGAGAAAAGATTACAGCAATACATTTACTGTCAATGGCAATAAGGCTGCCTGAACAGGGGAGTAGAAATATTTGATTTTAGTCTCTCTGGGGGGGTCTTGATGGAAGAGAGCTGTCAGCTTGAGGGTCCCAGCCAGGATATGTAGGGAAGTCTAAGACCATAGCCATTTTGGGACCAGGAATCCCAACTCTCAAAACTCCTGTATCCATCATATCTTCTCCTATCTGAATGCCAAAAGTACGTTTACCTAAATGACTGTCTTTGTGGAAAACTCATACATGGCAAGTGCTCACATGGATATTGGAAGAAGTGATGCAAGGACACTCTCAAGGTCTCCCTGAATAACTTTGGGACTGATTATGAGACATAGGAGACATTGGCACAGGACTGCCCAGCATGATGTGCCTGCATTAAAGGTGCTATACTCTATTAGCAAAACAGAATTGTAATAGCTCAAAAGAAATGTGAGGTGTGCAAATTTAGAGACATCTCCATTCCAAATGTTCATATGGACTATTTGTGTCCAATCTGTGGTAGAGCATTCCGAGCTTGCATTGGTGTGATCAGTCACAGTTGGACACACTGAACATTGACCCCGATATAGTGATATCATTTTGGTCCTCTCTTATTATGAAACACAGCAATCAACTCCTTGCCAAAATCATCTCCATAGAGGCTATTTTTAAAAAATATAATTTATTTTGATTCATGGAACAAAATAAGAATTTCCATAACAGTACAATAAAAAAGATGATTACACATGAAACTGCAAAGCTGTCCTGCACAACTTGCTATTACCTTCAAAGTTATCACGGCTACCATTAGACACAGAGGGGCTATTTCTACTTCCTTCCTCATCACCGTACTTCCTTACATCCTCCTTACACTAATGCCCATATTGTTTCCTCCACCTACTAGTGTGAATCATACGGTGTGGTGAGAGGAGAAAACACACTTCCAAAATGGTGAAGAGACATAGTGTCTTGTCCTGCTCCCCCAATCATACATGTTCTGAGTACAATCCATGTCTCCATTGAGGATAGATGGGCCAGGTTTAATCTGAGAGACTTGTGGATAACAATGTACTATTCATGGTTCCACTGAAGGTTCTTTTCTCAGCATCTTTAGTTCCTTGCTAGAACCAAGCCAACAAGGCATGAACAGTATCTATTGCATACGGCAAAGGATATCCAAAGGATTCGTATCTGAGCCCAAAATTATCTATGGGAAACTTTCTCCTTTGGGTGGTCTGACTTTTCCTAGAGGCCTATGTAATCCCTCCAGACTTACTGTGCCACTCTGGGGTTGAGGTATCTCCAAAGTGGGGAAGGAACTTGGGGAAGTAATCCATTCACCTCTGCCTTATTTGTAATGTAAATGCCTTTCTGTCTCTATTTCTGTTTTGCTACCTCTATGTCCTCTCCATATCTGTGTGTATCAGTCTCATATTGGGAGCACTCTGAAGATACTATGTTTTCTCTAATCTCTATCTCTTTCTTCCCTACCTCCCATAAATCTGAAAGCAGGGTAAAGGTAAGAGAAAGGAGAGGGAGGGAATGTGGGCATATACCCTAAACTTGCTAACAGTCAGTGTGGTAGATTCCCACCTCTTCCAGACACTATATTCTTCTTCTCTTTTCCTGTGATTTGGATCATTGTCTTCATTCATCCTCTCTCTTTCTCCTGGCCAGGTTCTTCCACCTACCATAAAATAAATGCATCCCATACTCAGCTGCTATCATCTAAGACTGCTAGACAAAGCTGAAGTCAAAGAAGGTAGAGGGACACTTAATCCAAATTCTTATATGCCATTATTCACTAACTTCATCTCATTTTTCAGGAGGGTACAGAGAAATGGAATGACAAAGTCAGGAGAAGAGAAAAGTGAAGATCAGAAAGTTATAGGATTATGTTTTGGATATACTACTCCCCTAGCCTTTGTATTAGTCTCCACAATCAATAATCTCTGCCCTGCCAACTGAGTTAATGTCCAAGGAGCAAGTTCACAGAACTTCTGAGAATAGGCTAGGAATAAAGAAATATGGGTTCTAGTCCTATCACTAGCATCTGCATCCTATTGCAAACCTAGACCCCTCTCCCTCAAACCACCAGTTACTTTTATTACCAAATAGAGCCAAACAAAATTCATCTCCTAATGCTGACGCATAAAGATTTGATTTGTATTTCCTAGCATAGTGCTATTACATATAGTAGATATTTGATAAATGCTGGGATGGATGGATTTCATAACTTCTGGATTTAATAAATGTTGGATTAGATTAGGTTGGGTTATTCCTAAAGTTTGATCCTTTGCATGAAGCAATTAAGTGAAATAATAAATAATAGCAAATGGTGGGCAATTGGGAGGAAAAAACAAAGGGAAAGAAGAAGAAAGAAGAAGAGAAAGCCCAAGAGAGACAGGGAGTTTTTATATGGTGTCTGTGTCAGAGAGAACAGGAAGACTACAGAAAGGGTTTTAACATCTTTCTGTACGGTGGAGGGAAAAAACCAAGATGGCAGAGTACAGACTAGGACCCAGCTGAACTCTCTCAACATTCTCCTCCAAACAACTTTAAAATAATGTCTCAAATAACATTTTGGAGTGGCAGAGATAACAAAGGGTCAAAGGAAGACATTTTTGCAGCCTAAGACAACTTAGTAGGTCCACAGGTAAGGTCTGTAATGCCAGAGTGAGCACAGGTGAGGAGCAAGGGAGGAGCAAGGTGGGTCTTGGATGGGGTGACAGTAGCAACAACCGTAGAACTGTCAGCCCAGAGACAGTAAGGGGGTCAAACAACAGGTCAGAAAGAGATTACTGGGGACTCTTTGCTGGCACTGGGTGTAGCTGCACTGATTGGCAACTCTATTACCTATACACAGTTCTGGGTTGCAGTTCCAAGGTGGAGAAGAGCACTTATGCTTGGTCACAAGGGAGCAGAGGACCTGGTCTCAGTTTGAGGGCCAAGAGGAGCATTATTACTACTAGTTGCAGGGGATCAGAGGCCCTTCCTGGGTAAAGACCAGAGCACAAACCGGGAGAGCAGTGACCATACCTTTCCCAGGATAACACCATCTTGGAAGCACTAAAAACTTGCAGACTCCCACCCCTGGAGGTACAAAGCCCAACTTTAACACAAAGTTCAACATGAAGAAATAGACTGGGAAAATGAACAAACCTATTACTGTCACAGGCAAGACAAAGACTTAGAAGAAGACAACAATGTGAAAACAGATATAAGCAAAGCTTCAAAGAAAAATGTTGATTGGACCCAAGGCCAGCAAGAATTTCTGGAAACATTAAAGAAAGAGATAAGAATAGTAGAGGAAAAAATGGGGAGAAAATGAGAGTGATGCAAGAAAATTATGAAAAGAATTAAGAGTGTGGTAAGAGAGGCACAAAAAATACCGAAGAAAATAACACCTTAAAAAACAGAATTAGACTAATGATAAAAGAGGCACAAAAATTCACCGAAGAACCTTTAAAGCAGAATAGGGCAAATGGAAAAAGAGGTACAAAAACTCGCTGAAGAAAATAGTTCTTTAAAAATTAGAATTGGGCAAGTGGAAGCTAATCACTCCATGAGACTTTAAGAAACAATAAGACAAAGTCAAAATAATGAAAAAATAGAAGAAAAGGTGAAATATCTCATTGGGAAAACAATTGACCTGGAAAATAGATTGAAGAGATTGAATAGATTGAAGATTTAAGAATTATTGGACTACCAGAAATACACAATCAAAAGAAGACCCTAGACATCACATTTTAAGAAATTATCAAGGAAAACTGCCCTGATATCAAAATTCACCAATCATATCCTGAAAGGGATCTCAAAATGAAAACTCCCAGGAATATTATAGCCAAATTCCAGAGCTCTCAGGTCAAGGAGAAAATACTGCGAATAGTGAGAAAGAAACAATTCAAATATTGTGGCTTCCACATTAGTAAGGATCACACAAGATTTAACAGCTTCCACATTAAAGGAACAGAGGACTTAGAATATATTCTAGAAGGCAAAGGATATAGGATTACAAACAAGAATCACCTACCCAACAAAACTGAATATAATTCTTTTGGGGGGAAATGGATATTTAATGAAATAGAGGGCTTCCAATTATTCCAGATGGAAAGACCAGAACTGAATAGAATATTTGACATTCAAACAGATGACTCAAGAAAAACAAACAGACAAAAAAAAGGTAAGCATGAAAAAATAATCATGAGGGACTCAATAGAGTTAAACTGTTTACATTCCTATAAAAGAAGATGATACATGTAAGAACTTTATCATTATTAGGGCAGTTAGAAGTAGTCTACATAGAAATAGGGAATGGATGCGAGTCAATTATGTTAGGATGATCTTCCCCCTCAAAAAATGTAGGGATAAGGAAGAGGTATGCACTGGGAGAATGGGAAAGGTAGAATAGAGAAAAATTCTTCACATAAAAGAGACTCACAAAGAAGAGCTTTTACTGGTGGAAAGGAAAATCAGGAGTGGGGAGTGGCAGGCAATGCTTGAACCGCACTCTTATGAGAACTGGTTCAAAGAGGGAAGAATACACACACACACATACATACACACACATTCAGGTGGGTATAAAAATCTTATCTTACCCAAAACAGAAACTGGAGGGGAAGGGAATAAGAGATAAGAGTGGAGGAGGGGGTAGGAGAGAGGAAGGGATGATAAAAGGGAGAGCAGATTAAGAGAGGGAGTGATCAGAAGCAAAGCAGACTTTTTTTTCTATAGGGAGGGATTCAATGTGCATGGTCAGGTCCTCTAATATCTCTGGTTTGAAGAAAACATCATGCTGTTTGTGTCAAGCCACTAGAACACTCCAGAGTGTCTTGGGGGTGGTTAAGTAACTTGCCCAGGGTCACACAGCTAGTAAGTATCTGAAGTAGAATTTGAACTGAGGTCTTCCAGACTTGAGGGCTCTATCCACTCTGCTAGCTAGCAGCCCCAGCAAAACAGACTTTTGAGGAGTGACAAGATAAAAAGAGAGAGAAAAGGATAAATACAAGAAAATAAAATGAAGGGAAATAGTAATCATAACTACGAATATGAATGGGATGAGCTAACCCACAACTCATAAAATGGAAGTGGATAGCAGAATAGACACACTTGAAACAAAAAAATACACATGGAATTAAAGGTGGTAGCAGACTTTATTGTGCTTTAGCTGAAGTAAAAAAGGCAGGGGTAGCAATCAAGATTTCAAACAAAGCAAGAGCAAAAAATAGACCTAATCAAAAGAGATAATCAGGGAAACTATATTTTGCTAAAAGCTACCACAGACAATAAATTAATGTAAAAAAATTTTATAGCAAGTTTCTCTAATAAAGACCTCATTTCTCCAATATATACTAAATATAGAACTGAATCAAATTTATAAAAATAAGAGGCATTCCCCAATTGACAAATGGTCTGAGGATATGAACAGGCAATTTTTAGAAGAAGAAACTAAAGCTATCTATAGTCATGTGAAAAAATGCTCTGATCACTTGAGGCCACACATGCCATCTACTTGCCTTTGTCCATTTTTAGTTTCTATATCTGTATCACTTACTTGAGAATTCTTTCCCCTCCATGGTTATGAAAGGTAGATCTTTTAAAAAAAGGAATATCTTCTTCTCTTCTCATTTGTTTATGATACGATTTTTTCTAATTTATGTTTTGTACTCATCTAAAGCTTATTGTGGTATATAGTATGAGATGCTGTTCTAAACTCTAAACCTAATTTCTGTTTTCCAAAAATCTGACAGCTTTCTTATTTTCCAAGAAGTTTTTATCAAATACAGAGTCCTTACTCTAGTCATTGCTGGGCATCTTTGAGTTTATTGATTACTATGTTACTGTGTTCATTTTTTTTTCTGAGTGTTGTTTACCTTACCTGTTCCATTGGTCTACTTTTCTCTTTCATAAAAAGTCAGCCAATAGTTTTGACAATTACTACTTTGTAGTATTTCAAGATCTGGTAATGTTAGGTTCCCCATGTAATGTTAATGGGATATGAAAATCTTCCCTGCCCATTAAGAGGCCTCATGTGGAGCTCATTAAGGGAAGCTTGCTTAGGGGAGGCTTGCTTGTAGGAAGGCTTTCACACTTTTTGGTACTGAGTTGATTAGGACCTGAGTCACAAGGGTTGTGATGCCTTCTGCCTCTGAGAAGTGTATATATACTCTGAGTTGGCATTTTGCTTTGGGAGTTTGCTTATGAGAAGGACCTTGTGATTCCTTGGTCAAGAATCTGAGTAGCCATATGTTCAGACCCCCAACTGTTCAGATGTAAAAGCTCTCTCCATCCAGTGGTGTATGTAAAGTGTATAGCAATATTGCTTTGATTCAGACAGTCAGAGCCCACTCTGTTGGTCTAATTTCTCTGCTTGTATTTTCTCTGACATTCAAGGTCCTGACCCTTCCCCGAAACTAGTGAATATAATTAAAAGTAGGATTGTTAACCCCTCTTTGAGCAATCTTTTCTAGAAAAGCAGATTAAAGAACCTATGCTAGCAAGCCATCCTGGATATGCTTACTGCTATACCCCATCATTCCTATTATTTTTATTATTTCTCTTGAGATTCATGGCTCTTTGTTCCTCCAAATGAATTTTATTATTATTCTAATTTTATAAATAACTCCTTGTATGTTTGATTCCTATGACACCAAATTTGTAAATTAATTTACATAATATTATCACATTATTTCATTGGCATTGACCAACTATGAGCAATTAATATCTTACAATTATTTAAGTCCTCCCTTATTTTTCTAAAGACTATTTTGTAGTTGAATTCATATAGTCTAAAGCATGTCTTGATAGGTTGATTCCCACCTATTTTACGTAAATTATATAGATATCTTGAATGGAATTTCTTTTTCCATCACTCCCAGCTGCATCTTCTTAGTAAAATACAGAAAGGCAGATGATTTTTGTAGGTTTATTTTACATACTATTACTTTCCTGAAGTTTTAATTTCAATGAATTTTTAGATGAATCTCTAGCATTCTCTAAATAGACCATCTTATCATGTGTCAATGGTGATCATTTTGTTTCTTCTTTGCCTCTACTTTTTACTCAATTTCTTTATCTTTTCTTCTTGCAATATTGCTAGAATTGTATCAGATAATAGTGGTGTTAATGGACATCTTTGCTTTACCCTTAATCTCATTGAAAACATCTTTAGCATTCTTCATAACAGAAAATGCTAGCTCTTAGATTCAAATAGATAACTTTTGCCATTTTAAGAAAAGAACCATTTATTCCCATGCTTTTTGGTGTTTTTAATATGTGTTGTATTTTTATCAAGAGCCTTTTCTTCATCTTTTGATATGATCATGTTATTTTTATTGTTTCATAATTAATATGGTCTATCATGTTTACAGGTTTATTAATGCTAAACCAACCATATGTTCCTGGTAGAAATCCAACCTCATCATAAAGTATAATCTATTTAATATGTTATTATATCCCCTTTGTTGGTATTTGATTTGACATTTTACAGAAATATTCATTAGAAATATTGGTTTATAGTTTTTTTTTCTCCCTGGTTTGGGTATGAGGACCATAGTTGTCTCATTAGGAAGGAGTTTGGCAGGATGCTTTCACTCTCTATTTTTGCAATCAGTTTATGTAATATTAGGATAAATCATTTGTTGAATGTTTGGTACAATTCATCTGGTTGTGAGGTTTTTTCCTTTGGGAGTTTATTTATGGCTTATTCAATCTTTTTTATTCTAAGATCAAATTATTTAAATTATCTGTTTCTTGTTCCATTAATCTAGGTAGTTTATATACTTGTAAGTATGAATCTAATTCATTTTAAGTATCAGCTTTGTTAGCATATAATTGGGCAAAATTGTTTCTAACAATTTCCTTTATTTCCTCTTCTTTTGTATGTCCTGCTTTTTCATTTTTCATTTTTGTAATGTTGTTTTTCTTTCTCTAAAAAAAAATTAAATGAGACTATTTTATTTTATTTGCCTATTTTATTAGTTTTTTAATCTCCTAGTTTTATTGATCAATTCAAAATTTTTTGTTTTCTATTTTTTATCTATTCTTTGAGTTTCAGAATTTCTATTTTTTGCATATATATATATATATATATATATTGTTTTCTAATGTGTTTCTTTTTAAGGCATTTTTCGTTTTTGTTATTGCTGCTGTGTGTCCATTTCTTCTGTTCTTTGTGTCTTTTGTTGGTGAAAGTATTTATATATATATATGTATATATACATACATACATACATACATATATATATACACACACTTTTTCCTAAGAACTGATGGGATCCAAAAGGTTTTAGCATGTTTCTTATTGATGTCATTTTAAAAAAATAAAATTATTTATTGCTTCTTTAATTTGTTTTTTATCCCACCAATTATTTAGTATTAATTTTTTTTTAGTTTCCATTTAAGCTTGAATGCTTTCTTGAAAGACCCTTTATTGATTATAATTTTTGTTGCCTTGTGGTAAGTAAAGAATGTGCTTAATTTTTCTTCTTTTTTGCATTTGTTTATGTGTTTATTTTATGCCCAGAACAGTAGTGTCAAATAGAAACTCAATAAACCTCACCTAACCCTGCCTATCACTGTATATTGACTTGGAAACTCATGTATTAACATTATCTATGTTCTATTGCATTTTTATTTATTTTCTTCCTAAGTATATTTTAATCTGTTTCGGGCCATACTGGAATGTGTTGCTGACTGGGTAGTGTATTTGACACTTTTGCTGTCTTTTTTTGCAAACCTAATATATACACTCTTTTCAATTTCCATTAAGTAACTGCCAGAAACTGATTATATCTAATTTTTCTAAAATGCTATTGAGGTCTTTAACTTCTTTTTGTTTATAGTTTTAAAGATTGGGTTATATTTGAAAAGAGGAACTCATAGCTTTGTGGTCTATTTCTCCCTGTAGTTCAATTAGCTTTTCCTTTAAGTACTTAGATGAAATGCCATTTGATGCATATGTATTAAGTATTGATATTATTTCATCATCCATGGTGCCTTTAAGCATAATGTAGTTTCCTGGAGTAACTCTTTTTACCATGTATATGTTTATCGTTGCCTTTTTACAGATCATGATCGCTACCTCTGCTTTTTTTTTTTTCAATTCACATGGGGCATAATAAATTCTGTCCCAGCCCCTCATTTTAACTGCCTGAATCTTTATATTTCAAATATATTTCTTGTAAACAACATATTGTTAGATTCTACTTTTTAGTACAGTCTGCTATCCTCCATTTTATGGGTTATTTTAATCTTGTTCATCATTTTATTTATTAATTTTGGTTTAATAATATATGTAGTCCATAATATCCTATTATAATTTTCTCTTTCTTTGCATCCTCTTTGCAAATAAAAAGAAGCTGATGAAAGAAAAGGAATGGGATCAACAGTAGTAATCTATAATTTGAGTTGTCTGATCCTACTTCTTTAGTCTTCCTTCCTTTGCTCAAGACAAAATCAAAGGGCTCATTCTCACACTTTCTTTTTCTCCTTTTAATTTCTCCATTATGGTCAGCCCTCCTGAGCTGAAGTTTGTTTTCTTTGTGACTATTCTTTACCCAAATTTACCCTTCCTTTTAGACTCATGTCTTTTCTTTCCCTGACTCCACTTACTTCTCTGTTGATCAGTGTCTTTCTTTATTAAATTCATTGTGTATATTTGTATACTCTTCCATTCTATTCCAATTATGAGAGACAGTTACTCTAAAATCTTCCTCATTTTTATTCTAATAAATTCTTTTTTTCTTTTATAATTTCTCTTTTAAAACCAACAAAACTGAACAAAACTACACGTAGGCCCTGCATTTGTCTTTCTTTACTCTCTCTGTCACATCTAAAGACAGTGAGATTACAGAGATAATTGACTCTTTCTTTCCTATTAGAATATAAGCACTCAGTTGCCTGGAGAAGTTCATCAGTATTGTACATCATTTTCATGACAGCATGCTTCCCCAGGTTCTGAATAATAAACAATGCTCTTATGCTTTCCTGGTCTCCAGTGGAGTGAATCAAGGCTGTGTGCTTGCCTCCATGCTTTTTAGCATGATGTTTTCTGTGATGTAGTTGGACACCTTCAACAAAGATGAAAACAACATCAAGGCAGCTACTACACTAAAGGTAAATTGTTTATCTTGAAAAGGCTACAAGCCAAGACTAAAGTGGAGGGAGAGTCGGTGCATGACTTTTTGTTTGCAGAAGATTGTGCACTCAATGTAGCCTCGGAAGATGAAATGCCACAAAATATGGATTGATTCTCTGCTGCTTGTGCTAATTTTGGTCTAACAACACCAAGGAAACTCAGATTCTTCACCAGCCTGCACCATCCTATCCATATGTGGAACCATTGATTACAACTGGACAAATTTTGAATGCTGTGTATGAGTTCACTTACTTTGGCAGTGCACATTCCAGGGATGCACACGTAGATGATGAGGTTGGCACATGCATTGCCAGAGCTAGCTCATTGTTTGGGAGGCTCAAGAGGAAAGTATGGGAGAAAAGAGGTGTTAGACTGCTTACTGAATTGAAGGGTTGTAGAGTCATTGTGTTGACCTCATTGTTATATGCCTACGAAGTCTGGATAGTATACCGGCACCATGCCAGGAAACTGAATCACTTCCATTTGAATTATCTTAGAAAAATTCTGAAGATCACTTGGCAAGATAAGGTACTGAAATCCTTTCTTGAGCTAAACTGCCAAGCATTCAAACTGTCCTACAGAGAGTGCAGCTCTGATGGGCTGGCCGTGTTGTTCAAATGCCAGAAGTATGTTTGCCTAAAAGACTGTTTTATGGAGAATTCACACAAGGCAAGTGCTCACATGGAGGTCAGAAGAAGTGATACAAGGACACTTTCAAAGTGTCTCTGAAGAACTTTGGAATCAATTGTGAGACAGTGAAGACACTGGCAAAGGACCACCCAGAATGACGTGCCTGCTGTGCTTTATGAGCAAAGCGGAATTGTATTAGCCGAAAAGAAATGTGAGACGCACAAATTTAGACAACTCAACTACAAATGTTCATGTGGACTATTTGTGCCCAACCTGTGGTAGAGCCATGGGACCTCATATTGGTCTGATTAGCCCTGGTCAGACACCATACCTTGACCCCAACATAACAATGCCATTTTGGTCCTATTTGAGAACAAAAGACAACAACCAACCTTAAGCACTCAGTCGTTATTTCATCCCCTTTGCATTGCTCAAATGTATTTACCTTCTTAGGTTCTATTCAGCTCTAGTCTTTCTCTGAGAAATGCTCAATAGTTCTACTCCATTAAAGGTCCATTTTCCACTCCAACCTGACCTCCACTTCATAGAATTTGGTATATCCTTCAAACATAGCTCAAGCAAGACCTTGTATACGAAGCCTTTTCTAATTTCCCAAACTACTAATGGTCTACCTTCTACTTAACTATTTAACTAACTTGTATTTTTAGCCTTTATGTACTTATGTATGTATTTGTTATTCATTCTAATAGAATAGAAGCTCCTTAAGAATAATGACCTTCCTTCCTTCCTTCCTTCCTTCTTTCCTTCTTTCCTTCCTTCCTTCCTTTCATTCATTCATTCTTTCTTCTTTTTACACAATTTCTAGCACGTAGCAGACAAACACTTGTTAATTAATTTATTGATTTTCACTATGGGTTGTTGAACCTTTTCTTTCTGGATGCTTATAGTATTTTTTCTTCCACATGAAAATTCTGGATTTTGACTATGACATTTGTAAGTGTTTCAATTTGGAGTACATTCTTTTATTTTCACTTTGCTTTCTGGTTTTAAGATTTAAGTCAACACCAAGCATTTATTAAGTGTTTGTTATTAAGTGTTTGCAACATACCAGGTATTGTGCTAAGCATTTTGCTAAGTGTGTGCTAAGCATGGGGGATATAAATAAAAGTAAAAAAGAAAGTCCTTGGCTTCGAGGAGCTTATATTCTAGGGGTAGAAGACAATACATAAAAGGGCAGACATGATATCCAAGTTTTTTGTTTGGTCATGCTTTTCAGGGAGTCTAATTGATCTTAAATCATCTCTTCTCATTCTGTTTTCCAGGTCATTTTTTTAAAAATTAATTTTGTTGGGGTAGCTAGGTGGCGCAGTGAGTAGAGCACTGGCCCTGGAGTGGGGAGGACTTGAGTTCTCTGGCCTCAGACACTTGACACACTTACTAGCTAGCTGTGTGACTTTGGGCAAGTCATTTAACCCCAATTGCCCTGCCTTCCCCTCTCCAAAAATAATCAATTTTGTTGACGTCTTTTATTTTTATATCACCTAAATTTCCTCCTGCATTCTTCTGTCTCTTCCTTCTAGAAAGTAATCTCTTATAGCAAAGAATTTTTTTTAAAAGAAAAAGAAGAAAACATCAGCAAAACCAATTAACATCTCCTCAAATATGACAATATAAGCACTATTCCACACTTAAGTACATGCCCCTTTCCTCCTCCCCCACTTCTACAAAGGAATTTAGAGAATTGGGACCTTCTCAAATCTCTTCTTTATAATTTTGTAGCATTCATTTTCTGTTGCTTTGTGGTGATCTTTCTGTTTACATTTTTATAGTCATTGTATATATTGTTTTCTTGGCTCTACTTTGTATCGGTTCATGTAAGTGATTCTGTGTTTCTCTGTTTTCATTGATTCTTACAACACAGTAATACTCCATTTCATTTATGCATCATAAGTTGTTTAGATATTCCCTAGTTAATGGCCAGCTACTTTATTTCCAGTTGGTTGCTACCACAAAAAAATGCTGCTATAAATATTTTGGTGTATGTAGGACCTTTATTTTTATCAATAAGTTCCTTGGACTATATGTTTAGCAGTGGAATCCTTGGGTCAAAGGGTATGGGCATTTTATCCACTTTATTCACATAGTTCCAAATTGTTTCCTGGAATGGTTATACATATTCGCAGCTCCACCAACCAAGCATTAGTATGCCTGTTTTTTCACAACATTGACTGTTCCTAGTTTTTGTCATCTTCACCAATTTGCTGGGTGTGAGGTGAAATTTCATGTTTGTTTTGATTTGCTTTTCTCTTTATTATTGACTTGGAACATTCTTTGATACAGTTTTAATTGTTTGCAAATATCCTTTTGAGAATTGTTTCTTTATGTTCTTTGACTGATAATTTGTTTTTTTGGGTTTTTTATTTAGCATTTTATTTTTCCCCAGTTATATATGTGTAAAAATAATTTTTAACATTCATTTTTAAAACTTTGAGTTCCAAATTCTCTCCCTTCCTCCTTCCCCACCCTCCCAACTGAGAAGACAAGCAATTTGATATAGGTTATACAAATGTAGTCATACCAAATATATCCATAATAATCATGTTGTGAAAGAAAACAGATAAAAAACTCAAGAAAAATAAAGAAAGTTAAAAAAAAGTAGAATTCAATCTGTATTCAGACACCATTAGTTCTTTCTCTGGGGATGGATACCATTTTTCATCATATGTCCTTCAGAGTTGTCTTGGATCATTGTATTACTGAGAATAGCTAACTCATTCACAGCTGATCACCTTACAATATTGCTATTACTTTGTATACAGTACATTTCACTTTACGTCAGCCCATGCAAGTCTTTCCAGGTTTTTCTGAGAGCATCCTGCTCATCATTTCTTATAATACGATAGCATTCCATCATAATGGCATACTACAACTTGTTCTGCCATTCCCCGGTGGATGGGCATACCCTAAATTTCTAATTCTTTGCCCCTAGAAAAGAGCTGCTATAAATATTTTTGTACATACAGGTCCTTTTCCTTTTTATCTCTTTTGGGATACAGAACTAGTGGTGGTATTGCTAGGTCAAAGGGTGTGCATGGTTTTATAGCCCTTTGGGCATAGCTCCAAATTGCTTTACAGAATGATTGAATCAGTTCACAACTCCACCAACAATGCATTATTGCCTCATTTTTCCCACATTCCCTCCAACATTTGTCATTCACCTTTGCTGTCCTATTAGCCAATCTAATAGGTATGAGGTAGTACCTCAGAATTGTTTTAATTTGCATTTCTCCAATCAATAGTGAGTTAGAGAATTTTTTTTCAATATGGCTATAGATAGCTTTGATTACTTCATTTGAAAACTGATCATATCTTTTGATCATTTATCAATTGCGGAATGGCTCTTATTTTTATAAATTTGACTCAGTTCTCTATATGTTTGAGAAATAAGACCTTTATCAGAGAAACTTGCTTCAAAATTTTTTTCACAGTGATTATTGCTAACTGTATTTCCCTCCATCCTATCCCTCCCCATTTAGCCTATTCTCTCTCCTTTCACCCTGTCCCTTCTCAAAAGTATCTTGCTTCTGACTACCCCAATCTGCCCTCCCTTTTATCACACACAGACCCCTTCTCTCATTCCCTTCCCCTCCTACTTTCCTGTAGGGTAAGATAGATTTCTATACCAGATTGAGTGTGTATATTATTCTCTCTTTGAGCCAATTCTGAGGAGAGTAAGGTTCACTCACTCCCCCTCACCTCCTCCCTCTTCCCCTCTATTGTAAAAACTTTTTCTTGCCTCTTTTATGTAAGACAATTTACCCCATTCTACCTCTCCCTTTCTCTTTCTCCCAGTGCATTCCTCTCTCACCCCTTAATTTTATTTTTTAGATATCATCCCTTCATATTCAACTCATACCTCTATTTATATATACTGTTCATATATACTCCTTCTAAATACCCTAATAATGAGAATGGTCTTATGAGTTACAAATATCGTCTTACCATGTAGGAATGCGAACAGTTTAACCTTATTAAGTCCCTCATGATTTCCCTTTCTTGTTTACCTTTTTATGTTTCTCTTGAAATGTATTTGAAAGTCAAATTTTCTATTCAGCTCTGGTCTTTTCATTAAGAGTGCTGGAAAGTCCTCTATCTCATTGAATGTTTATTTTTTTCCCTGAAGGAAAATACTCAGTTTTGTTGGGTAGATGATTCTTGGTTGTAATCCTAGCTACTTTGCCCTCTGGAATTTCATATCCTAAGCCCTCCTGATCCTTTAATGTAGAAGCCGCTAAATCTTGTGCTATCCTGACTGTGGCTCCACCATACTTGAATTGTTTTTTTCTGTCTGCTTGGAATATTTTCTCCTTGACCTGGGAACTTTGGAATTTAGCTATAACATTCCTGGCAGTTTTCATTTTGGGATCTTTTTCAGGAGGTGATCAATAGATTGTTTCAATTTCTATTTTACCCTCTGGTTCTAGAATATCAGGGCAGTTTTCCTTGATAATTTCTTGAAAGATGATGTCTAGGCTCTTTTTTTGATTATGGCTTTCAGTTAGTCCAATAATTTTTAAATTTTCTGGATCTAGTTTTCTAGTCCATTGTTTTTCCAAAGAGATAGTTTGCATTGTCTTCTATTTTTTCATTCTTTACTTTTTGCTTTATTGCTTCCTAATTTCTCATAATGTCATTAGCTTCTATTTGCTCCATTCTAATTTTTAAGGAATTATTTTCTTCAGTGAGCTTTTGGACCTCCTTTTCCATTTGGTCAATTCTGTTTTTAAGGCTTATTTTTAAGGCTTATTTGTCCTAGTCTGTTTTTTAAGGTATTATTTTCTTCAGTATTTTTTTGGGGTCTTCCTTACCAAGCTGTTGACTTGCTTTTCATGATTTTCTTGCATCACTCTCATTTCTTTTCCCAATTTTTCCTCTATTTCTCCTCTACTTGATTTTCAAAATCCTTTTTGAGCTCTTCCATGGCCTGAGCCCAAGTCATATTTTTCTTGGGGGCTTTGGATGTAGGAGCTTTGACTTTGTTGTCTTCTTCTGAGTGTGCATTTTGATCTTCCTTGTCATCATAGTACCTTTGTATAATCAGAATTTTTTTCTGTTGTTTACTCATTTTTTCAACCTATTTGTTGACTTGTAATTTTTGGTTAAGTTGGACTCTGCTTCCAGTATGGAGGGCATACTGTCCCAAGCTTTGGGGGTTTTGTGCAGCTGTTTTCAGAGATACTTCTAGGGACCTGTAAGTTTTCAGTTCTTCCAAGGTGGTGTGATCTAAGGAAAGGTGTTTACTACTCTCCTGGCCTGTGCGACTGTGAGCAACCACAGGCACTCTTTTCTGCCCTGGAACTGTGGCTGCAAATTCTGCTATGCTAATGCTCCTTCTTGCCCTGGGACTGCCACCCAGGACTGTGACCCAGATCCAAATATGGGCAAAGCAACAGAGTCCTGCCTCAGTGCTAGCAAAAAGACCCCTGTAATGTCCTTCTGACCAACTGTTCAACCCCCTTACCATCTGTGGGCTGATAGCTGGAAGCAGCTGCTGCTGCCACCACTACAGCTGCCAATTCAGTTACTCCCAAGGCCTGCTCCCAGTCTGCTGTAGCCAGGGCTGTGCTGACTGTGGCCTGTGCTGGACTGAACTTCTCTCATACCCTGGTGCAACAGACCTTTCCTGCTGATCTTCCAAGTTGTCTTGGGCTGATATTTTGTTTCACTCTATCTTTTTTAGGGGGTTCTGCTGCTCTAAAATTTGTTTAGAGTCATTTTTGAAAGGCATTTGGAGAGATTTTGGGGAGAGTTCAGGCGAGTCCCTGCCTTTACTCTGCCATCTTGTCTCCACCTCCAATAATTTGTTTTTAATAGTAGATACCTCATATATTCTAATTTTTAAAATTTTTAAACTTTTTTCCCCTGATATTCCTTGTTTTCTCATTGAATCATTGAGTTCTGCTACTTTTTGTTTTTCAGAATGTCTACTACTTGGGTAAAGTTATTTAGCTTCTGTTCTAATCTGTTTACTCTCCTTTAATTGTTTCTTTCCTCAAGAACTCTAATTTTATTTTTCATCTTGCTTCATTTATTCCAGTCCTCATCCTTCTTGATCTCTCCTCTGTGGATGTGGGAATAGTATTTCTACCCTTACAATAACTTTTTTACATCCCCTTCTCTTTTCTCACATAGTTATCATCTCAGTTAAAGTCCTCATCCTGGATCATTGAAATGACTTTCTAATTGCTCTTCCTGCTTCAAGTTTTTTTCTCATCCTCCACAACCTATAAAAGTGATTTTCCTTAAGTAAAAATATGACCACAGCACTTACCTACTCAATACACTCTGTTGGCTCCCTGTTGCTTTTAGGATAAGATGTAAAGTTTTCTGTCCGACTTTCAGAGCCCTTAACAACTGGGTTCTGCTCTATGGCTTCAGCCTCATTATAGGTTACTCCCTTCCTGAGGCAGCTGGTGGCATAATGGTTAGAGCACTGGGCCTGGAATCAGGAAGACCTGAGTTCAAATTTGGCTTCAGACACTAGCTGTGTGACCATGGACAAGTCACTTAACCTCTGTTGACCTTGGTTTCCTCAACTGTAAAATGGGGACAACAATAGCCGCTATCTCTCAGGGTTATAGTGAGGATTAAATGAGAGTGCCTGGGAGATAGAAAGTGCCATATAAACATTTACTCCTTCCCCCTCCCTCACTCTAAGACCTAGTCAAATAGTCCTACTCTTTGTTCCTCACACAAGTCACCCCATCTTCCATCTCCCATCTCCATGTCTTTGCACTGGCCATATCCTCTGCCTGGAACTCAATCTTTCCTCATCTCTACCCACTAGTCCTGCTCTTCCAATGAAACTCAGCTCAAGTGCTTCCTTCTCCGTGAAAGCTTTCCTGCAGAAATTGGTCTTTTCAGTTGCATTCAGTTGCATGCCTTTCCTCCCTGACTAATTTGTATCTAAGTATCTCATTATTCTGGATATATTCTTTCTACATATGCATACACACACACACACACACACACACACACACACACACACATGCTATCTCTCCCAGTAGGATGTCAGTGATTATGTCTCTCTCTTTCTCTCCCCCTCCTTCTCTCCCTCCTTCCCCCTCTTCCTTCCTTTTGTCTTTGTATCCCCTGATATAAACCTTGCACAGAGCCTGGCACATAGTATGCACTTACTCGTGGAGTCCTTATGGTCAAATAGATAGTCTTGTAATAGTCCAGTAGAGAAGTGATAAGGGTTTAATTGATGTGGTGGCTGTGTAAGTAGAGAGAATGGGTCAGATGCCCAAGATGTTAGGGAGGTAGAAATAACAGGATTTACCAACTGATTGGGTACGTGAGGAGAGGGAGAATAAAGAGGTTTGGTTTTTTTTAATTAAATCATAGGATTTACTGGGAAGGGATAGAAATAGGAGAGAAATAGGCGCACTGTTTTAGTATCCCAATGAGTATCAAGACTGAGATAGTGAAAAAATAAAAAAACTTTCTTTTTTGCAACCAAAACCTACTTTGGCTACTGGACTTTTTCAGTTACAGGTTTTCGCATCTCTAAACACACCTACCCCACCTATCCCATCTCCCCACCTCCCCACCAAATACACCTATACACTCTATCCCCAACACCCTTTCAATTTAATTTAATTCCACTCTAGAGAAATTAAGGGTAGAAAAGCCCGGAAACTCCAGGAAAAAAGTGGCTGAGTCCGAAAATTTGGCTGGAACCTACAAGATTAGAGAATAATTTTTCCCATTTTGGAGGGCTTGTTTTTACTCATTTTTTTTTGCAGTAACAAAAGACACAGACTAGGTCTTAATTTCATGCATTTCCAAAAAATTGCACTTTTCCTCTCCTGCCTGTTCTTAGAATGTGTAGTTACGGGAAAAGAGGAAGAGAAAATGAAATTGGAAGAATCATCTAAAAAATATTAACAACCTTTTTGGAAAAAAAAAAAAGATAAAGGTGGGATCCCAGCTGCCATGGGGAAGAATAGAGCCTCTTTACTTCTGGGTACAAAAGACTAGTTATCCAAGCCCAGAGGCCCCTGGCACTCATGACCATGTAGTCAAACTTGTCTCTATATTCCAAGTTACTTGAAGAAATGCTAAGGTCACAAACCTAGGAGGCTGGACATGGCTTGTACTTATTGTGGAAATACTCTCTTCTAGATTTACCTTTTGTGTACAGTATTAGGAATTTTCTTGTTTACTCATGCCTTCTCCCTCATTTCTTCATTGGGACTTTGAGCTAGGAGCAGGCTCTGCCCTCCCCCACACTCTTGGATGGGGAGGCTAGACGCATCTCCTGTCCCCACTGCAGTCAGAATAATGTTGCTGTTGCCCTGCCATAGCTCTAGATGGAAGTGTCCAGGTCCTACTCCTCCTTTCTACCTTCTTTCATCATACTAGCCTGGAATCAAGAGCTGAACCCTAGATGCGGGGCCATGCCCTACCCTCTGCCATATTCCTTGGCAATCTCTGCCACATTTCTGTCTCCTGGTGGCCTGATGTTCATCCTGTCTTCTGCCCCACATCTTTCTCTTTTTGTAGTCACTGATCAGGACTTTAGCCAGTTGGTGTGGCGCTGACCAGACAATGGACATTGAGCTGGTTTCAAGCCTCCTGGAGCAACTTATTAGGCTTCTGTTCTGTCTCCTTGTTGGGCAATCATCTGCTGAGAACTGGCTTTGTCCCCTTCTGTGTCTGCGACCAAAATCCTTTTAACATCAGACCCCATTAATGGTAGTTCATGCTGGCTTCCGTTCCTCCTGAAAGGCTTTCCCATCCAGAATGCCTGTAGTTCTTCCAGATTCCTCCTTATGTAGTCCTGGACTGGATGGATGAGTTTACTGGTGTCTCTCTCTCTCTTTAAATTTTTATTTATTTATTTATTTTATTAAATCCTTGCTCCATCTGGCACACTTCTGTATCTTTGCTGGGGTGTTTCTCAAAGGAGATAGACTTACCTAGGACCTTTCACATCACCAGATTTGCCAGAAATGTGCCCTTTAGTTTGTGCAGAGATGTGTTTCCCTGTTTTGTTTGAGCATGGGTATCCCACCCAGCAAAAGCCCTCCATGGAGCCATGCATCTCCCACTCCTGGATCTGAGTAACTCACTAGCTGTACACAGTCACATTTCCATAAGAAGCCAATGTGGCATATATGAAAGAGTCTCAGGACTCGAGTCAAGACTTCAATCCTGGTCTCGACGGCTACTACCTTCATGACCTTGGACGAGTTCTAGTTTCTGCCTCTTGCGTTTTAGTCTTGATAGTCTCCTTTTTCCACTTCTTCATGCTCTCGCCTTACCTCTACCCCTACCCACCTACTCAAGTCCAAATGAAATGTGTCTACAAAAATCATAGATTGTGACGTGAGAAAGATAATCACCTGACTAAAGGGTAGTGAGCAGCAGAATATGTAAACAGAACTAGAGATCACTACATAAATCAAGTTAATTATTATGTACACACAGATGCATTGTTGTGTGTAGAAACACGGCTAACTGTATGAATATGTAGAGCATAATTGGTGACAAAATGATCCTCGTCATCTCTTCTTGGCATGGGTAAAAATGCATGTATGCTCATGTGTGTAAATCTGTATATGCATGTAAGTGGGGATGCACAGTCATGTTCATGATTACATATAGATTCAGTCCCAAAGACTGCATGTGTGATCCTAGGCTTGAGTATTCAAGTGCCTCTCCCCTACATAAAGGCATCTAAACAGCCCTCACCTCCCTCCCTCTGTTGGGGCTTCCATTGATGAAATTTGGCTGTAAACACTCTCTTCCTCTCCTTTCTGTAGACCTGGGAAAGGATTAAGCAGCTGAAGTCTGAAATCAGAAAGATCCCAATTTCTGCATCTCACTACATCCCCATTGCTCCCTTCTCCTTACTTCACTCCCCCCACCCCCATCCCATGCAAAACCAGAAAATTAATCTCCCCAACTGCCTGTGATATGGCGGGCTGCATTACAAGCTGGGCTCGGAGATAAAGCATGGAGCCGAGGGAGGTGAGGCGGGAATGGCAGCCTAGCCCAGGGGCCCTGTGTGGGACTCGGCAGAGGAGATAACAGGCCTCCTAGCACCATGAATTATTCACTGGATGCAGCCTCCTCTGGCTCTAGAGCCTGGCCGAGGGCACCGAGATTGCTTGCCTTCAAAAGAGGGAAGGTAGGGGGTCGGGATAGGGTGAAAACTGGTGAAAGACCAGCAGGTTTCTCAGAGGGTTCACTTTTACATATGTGTTGGCTGGAGAAGCTCTAGCTAATGGAATAAGTTATGAGGTATACCTAGGGAAAAGACAGGCAGATAAGGGTGAATGCTTAGGTTTCGTGTGTGAAATAATGTGTCTGTATGTCTGAGGGACAGTGTAGGTGGGGAGAAGGCAGAATTCTCAGGCCTAAAGGGTTCCCAGGACCAATCATGTCCTCGGGGAGTCCTTGTTATCATCACCAAATATTTACTTGATACCTACTATGTTCAAGGGCCTGTGCAAAGCTAATCCAATCAGTCTTAGCCTCTCTAAGTGCAAAGTCCTTTCCTCCTTTACACTGTCACCTCCACCCCTACTCTATCTCTTATTCAGAGAGACACAGTCTCTGCAATGGGGAGGTATTCAGTTTTATAGAGGAGATGGAATATATTTCCAAGAAAGATACAGCCCAACAGAGAAAGAGAATTAGGTAGTGTGGATAAAGCTGTAGGTACCTGAGTCATGAATGGAGAAGGGAGTGATGATGGTGAAGGGTAGTGTCAGGGGAAAGAAAGGAAAAAAAATATTAGTCAAGGAAGACTTCCCTGAGTAGAGTCTTACCCAAATTCTCTGTGTCTGTTTCTTGCCCCATCCCTCTCCCTCGACTCTCACCTTGTATCTCTTTCATTTTCCCTTGTATCTCATCCCTTTCCCCCCTCATTTATTTTCTGTTCTTTTTCGTCTATTTCTCTGTCTCTTATTCTCAGACTATTTTTCCATCTCTTGTGCTTTATCTCTATCTCTTTTGGCCTCTGTTTCTGTATTATAATCTCTTTACTTTCCCTTCTTCACTGTTATATCCCCCCCTTCCCTCTACTCCACCCGAGAAGCTGTTGTAATACAAGTACATGTTGAGGCCACAAATCAGAGAATGTGGCATGAAAACGATAACCATCTGTCTTCACTTGGTGGTTGTGGAAGAGGACACGATTGCCATGGATAGACCCAGAGAGAGAGAGAGAGAGAGAGAGAGAAAGAGAGAGTGATGCATAAAGAGAAATAGACATTGAAATCAGGAGCACGGAAAATAGAGAGATATAGTGAGAAACAACTATACAGAGAGACACAGCAACCAATGGAAACATATGTAAATACATACAAAGAGCCTCCATAACACAATTAGATGTACAGAGAACATGGACATAACACTGCTCAAATACATGCAGCGGTACCAATATATAGTTACACACTTGTTGACCAATTTGCAAAGCAAATTTACTGAGACCAAAATTAGAGGTAGGGAGGTGTGGGAGGATGTAGGAGATTAGGGAGAAAGAAAAGAGACTTCAAGAGGGCGCTAAATGGAAGAGAAAAGGCAGAGAGGGGAAAAGGGAGAGAGAAGAAAGGCAGGATAGAGAAAAGCAGAGTTAGAGAGAGCTGAGGCTGGAACTGGGGAGGGGTGAGGAATGAGAAGGGAGAAGGGAGAAGGGAGACAGGGAAGAACAGGATGTAGAAGAGGGAGAGAGGAAGAGTAGCAAAGAGAGGAATGAAGGGAGATAGGAAATGGTTAAGAGTAGAGTTAAAGGGCAGTGGGATTTTTCTAAATTAGAGATCCCAGATGGGGAAATATAGAAAAGTAAAGGATGAATGTAAGTGAGAGAAGAGGGAGAGAAGGGTCATAGGCATTGGATTAATCTGTTTTAAGTTCCTCCAATGCTTGAGAATAGCAGAGGCTTCTTCTTCCCATACCCATAACCCTGCTTCTACTACCCTTTGTCACTGGAAGGTGGTATATGTGGGATGACTGAGGCAGAACTGATGCACCCGTCATAACTAATGCTGTTCCTTGATCCTGCAGCCCCCTCCTACCAGCCCACTAATTAACTCCTTAATAGTCTTTGCATTTGCTGAGCTGGCAGTTAAGTCAGTGCAGACAGATTGGGGAGCCTGTAATTTCACACTTGGGGGGAGTGGGACCATTGACGAAGGAAGGGGAGGAGAAGAATTGGAAATCAGAACCGGGGGTTCTCTCCCATCCCTGGGGAACCAGTATTTCCCTTTCTCCCTGATTCTGAGGTCCTATCTGCCTAACTTCAGGAAGTGTTAGGGTAACTACTGGGTCTAAAGTAGATGGAGACCTAGATGAGTGGTGCCCAACTCTTCGTGAACAATAGTAGTACTAGCTTTCATTTAGGTAATGATTTATTTCATTAAATAGAACCTTGTGAGGAAGGGCTTCAAGTCCCAACTATAATCCCACCAACAAGAAGCCTTTCCTGATTTCCCTTCATTCAAGCACCTCCCTTCTGTTGATTATTTCCAATTGATCCTGTACATAGCTTATTTGTACATAATTGTAAGCATGTTGTCTCCCATTAGGCTGTGAGCTCTTTGACGGCAAGGACTGTCTTTTTTACCTTTCTTTATATCCACACCACCTAGCACAATGTCTGGCACATAGTAGACATTTAATAAATGTTTATTGATTGATTGACTGAACCTCTAGGTTCATCCCCTACCCACAAGGGGGTTGGGCTGAAATGGGAACATCAAATTCAAGGGAATGAATTTGCACTAAGTGGGGGGTGGGGACCACTGTGGAATAGTGGCAATTGAGTAAGCTGAAGAATCTAAGGATCCTTCAGCCTGGAAGAGAGAAGACCTGGGGCAGAAGGAGAGGGAGGTAGGAGGAAGAGTCTCTGAGTAGGTGTTAGTTGTTTTTTGTGCTACAAAAGTCAGGGCAGGATTCATTTTGGTGAGGACTGAACAAGAAACTGTCTTAAAATGCTATATGAGGGATTTCAGTATGACACAAAAAAGACCTTCTAAAAGCTGAGGTTATGAAATTGAAAATCTGCCACAGAAGGAAGCCTTAGATTTTTCCCTAGAGATCTCTAGAAGAGACTCTTACCTCACTAGAAGGGGTTATAGGTGGTCCTATTGGAATTAATACTAACGTTGCTAAGTGCCTCAGTATTGACTTGGCCTCCTTACACACCCTCACCTCGCCCTCCCTCCCTCCCTCCTATTATTATTTCCTAGATAATATTCATTTGATTAAAACAATTTGTAGTCCGTTGTTGGAAGTCACTTGAAGGGAATTTCATATATCACTCAGCTCTGTTGGGGTTGGGTGTTGGGGGAAATTACAGATGCCCCTAGACAGGTCCTATGTCCAAGAAACTTTAGGATCCAGGCATCCAGATTTAGGCACTCTTGCATCTTCTAAAAGACCTCATCCTGCAGAATTCTAACCCAGTAATGCCTCACTGGATTTCTAAGTCTCCTAGTAGTTGCTGCCATCCAGTGGCTGCCCATATACCCTATCTACCAAGAGGCCTCACCTACCAAAGAGCTTCTAGGTGTTTCTGAACAACTCCCAAGGAGGTATGATCTAGCTCAGGGTTTCTCTGCCTGGCCCCTGCACTCTCTGGCCTCTTCCTCCCTCACTACTACAGCCCCTTACCTCTCTCCCTTTAGTGTTCCTGAAGCTTTTCCATGGGTGCTTTCTTTCCACCCTCCACCTTTCACCACTACTTCCTCTAACCTGGCTTCTTTCCCTAAATGACTTTCTTATCCTTCTAATTCTAATCTTCACACTTCTCTGCTCTCTCCTTTCTTCCCCATGTACTCCCTCCTTTTCCAGCTTCTCCCATGTTCCAGCTCTAGGCTTTTGTATGGAAATCTAAAAACTGAATTCCACCTCTAGTATACAGACTGTCTCTCCTCCACCTTCCCCAAACTCTAGCCTCCTCTCTCTGCCCATCACCACCTTCTTTCCCAATAATTTGAAAACATCAGGACCTCAGCAGCCTCAGTGCTAAGAGCTCCTAATGAGCATCAGCAAATTAACACCTTCGCCTTGATTGCTCCTTTCCTGTTAATTAGATGGGGAGAACCCAGCAAGGCATCTGATGAAGGGAGGATTGTGAAGGACAGACCCACAGTGAGTATACCTCACCTTCCACTGCCCCATGAAGTAGCCCTGAGTTCCTTCACAAAACTCAATACCCCATCCAATTCTGTCTTCTAACCCTCCTCCACCCTCCTGTTCCTCCTCTAAACTCTTAATTTTTCCTTCTTTCTACCCCCTGTTCCCTCCCTTTATTTGTTCTTTCCCCTCATCCTTCAGTCCAAGTTCCTCAACTTCAATTATCGCCTCCTTTCTTCTCTTTTTTCCTCCAGCCTTCTAGAAATTTGACACTGAGGGACCTGTCCCCTTCTCCCCTATTTTGTTTCAGTTGGAACAGGGCTAATCTTGTTAAGCAGGGTTAGAACTAGGAAATAGGGTCAGAGAATTGGGGACATTATGTTTGTGCATGCCCTGTGTCTGTGTGCGAATGTGTAAGAATGGGTGAATGAATGTACCTATAAATCTGTTTGAACCTATAGTGTCTGGATGAGGACCTTCAGGTGTGCAAAGATACAAACGGGAATGTGTGTATTAAATTGTGTTTGTGTGGTAAGTTTCTGTTAGTGCTTGTGTTCATATATACAAACATGTACATGTATATGTTATTGGGTCTCTGTGTGCTTGCATATGCGTTGTAAATGTATAGGCATTTGTTTATGTTGGTGTGTGACTGTGTATTTTTGTCTTTGTTCAATGTGACTGTGTGCTTGTGTGTGTCTCTCTGAGTGTGTCTCTGTAACCGTGTATGCGTGTGTATGTACAGCTGCAGCCACCAGAGGAAGCAGCAGCAAGGAGCAGGACCATCGATCCGAGACAGCTCTGGGAAGCGGACGCTGGAGTGCCGACACTCTCACACACACAAGCTCACTCCCAGACCCCTTGATGCACAACCTCTGCGCTCCAGCCCTCTCTAGCACTTAGCCATCTGACCTCAGAAAGAGGGAGGCATCAGAGAAACAGACATCTGTGAAAGAGGGATAGGAAAAGGCAGGGAGGCTGGCAGTCACACTGAGTTCTGTTATCCCCTCTTTCCCAGATCTAGGGTACCCCGCGCACACAAGCACACGGCACAGAGACACACTCACACACACTCAAGCACGCACGCGCACGCGCCCCCCACCCGACCGCCCGCCTTCTTGCCTCCCTGCCTCCCCGCCTCCCCGCCTCCCAGCCTCCCTGGCCGGACGATGGATCCCTGCAGATCCCTAGGCTGAAAGCACAGCGCGCCGAGCCAAGCCGGACACAGCTGAACCGAGCTGATCGGGCGGGTGGGCTGAGCCGGACCGGGCGGGCCGCTCCCTGCAGGGCTCTGCGAGGCGCGGCGCATCGGCCGGGGGCTCTCCCGCTCTCAGCCATGAGCCCCTCGGTGGTTCGGCGCTGAGCAGGCGTCTGGTCCCAGCTCTCCAGGACCCGCCGCCGATCGCTGGGCTCCCGGAACTACCCCAGGTTGGTCCCCAACGCGCGTGTCGCACGCCCTGGGTAGCCTCATCACCCAGAAGCAGGGGCTCTCCCTCCCTCTCCTCCTGGGCTCCTAGGGTGGTGCGGTGGCTGAGGAGATAGCGTGGGGGGTGTGGGGCAGGCAGAAGACCTCGCTGCGGCGAGAATCTATGGAGTGGGGGTTCTGGGGCAGGGAAAGCCCTCTGTCAGAGGGAACCGCCCCCCCCCCCCATCCTTCCACCCGGGCTGCCCTCCAACCTCTCTCTTACACACACACACACACACACACACACACACACACAGAAAGCTATAGGGACTTGCAGGTAAGAAAACAGCCCCCCTTCCCCCCAGCCTGTAAGGATGCCCTGACCCTGAATTCATCCACGGGGAGAGTACTGGTCCATGTGACACCCATATTAAAAAAGAGCCCCCAGCACATGGGGGGTGGGGAAATCTTTTTACTAGGAAGAGAGGGAGGGAGTTGGGGCGGGGGGGGGGGGGGGGGCTGTCCCTGAGTGACAGGCAAGAACTCCTATGCCCTGGGAATATATGAGACATCTCTCCTGCCCCATATTGCTTCATCTTGGGGATCTCCTATTCTGGGGTCAAGCATATTCACAGAGAGATCCCTCGTCCTAAGCTGACCACATCAGGAGAGACTCTGCCCCAGACTACCCCACGTTTGGAGGAACCCCCATTCTGGGCAGAGTGGCTCCAAGCCTTGGGTTAAGCAGGTCTGGGGGATTCCCTGCACTGGAGTCAGTTGGACTGGAGGGAGTTTCCAGGGGTAGTCGGAAGAATACTTCTTAGCCCTCTCCTCTTCCCATCCACATTCTCCATCTTCTCCATATAGGAAGACAAACCCTTTTTTCCACTCCCCAGGATATTCCCTGGGCAGGATGGAGCTGAAGGCAGATGAGGAAGAGGTGGGTGGTGTCCAGCCTGTCAGCATTCAGGCCTTTGCCAGCAGTTCCACCTTACATGGCCTGGCCCATATCTTCTCTTACGAGCGGCTGTCCCTGAAACGGGCACTGTGGGCCCTGTGCTTCCTGGGTTCCTTGGCTGTGCTGCTGTGTGTGTGTACGGAGCGTGTACAGTTTTACTTCCACTACCACCATGTCACCAAGCTGGATGAAGTGGCAGCCTCACACCTCACTTTCCCTGCCATCACCCTGTGCAACCTTAATGAATTTCGCTTCAGCCGAGTCTCCAAGAATGACCTGTACCATGCTGGTGAGCTGCTGGCCCTGCTCAACAACAGGTGGGCATCCTCCAATCCCTTCCCTGGCCTGGTCCCAGTCACCAAGTCCCCCTCTTCCTCCAGACATACCTATGAATGTACTTCTGTACCCTATCCCAGACATTCCTTCTGTCCAGGCCCTGCCCCTCAGGAGTTACCCTCACCTTAGTATTTGTATCCTTAGCTCGGGCTATATCTGAGTACCCTCATCACCACTTCCTTATATCCTCCTAATTCAGCTTGGAAAACACCACTCTTAGTGGTGTTTATGCTTTATTTACACCTGGCTCTCATTGAGTCTCTCCCTCCAAATGCTAAATTCCTTTTGGTGTTGCTTATCTCTGCTCCCAACTCAAGCTACCTCTGACTCTGGACCACCATGTTACCACCCCGCCCCCCCCCCCCCACACACACGCATACACAGACAATGACAGTTGGTATTCTCTGTGTCCCTGGCTTAGGGAGCCTAATTATGACCTCCATTCCTTGGATAGAGCCCAGTCCCTTCCCCAGTGACTATGGAATCTTTAGGAGCAATGAAGCACCCATTAAGGCTAGGCACCAAAGTGTCCATAACCCCACATACACTGGGATAAAGAGTAGAAGTTAATGACATAGGTCATGTCCCTCCTCTTCAGCCCTCCTGCTTGCTTCTCTCCTGGCACTGTCCCTTGAAGTTGTGTGCCTGGACCTCTAGGGAGACTCTTTATGTGCCTATCTTTGAGAGCTCTCAACTCACCTAGTAGTCACAGGTGCTACCCTGGGGACATTTGCTGAGATATTGACTGAACCCGAGAATATAATTTTCCATTCTGTTTCCAAATGGTCAGGAAGTATTCTGGGCAATCATGCTGGTGTGAGTGGAAAGAGTGCTGTATTTGGAGTTAAAAGGCCCTTGCTCTGCTGCTTACAACCTGTGTGGCCATGGGCAAATCTCTTAACTTCTCTGGTTCTCATATCTAAGATTCGGGGGTGGACTAATTGACTAGATGTCCCTTATAACTCCGAGCCTATGGTCCTAGAATGTCTAGCTCCCCATTTTCATTCCAGCCCCCCATAAAGCCCAAGGTCTGAATGGGACCCTTACCCCAATATGTCTTCTGCCCCAGCCATCATGATCATATCCCAACCCACCCCCCTTTTACCTGTTGCTTCCCAGTCCTCTGTCTCCATAGTCAGGTCACCTTTTTTTTCAGTCATGGAAAGAAAAAAGAGGAGCAAGGCTTAAGTGTTTGCTAGACTGAGTTGCAACCCCCCTCTCTCTGGCCCAGGTATGAGATCCCAGACACACAGATGGCAGATGAAAAACAGTTGGAAATGCTACAGGACAAGGCCAACTTCCGAAACTTTAAGCCCAAACCCTTCAACATGCTGGAGTTCTATGACCGAGCTGGACATGACATCCATGACATGTTGCTGTCGTGCCACTTTCGGGGTGAAGTCTGCAGTGCTGATGACTTCAAAGTGGTGAGGGAAGTGGTGTTTGCTTGGGAGTGTGTGGGAGTCAGTCAGGTGGGTTACTTTAGTTGTGGGAAGGGCTAGACTTAGGATTTATCGTGGAAGTGATTTGCTTAGAATGGGGAGGGGTGTTTCTTAGCTGCTTTGGGAGCACAGTGTTTGCTCAGCGTTCAGAGTGGGAGGGCAGTGTTGCTTAGCACTTAGAGGTTGGTATCTCAGGATGAGTGGGGTGTCCCTAGCCCCTTCAGCTTTTACATTTCTTGACTCCAGGAGCTGCCAGTCCCACGCACCCCTTTCCACCCCACTCATGCTGCCATGGCCCTGCCCAACCCCGACTGCGTCCCAGACCAACCCCTCTGTCCCATTGCTGTGGAACAGAAATATCAGAGTAGGGGCTCACTCATACCAGGTTGGTACCAGGGTGGTTCTCTCTACCAGGGATAGAGCAAACAGGGGAGGGAAGGCACAACAGTCAGGCAGGGGACCTCTCTCACAATCTAATTGAGTTAGATGGCTGCAATCGTCATAGAGCCAGGGTAGAGGTGAGGGGTAAGAGATTAAAGAGCATGGGTAAGGCCTCTGGAGCACAGTCCAGATGGAGGTTCTAGTTCTGCCAACTTCTTCTGTTAGGCCTGAATCAATAATAATAGTGATTTCTAACATTTATATAGCACTTATGTGGAAGAATGGGAAAAAACCAAGTAAACTGGAGCAGAAATTTGTAAAGCAAAGCCAGCGAGGGTGGCTTTCTGGCTCAGGTAGAATCACATCTTTCAGGGAAGGAGCAGTGTTTATTATATGGCTAGAGAGGAGTAGGGATGGGGTAAAAGTTGATTAGTCAAGGTCCCTATTGCTAAGGTTTGAGGCTAATCTAGTATAATAACACTTTTACCCAGTTTCATGGTTAGGGATGTAACAGGATGTGGGGGGGCTAGGCTGTTTCTCAGAACAGGCTGTATACCAGGGTACCATGGCACATACGATTTTGGGTTACTTGTGTTGTAGGCATGAATAGGAGAGTATAGACATATATGTGTAAACAAAATGGAGTAATTCTCAAAATGGAGTACCTCTGGATCCATACTTCCGCCCTTTTGTGCTGTGCAAGCACAACAACCTGACTAAAAGGGGCCATGGATCAAATTCTTATAAGTGTGAGATGGTTAGGCGTGCCCTTCGAGATTAGGGTTTCCAAGGATTTGACACTCAAAGTAGTCAGCCATCCTAAAGAGAGCACAAAGAACTATTTTTTAGTCTGGTGGTTATAAGTCAAGAGACACAAACTTACACTAGGAAACAAGTACATTATGGCCATGTGTATCATAAAAAAATCAGAGTCCCGTGCTTCCTTTCATGTCGTGAAAGTTGAACAAACTTATAGTCATAATCTCATACATCCCTTGAAAAGACAAACCTCATGAAACAGAATCTATAGGTAAACTAAGTCAGGTTACAGATTAAACTACTAATTTAGAGGGTTCACAATAGAGTGATTGAGAGGGGAGATTTAAATATCACCATTTAGCTGGGTTGCTGACAAATAACTAAACCACTTTAGGAAGCTCAAACTTCCCCTTGGTTTCTACCTGAGGAATGTCAGATGACTTATTTCCATAAATCAAGTTTCGGTCAGGTGAGGTTAATATAAACAGAAGAGAAGCTTTCAGTTCAACAAAAGTTACAGGAGGAATGACCCTGATTCCCAAACAGCAAAAAGAAGAAAAAAAATAGAAAAGAAAAAGTGATTTAGTCATACCCTTCTTGCAGGCAAACATAAATATCATAAAACGTTAAAGCCAAAGTAATACCATAATCATCGTTGCTACTGAATAACACCAAGTCACCTTGTCCCTGGTAACCCACTCCCAAAATCCATGTGCTTAGAAGGAATTTTTTTGAGCCCCAGCTATCCCATGCAATCATCTGGTCTCTGGAAACATCTTTCTTTGGAAATTCTGTAATAGGCCTCATTCTCGTGGCAGCTCTGGAGGGGTCTCCTTCTAGTAGATCCACTTCACTGGTTCCAGGTTACTTGCAGAGATTTCCTACATAATACTGCTAAAATCATCCACTAACAATACTCAATACCATTTAATATAGCCTCCTAGATTTGGTTTTCCAGTAACTAGTTCAAGTGAAAACCAGTCCAAACCTTATGGAGCTAATCCTCTTAACAACAGTACTATAGAACAGCAAATTATAAACCCATAGTTCACTTGGTAGTTCAGAGAATTTCAGTTTTTACATACAATTTGCTCTTACTATCTTTACCTGAACCCTGTACCAGATATGGACAATGTCATCAACAGCCTGAAGGGAAGAATCTTAATAAGGATCCATGAGGGCCTGGCTTGGAAAATGTACCCTTCTTCTGTCTCTTAATATTATCAGAGAGACTTCAAAACAGGAAAAGAATATGATTTTAAAATTTCTTCACAATTATTAATGTAATTTTACATGCAAAATCCTTAACCTAATTTTGAGAACATGTTACTAAAGCATACTCAAAGCCCACGTATTCCATTTGAAACATTTGGAGGCCAATCATATATGTATCCTTGTTCTTAGAGAAAATAGTCTAATTTTGTTGCTTTCTCAAAGTTTACTACTTCATTAAAAATTAAAAATTTTTACATTTTTATCTTATCCCCCTCTTTTGAGGATATCTTTCTGTCTGATAGCTATATCCAAAGGTGGTTGTTGACAAGCTATACACACACACATATAAATATGTATATGTGTATGGGTATACCCATACATACACATATATATGTATGTATAAAATCTTCATATCATGCTGAAACAATGAGATACTTTAAGGATCTATTTGCAAGGCGATGGCAAGCTGAAGAACTCATTCACCTAGTTGCTTAAGATATGAAGCTGACCACAAATTCATATTGCCTATTAACCCCTAAGGCAAAATAAAATCTTTGAATCTAAGGTCTTTTGTTACTAAATTGGCTCAAAGATGTAACTTTAATATTTAAAATTTTATTAGCAGTTTTAGTTGTGTCTTCATGATCCCATTTGGGGTTTTCTTGGCAGAGATACTGGGGTGGTTTGCCATTTCCTTCTCCAGCTCATTTTACAGATGAGGAATTGAGGCAAACAGGGTTAAGTGACTCGTCCAGGGTGACACAGTTAAGTAAGTGTCTGAGGCCAGATTTGAACTCGTGGAGATAAAGGCTTCCTGACTCCAAGCTCAGCACTCTATCCATTGTGCTACCTAGCTACTCCAGGTAGCCATCATAAGTGATGAAGAAACAATCTTTCAAATAAAGCTCACTCTTTACTATAAACAAACTTGCAAGTCCTCTCACTTTGGCTAGGGGTGGTCTTAGCTCCTTATCAAACCATTTCATTTTGTCAGCTTCTCTCACAGAGTTGATAAGTTCTTATGACTCTGCCCAAAAAGAACGTCTCAAAGAACTTCACAGAAAAGGACATCCTAAGAATTCTGTAGTACTCTTTTTCCAAACTGGAAGTCATCATTATCATCCATTTTAAAGCAAAATATACCCCATTAAATACTTAAGAATTTTAAACTTTGTGACTACATTCTTCACCTGCTCCATTCATAATCTAACAGGCATCTAGATTAAAAGAGAAGTTAATTATTCTAATGTTTTTTGCTGTTTAGTCGTTTCAGTCATGTCTGACTCTTTGTGACCCCATTTTGGGGTTTTCTTGGCAAAGATACTGGAGTGTTTGCATATCCTTCTCCTGCTCATTTTACAGATGAGGAAACTTTGGCAAATAGGATTAACTTTCTTGCCCAGGGTCACACAGCTAAGCCAGTGTCGGAGGCCAGATTTGAACTCAGGAAGATAAGTCTTCCTGACTCCAGGCATGGTTGCTCTATCCACCCTGCCACTTAGCCGCCCTATTTCTAATGTTACAATTGAATTACTCTCCAGATGTTATTTTTCTCAAAGTAACAGCAGGTCTCATATGATGACGTCCCCCAAAAAATCACAATGCAAGAAAGATTGGAAGCTCCACAATAACATAAACAGAATTGTGGATTTAAAAAATATAACACAAAACTTTTTTTCCCCAGTCAAATAACATCGATTCAGTTGAATGCATTTATGAATCCTCAAATAGAAATCACCATCTATCAATTTGGCATTTTATTCTAATATATACCAATTGTAATAAAAAACCAGTATAGAGTAAATAATAATAATAACCAGCATTTATATAGTACTTACCATGTGGCAGGCACTGTGCTAATCACTTAACAATTACTATGTCATTTGATTCTTACGATAACCCTGGGAGGTAGGTGCTATTGTTATACCATTTTACAGACAAGGAAACTGAGGCAGGGGTGAAGTGATTTACTCAGGGTCACACAACTAGTAAGTTTCTGGGATCGGATTGTAACTCAGGTTTCCCTGATACGTGCAGTCTCCAAACATCAAACAGTTTGAAATGATTCAACAGAATTTAATTGTTTAGTTCAATTAGTCACTAAGTCGCCTAAGTTGAAATAGACTGTACAACTTGAGAAGTAAAAGTACAGCAATTAATTGATTTTGGGAACAAAATGGAGAAGTTCTCAAAGTGGAGTAGCTCTGAATCCACACTTATATGTGCCAGGCACTGTGCTAAGTGCTTCACAATTACTACCCCATCTGATCCTCACAACAACTCTGGGACATAGGTGCTATCATAATCTCCATTTTACATATGGGGAAACTAAGGCAGACAAGGGTGAAATGACTTGACAAGGGTCATACAGCTAGCAAGTATCCGAAGAAAGATTTGTATTCAAATCTTCCTGACTCCAAGCCCACTGCACCATCTAGCTGCCTAATCAAGTATTAAAGGGAGAGAGGTTCCTTACTAGGATCTTAGGTTCTGAGCTGGAAAAGACCTTAACAGGACACTAGTTCAACTCCTTCACTTTACATACTTTGTAATCTGTGGCCTAGATGGGAAAAGTGACTTGCCCTAGGTAACAACAACTCCCATTTATGAAGCATTTTAAGATACTCAGAGTGCTTTCTTCATGGCGCTATGCCCTATTAGCCAGAGGCAATAGTCAATCGAGGTTGAATCAATCAAGGTGTAATTTGTTTACTATTCCCACTTTAGAGATAAGGAGCTACTCTTCGGAGAGGTGACATGATTTGCCCAAAGATACACAGCCAAGTAAGTTTCAGAGGCCGAATATGAACTAAGTTCTCCTGACTTCCATTTCAGCATTCTTTCCATGAGACCAAACTGCTAACCTAGAAACATCCACCTCAAGGCCAGTTGTCCCTAGTTGAATGTTTGGGAATCCCAGTTCTGTATTTGATTTGGGGTATTATTAATTATTATTATTATTAATAATACAAAGCACCTCCCTATCTATCAGGTAACTGAATCCTTATGACAACCCTACAAAGTAGTAGTATCTCTGATACAAATGCAGAAACTGAAACACAAAGACATTCAATTCAGTTTCATTCAGTGAGCGTTTGGGTTGAGCATCGGCTAGGTACAAGTTAATATGATGGGCACTGGGAATAGAAAGACAAAAATGAAAACCAGCCTCTATCCTCAAGTAGCTTACATTCTACCGGGGATATGACCTGCACATGGATAAGAATTTGAGAAGAGACGAGTACTAACTCATACTATTAGAAACTAGTAAGGGGATCAAAGAAAGGCTTATAGCAAAAAGAACATGAGCCGAACCCAAAAGGAGACTTAGGAGTCCAAGAGGCAATGGTGAAGAGAGAGGCACAGAAAACTGCAAAAGCGTGGGGTGGAAGATAGAATGTCAAGTTCACAGAAAATCAAGTAGTCCTTTTGGCTGGAATGTATAGAGTGTGTAAAGGGGAGCCATGTGAAGTTAGTCTGGAAAAATAGGAACAGGTTGTGGAAGTCTTTAAATACCAAGCATGTTCAGAATTACACGGTCTTGGAAAGATTGTTTTGGCAACTCTATGGAGCATGGATTGAAGAGAGGAGAGACTGAAAGCAAGGAGATCAATTAGGAAGCTATTGCAGTAGTCTAGGGGGAGAGATGATGAGCGCCTGAACTAAAATGGCGGCCATGACAATGGCAAGAAGGGGATGGATGCAAGAGATATTGGTAACTGACAAGACTTGGCAACTGATTGAATTTGGTGGGGATGGAGAAACATTTATATAGTGCTTAAAGCAAAAGTGCTTTTCCTATATTATCTCACTTTATGTCCACAACAACCCTAAGAGGTAGGTGCTATTACTACCCACATTTTACAGATGAGGAAACTGAGGCTGAAGGTGAAGATTACAGAATTATAAGCATCTGAGACAGGATTAAAACTCAGGTCTTCTTGGACTCTGGGTCCAGTGCTCTATCCATTTCACCAAACTGTCTCCAAGGAGGAGGATTTGAAAATGACTCCAAATTGCTCAAGGTCAGACATCCAACTAATGGCAAAATCCAGGATTAGAATCCTGGATCATCTGACTCCCAGCCCACTGCCTTGTTCACTGGACCATGATGTTGATGCTGGAATCACTGACTCTGCTCCCAGTTGGGGGAATTATTTTTCTAAAATCAGGTTTGCCTTTATTGACTGAAACCTTCTTGGATCTTCTCCTGCCTTTTCCCTGGCTCTTCTGCCCTGCCATCAATGCTCTCTGTCTCTGGTCTTCTTCCCCCCAGACCTCCCATGTCTGCAGAACTTCTGTAAATAATAAGACATACAGTGGAAATGGCTTTTTTTTTTTTGCAAGTAGCTAGCAGATTGGGAATATCTCTCTCTTCCTTTCTCCTAATCCTGACCCCAGTGATGTTGTATGGAACATTGCCAATTCCTCAAAGCTCTTTCTGTTGAGATGTAGCAAAGATGTATGCTCTTTCCCTAACCATGTTTGTTGATGTCCTTGGAATTTGTCTGAAACTCAACTTCCTTGTCTCTTTCTTGGACGTCCTTTACCCCAACCTAAAAACAACTTGCATTTGAGAGGCAGAGTGGTTTGAGAGTTAGCCTTGGCATCACCTGGGTTCAAATCCTGCTTCTGGCTGTGTCACTCCAGCTGGGCGAGTCACTTAATTTCTCAGTGTCCTAGAAAACTCCCTAAAACTATGAGATTTAGCTGGGTTGCCAATCTGCTTTTGTGGAGGGAGGTCCCCTCGCTGACACAAATGAAGTTGCAGATCTGAACCAAAACCAAAATCAACGTAGCACTTATATAAAGCACTTTACGTACGTAACTTCCTTTATTCTCACAATACTCCTGTGAGGCAGGCTGTGTAACTGTCATCACCTGCCTTATTGCAAATGAGAAGACAGACTCAGAGGAAGTGAATGATTTGCACAAGGTGCATGCTAGTAAATGGTGTTGTGAGAGCTTAAGTATAGGTCTTCTGACTCTAAGTCCAGTTTTCTTTCCATCATCCAAAGGGCAAAAGCATCATCGAAGCTCTTCTCCCTGACTGTGTTCTCAGGATTGAGACATTGGGTATTTGGGACAAAGAGAGGGTCCCTTGGACAGCTGTAGACCAGAAAGGCCAGAGGAAAAAGGTCATGACCTTTCATTTGTTTAGAGAAGATCTGAAGGGATGATGGGTTCATACTAGTATTAAAGCATAAAGATGAGATGCAAAAATATATAAGAAGTGATGTTGAGTTTCAGTTGGTCCAAATGAGGTTTCTCAGTGGTGATACTGAGAAATAATTGGTCCACGACAGTGGGAATGCTGCAGTTCATATCGTCTGAGGGAAATTCTGAGCAGTGATAACAAAATATAAGTGTTCAGGGGAGCTCAGAGCTTCTTTCTTTGCAAAAGATGCTGGCTCTGACTCTAGAGGCACAAGGAGGGTGAATGGATTCATGGTGCAGACCCAAAGAAGGCCTCCAGGGATGGAATGGAGCATACAGCACCACTTCCTAGTTTGGAGATCTCATGGAAAGTTAAGGTTTGCTGGACTCCTAAGACTGACTGAACTACAGTTGCAGCCTGCATCCATCTGAGAGACTTGGGCCTCTTAGCATCCTCTCTTCATTCATTTCGGACTGTCCCAAATGTGCAAAATATAAAGTACATAGCCGGAAGCTCACTTCCTGGCAACCTGTGCCTTGGAACTCTGAAACAGGCTAGCCCAATGTTGCAACCTCTAATTCCCTAGCTTACACACACACACACACACACACATTTTATATATATATATATATATATATACACACACACACACACACACACACACACACATATATATGTATATACATATATATATATATACACATACATACATATATACATACATTCTCCACAGGTGCCTCCAAAGATGACTCCATGATAGCATCCCCTCCCATACAAAGGGTTCTTCCTCGTTTTCTTGGCTCCCTCTGACCTTACTGGCACACAGGATTATTTTCAGTTGTCATTTTTTAGTTGTGTTCAACACTTCTTGGAAAAAATACTGGAGTGGCTTGCCATTTCCTTCTCCAGCTCATTTTACAGATGAGGAAACTGAGGCAAACAGGGTTAAGTGACTTGGTCAGGGTCACACACCTTAATAAGTGTCTGAGGCCAGATTTGAACTCAGGTTTTCCTGATTCTAGGTCCAGCACTCCATTAATTCATCATACCATCCAGCTGCCTCAGGGATAACAATAGTAAATAGCTCACATTTGTACAGTGTTTACTATGTGCCAGGCACTGTCCTAAGCGCTTTATGATTATTTTCTCATTTGGTCCTCACAACAACCTGGGAGGTAAGTGGTATTATTACCCCCGTTTTGCAGATGAGAAAACTGAAGCAAGCAGCAGGAAAGTGACTTTCCCAGGGTCACATAGCAAGGAAGTGTCTGAGGTTGTATTTCAAACTCAGGTCTTCCCGACTCCAAGCCCAATGTCTATCCACTTCTATGCCTCTCAAAGCTCCCAACTAGGAACGGACACCCCAGCTTCCTGGAGCTCTCCCGACACCTTTGCTGTAATTCAGCCAGAGGATAGAAGCTGTAGAATTCCAGATGGAATTCCCTGCTGCCTGGTTTTGAAGAGATGATTCATGGGCCCCAGGACACTTGGGTGCCCCCTCTTTGTGATCATCCCTGGCAGAGGCTGAGCCATCTTGGGAGAGTGGGTGAATGCAAAAAGCCTCAGCAGATCTAGAGAGAAATCATGGGCTGGGAGATCCCAAGGGGCAGGCAAGGTCATGAGTAAGGTAAAGGAAAAGGTCCAGTGAGACACTCCTCCCTGTGAATGCCCAGAAATCTCACTGATAAAATTCTCAACTTTCCATTCCCAGTTGTCCCAAAGGTGAACTCAAAAGCTTAACTCCAAGTCCCCCAACTCTCTTGACCTTCTTTCCTTACAGCCTGGGTGATCAGTTGCCAGGGCAACAGGGTTTGTGCTCCCTGCCTCCCAGGCTACCATTACCCTGGGTGAGGGGCTGGGGCCTTGGGCAGAGAAGGGGCACGGAGTGAGGGAAGGGGTGTTGTGGAGCTGCAGCTGCATGCTGATGCTGGGGGGAGGGGGTGTGGCAGGGGGAGCGGGAGCAGCTGCAGCCAGGGCCTCGGTGCCCAGCTGCACCTTATTTGTCCCTGGCAGTGGGAGAAGCTGATGTGGATAGAATGCTGAACAACGCAGGAATGGGGGGAGGGGGGAGATCACAAATAAGTGCCCAGTTTGTACGGGTGCCCTGCCCTTCCCCCCAGCCTCCATCCCTCTTCTACTGAAGCCGGGTTCAGAACCTTTCACCAGGGGTATGGCAGGAGGGGAATAGGGACTCTTGTAGGAACCTTGGGCCAGAAAAGGACAAGCAGAAGGACAGAAAAGCAATTGTGAGGGAGAACTGGGGCAGAAAGAAAAGGGGGTAAGTAAAAGGAAAAAAAAAGATAAAGCATTCAGGCTGTGTGGGACAATAATCCCTGAAAATGAAATAAAATCAGAGGTTTCTTAAGGTAAAGACAGAGGCTTTATTTGCAAGTCTCCCGTGAGAATTGGGCATCGCCCACTCCAGAATGGTCTGGGGTGGGGAGGCAAGTTTCAGAAGGCAGACAGTCAGTTTATATACCCCTTAAAGGCCCTCTCCCAAAACCCCCTTACAAAAACAATTCTAAGGAGCTCCAAAAATCCCCTTACAAAAACAATTCTAAGAAGCTCCAAAACCCCCCTTACAAAAATAACTCTAAGAAGCCCCCAAAACCCCCTGAACCTCTATCCCCATCCGTGGTGGGGGGGAGGGGGATAGTTGGCCCCACATTCTTGAAACAAGGAAAGATTCTTAATCTAACACCTTAACCTCTGTTACAGGCATGCTCACCCTATGTGCATGCAGGATATGGATACATGTGGCGTATGTGCAAGTTTAAGCGGGGGAACGGGGGGGGGGGGTTTAATTCTTAAACTTAAAGATATAGTTCAGGCGTTATGGAAGCTAAAATACTAAGTATCCTTTTCCTTAAATGAGAGACTTTCATTCATTCCACTCAAGGCCAGTGAAGAATGAGGTGGGATAAAGTAGCTCAGGGTTAGCCAAGGTTTAATGTGGTACTATGACCTATGGGGCAACCCCCACCCTTAGCTCCACCATCTTTTATTAATTCCCCTTCCCTACACACCCCGACACCCACTGCTCTCTTCTCTCCCAGGAGGATCTTGCCCCACCCTTTCCCAACTCACTTCAAGAGCTCAAGCTGGGTTTATCTCAGGGTCTGAGACATTCCCAGTAGTGGGAAGCAAGGAGATCCTGAGGGCAGGATTTTTTTCCCTTCTCTTTCTAGTTTCCGACTTCCCAGGCTGCAGTCTGCTAAGTGGCTGCTCTAAGCTAATTGATCGCCAGACTGTTGGCTAAAGTAATAGGGAATTGATATAAGTAACTAAGTGCCTCTGGGGGCAGGAGCCAGGAATGAGCTAGGGGGAGGAGCAGCTTTGGGTCTTGGACCTCTTGTGCTAAATGGGTCCAGGGTTATCTATCCTTGAAGGACGTGACTTATATGTTCAAGATTACAGCTATGGGCTAAGGGCTTATGGGGGAAAGAGGGACAGAGTCTAATGGAGTTCCTAGGGATTATCTACATGTGGATAGAGATTGCTACTAAGGCTCCTGAAATGACTCTACTGAAAACATTTTCAAATGTGTGTGACTCTGGGAGAGGGGTAAGCACTAGGGATAGAGAGGCTCCGGAGAAGGGAGCTAAGTACCAAGTATGAGTGAGAGGACCTAAATCCTGAAAATGGGGATAGGCCATAGAGACAGAGATCAAGGTGAAATAGCAGAACTGCAGAGGTCCTCAAACATTGAGTGATGGCAAGGTGCTTTATTTCAGTTACCTCTAATTTTGCCCCATCTCCTCCTGAAACCTGCTACGCCATCTTAATTCATCTCTTCAGTAAACCTCTGTGGTATAGAATTCTTAGGACCTCTGTGCTCCCTGTACTCCTCCCTTTCTTCTCCCTGACATGAGCTGAGAATATATGTATATATATATATATATGGAGAGAGAGAGAGAGAGAGAGAGAGAGTGAGAGAGAGAGATGCGTGTGTGTGTGTATGGTATATATATGTATATGGTATATATATGCATATGATATATATATATGCTGTATGTATGTATATGGTATTTATGTATACATGTGTATATATACATATGTGTGTGTATATATATATGTATGTACATATATATACACACACACACATACCAAATAGATCGAGTAAGGTAATATTTATAAAGCAATTAGAACAATGCCTGGTGTATTGTAGTTGCTTCTGTCCTGATTCTGGAGATTTTCTACCTCCTTTGGGCCAGGACTCTCTGGGAGTTGCCCTAAGCAATTGATAAGGTTGGGGAGGTAGGTCTTACACACATTGAATTCAGGGATGAGTAGAGAATGAAGCTGGGTGTTAGAATTCCTGGGTTCTGTTCTCTGCTATTAAACTCTCCCCCTCTGCTTTTCATGACTTATCTCCCTCCTCTGTTCTCCAGTATTTCTTGCTCTGATCCCACCTACTTACTAGTTGGATTCCTCTTGAGATATTCACTGCCAAGGTTCAGCACCTCCCTCGGCTGCTGGAGCCACTGGCAGAAGAGAGAGGAGCCAGCAAGGAACACCCATCATTTTGTGCAGAGTGCCTGTCTATGCACATCTGTGCATCTCTGTAAAGTAGCATGGGATGTAAATGCTGTGTTTAAATTCGTGTTTTACAGTCTTCTCCCATCCCCAAGATTTAGGCCCTTCTACCCACAACTTGACTCTTTTTTCCATATTACAGACTCCCACCAAGTCTTCCAGTGCCTTATCATGGGCAGGGAGGTGACCCTGAGTCCTTCAGAACCATGCCCACAGAGCAGAATGCCTAGCAAAGGCTTCCAAGTGGGAAACGCTTTGAGTACAGGCCTGGCAGACTATCATCAGAAGACCAGCCTAGCTAAGTTCTAGGAGGGTCATCAACAGAAAGCCAGTCATTACCAAGTCCTGAAGATGTATACCAAACTAAACTCCATCTTTGTCATTCCATAACATGCCCAAAATTGCCATGCCTTTTAAGTAGTAAAGTCTCAAAGAAGAGTCCCCTTAAAAAACCACCAGGGTGTGAATAGGGCTCATCATAGTCACACCATCCCACAAGCTACTCCCCAGATTCTCTTTTCTTTGTTTAAGGCTACTCTCTAGGGAATGGGTTAAGAAGTCTGACTCATTTCCTCAAGATCCATCAAGGCCTTTAAAAGTAAATGTTTTCCAAACCATTGATGTATCTTTTCTGGAATGAGAGGGAGCCTTGAAGCCAGATAAATGTGGTACTTGATGAGTGACCATGCACCTGTCCATGTGCCTTTAATATGTTTTGACTGCCAAGGTATCAGATTTGGAAGCAATCTTGCCAAGTTAGGGGTCATGTTGCTACCATCTATAGCATAGTCTGGCTGGCACAGGGCTTTGTATGGCTTCTTGATAATCATCAGGATGTGTGTGAATGATTATGTGTGGATACATATGTGCCCAGTCTGAGGAAGGACTATGTATGCATGAACCTCTGCATATATGACAAGGGAAGCTTGTAAGAGTGTATATAACTAGGAGAGAGTATATGAACATTTCTATGGGAGTCTGTGTGTGTCACTGGGAATATGTGCGTGCATGTATATATACCTCTGTGCATAAAGAAGGATCATAGAATCTGTAGCCAGAAGGGACCTCAGAGGCCGTCTAGTCCAACCTACTTATTTTACAGATGGGGAAACTGAGGCCCAGAGAGGTTAAATGACTTGCTTGTTGTTACATAGGTTTGTAAGTGGCAGAACTGGACTTTGAACTGAGGTTTATTTGGATGAAATCTATGTCCCTATAGTGTCCATCCATTATAACATATCTCCATTCACAAATATACACATAAACAATCTTTCAGTTATATTTTCTGTCTCCAAAAACAGGAATCTTTCTTCAGTACCATGCATAAAACTCTGTGTGTGTATGTGTGTGTGTGTTGTAGTAGTAGTAGTAGTAGTAGTAGTAGTAGTAGAAATATGTGTATGTACACTTCTGTGTGCATAACCATGTACATTTTATATATTTGCATGTAACTTAGAGAATGTGTGACAGTGTGTATATGACTTGGTATGCTTGTGTGTGCAATTGTGGAGGTGTAAGATTTCAGCTTAATGTGAGGAAGAATTTCCTAATGAAGGTATCTGATAACGTAGGTATCTGAAAAAAGAATTAAGGTTGTGAGTTCTCTAGTAGAAATCATTAAGTAAGGGCTGGAAGACCCTTTTTCAGGAATTTTGTAAGGGAAATTTTATTGTAAAGAAGTTGTTCCTTTAAAAAGAATTGCTTCTCTTTAGATATTTCGAACATGGGCTACACTATTATCTTATAACTGTGTGTGTATGTCAGAGCGTGTTGAGGAGGAGGAGAGGTTCTCTTTGTATGTAACTGTGAGAAAGCAAGTGTATGTAGATGGACTAATGTGTATCAATGGACATATATCCTGGACCCAGAGCTTTCCCATATTTGATGGCTCAAAAGCAGAAAAATGGAAAGAAGCAGAGACATTGAAAGGCAGGTAGCTCTAGAAAGACAAGCTCTGGGTGGAAAATCACATAGGGTGGCCTTCTCCCAGGCTTGGAAAGGGGATTACAAGGAGTCTGTGACAAAGAACATTATTGAAGTTCAGTATGTATGTTTGTGAATGCCTCTCTCTTCTTGTACGTCTTTGTGTGTGCTCGGTGCATGGGTCTGTGGACATGTAAATACATGTGAGTGTGTGCAGCTCTTCCTTCATCAATTGTTCATACATCCAACCCCATAGTCCAGCCTCAGAAGCCTGTATCACTGAGAAGGTGGGGGAAGAGGGAATTGCTGGTAAGCCCTGAAAAGTTCAGAGCTGTTGGGCCACAGAAGGTCAGAGCCACCACTGGCAGAAGGAGATGGGGGTGGGTCTGGGAGGAAGGAATCCATTACAGAATGGAGAGGGCTGCAAGAGAAAGGAGGGAGAAAAGGGAAAAAGCAAGGTGGATAATGGTAAAGGTTGCCTGAGGGGTTCAGTGTCTCTGTACTCTATATGTTTGTGTTCTCTGTGTGTGTGTGTGGGGGGGGGTCGCTGAGGGTCTCTGCACACAGATATTGGAGGGATGCAGAAAGAAGGCTGTATATCTCTTGTTGGAAGGGAAAGGTTGACATGTACAGGGTGGAGTAAAAGTAAGGAGACAGACGGAGTCTCTGCATGCCCAAGACTAAGATCATTTATTGTTAGTGATGTTTATGAGGGTGTGTGTGTGTGTGTGTGTATGCGTATGTGTATGTGTATAAGAATCCAGCTTCCCCTTCTCCCCGGCGTGTGTATATTCATTTAGCCCTGACTCATAATGATAAAATCCCAGTGCCAAATTCCCCAAACTCCACTCTGTAAACCCACTAGGTAAGAGTGGCTGGGGTGGGGCACAGTGCCCTCTAGTGACCACAGAGGACATAAGCATTTGCCCCCAGCTCTAGATGGGTATCGGATTTTTGGTAGGCAGAGCACCAGAGGAGAGACAAAAGGCAAAAGACTGTACGGCTGCCCTCAAAGAGCTTATAGTCTAGTTGAGAAAACATGACACCCTGAAAATGACTAGAGAATCTCTGAACCATTCACTAATTATTATGCAATATCATATATGTGTATGTATGTATGTATTTGGGAAGAACAACCCAAATCCCTCAGTGGTGATGGTTTGTAGAATATCTGAAAGGGATCTCTCTTTCTCCCCCCAGGAACTTCTTTCTCACTGTCTCTCTTTTTGTTTCTACTTCTGCAGCTCTTTGTATTTTTTGTTGTCTTCGATTCTCCGTGTTTCGGTCTCTAGCTCCTTGCCTATCTTTCTAGTTCTGTCTCCATGTGTCAATTTCTCTGTTTCTCTTTTTGCTTTTCCGTGTTTCTCCCCACATCTCTGCATTTCTTGCTGCTTTGATATTTTTGTTTTCTCCTCCATTGTGTCCTTCCTTCTCAGCAAGGAGACTAAAGTTAAGAGGCTCACATTGTCTATGATAGAACCCAGGCATCCTGGATCCCTGCCACCATCCAGCACAGAGAATCCCTAGGAGTTTGGTCCCTATCCATCCCAACCTCCCCATCTTCCCTTCAACATCCTGGCAAAACTCTGAATGCAGCTGGAAGAAATAAAGGGTCACAAAGGAATGAGGGAGGAGCAGAGGGAAGGGAAGAGCCTGGACTGGAGCTATGGTATAAACTCCTCAGGCAGAACAGACTGGGGATTCTTCTAGCATCTGTCTCTTCTCACGTCGACACAGCAGAACAAGAGTTAACCCTACTTCTCTTTCTCTCTTTCTCCACCCCCGCCCCATTCCTCATCACTGTCCCAGCAATGTTTGGCAGCTCAAGTTCCTCCCCACTGGGCTGAAGTAACCAGAGCCCCTCTGAGGGACTGGGGGGCCAAGAGGGCTATGAGGTTTGATTGGACCTAAGAGCCCCCCAGAAGGGGAGAGCTGGATATGTTGGTCTAGGGGTCTGAGAGAATGAATGCTCGAAAGGCTATAAAGACCAAGACAATGAGGAAGGGGCTAAGGGATGGGGTAGAAGGTCAGCCAGCAGGAACCCTGAGTTCTCTTGATCTGGTTCTCAGATCTCCCAGCCTGACCTTGGCCCCATAGTTTAGGATAAGATTTCTAGAACTGATGTCTGAGAGACAGTAGGAGGATGACAGTGGGGGAAGGGGGAGGGAGGTGTTGAAGGGGGAGAAGATGGTGCAGACAAAGGGAGGTAGAAGAGCAGCCGGGAAGCTTCTTAGGTGATTGAGGGGGTTGTACCCCCCCAACCCCATGCCGGGAAATAGCTACAAATGAGTCTGTGGTCACTGAAAGACTTCTGCTAATGGATCTTTGGGCTGCCCTAAAAGCCACAGAGGGAAAGGGAGGGTGGGGAAGGCGGAGGGTAGGCATCAATTGGATTTGTTGTGGGATGGGTGAGGAGAGGAGTAAGAGGCAGGTAGAAGGGATTAGAAAAATAGGAGGAGAGCTAGGTTAGCTTCCTAGCTATAGGAAGCGGTTAGTTAAGTGCTGTGATTCAAAAGGAACTGGAGACCATAGGCTCAGAGGAGGGACTAGATCAGGATGAGGATCCCAGAAATGGCTGGTATGGGTTTGGAGAGTGATTTAAATCAGAACCTGGGGTATAGGTATTTGGGGGAGGGAAGGAGAGGGGGGGATTTGCTGGGTCAGTTATTGTGGTTTGATCAAAGATATAGGTGATTATTGGACCAGACCCTACCCTCTGTATTTCATGGGGGAGGTAGAAATAAGGAGCATCGGTCATTAGTTTAAGCAATTGGATTCCTTGTCTGTGTGGGTGGGTTGGCGTTGTAAGTGGCCTTCTCATATCCCATTCCTCATCCCTTAGCTGAAGCTGGTAGGTTGGGGGTGCGGGTGGGGGCTTTCCTTTTCCACTCCTCACTACCTCCCCCTTCTTATAGGCCATCAATTATTCAGCAGCATAGATGACTGAACGGCTCTGCCTCTTCCCCAGCTCCGCCCCACGTTCCCTCCCTCTTCTCCTTCTCACTCCTCACTAAGGGCTCAGGCACAGACAGCTGGACTGCTTTGGGGCACGGCTGGCTGGCATCACCCTCTAGCCCAGGCCTGGGCATCTTACCCACTTCTCTTCTTGCTCCTCCCCTTTCCTCCTCCCATCCTTTCAGTCTCAGGGATATCATCCCTCCATCTCCCTCCCTTGACCTCCCAAAGATGCCCATCCAGATTTTCTGTTCTCTGTCCTTCTCCTCGGGTGAGGACCCGGGGGCTGTAAGAGACAGCTGGGGCTCCAACCAACAGCAGCAAGAGGGGTCTGAATCTGAATCAGAAGAGGAGGAAGAGGAGGAGGAGGAAGAGAAAGAGGCAAAGGAGGAAGAGGAAGGCTTAGCTATGGACTTGGTAGCCTTTGCCAACAGCTGTACCCTCCATGGTGCCAGCCATGTTTTTGTGTCAGGAGGCTTAGGACCACGCCAGGCATTATGGGCTGTGGCCTTTGCCCTGGCACTGGGCACCTTTTTGTACCAGGTTGGGGATCGGGTGACCTATTACCGAAGCTACCCCCATGTGACACTGTTGGATGAAGTGTCCACTTCTGAGCTGGCCTTTCCAGCCGTTACCTTTTGCAACACCAATGCTGTGCGGCTGTCCCAGCTCAGCTACCCTGACCTGCTCTACCTGGCCCCGCTGCTTGGGCTGGAGGATGGGGAAGACCCCGGTGTGCCCCTTGCTCCACCGGGCCCTGATGCCTTCTCTGGGGAGCCCTTCAACTTGCACCGTTTCTACAATCGCTCCTGCCACCGGCTGGAGGACATGCTGCTCTACTGCTCCTATCGAGGGGGCCCCTGTGGCCCCCACAACTTTTCTGTGGTGAGTCAGGGTCATCCCCCTTCATCTTCAACAGCCAGGGAGCATGGGGCCCACCTTCCCATTACCTCCAGGGGCATCAGCATCATCCCATTGGCTTCTACTCCAGGTGGCATCTGGTCTGTGCCCAGCAATATTCCCCTCCACAATGCCCTTTCCTCCAAGAGAGGGGTTGGTTCCTATAAAAAGGCCTTTGCAAGCTTTACCCCCACCTCCAGCCCATTTCTAAATGATAGGTCTGTTTCAGGGGCTTTGGAACAGGGCTTGGAAGTAGGGATCTGAGAAGGGCTTAAAAGAAAGAAAGAAGGGGGGATCTGAGGTTGAGATCCTCTGAGGTTTGGTCAATACCCAGGAATCTGGTAGACAGAGGGACTGGAAAGAAGAGGAGTCAGAACCGTTCTGCCAGGGTCTGTTACAAGGTAGAGGTGGGGAGAAGAAGTGGACAGACAATTAGTTGTTTCCCTCCTCCATGGCATCAAGACCAGAGACAAAAGCTTCCTGGACACTCATGGCCTGTACAGAGATTTATTCTTCCCTTTCTTCCCCCGTGCTTCTCCAAAACTCTATCTTTCACTCCCCCACCTCAGGTTGTATGTGTGTATGTGTGTGTGTGTGTGTGAGCATGTGTTTGTGTATGTGAGAGAGTGTGTGTGTGTGTGTGTGTGTGTGCGCGCGCGCGCGCGCGCGCGCGCGCGCGCACTCGTGAATGTGCATTCCTGTGTCTCACAAGGTCAAGAGTATATGTGAGCAGTAATGGGATATGATCTTCCCATGGCTGGCTTCTCTCCATCTGCAGCTATTCTGAATCCTTGGGGAAAGGGTAGTTAGTACTAGGTACTGGGAATCATTCAGGTTACTGGGGTCTCACTCTCAGGAGGAATTCCAGCTCCATCTTGCCTAAGAGTTCCAGAGTCTGTATAGTTTGCGTGGTCCAACGTCTGCATGCCACCTGTCCTTTCTCCAAGATACCAATTATTTGACTTCTCAAAACATTTTCTGTTCCGTTTCTCTAAAGTCTAGGTTCAAAACCTTGGCAGGAGGAATAGATGGCTAGACTATGTCACATCAGAAAGAATGGAGACCTGGCAGAAGTGTAGCCATTGTGCTTCCAGGCCTATGAGAATAAATGAAAGATCCTCGAGAAACAGAAACATTAGGACTAGGGAAGAGAGGATCTGGGGAGAAAGATTATAGGATAAGCCCAGGGATAAGCTGGCACTTCTCATCTGGAACCACCAGGTGGCAGCAGTATCTCATAGCCTGATGGCCTAAAGTTTAGGCCCAACCTACACAGTGCCATCAGCTCAGATCGCCTGTCTTCCTCATCCTCCATCCCTACTCAGTCCCCCTAATTTCCCCAGCTAGTGACAGATACTGAATCTTCTGCTTCTTTGAAATCTTTTGCTGGACACATTAGATACTCAAATATTGAATAAATGAATTAATAAAAAAATAGTAAATAAAACACTTTTACCAGAATCATAAAATAGTAAAAATGGAAACATTCTTAGAAATCATCCGATTCTTATTTTTTATTTTAAAAATGTTTTATTAACGCCTTTTGTCTTCATATCAGATTATTTCTCATCGCTCTTTCTGGAATGAATGCTCCCTTGTCACAAAGATAAACAATTAAGCAAAAAACATGATACAGAGACTGTCTGATACAGAGATTGTATACAGTGTTCTGTCCTGGTAGTCCCCTACCTGTCCACTGTAAGGGAGGAGGTCTGTTTCATTATCTCTTCTCCGGGAACTTCACTGGTTTTTCCATTACTCAGAGTTCAACTTCTTTTTAGCAATCTTTCCATGATTACAGTTGCTATATGAATTAAATTGTATATTAATCTCTTGGTTCTGCTCATTTTTTACTACTTTGGTCCATACGGATCTTCACATTTTTCTGACTTCTACATAGTTGTCATTTCTTACAACACAGAAACATTATTTTATATACATATGCCATGTTTTTTTTTTTCAGACGTTTCCCAATTGATGGAGAAGCCCTTTGTTTCTAGTTCCTTGCTACCACAAAGAGTGCTCATATAAATGTTTTGGAACAGATGGGACCTTAATTTCTGTCTTTGACTTACTTGCCCTCTCCCTGCCCGGCCCCCAGTTCTATAGATGAAGAAACTGGGGCTTAGGGAAGGGAAATATATTCAAGGTCACACAAGTAAGTGACAGAACTAAGAGTTGAACCTGGGTCTTCCGACTCCAAATCTGTTGCTTTCTCTAGGATACTGCAATGCCTTAGCAATACGGTCTGACTCCACTCAAGGAAACTTCAGGTTACTACCATGTTCCCTCTGGGTCTAGCTAGGAAGTCAATGGGCTTTGATTTGTGGTTAAGGGGGAGAACTTAAGTCTCAGATCCTACGGTTATGCTAGCTGGACTTTATCCATGAAATGAGGAAAAAGAGTATTTTTCCTGGTTGTGGGGAGGGTCAGCAGGTGTGTCTTATGGCTCGCTAGATTCTGGGGCCCTAGACTCTTCTGAGGGTGGGGATTAGGAATCAGCAAAGAAATAGTGCTCTTCTTCCTCTTAGCCCTGACTCTGACATACTCATTGTTTGTCTTTGTCTCCTGAGTTCTCTCTTTACATGGGGTTCTTAATCTGGGGTCTACGAACTTTAAAGAAAAAAGCAATTTGCTAAGTTTTTTTTTAGTATTAATTGGTTTCTTCTGTAATCCTGTGTATTTTGTTTTATGTATTTTTTTGTTTTTATGCATTTAAAAACATTCTGAGGAGTCCATAGGCTTCGCTAGACTGGCAAAGGGGTGGATCTTACACACACACACACACACACACACACATACACTAAGAACCTTGGTCTCTACTAATTTTATAATATACTTTGAGACTCTACACTGTTCAAAGGTAACAGTACTCCTGGCTACAACCACACACCCCAAGTTTGTGGAAAACTGTTATCCTTAATTAGTGCTGTGGGAATATTGGTTTAATAATTCTGGGTGTTTATAAGGTGCTTAAAGTTTATAAAATATTTTCCATACATTATCTCATTTGATCCTCACAACAACCTTGTGAGGTGAGCACTAGGGGTATTATTATCCCTATTTTATAAATGAGGAAACTGGGACATAGGGAGATTGTCATTTGCCCGTGGTCACATAGCTAGTAAACATCAGAGGTGGGTTTGAACCCAGCCCTTTAGGACTCCAAATCCAGTGATGCTCCCTCTAGCACTCTATCCACCAGACCATGTTTCCTTTCTCCTGAGAGGATCCTGAGAAAATCAAAAGGCATGATTAGTGGGGGCCGTAGAATAAACACTGTAGGTCAAGGGCCTTTCTATCTGTGAGCAGAGATGTTTTCTGGGCCCTTTGTGGAAATGAATTTTCAAGTGTTCCTTGGTTAGTGGTACTTAATACCCCTTGTGTTAGCCTGGAAGGGCTGAGGAACCAATTATCAAAATGGATATTCAGGTAAACCTAGCCCAAGCTCAGCATATTGATTCTGTTTCTGTCCCTACCTCCTTCTGTAATGAGAGAAGCATAAAAAACAAGGGGAGTTACTTAGGAGAGATGGATCGTGGGATGGCTAAGGAGACCTCTCAGAGGTCAAGGATTTGGGCCAGAGGCATTGGTAGCTTTGGTTATCAATAGGTTGTTACTGGTATATTGATATAGGACCTGGTGAGTATGCCTGCTGATTGGGCCCCTCGTGCCCAAGGGACAGAAATGGGTGTGACAATATGGGGAGTGATTAGGTGATAAACATAGTTTGTGCTATGATTGAAAATGAGATCAATTGATCAAGGAGCTGATAATGGGAGAAGAGCAGAAAGTTTAGGTATTGGCCAAGAGACACAGGGTTGTGAGTCTATGGGAGGGACATGTTCTGAGGGTGAAGGACTGGGACTTGAGAGAAGCCCTATTCCAGGAGGAATGACAGTGTCACATTGTGAGGCAGGGGATATTTTGTGCTGTGGGTATGAGCAAGAGGATTCAGGATCTAGGTAAGAGGGCTAGTTCTAGGAAGACAAAATAGTTTTAGGGGTCAGGAGTCTGGGCAAATTCAGGGTAATTTGTCTTAGTATTGGGGGATAAGAAATTTCTAGAAGGGAAGAGTCTCAGGCTCAGGCTCAGGCTTTGTCTTTCTCCCTCCCACTAGGTCTTTACACGCTACGGAAAGTGCTACACATTCAATGCGGGCCAGGATGGACGGCCACTGCTCAAGACTATGAAGGGTGGGACAGGCAACGGGCTAGAGATAATGCTGGACATCCAACAGGATGAGTACCTGCCAGTCTGGGGAGAGACGGGTATGGGCACTCAACTGCCACTACCATCACCACTCAGGGTACCATCTTCCCACCCATCTTCATCATAGCACTTACTCCCCCAAACCTTGCACATTACGCCTTCCCCAGGTCACAGCCCCAAGTGGATATCTCCTAAGTTCCCTGTCCTTGTTGGGACTATAGCATCCAGAGTAGGGAACTTCTTTTTCACTTTGTATATCTTTCTGTATCTTTGTTTCTTTGACACCCAGTGTCTGCTTGCCTGCCTATCTGTCCCTTCTTTCTTTCCTCTCTCTCCATCCTGGCTCAGTTCCTCTCCAAGGTAACCAACCATCATTTTCTATCAGGAACCGCCACTCAGCTCTATAAATAACTCCATCTTCTCTCAGGCTGCCTGCCATCTGCTCTCAGGGGCCTTGGGACAGATAGGAGGGAGAGAGAGAAAAAGAGAGAGAGAGAGAGAGAAAGAAAGAGAGAGAGAGAGAGAGAGAGAGAGAGAGAGAGGAGAGAGAGAGAGAGAGAGAGAGAGAGAATGAGAATGAGAATTATAGGTGAGTAAAAGAAGATGAGGGTGATGATTGATTAGGGATTTTTTTGGACTTAATGGATCTTTGACTCCAGGAGAAATGTGGGGTTTTAAACCCTCACTCCATCCAAGTAGCCACATTTTCCTTCCACCTCTCTTCCCTTAAAAGCATTTTAGCCCCAATACTCCCAGTCTCAAAGTATTAGCTATAATGATTTCCAGGGTACAGAAAGGTAGGGGCAAACTATGCCAGGAAGTCATGTCAGAAGAACCCTCCCTTTTGTAAGCACTCTTCCCGACATTACTGTTACAGATGAAACTTCCTTTGAGGCTGGGATCAAGGTGCAGATTCACAGCCAGGATGAGCCTCCTTTCATTGACCAGCTAGGCTTTGGTGTGGCTCCTGGGTTCCAGACCTTTGTGGCTTGCCAGGAACAACGGGTAAGCCATCCATTAGAAAACAGTCTTCTGGTTGGGATCTGGGACCTGGAAAGGAATTAACTGGAAACTGGAAAGAATAGAAGTTTGGTTGGAGGAAGGAACCAAGTAAAGGAGACAAGGGGGATGAATTGGGGCCAAGCATTTAGACATATGCGCCTTGGAAAATTAGTAAAGAAACAGCCAAGGTTTAGGGAGATTACCAATGGGAGGAAAAATACTTGACTTCTGAATCCCCATCAACATTAGTTAGGGGGCCTTTGGGGTGATTTCCCTTCTACCCTCCATTAGCCCTGGTTTTCCCACTTTGCCTACAGCTCATCTACCTGCCTCCACCCTGGGGTACTTGTAAAGCTGTTACCATGGACTCAGATTTCTTCGACTCATACAGCATCACAGCCTGTCGCATTGACTGTGAAACACGTTATCTAGTGGAGAACTGCAACTGCCGCATGGTGCACATGCCAGGTCTGCCCCTAGCCCCAATTTCTTCTTCCCACACCCACTGACTGCACCTAGAAGGACCTGAAGCCTTTTCCCCCCTCACTGACTGCCTCATAGCTTCTTCTCCAAATATTCCCTGAAGGCCCATAGCTTTCCTCTGGCCCTTACATTCTATCTAGTTCCTTGTAGTCTCCTCTCCAGTTGCTCCTGCACATAACTCCTCAACACTTTCCATTCTCTTATTAAAAAGTTTACTTATTTAACAAACATAGCTGACTAATGTGTGTTTTTCCCCACTAACTGGACTCTATGGTCTATACTTCTTCCCCAGTAATCTCCATTGCAGACTTACAGAGGTACCATATGGTTCTTCCCTCTCCATTTCTAGATCTATCTTCATTCCCATTTCACTATCTTTTTGCACCCTTCCATTTCTGATTAGTAGGAGGGAAAGAAGTGGAAGGGAACAAGATTATAGACCACTTGAGATTGTGTAGGAAGGGTCTCCTATTGTCTGCCTTTCACTTATTCTTCCCTCTCCCCACCCCCAATTTCTCTCCTTTGTAGGTGATGCCCCATACTGCACACCTGAGCAATATAAGGAGTGTGCAGATCCTGCTTTGGGTAAGCTTACAGCCCCCCCACTGCAAAGAACTGTGGTTGTGCTCTCCCCTCCCCTAGTCACCCTTTCTTTCAAATCCTTCATTCTCAAACAATGACTTAGGAGAAGTCTTGGACCTCCACTGAAGTCCCAAAGAAAAAATATCTTAAAAAGAAAATGGGGGAGCAAGATTTGCTCTTGTTTGAAGGCAAAACTAAGGGCCACTTGCCTCCAAATATTTCCCTACTAAGTTCTACCATTCCTCTTTTTTCTGGCTTGAAATCCTAAATATGAGGGTCATGAAGAGCTATAAAATAAATTTAAGAACCCTGTGAAAATGCATCTGTGTTAAGCTGGGAGAGCCGCTTCCCCCTTTTTTTACTCTCTCCTATTAGAAGGTGAATCTGCACTTATAAAAGTAGCCAACTGACAGCTTGGGCCCTAAGGGGATGATATCCAAGACTAATAAATGTTGCATATGGATGTACCAGGATGGGAGAATAGGATAGGGTGCCAAACTGGGGAAGACAGGTTTAGAATTAGGGTGATAGAGAAGGGGAGGAGAGATGAGGGGTAGGGGATGATGAGGGGCTAAAGTCAAATATTGCACCAGTCATAGAGAAAAAGCCATCAAATAGCTTATTCATCTTTTGGTTTGTTTGGAGGATAGTGGGGAAAACACAGTTCCTAGAATGGGGTCAGTGGTCTTCAATGCCCTGGCTCACTCCACTTCCTCCTGTCCCCTGGACCCCCATCCTAGATTTCCTGGTGGAGAAGGACCAGGATTACTGTGTATGTGAAATGCCCTGTAACCTGACTCGCTATGGGAAGGAGCTGTCCATGGTCAAGATTCCCAGCAAAGCCTCAGCCAAGTATCTGGCCAAAAAGTTCAACAAGTCGGAGCAGTACATTGGGTGAGAGTCTTGCCTGGGACCAGAGCTGAGCCTGAGAGGTGGGTGTAGGGTGTGAAGATAGACCAGAGTATGTGCGTAAAGTGGCTGGGCCAACACCACGCAGAAGGGGACTTCTTTGAAGAATGGAGCTGAAATATCAGATCCCTCTATCTGCTGCTGTAGGAGGAGGCTGAGCACACACAGGAATGGTCAGAGGAGTCATATGAGAGTTGGGAAGTTGAAAAGTTGAAATGATGTGGAGTGAGGGCCAGGTTGGAGAGAGCAGAAGAACAGGAAGGAAATCATTCAAGCTAATTCTTCACTCCCTTCTTCTTGTTCTTCCTGTCCCTCCTGTCCCTCCACTTTCTCCACTGCAGAGAGAACATCCTGGTGCTGGACATCTTTTTTGAAGTCTTGAACTATGAGACCATTGAACAAAAAAAAGCCTATGAGATTGCAGGACTCCTGGGTGAGCTACTGGGGAAATTGCCACCTGGTCTGTCACCCAAGGCTAGTTTAATTCCCTAGTCCTTAAGCAGGGAGTTCAAACCAGTCCCATGATCTTGTCCATCCTCAGTGGCCTCTCCTGGACCTCAGTAACATCTCCCTGTCCCTATTAATTATGCTACTTTTACAAGTAGTTCTAACCTTTATTCTCCTAATATGCTGGGTAGAATGTAGATTGTTGGTTATTGTGAGTAGAGTAAGGGCAAGCTATTGTTCTCATGAGGTGAAACAGGTGTTACCTGGGACCTTTTTTGTTGGGGCAGATACACTAAAAGGTGACTTGAGTATTATTTTGAACTTGCATGCTCTTAATTGCCAGCCTCTGTCCCAACTCCAGCAGAGTGTCTCTGACACCACTGACCCTTTCCCAACTCCATGGACCCCTCTCCAGTTCCATTGATAGCCTCCTGATGCAATCCACTCTGCCCAACTCCAGTAACCCTGTGCCTTATCCCACTGCTTTGCCATGGACTCTATGGGCCTGGTGGCCTCCCTATTTAGGTGACATTGGGGGTCAGATGGGATTGTTCATTGGCGCAAGCATCCTGACTGTTCTGGAGCTCTTCGACTATGCTTATGAGGTGAGAAGGGAGCAACAGATGGCAGCGAGATGGGCATGGGGATGCTAGAGACTGGGAGGGGGACATGTTAGAGGAGGATGTGTTTGGGGATCCAAATTGGGTAGTTCTGGCTAGACCCCCATCCCCACTGCAGGTCTTCTCTTCCATCCAGGTGATTAAGCACAAGCTGTGCCGTCGGGGCAGGTGCCAGAAGGAGTCTAAAAGGAACAGTGCAGACAAGGGTGTAGCCCTCAGCCTGGATGATGTCAAGCGACATGTAAGAGACCCTGAATAAGATGCTCTCTCTTCCTTTTCCCACTAATACACACCAAAAAACCAAAAAGGTATTTTCTTTCCTTCTCTCATTCCCCACTGGTCTCATTGGGCTCCCAGCATTGTCTATCTACTCTTCCTTCTAGGTGACCCCAAAGATAATACTATCTCCAATGTTTCACTGAACTTATTTCCTTCTTTGACTCTTCAACAATGAACAAACATTCATTAAGCACTTGCTATATGCAAAGCACTGTAGGTATTGGGGATACAAAGACAAAGATTAAAAATAATGTCTGCCCACAAAGACCTTATACCATATGGACATGTAGAATTAACCAGAAGGGGCAGATACCAGGGAGACCATCTCAGGGACTACTGTAATAATCTAGGAATAAGGTAGTATTAATTAATTATTCTAGGAATTATTAATTAATCTAGGAATAATAGAGTTATGACTGGGATAGTGGCAATAGAAATATTAGGGCAAAAAAAAAAACATTCTGAAAGAAGGATCTATAAGATTCAGTCGTTTGGGTGGATATTGAGGGTGAAGGACCGGGAAATAAAAAATTACTCCTAGTCTTCCTTTGCCCTGACTCTTCCCCAACCCACAAATATATTCCTCACCCTGAACCTCTTTGTTTGCCTTCCTAGTTATTCTTTCCCTGCTCTTTCTCCCCCCCTCCCTAGAACCCCTGTGAGAGCCTCCGGGGCCATCCTGCTGGGATGACATATGCCGCCAACATCCTACCTCACCATCCGACCCGAGGCACCTTTGAGGACTTTACCTGCTGAGCCCTGCCAGCCATCATACCAAAGGCCTGGGAGGGAAGAGGAGGGCAAGGAAAACCTGGGAGATTAAGCTGCTCACCTGCCCTGGGGCTTGCCACTGCCCCTCCCACTTCAAGGGCAGCTCCCAACTCCCTTCAAATTCCTTCCCTCCTAGAACTGGTGGAAGGGGGTTCTGAGTCCAGTGCCCTTCTCTACTCCCTTGTCCTCCATATCCATACATTTTTATTTTTAATGAAACAAATAACAACAGAAATAAACTACAAAGAGAAAGGGCAAGGGACCCCAGGCTATCCCTCTATGCCCTGTGCTGCCTCCCCCTGCTCCTAGCCTGACCTATGTCTGTTTGAACATCCATCCTCATCCTGCTTTCACCATTCACTGAAGCTCTCTTCCAGCAGGGAGGACATGAGTGGAAGGACTCCTTAGGGGTCTTCAATTGGGCCCCAGACAGAGAATGTACCTTAGGAGGGAGGGCTAATGGGGGAGGAGGGCTTCCCTAGCCTTAAGAGACCCTTTCAGTACAGTGTTCCCCCCCCTCCAACTGTAAATCACAAGGGCAGGAACTGAGGCCCCTGGCCCTCCCTCCCTCATACTTACTGGGTGCCCCTCAGAGGTCAAGGAATGGATGGTGTTCCCTGAGGGACTCGGGGCAGGATGAGGCACAAATTTTCATGCCCTGGTCCTGCCCCAAAATCAGAGAAATTTTTGAATGGGATCCGTCATCCTCATCCCATGAAAAAGATGTAGGCACTTGATTCCCAACTCAGGGAGAGGGGAACTGGCACCTATTTCTCTCCTAACTCCCAGTTCCTCCCTCCAGGGGTCCCTTGCATGGGACCACATCCATAAATTTTCTTATGGAACTTCCCCAAGTCTTTGTCCTCTATTCCATTCGTTTCTTTCTATGACTTCATCTGCATTTTCTATTTCTATATGATACAGACTCTATATTGCTATAACTCTGTATATACTCCCTTCCTTAAGCCCTTGTCTGTCTCTGCCCACCCCCATCCCCATCCCCTGTGTCTCCAAGTCCCATCCCTACTTCCTCCCAAATCTCCTTCTGTCTCTCTACCCTACAACCACCCTACCAATCCCTCTGAATGCCTTCACCTGTATAAAGTGTTGGACTCTCTCCTCCGGTGTCTGTACTGTGTACACACATCCCCCTGAGAAGCACAAGGAGACGACGTACGCATTGTAACTCTCTCACTGTCTTGGACATAAAGGAAGCTGTGAATCACAAGCTCTGCCTCTTTCTGGCCTGCCCCCCTCCACCCAACCTTCCTATGCTTTGAGCACTCTCTGCCCTCCCTGTAGCCTTAAAGCCTCTTCCTTCCTTCCTATCAGTCCTATTATCTCCCTTCTGACTGGGACTTTCCTCCTGGGGGAAGGGGTGGACACAGAATTGGCACTTAGCTCAGAGGATGGATATTCTCTCTTGGCTCAAAGCCAAGGAGAATTATAAATGATGGAGTCCCTGGATCATGGAGATAAGGTGTCAGAGACAGTGTAAGGGTGGGAAACAACCCACAGCTTCTAAGGGTAGCCACTGAAAAATATACTGGTGGCGAGGAGTTAGTGTCTAAGGCCCTTATCCCCAAGACTATGTTGGCTAGGGTCAAATTCTCCCCTTTACTGACTACCCATCCTTTCTTACCTTACCTGGGGTCCAAGCCTATACCTCCATTGCACAGATTTTAGGGGCAAGGCTGGACTTGATAATGAGATAGGACTAGAGGAAGTTGGGAGCTCATGGTGTTACACCATCTCGCCATACTCCCCCAGGGAAATGGTGAAAATAGAGGTTCGAGACTTCCATTCATCTTTCTCTATCTCAGATGGTCCAGAAATATCCCTTCCATCCGAAAGTCCTCTTGCTTAGAGCTCCCTGGGAGAAGACCTCAGCCAACTAGCCTCCGATGATGAGGATGAGGCCTCTGACATAATTCTAGGAGATAACTTGTTCTCCTCTCTCCATCCCATTTGTTGGGGAAATGGTAGAGACTGGGGAGGAAGACAATGCTGGAAGTCCATAAACACCTGGTTCCTGGTTGTCACTTGGACAGAGAGCAGACCTTCCTGTAGAGAAACAGGAGGAAGTACGCTCTAAGCAGCAGGGGTGGCAGCAAGCAGGATTGCGGGTGACACACTTCTCTGGTCTAATAAACTAGGTTTCAACCATCTCCCCTCACCGTGTTGTTATTAATTGTTCATTAATTGGTTCAACGAGTATGTGTTAAACACCACCTGGCATTATGCTCAGGGCTAAGAACACTGCTGGGTTTGGCACCAGTGTGCCAGGAGGGAAAGAACCCTGAGAGGACCAGGGTGGCCATTTTTAGGCTGAAGATCCTTGTCCTATTGAGCTAGGCCTGCCTAACAGAACCAATGGTGAGCTTGAGTTTCAGGGAAAGGGAGGAAGTGGAACAGGGAGATCCCTCAAGAAAGGCTCTACCGGAATGAGTAAGGTAGTTAGGGTCTAGGTTAAAAGTATCTACGTGAACTTTTATAAACTTTTTTTTAAGAAAAGCTTTTATGAATTTTTCTCATTGGAACGTTACAGTAGCACTGTAATAATGTAAGTTGCGAGTGTCAATCTCCCCATTTGATAGGAAAGTGATTTGCTCAGGGTCACAGGGCTAATTGGTGTCTGAGGCCCTTTTATGAGCTCAGGTTTTCGTAAGGCAGACCTAAAGGTGAGCGGCTGATGGGGAAAGACAAGGTCTTTGCAAAAATAAATTAGTGGCTTAGAGTAAGGAGATCGGGTTCAAATTCTGACACTCCCTTTTCTTAGCTGTGGGCCCTTGGGCAAACCACCGAGCTTCTTCGTAAGGTTCCCAAAGCACTTTTCCGCCTCCTACAAGGGTCTCTGTCATTCAAGGTCTTGGAGGAGACCTGTCTGTGCGACCTCGGCCAAGTAGAGCACGGGGACCAGAGTCAGGCTGGACCCTAATTCAAATGCTGCCACAGCTGTGTGACCCCGGGCAAGTTCACTTCACCCGTCTGCCTCAGTTTCCCCATCTGTAAAACCGGGGCAGAAATAGCACCCACCTCCCTAGGATATTTTGTATCGCGCTTTTCAAACCATAAAGCGCTGTATCAAGACTGGCAAGCGAAGTCGCTGAGCCTCACTTTCCTCATCTGCAAAAAGGGAGGTCCCTTCACAGGAAGAAATAAGATAACGTGAGGCTAGCAAAGCGCTTCTAAAAGTCGCAAGCGCCGCACTCGGGGGCCGCGATCTATAACCGGTTATTTCCCACGGTCAGCGCGGCCCGGGGCTGGGCCCGCCATCCATCCCGGAAGGGGCCGGGTAGCGTACCAGGTGCCCGCTGCGCTCGGGACCCGGAGGCTCGCGCCTGGCCGCCCTCCGGCCGGCAGGGGGCGCGGCTCAGAGCCTCTCTCCCCCACAGCTCCTTCTCGCTGGTTTCTCCTCCCAGAGCGAGGAGGCCAGGAGGAGGGGACCGCCCGCCTCGTTTTTTTTCCACCACCCCCTTCTAGCCCGCAGTCTCGTTGCTCGAAGCCTCTCCCTTCCATATTGCAGGCAGGCTCTGGAGGTCGGGTCGAAGCGAGAGGGGGGAGTGGGGCGCCGAGGGGGAAGGGAGAGTGGCCGAGAGGGGGGGAGTTCCGGTTCCGGTTCTTTGTGCGGCGGCGGCAGCGGCTCCCGGGGAAGATGGCGGCCCGGGCTGGTTTCCAGTCAGTGGCTCCGAGCGGCGGCGCCGGAGCTGCGTCAGGGGCGGGCGCAGCGGCCGCTCTGGGCCCGGGTGGGACCCCGGGGCCCCCAGTGCGAATGGGCCCGGCACCCGGCCAAGGGCTCTACCGCTCCCCGATGCCCGGAGCAGCCTATCCGGTGAGTGGGGGCGGGGAAGAGGGGGGGCAGGAGGAGGGGCGCGCGGACAGGGGGCGGGACCCGCGAATGAGTGGCAGAAAGAGCGGGGGGGGGGGGCGGTGGCCGAAGAGGGGAGAAGGTGAGGACGAAGTGATGGAGGAGTAAAGGGCAGTTGGTATTGGTACCCAGAGGGCGGGGTTTGAGATCCTCATGGCAGGGCGGCCTTGGGGAGTGGAGTGAGCAGCAGAACCAGATGCTCCATCTCCCGGCTCCATCTCTCCCTGGGTGAGGTTAGGGAGGGAGGCCTGGAACACGGGAGAAGATTCAGGGCCGAGGGGGGAGGACCTGGATTCAAATCCCGGCCCTGCCACTTTATGCCTGGGTGATCTTGGGCCCTTCTGGCCTCCGCTTCCTCATCTGTAAAAGGAAGGGGTTGAGCTGACCTGTCAGACTCCCAATTGGTCCATTTCCTGTGTACCTCTGCATTAACTCCTTGGTGTCTTGGCTTCTTCCTTGTTAAAATTTGGGAGATGGACAAGATGATCTCTAAGGTCCAGTCCAACTCTTAACAGTCTGTTTAATTGGAGTGTTTAATTTAAACAGTTCTGTTTAATTGGACGGGTGGAGAGTTAGGTAATAGAGGAGAGGGTGAATAGGGAGGCCTGGAGGACAGGAAAAGATTAAGAACTCCAGCGCCCCATGACCAGTCCAAGTAGTCGTGATGACTACTGAAGGGATAGTTGTCAAAGAGATAGCCACCAGAAAAGGGCCCTGGGTAACGTAAAGAGATTTAAGGGAAGTCCCAGAATAGCAAATAATGCATCTTCGTGCATTAAAGGAACTGGAAGAGAGCCCTGAAATTGCAGTTTGGGGTTAGGCTGGATAAAATTTTACCTTGGTCTTTTCTTGGACCTCCCTTCTCTGGAGCCAGGATCCTGAAGGAAGCTCCAGCCAGCCCGCATTCATAGAGGGTTCTAGGGTTCTCCTCCTATTTCCCCCATACCTTTCACCAAAGTAACACAAGATTCTTTTTAACATTCCCCTCCACCAGCCCAGACAGCTCTGACATCTCTGCGTTGTGTCTCATCCGCAGCGTCCAGGCATGTTGCCAGGGAGCCGTATGACACCTCAGGGACCTTCTATGGGACCTCCCGGCTATGGGGGGAACCCTTCAGTTCGACCCGGTCTGGCCCAGTCAGGAATAGATCAGTCCCGAAAGAGACCAGCCCCTCAGCAGATCCAGCAGGTCCAGCAGCAGGCGGTCCAGAATCGAAATCACAAGTAAGACGCCTCTGGGAAGGGTAAAAGGGATTCTGTGGAGACGTAGGTGGGAAGAGCAGCAGAAAATGGGGAGCGTGTCTGTAAACCTGTGTAACATATCATTCTTTTCTCATGCAACTATCTTATCTGAGTTTGTCATGGGATGGGGGCATATTTCTCTGGTCTGAAAGAAGTTTTTCAGTCCCTGGGCTCCCCTTTTCTTCTTTCTTATGCATTCATATGAGGATGCTGCCCTCCCCATTTTCAGGTTCTGGTCAGTTCCATCCCAGCCTAATACCAATGTTTATTCTGAACAGTGCAAAGAAAAAGAAGATGGCTGACAAAATTCTACCTCAAAGGGTGAGTCCAGCACACCTTCCCCACATCCTCAGTCTCCCCTAGGGCCCCTAGTACCTGTGAGTTTGAAAGCAAATTTTATATACCTGACTGTATCTTACTGCCCTTTAGATTCGTGAGCTGGTACCAGAATCCCAGGCCTATATGGATCTCTTGGCTTTTGAAAGGAAACTGGATCAGACCATCATGAGGAAACGGCTAGATATCCAGGAGGCCTTGAAACGACCTATCAAGGTACAGGAAACTCCTAGGCAAAGAGCCAAGAAAGAGGGATTCAGAAACCATCAGCAGTCTAAGAATAAGAAATTAAAAGCTCACTGTAGCTGTCCCAGGCATTTAAGTTTCCCCTTTTCCCTAATAGCTAATGTTATTAGAAGTACCAGAATAGAAAAAGGAGAGGAGGGCCCACTGTTTCACCAGCAATCTTTGTACTTTCCGTGTCACTGTTGTAATCGCATCCTCCACCCAGGAACCCAGTTGGCACTGAGGATATCCTTGTTTGTCTCGCATCCTTATTTGTGCACTCAGGGCTGGTTGCCCATTCACTTCTCCTAGTTGGAATCTCTACCCACCCCAAGGGACTGAGCAGACAGCAATTTGGTTTGGTAGAATTAAATGGTTAGGACACAGTATCGTTTTCAAAGCTCTATACTGATCTTTGTTTCCACCCCCTTCAGCAAAAACGGAAACTTCGTATTTTCATTTCGAATACTTTCAATCCAGCTAAATCAGATGCTGAAGATGGGGAAGGAACTGTGGCTTCCTGGGAGCTTCGGGTGGAAGGACGACTCCTCGAGGATGTGAGTGCAAAGTTCACACTGCTAGGGACTGGGGGTGGGGGCATCTAGAGAAGAGCAATGTCTTTCTGGTCTGGAGGGACCCTGAATGGTGCTCACAACTCCTTTCCAGAGCAGCAGGGAGAGGGACCTTCGGCTCCTTGCGTTGGAAGACAATGGCTCTTTGTGTGCAGCTCCCACAGCTTTGGCCTTCACTGCCATATCGTGTTGAGAACACTATTGTCCTGTGATCTGATTTGCTGTTCACTTCCCCCCTCGGCTCGTTCTGGCCATTAATGGTTTCCCAGGTTTCTGCTGATTACCTTGGTTTGGGCTTATTTATCAAGTGAGTTTGCAGGTTTTTCCCCCATATGGCATTTCAGGCCATGACTTCTGTCTGAATCCTTAAGATCCTTAATTCCCACTGTGTGATCTCCCTTCTCTCTGCTGTTGCTGAGAACACATCATGATTTACAACAGGCAGATTTCTCTGATGTGCTATTCATTCTTTCATGCTGAGTGCCAGCTGGGGGGTTGTAAGCCCCCAGACCTCCCACCCCCACTCGCTTCTCGGGGAAGCTTACTTCTTCCTCGTTACCTCCCATCATTTACCTCTTAGCCTGTTTTCAGCCATGGCAGCTGCTTATAGCCAAGCTATTTTGAGTGAATTTTGCACAGAGAACTGGAGCTCTGTATCAGAGCCTCCTTCCCATGTACATAAGTGCATTCCATCTGCTTGTGTTGTCATTCTGTCCCAGTAAAGCCGTTTTTGTTCTTGCTGCTGTTGCTTATGATTCACTTTTCCCTCCAGTCAGGCTTTATTCTCCTCAAATTTATTCTGTTCCTAAATGTGGATATTAGAATTCCTTGCCTCATTCACAGAAGTATTTTTCCCTTGGGAGTGGGGTGGGTGAATAAATGACCATGTATATGTTACAGATTGTTTTTTCAAGGTTTCAGTGTCACTATGACTGGTCTGTTGCCTAAGACATCAACCTGCCATCCCCCAATAAAAATATTTAGAAATCATTTCTGATTCCATTTGGCTTGAATTCGTCCCAGTATCATTGTGGGTTCTTTGGCCATGGGCCTTGTTTTGGGCATTTTCTAATTTTTCTTCCCTAATATGGCTTTCGTCTTCTCTTCTTCAGTCAGCTCTGTCTAAATATGATGCTACCAAGCAGAAGCGTAAATTCTCCTCCTTCTTCAAGTCTTTGGTGATTGAGCTGGACAAAGATTTATACGGGCCAGACAACCACCTGGTGGAAGTGAGTAGTTCATTTGTCCCGGTTCTGACATGGATGGGGCTGAGGGAACTGGAAACCAAGTTTGGGATCCTAAGGTAGTGGGAGAGAAATGTAAATAAATTCAAGAGATTGTTCTAGGTATACCTTACCTCCACACCAAGTATCTGTCCTTTATAGTTTGGCCTCCAGGTGGCACCATCTGGTTTAGTTCTGAGCTATTTGAGCTTGTTCATCCCAAGGCTAGGAGACACCTTTGACATTTTGCCTCTTTGCTATTAGGACTTCTTAGTCACATTAAAGGTTCTGCTTTCTCCTTCTCTCCTTCCTTCCTCCACTTTCCTTCTCCTCTTCTTTCCCCCTCCCCTCCCGCCCGAAATCCTAGCTGGGGCCTCTTGATTATACCCATGTTCAAGGCCAGCTCCCCATCCTGCTTGCCACCTGTGAGATCATGTGTCACTTTAAAACCCGTTTATGCTTCTTCCTGGGGGGAGTTGCTCTAGCTCATGGTGTCAGTTGGCACAATAGAAGTTTTTTCTTCTGGATGCATGTTTCTCAGTTCTGGGCCTTCCACATTAATCACTGGCCCTTTCTGGGTATTATTGCAGAGGGTTTTTATAACTACAGACAATGAGTGATTATTATAAAAGATCATTTATTATGTGCCTAGTTGCCCTGTTACTATATAGATCAAGTTAGAAACATGGTTGTTCCCTTGGATATCCTACACCAGAATGGGTGGCTCATCACATCCATAGCTCCAGGTGGAGTCTTCCACCACCACTTTTTTTTTTAAACTGGACCTGCGACTTCCTTGCCATAGAGAACTGATGAGGAAGCTCCCTCTGCCAATGCAGATCAGTGCAAACTCTGAAACTTTGAGTCTTAGAGTGTTGCTTGGAGCATTGAGAGGTTAAATGACTCACTCAGCATCACACATCTGGTATGTGCCAAAGATGAGACTTAAATCCAGGTCTTAACTGATGCCAATTCTTTTTCCACTATTTCGCTTCATTCTTTGCCAGTACACAATTAGCTCCCCATTCTCTTCTACCTTGAACTTCATAGATTGGCAGCCTTTCTTTGGCCGTAATGAGGAGCAGACAGAGCTGGTGGCTTTAAAGGTCTTAGGCTCTCTAGCAATGAGTGGATATCAGTTGAAGTTGCAAGAAGCATAGCCAGGCACCAGGAGCTTGGGAGATAAAACATGCATGGTCCTTAGCCTCACTAAGCTCACTGTCAAAGAAGCAAGGCATGGAATCAACAGAAATCTACGTATCTACAGCTAATTTATACTTTGTTTTTTATTTGGGAATGAAATTTGCATTTATTTAGCTTTTTACTCAAACAGTATAAGCTAATTTTAATAAGTCAGCCAGGCAAATTAAAAGTAGAATATATTGCCCACCTCAAAATTTCAAAATCAAATAAAAGTTGTTTTTTTTGGATTGCCCTCCATTACCATTCCCTTTCAACAGCACAAAAAATTGTTTTGAATATAGTTATTAACAAAAGAGGTTTTCTGGGAAAAGACTGTGGTGTTTAAAAAAAAAAACATTAATCAGATTTCAATAAAAAGATGTTCCTCCCCACTGCTGTTCTTCCTTTGGAAGAGCAGCCCCTGATATATTTCTCTCTCTAGTGGCACAGGACTGCTACCACCCAGGAGACAGATGGCTTCCAGGTGAAGCGGCCAGGAGATGTAAATGTTCGTTGCACTGTTTTGCTGATGCTAGATTACCAGGTATTGTGGGGGGAAGAGTCTTGCTTTCACAGCCCCATCACATTACTTATTCTCAGTTCCAGCTAAGCTTTGAGTCATCTTTTCCCTACCCCTCTCTCCGATGTCCTTGAAGATGCAGACAGGCTTGGCTTACTGTGCCCACACCTTCCCATTACCCTTGTGTCTCTGTAGCCTCCTCAGTTTAAATTGGACCCCCGCCTGGCCCGGCTTCTGGGTATCCACACCCAGACACGTCCAGTGATCATCCAAGCACTGTGGCAGTACATCAAGACTCATAAGCTTCAGGACCCCCATGAACGGGAGTTTGTTATCTGTGATAAATACCTCCAGCAGGTGAGGGTTCTGCTCTTCAGTTAGAGTTCGCTGTGTTCTGGCAGGGAGCCCTGTGTATCCTCAGCCTTAAATTGCTTCTTCCTGTAGATATTCGAGTCGCAACGGATGAAGTTCTCAGAGATCCCCCAGCGGCTCCATGCCTTGCTTATGCCACCAGAGCCCATCATCATTAATCACGTCATCAGGTGGGGGCATGGTAGCAACAAGACAAGAAGACATTTCTTTGCTGAAGAGCAGGGGACTGGAGGGTGGGAGGATTTGAGCCTTCTTCTTCTTGTAACGAAGAGGCAGGAGCTGAAGTTTTACATTTTCTCCATTTCCCCCTTTCACTTTTGGGCAGAGGTTGAATGAGGAAGGCATCTCCAGAGCCTCATAGCCTTAACGTACCTTCTTTCTATAGCTGAGCCTGGGACCATTTTCCAGGTTTTGTTGCTTCAGTATTTGGTTCTATTTCTCTCCCATTGGGGTACCATTACTTAGCATGAAACCCAAGATTCTGCAGACAATGCGAATTGGATCACTAGAAGCTAGACTGTTCTAAGCTCAGTGATACAGAATTAAGAGCATCTTTCTGGACCTCAGTAACTGAGTTTTTGGAGGCATTCCCTTCACCATACCACTGTGATTTCTTCCCCAGCGTTGACCCCAATGACCAGAAGAAGACTGCCTGTTACGACATTGACGTGGAGGTGGATGATACCCTCAAGACCCAGATGAATTCCTTCCTGCTATCTACTGCAAGCCAGCAGGAAATTGCTGCCCTGGACAACAAGGTAAGAACCTCTGTCCAGATAGTTTGGGAGCCATGGGTTTTCCTAGTCAAAGTTGCTAGGCCAGTTTTGCCTCTTCATAGAGCTCAAGTATCCACTACAGATTTCTCTGCCCTCAGATTCTTTTGAGACAGAGTGGTGGACTAAAGGTTCACTATGTACATAGCTGCATCTGGGTAATTCTCTAAAGCACACTTTGCCAGAGTTTGGGGTAACACAAAAGAGTCATGAAGGAGCACCTGCCTTTAACCCTAGGAGAGCAGTCACAGTACAGGAAAAAGTGCTCTGAGCTGAGGTCAAAAGACCTGGGTTGTAGTCCTCATTTTGCTACTTCTTGAATGTTTGGCATTGCATGTGTGAAGTCACTTCACATCTCTGATCCTCAGTTTCTTTAGTCTGTAAAGTAAGACTGATACCATCTGCCCCACTTGCCTGTGGTGAGATCAAAGGAGATACTAGGTATGAAAGTGTTTTATAAGCTATCAAGCACTATATAAATAAAAGATAATACTCATAAGAAAAAATACTGTGGTTTTCTTAAATCCAGACTGTTTTAAGCGTATCCTTATCTTTAGATCCATGAGACCATAGAGACCATCAACCAGCTGAAAACCCAGAGAGAGTTCATGCTGAGTTTTGCGAGAGACCCCCAAGGCTTCATCAATGACTGGCTTCAGTCCCAGTGCCGAGATCTGAAGGTAACACATTCAGACGGGTTACAAATTTGCCTCATTTCTGCTGAGATAGGAACTGGAGAGGTAGCTGTAGGAGCCAGATTTCTAAAGATTCCACGCTCTTTAATTTTAGGTAGGGAAATGGAGATTTAAACAATCAACAGATATTATGGAGTTGCCTACTATGAAACCAGTACTGTGCGAAGTGCTGTGGGTGATATAGAAGTATTGCCCTAATAGGAAAGGCAAGACCAATGCATATAAAGCAACAGTAACAAACAGTGCAAAACAGTATCTAATTGAGCGGTAGAGATTGTTGTGAGTGAAGCACTTGGAAAACCTTAAAGCATTACATAAATGTGAATTGTTGTAGGAATTCAGAGGAGAATGAGATCAATGAAGGTTGGGCTAGTCAGGGAAGGCTTCATGGAAAAGATGAACTGGGTCTTGGAGGATGAGTAGAATTTGGATTGGGAGGGAGGAGGAGGAACTGTGAACCAAGTATGACCAGTGTTAGATTGTGGGATAGTTCAGAGACTAACCTGTCTAAAACAAGTAATAAGTAAAATAAGGTTGGCAGATTATAGAGGAGCTCTTGAAAATTAGAAAGAGATATTTAGATAGTGGAATTGGAAATAAAGAGCCATTAAAGATATTTGAGTAAGAGGATGACGTGACGAGTAGCATTTAAGAACACTTAATCCAGCCTGAAGTCAAGGAGTACACCTGTAAGGCCATTACATTAATCTGGGTGTGGAGTGATGGCTCACACTAAGAATGACTCTGGCCTTGCCCACTTCTCTAGACCATGACTGATGTAGTGGGTAACCCAGAGGAGGAGCGCCGAGCTGAGTTCTACTTCCAGCCATGGGCTCAGGAGGCTGTGTGCAGATACTTCTACTCTAAGGTACGTACCTGAGAAGACCAAAAGGGAACTGACAGAGCAAGGGGCCGGGACCTGTTGCTTCGCAAGTGGAAGCCAGAGATGTCAGGGCCTGCTTGCCTCTAGCCCCCCTCTCTTTCCTTCTCCCAGGTGCAACAGAGACGGCAGGAACTGGAGCAGGCCTTGGGCATCCGAAATACATAAGGCCCCTCCTCCATCCTCAGCCCGGCCACACCAATTCTTCGTTTAGGCTCTTGTGCCTCCCCATAGCACCTGCCCTAGTCTTGCTTGGGGGTCCCCCAGGGGAAGCTGCTGGTTGAAGGATGACACCAAGACGAAAAGGGTCCCACATTTCTGTCTCAAGAGACAAATATTCTCCTCCCCAGTCTCTCCAACTCCCCTTTGCCTCACAAAACTCCCATGTGCCTCTCCCTTTTCCTGGTCTACATAGGACCTCTAGTTAGTATTAGTGAGAGAATTTATAGTGGTAATCAATGCTCTGAATGGACTGGGCCTAAGGCCAAGTGATCTTCAAGGGAAACAACTAAACTCACCTTGCCCTTATGAAACCTAGGATTGAGGGCCATAGTCTCTTTTCCCAGGTCTGGACCAGGGGGCATTCTGTAAGTTAGTTGGTTTTGGTTGTCCCTATATAGAACCCCATTTTCTTTCATCAGTTTGGTACAAACTCTTATCTTAATGGGCTGTTCTGGGACCCAAGGGAACCTTAAGACCACTTGACCTAATTGAGCCCCAGGCCATGTTCCCCTAGGATGGCCTGCTGGTTTAGCTCTTCCCTGAGTTCCCCCTTATGGGGGTTCACATCAGTATTAGAGTTTGTTCCCTGACTGCTGCTCCTACCTGGCACACTCCCTATAGCTGCTGCTTTTTCTTAGGATTCCTCCTAAGCCAGGGCATTTGGGCTGGGAGCCCTGCCTTTCCCCACATCCATTCCCTTGTGTGTTGTCACTGCCAGCAAAGGCATCCATTCCTTCCAGCTATTGCTTGGAGATGTGGCCACCGACCCTCCCACTCCACCTTTTCCCCAGTAGAGAGAGACACCTCAAACCTAATGATTAAAAGCCCTGGGCCATCTCTGTTTCCCTGTCCCTTGCCCCTTTAGTTAGCACCCCATAGTGGGTCCTGGGGCATTGGGGAATAAGGAGAGCCGAGGGCTGGAGAGCGGCTCTTTGTTGGGTTTGTGATTCTCTCTACCCCAATCCTAACTGAAATCCTTCAGCCCCTCAGGTAAGCAGCAGGGCCAGGGGTCTGGCCCAGTGGAACTGAGATGGTTTTGCATCCTTCCAGGAAAGCCCCATATTCCTTTTCCAGGTTGAATTTTTCCCTTAAGTTAGTATATCTCAGGCTCGCAGACTCAACACAGCAGGGTGGGAGAGAGCCAGGTGCAGAAGGGGCGTTGGGTTTGGCATATGCTCCAAAACCCCACAGAACTGACAGACTCCTGCCTCCCCACCCCTCCTCAGGCTCCTGCGAGTATACCCTCCTCCGTGCCTGCTCCACGTCACGTGGCAGCGGAATCTTCCCATCGTCCCTTTGAAAGGCTTCCCTTACACTACTACAATGACACCTCACAAACCTCTTTTGGGGGAGGGCAGCTGAGCCCTGGCCCCACTCCTGGCCAGGACCGTGTGAAGGAAGCTCAGACACCGGCCTTCCTCCAACCACTTAGGCAGTGTCCCTGTTGCAGATAACTTTTTATTAACTGAATATTATGTTTTTTCATGGACCAAAATTTTTTTTGTACTGTCCCCTTAGAGATGTCACCCGGTTTTAATAAAAGCATCTTCTGAAGTATGGGTTTCCCCATTTAATGCCTTCTATCTACTACCAATTAACATGTCCACAGCCTCCGTTTTTTAATGGCTTACTCTACAGGGAAAGGGAACCTGGGTACTATAGGAGGACTAAAATAACACTGAGGCATTCAGTACTTACCAGGATTAGTTTTCAGGTATGGAAGGAAATTTTGGGAGGGGTGTAGTTACTGTTACCTGTGGTTGGATCATAGGGGCTCCTCCCCTACACCCCACCTTTCCTGAGGAAAATTCTACAGCTTGTGCCAGCTCCAGTCCCTCCTCACGGTTTGCCTTTCTGTCTTGAACTTCCCTAGCTTCATCTGAAGCCTTTGATTCCTAGGACACTGGAGTCAGAGCTCCTGGAATTAGCTGTGCTTGGGGAGGGGATGGAAGGTGGGGTGGGCTGGGCTGTTGTCATTGCTTGCTGGGTCATTTTAAGGCTACTGCATGGCCTCTTACTAGTTTTCCTTGTCTTAAGGATTCCCTTTTTAAAGTCCCAGAGGATACAATCACATCTAAGGTTTGGAAGTAGTAAGCTGTTACTTGTTTTTTGTTCTATAAAGTGAACCCACCCAGGAGCCAGAAGGATCCCTCAGGAGCGACTGGTCCCCAAAGTATATTAACCTACATTGATAACTCCCTACAATCAACTCAGTGATTTGTCTGGCAGATTATCCCAGGCTTTCCCTTCACCAGTCAGTTTGGTCTTGGCTGCTGTGTTAGGACCCCACTGGAAGGAGAAAGGGTATTAAGCATAGCAAATGGGTCTGTTATTAATCACATCCCAAAGTTAAGCGACTCTTGTTACTTTGCTTCCCTGCATTAAGAGAGAGCTGCAAGCTGCCAGTGCGATTACAGTGGTGTCTATTAGATTATGGTTCCTTGTTCAAACCATAGAACCCTATCATTTCTGAATAGGGGAGGTAGCTTGGTGGCAGAGGTCAGTGACATTGGAACTGGGCAGGGTCTTAATGCTGGAAAGAGATTGCACTTGCTAAATACCATTTTCATAGCAGTAGATGTATAATTTGCAGTTTGGTCTTTCTTAATGAGTCCTAGCTCTAATAGAAAACTAGCAATGTAACACTTTGCCAATCCTGACTTTTCCCTGAACCTCAGTTTATCTCTATCCTTCCCTGAGAAGACTCTGGGTGAGAGAAGGAAGGAATCAAATTCGTAGAGCATCTTGGCAATAAAATGAAGGGAAGTGCACCTACTGTGTGCTGAGCATTGTTAGAGTGTCTCCTTTGATCCTTACAACAACCCTGTGAGGTGGGTGCTGCTATTATCCTCATTTAATAGTCGAGAAAACTGAGGCAAACAGAAGCGAAGTGACTTGTCCACAGTCATGCACCTAGTAAGTGTGTGAGACCAGATTTGAATTCGGGGCTCTCTGACTTGTGACCTGAAGCTCTGCCCACTACTACACCCCAGCCGGATCCAGATGTTGGAGTTCACCTACATTCTGTGGTACTTCTGTCAAGTGTCTTCTGAGCCTGTGAAGGAAATGGAGGCGTTCCAGGGGCGGAATTACTCCGCCTTTGCCTATCCTCCAGTGCTTCCAGCTGGTACTTGATCTCTTGCCAGCCTGTACACTCTGTGCCGGGGGGAGAGGGGGGTGGAGCTGTGGGAAAGAAGCTGGCCTTGAGTTTGAATCAACATTATGTTCTGAAGAGGGAATATAACCAAGCTTCTGGGAAATTTTGTTATCCTGGGATGAGTTCTTTCTTAGCCGGAGGAGGGATCGTAGAACCTGGACTGTCCTCCATAGGCTCCTCCATCCATCTTCTGGAATTTAAAAATAACACATCTACCATTTGTTGTGAACTTTTAGCTCCCATGTGCTCACTTCTCTCCCCTAGTTAGATGGGGGCTTCCCTCTGGCCCAGTTCTTATCTAGCAGCAACGGCTGGAGCAGGAGCTGGGCATGCAAGTGCAGCCTTAGGCTAGGGTGATGTCTGCCTGTTAGGCCAAAGTGCACAGGCAGCAATGCCCAAGAGGCCTCTTACCCTTCACTCTAAGGCAGCTTGGGAACCTTTGCCCTCTCTTAACCAAACATGGCCACGTGAGCACACAGACTTGGACCTGCAGAATGTATTCTGGCCATTTCTCCTAACACCCTTTCATACACACTCTAGGATCAGCATGTTAGTGTTGGCAAAGCCTGCAACCTGGGCTTGGGATGAGATTGTATTAGGCATGAAACCTGCCCTCTGCGCCCCTCTAAGCGATTGAGGAGGTGTGCATGGGAGTAGGGGGAGGGGGAAGGTTATAAATTGATTGACTCCTTGCCCAGTCTTCCTCAGAACCTTTCTACCCCGTCATCTCAAAATGGGAGAAACCACTACCACCCTTCAAAAGTGAGTCTGTTGCAAAGGTGAGCTATGTCACATGGGGACTTGGATCAACAAATTTTCACCTCGCACACCCTCAGGTGTGAAAATATATCTGAGTCAAAGGAACCTGAGGTGGGGATCCAGAATGACTATTTTATTGGAGACTCATTTGGTCTTTAATGTGTTGGTTGAGGAGCCAGACCTCTCTCATTCTCAAACTCCCTATCTCTGTGAAAGGTTATATGGGGGAAGAGCCCTTTCATTCTGGGGGTTCCCTGTCTGTAAAGTTGCAGGATACTAGCCCCTGGAGATCACTATGAGGTATTGGTCACTGTTGCTGCTAGACAACAGCCTGGTGCTTTGAAAAGGTATAGTTCCTAGGTCTACAGCCTTTGTTCCTTGCCTAATGAGCCCACCTAGGGAAGCAGGAGACCAGAAGGTGCCAGCCAAGGGTAGAAAAAGATTGAGATTAGTCTCTGTCCTGATTCCCTGTCCCCACCTCTTGCCGTCTGTTCCTCTCTGTCCCTGCTGGACTCTCCCTTACTCCCACCCCCGCTTTAGGGGTGGAGCTTGGCTTCCCCCATGGGCCACAGTTAAATGCTCCAAGCTGACGGAGGAGCAGGGGAGTGTGGTACAGAGCTGGCCCAGGCAGGGAAGCAGGACCATGGCTGGCAAGAAGGTCTGCATCGTGGGCTCAGGGAACTGGTAAGAGGCCCTGTTGAAGACTACGGTGGGGTGAAAGGGAGGGAAACACTATGACCATCAGGAGCTGCACAGTGTGGAGGGTATGAAAGGAGAGAGTAGGAAATACCCTTTGCCCTGACTTAGCCCCAACAGCTACCCCAATAGCCCTATATCCTTATTCTGAACAAGAGGAGTATGGGGCTTCAGAGCTGCTCCCTCTCCTTGCACCAATAATGCTGAAGAAAAGAAGCCACCTTGACTTTTCCTCCCCACCAATATCTGATTGACTAAGTTGTGTTGGGGTGACTGCAGGTGCCTTTTCTAGCAGCAGGTATGAATCTGGAACCTGGGTCTCCTCCCTAATGAGTAGGTCTAAATCTCATTAGTATCCCAAACTAGTTGAAGTCTCAGGCCCATTATTACTTGGGTAGGAGTGGGAGACATGATAGACAAGGTGGTTATTTAAATTTTAGTGAGCTCGATCTGTTAGCCTAAGTATAGGTGCTAGCTGTTCCCACTGTCTCCTCAGCCTACTCAGATCTTAGAAACTACTCCTTTACCACTAACCTCACTATATCCTCCTCTTTTATCACTATTCCTCAGGGGCTCAGCTATTGCCAAGATTGTGGGTAGCAATGTGGCCCAGCTGGCACAGTTTGACCCTCGGGTCGCCATGTGGGTGTTTGAGGAGGAAGTTTCGGGCCAAAAGCTAACAGAGATCATCAACACAAAGCATGAGAATGTCAAATACCTGCCTGGGCACAAGCTGCCTCCTAATGTGGTAAGGTCCCCTTAAAGATGAATGGGGGTAGGGAATGAGAGTGGAGAGTGTATGGGGTCATACTCCAGGTCCTAAATTAAGGGGCCGGTTGAGGGAAGCTGGACCTAATCCCAGATCAGTACCAGCCCCAGAGGGTGCCTGAAGGTCTGCATAAAGCATAACCTATCTATCCAAGGGGCGTCAGTCCCCTAATACTGATCTGGGGTTTTTCAGGACCAGAGAAGGAATGAAATGCAGTCCCCACTTTCCATAAGGTAGCTCCAAGGCTGGGTTGGTTGAGGAAAGGGGGAGGGAGATTTAGAAGCAAGTCATCTCTGTGGCAACCAAGGACAGGCTTCCAGACTCTAGGGTCTAGGATAGTGCCCCTGGCTCTCATCCTGTTACTCATTCACCCGGTGGCTGACCTTGGAGACAGCTTTGTGGACTACAGGAGTAGGGCCAAACTCATTTGTCTATCATTTTCCCCCTGAAAAGAGAGAGGGCATGTTGTCTGGGGCTCATTTTTAGCCCTGAAAGTCATCCGAGTGCTCCATCCAGCCCAATCAATCCTCTTTTTGGTTACCTGTCACGTCCCATAGACATGGCTTGGAAGCAAGTTAGCATTTCAGAAGTTGTTTTCAAGAGTCTTTTACCCCACAGAATAGCTGGAGCTGTTGGGGGAGGGAAGTTGGGAAAATGCCCTGTCTCTTTAAATCTAATAGCGCCTATGAAACCCAATCCTGCCCCCATGCACCCGTCTCCCTGCTTACTTCTCCCACCACCACCACCCTCCCCCACCCCCAGGAATAGTCGTGTCAGCATTGCTCTACCACTCCTGTAGGTGGCTGTACCAGATGTGATCCAGGCAGCAGCAGATGCAGACATCCTCATTTTCGTGGTGCCCCATCAATTCATTGGCAGAATCTGTGACCAACTCAAGGGTCATCTGAAAGGAAATGCCATCGGGGTGTCTCTTATCAAGGTGCCTAGAGCGGGGGAAGGAATGGCTGTAGTGTGGAGTGAGAACCAGAGCAGCATTGCAAGGAAATAGGGGAGGGGAGTAGTGCGTTGGTTTGAGGCATCGTGGGGATGGCTAAGGAAAGAAGTTCATTTGGTTCCTAAGCTGGGGTAGGAGGAAGATCTGAGGCAAAAGGCAGGCTACTGAATGCTAGTTTTAGAGGGGATAGGTCTCCCCGTATGGGGACTTGGGATGATAGACAAAGAGATGGGGGAGGGGAGGGGCAGGATGAGAAGTAAGTAACCGACAAAAGCTAGCTCTGAGTCCCATTCTGTGCCCAGGGTGTGGATGAGGGCCCCGAAGGGCTGAAGTTGATCTCTGAGGTGATTCACGAACGACTGGGCATCCCCATGAGTGTGCTGATGGGGGCCAATATTGCCAATGAGGTGGCTGATGAGAAATTCTGTGAAACCACCATTGGTGAGACCTCCTTGTCCCGACCCCCACCATAGCCCAACTCATCTCTTTTCCCATCTTTTTTCCCCCATAACGATACTGCCAAGGGGTAGACTAGAGGGAGGATAGAGGGGTATGGTAGGGCAAGGGGAGTAGAAGGGTTACCCTCACTCTGTATGGAGCAGAGATAAAAGAGAACAGCTGTCAGTGAGTGGTATCTCTTGCTCAGCCTCATCCCTTCCACTTTAGGTTGCAAGGACCCGGCCCAGGGTCAGCTGCTGAAGGATCTGTTGCAAACACCAAATTTCCGAATCACTGTGGTGCAAGAAGTGGACACAGTAGAGATCTGTGGGGCCCTCAAGGTGAGGGGCACAGGGTGGGGAGGAGTTAGGGGCCTATTAGGATGTGGAGGAAGAGAACTACAGGCTGCCTGGACTCCAGGCTAGATAAAACCACAGTGAATGCAAACTATGGAGACACCTTGGGGAAACAGATTCAGATCCTCCCTCCACCCACCGTGAGATGAAAAACACCCACCCTCACCTGGACCACCCATGCCCTTTATGAGAGCCCTCAAGTCTTTGAGGCTAAAGGAAGGTCCAGAGGGAGGCAAGAGCCCCTGCCCTCCCAGTCTGGTGGGAGAGGGAGACAGGGAGACACCAAAGATACAGATTTAGCGATAAGAAAAAAACAAGGGACAGCTGGCAAGAGATCTAGAAATAATGCTAAAGTTATGAATTAATCAGGGAAGTATTTCTAGAGGAAGGAGGTATGAAGCAGGGTTGGTGAGGGGGATGGGCCCTAAGAACTACATTATCGCGTCTGATCCTCACAACAGCCCTTCAAAGCAGGTGCTCTTTTTACAGATGACGAAGCTGAAGCAAACAGAGGTTAAGTGACTTGCCCGGAGGCACACTGCTAATTAGTATATGAGACTGGATTTGAACTCAGGTCTTCCTGACTCCAGGCCCAGTGTTCAATGTACTGTCCCACCTAGGTTAAGTGACACAGGCTATCCCAGGCAAAAGGAGCAGTCTTTGGACTCAGAGAAGGCAGTGTAAAGTACTTTGGAAACAAGTTAGGGCAGGGGGTGGAACCTTCGGCCTGGAGGCCACATATGGCCCTCTAGGGCCTCAAGTGCTGCCCTTTGACTGCATCCAAACTTCACAGAACAAATCCCCTTAATAAAAGGATTTGTTCTGTAAAACTTGGACTCAGTCAAAAGGCCGCAGGTTCCTCACCCCTGGATTAGGGCCTCCAGTTGCTAATCTTTCATGTTGGCCTTGCTATTGAAAAGGCAGAACCCTCTGCTTTAGGGATTATTAACCTTTTTTGTCATGAATCCCTTTAGCAGTCTGGTGAAGCATTCCTATGGAATCCTTCCCAGAATAATGTTTTTAAAGGCATACAATAAAATTTAAAAAATAAAAAAAATTACAAAAACTTACACTGATTCTATTGAAATAGAGTTGTGAAAATATATTTTTTTAGAAGTTGACAGACCCCAGTCAGGTCTATAAAGAGAGCATATGGGGTTGAGGGAGGAGATAAGATGGCCCTTAAGATGCTGCCTAGGGACTACATTGCTTCCCCCCTCTTCCCCACAAAGAATGTGGTTGCTGTTGGGGCTGGCTTCTGCGATGGACTAGGCTTTGGTGACAACACGAAGGCCGCTGTGATCCGGCTGGGGCTCATGGAAATGATCGCCTTCTCCAAGCTCTTCTGCAAGGGCCCAGTCTCCTCAGCTACCTTCCTGGAAAGCTGCGGAGTCGCTGACCTCATTACCACCTGTTATGGGGGTCGGAACCGAAAAGTGGCTGAAGCCTTTGCCCGAACTGGAAAGGTAGAGTGGAAGATGGCAGAATACTGAGAGGGAGAGGGTCCAAGAGGGCATTGGGGAAGAGGAGAGGGGTTGGGAAGGCTTCTGGGAGGTTGTGGGGGGAGGGGTTAGGAGGACTACAGGAGGCTTGAGGCAGGGTACTGGGGAGAAGGCACCGGCTAAGCATCTATTGTGAATGTTCTTACCCCTTCCCAGAATTTCCTCCCCAGTGCCCCTACTCCCTATCTGAGATTTCAGGCTCCACTTGACCCCAACTACTGAGACCCTCTGCTCCCTACCTTCCCCCGTTCCAACTCCATCTCCTTCACAGTCTATTGAACAACTGGAAAAAGAGATGCTGAATGGGCAGAAGCTTCAGGGGCCCCAGACAGCTCGGGAGCTGCACAGCATTCTGAAACACAAGGGCCTGGTGGACAAGTGAGTGCAGTCACACTGAACCAGAACCTCTGTCCTTGCCCTCCTCAATCTGACCCTTTCCCTGCCACAGGGGGAAAGATTAGAGGAACCCAGGGATAGGACTCTGACAATCAGGCATTTTGTTTGGCCCTCCCACTTATCCTGAGCACCCCAACTCCTTGCATGGAGACAGGGTCCCAGTTCTCAGGGCTCACTCTAAAAGCACACATAGAAACATGAGTGTATATGTTGTATGCATAAGCAAACCCTGCTAGAGGGATGCCCCGGAATGATTAGTTGAGTTTGGGAAAGTTTCCTGGAGGCAGGGAATTTTGAAAAGGGTTTGGAAGAGGGCTGGTCAGAGAGGAGAGAGAAAGAGGCTGAGGCTATTGCTCTGTCGTCTGATGGGAGGAACTGCCTAGACTAAGGGAATGGGGCAGGCAGGGAGACAAGGAGTGGGCATGAGGGCCACCCCCACCTCCCGGTCCAGGAGAGAAGAATGTAGGCCAAGATTGTGGTGGCAGGAACAACTGGAGGGGAACGACCTTTCACCCTAAGGTTGAGGAGTTGGTCACTAGTATGTGAAATAGAGGGCTTCCAGACTCAGAGCGAGTGAGTTGTTCTTTTCCTCCTGCTCTTCCCAGATTCCCCTTGTTTATGGCAGTGTACCAGGTGTGCTATGAGGGTCACCCAGTGCAGAAGTTTATCCACTGCCTCCAGAAACACCCGGAACACATGTGAACAGCGCTGGGGCTGGGTTACTGAAGATCCCCAGCTTCCTGAACCTGTCTACAGAGCAGGAGGCTCCAGGGCATCCTGGGTGCTGAGAAATTTTCCAGGACTTCACAGTTGCTCACCCTCAACTCAGCTGCAGGCCAAATCAAACCCAAGCAATTTACCTCATCTCAGCTTGGGAAGTCCTGAATTCTTGGGTCTTCCCCTCCTCCCACCTGCTCTCTAGGGGTGGAGTCATCTTTCTTTTCTCTTTGGGGATGGGGGAAATGAACCTCAATGCTCTCTGTCTAATGGGGGGCCAGAACAGCTGCTACATTTTGCTGACCTACAAAAATTATGCCCACAGCTAAAAACTCTGTTCTTCAGTTCCCATGCCCAATTGAGTGGCCAATGAGGCGGCTAGAAGTGTCAGCTTCTTGTGGAAGTGAGGAAGTTGGTGCAGAAGCAGTTTAGGAGGTGGGCTGGGCTTGAGGGGAGGGAGAGAAGGAAGAGGAAGAAGGTAGAACCCCATGAACCTTGGCTCCTGCCTCACCAGGGGCACCATCCTGTGTCAATGGATTTCAGTGTTTGTAACAAAATACAAAGATCTCAACTCCCCTCCAGCTTCTCCTAGCAACATTTCTGTCCTCAGAACCCTCTCAGCATGTCCATTCCCCTCCTCCCCTGGCATCAGAATCAACTATGCTGGCATCAGAGGCCCTGGGGGCGCCTCTCCCCTCCCTGGGCTTTCCTGGTTCCTGCTTTTTGAACTTTGGCACTCTCTTTGCCAGCTCCTCTCCTACAGCTGACCTTTCTAGTGACTCTCCCCCCCCCCCCCCCCCCCCGTCCCCCCGCCGGGCTCACCCACTCTATCTCTGGGTATCAGGAACTTAATCTTCTGACTGAAGCAACTCCTGTACCTTTTCAGAGTGGCTTTGACTCTGACCTTTTCATTTACCACCCCCTGCCTTACCTCCCTCTGGCCTTCAGCTGTGGATATGACTTCTTGAAAAGGATATCACTCTCTGAACGCCACCCCTCCCTTTCCTAAAATACTCTCGCTCCTCAGTCTCAATTCTAGGGGCTACTGATCATTATATGGTTTGGGAGAGGTACTCCAAGGCTGGTTTCTCCTCCCACTTCTGGGAGGTGGGGAGGAGGTATTAAAAGTGAAGAAAAGGGATCTCTGTATACCACATCTTAGCACATGCAGAATTAGAGGGGCTGAAGGGGAGCAGGACTTTTGATTAAAGAGGGACCTCTCCAAAAGCTAGGATTGTTCTCAGAAGACCTGCCCGCATTGCCTCAAGAGGGTCAAACCCAGGGCCCAGGGGAATGAGTGAAATATTCATACCCATTTCTCAAGCCAAGTTGACAAAAAGGAGTAAAGAAGGGAGGCTTAAGTGGACGGAAGGGAATGGGGAGGAGAAGGGGGAGATAGGGAGGAGAGGAGTACTCTTGGCCCTAGGCTTGGTCAAGGATCAGGTGGCAGCAGCAGGAATGTTAGCAGGTCAGCAGCCTGGGCACTGGGCTATTAATAGTCTTCTGGGGCTCTGTCCAGGCAGCAGAGGGGACACTAGTCAGCGAACCGCACATTGTGGGCCACTAACAGGAAATGGTAGCTCTTACAGCCCACCTCCATCCCCAAATCAGGGACTAAATACCTCTGAAACCCCTCCTCCAAGCACTGTCAGGCAGTAAGAACAGTGGATTTTAGGATGTCTTGCAGGGCAGTGCAGGGCTACCAAGCCCCTGGATAACTGAGATGGGAGATAGGATTACCAAAGGATCAGGGCCAGTCTTCTAGGTCTTCCTGAGTGGTACTGTCTTGCTGAGTTGGGGGAAAGACCAGAGAACTTACACCCACACCTGCACCACCCCATCCTGTAGAAATAGGTCTGAAATTCAGCAATACGACTTACTGGCACTGAACAGATTCCTAACTTTAATCTAGGTCCTTCAAGTCAGACATCCTTGTTTCTACAATAAAATCAGATTCGTTTCTGAATTGAGTGTGTGTGTGTGTGTGTGTGTGTGTGTGTGTGTGTGCACGTGTGACACTCTGCTCTTCCCTTCCTCCCCTCCCCCCCCCCCCCCGCCTTATTTTTCCTTATGGCGAGGAGAATTCCATTTTTACTGTTCTAACAAAATCAAATTTGTCATTCATCCCCAGAGCCTCTTGGCCCCTTATTATTCTGGCTCATTGGTCTGTGCAGTGGAAAGAATGGTGGATTTGGGCGTCTTTCCTAGGCCACTGAGTGGTCCAGTGGGTAGAGCCATGGGAACCTGAGTTCAAACCACCCTGGAACATTTCCTAGCTGTATGCTAACATAACATAACACAGCATAGCATGACATGACCACATAACATATGACATTACACGGCATACATGACACGACAGAATGACACGGCACAACATATAGCATAACATGCCTAGCATACATGACACATGGCTGGACGTGACAAAGCATGATGTCATAGTGTGACGGCATGACATGACATCATTATATAACGTGACATAACATGCAATATAATGACGCGACACGGCAGGACATGAATTAACAGCACGAGGCTCCAGGCCCAGAGTTTCTTCCTATGGCTGTTTCTCCGCATTCTCGTTATGATTCTTCCAAGCAAATACCGGGGCTTCGGGGATCTGTGGCAGCTTTAAAACTAGGGGAACGAGAGGCTTCCTTTGGCTCTCCGTTGTTTCCCACTCAGCACATGACCATTGTCTAACTTGGTCATCTTTGTCTGCGGGGTCCAGATCGGCACCTTATTCACCCTGGAGGGTCACTCCCTTTGGCATTCATGCTTCTGGGATTTGACCCCGCCTGGAAAGTGCAGGAAGAAGCACCAGGGGGCGCACTGATTAGGCTTCAAATCGAATCTTTCCAGGAAAGGATCTGCCCGACGACTAGTGACATCACTAGATTATGCGTGCTTGGGATTGGCCTTTAGATTAAGAACTCTCGATCCTTAGCGACAGGGAGGACTAATGAGGAATGACTACAAAGCCCAGGATTCTGTGTGTTCAAACTACTCGTTGGAGGCTTTTAGGGCGCCGATGATTGGCCCGGTGAGCCGGAAATTCATCGGGTTCAGCCCACGTCGTAGCGGATATTCCGCCTCAGAGGGCGGAAGTGTACTCTAGCCGGCTTCGGGAAGTTAGACTTATCCCTCCCGACTGAGGCCGGAAGTTAGTTCGGGAGGGTAAGAATCCATTTCCGCTCTAAGACTTCTGTCTCGGCACTTCTAGAGTTTAAGGCCTGACGTTCCCCTCCCCCTGACTCCCGCTGTTGCATCTCTATGGTTCCGGTCCCACCTTCCCTCGGGGCCGGAAGTGGCGCAGTGGCTGAGACTGAGCGAAGTCGAAGGACTTAGGGAGGCTGTGGTCTTAACTGTGAGGGCCAGGTATGAGGGAGAACCTGTGGGGCGGGAGAGGCAAGGCAAGGCAAAGCCAGGCCGGGGAGGGCGGCGGGGCCGAGTCTGGGTTCCCGAGCTCACGCTTGCTTCCCCGGATCTCAAAGCGTTAAAAAGCTTGGCTCTTTCCTCAATCTTGGGAAAGGGTGGAGGGAAAGGTTGGAGAAGGGCGGGAGGCCCGCGCGACCTGAGGGTCAGCGGCCGGGGGAACGAGCGCTGGGTGTCAAGTGGGCAGGCGCCGACGCCGACCCGGCTGCCCTCGCCTCCTGTAGTTTGGCTGTAGTGGCCAGCGAGGGTCAGCTCCCTAGAGGCCCGAGCAGAGACCACCTCTTGGATCCTGGGCGTTCCGCCGCCCGTGCGAGCTCTCTGCACAATCCCTTATCGAGAAGACCTCGGGGCCGCCTGAAGACCTTTCATTTTCTTAGTCTGGTTTTCAAGGCCTAATCACCTGGTAGCCCTCCTCCCCTAATACTTGTAGACTTATGTAGAATCTTCCCTTTGCTTGGACCCTGCTCCAACTATGCTCCTTTTTTTCCCTTTCCCCCCTTGCCTATTCAGTTCAATTCAGTAACATTTTTTAAAGCGCCTACTACGTGCCAGGCACTGTGTTAAGCCCCGGGCATACAAAAAGAAGCAAAAGACAGTCCCTGAGGGAGATAACAGGCAAATGAATATTTACGAAGCAAACTGTATACAAGGTAAATAGGAAATCATTAAGAGAGGGAAAGCACTCGAATTAAGAGGTTAGAAAAGGATTCTTCTTGTAGGTGGGATTTTAGTTGGGTTTTAAAGGAAGCAAGGGAGGGTCAGGCAAAAATCATAATTCAGAGTTCTTACATGAAGCCTTCTGGGAACCCCTCCCAAATGGGCATTGAACTCTCCTTCCTCTGAACTTCTACTTCTACCTGGGTCCACCTGTCTTGTAGCACTTACTCAGATACTGAAATAGATTGGCAATTTGTATCAGTCACTCCGCATTTATTAAGGCTTACTCTATGCTTGATGACCCTGTGCTTCCTATAAGGAATATAAAGGTGTAGAGGGAGAAATGAACCCAGGGATGTAGAAATCCCAAACCAGAATTCCCAAGGCAAGGCGCTTGGAATGAATTTGCGGACCCAAGCATTCTTTAAGTCAAGGAGGCAAAGATTTATTACGCTTTATCGGGCAAGAGTTCTTAGGGAACCTGCAACCATACAGGGCTACAGGGAAAGCTTTAAGTACAAGATTTAGGGATGAAACCTGTCAGGTGTGTTGGGGTGGGATTAGGGGTTGGTCAGTTCTTAAAGGAACATGCACCTACTGCACAGGTATATTACCCAGAGTTCACAGGGAAATGGGGGGGGCAGGAGGAGGTGTGGTTTTGCCTGTGAAAAGTCACTAAGTCACCAGGAGTTCAGGGCTAGCTAGAGATACTGGCTAGGTTCCATCAAGTGCCTTGTTAGTCAGGATTAATGTAAGGGACTATGTCTAGGATATGTGTTTATACTCCGTGTATAGTCAGTTATCAGCATCTTGAATCAATCTATAATTGGGCATAGCTCCTTACTGAGGAAGAAGCAGAGATAGTTTGGGACATGCTGCCCTTTAGCTATAGAAGGGCTGCCTGGGAAAGAATATGTTTGAGAACCAGATGCGTTCTGAGATTGGAATTTTGCCACAGGCACAGGCACTCAAGCAGAGGCTATGGGGAAATGTGATGTTAGAATTAGGGTCCAAGCACAAGCACCCCATCAAAGGCAACCCCCTCTTCCTGCCCTCCCCCCCAAAAGAAAGAAAAACAGTCCTTGATTGCAAAGGAGCTCATAGTCTAATTTCATGACTTTGGATAGTCCCTCCAGTGATGTAGGTGTCAACTCATCTGTTTCTCCTCCTCCTTTGTGACTTTTTGTTAATATTCTTCCAGGAATTTATCACAAGGGGCATACCCTACTTACTGGGGGCCTTTCTCAATATCCCCTGACATCTCCAGGACACCAGTAGAGCTCTCAAGTTATCTACTTGTTACTTCTTGCCATCTGACCAAACCATCTCTTCTTTCCTTCATAATTTCCCCATGTCCTTTTTTGCAGGTAGCACTTACACCATTTTAAAAAAATTCTGTGTTTTATCTTTCTTTTGGGGATAGGGCTATGTTTTATTTATTCATGATGCCCAACAAAGTGCCTTGCCTATAAAAGGTTTTTGTTGAAAGGAAAATTCCTTTTTGGGGGCTTTTCCTGGATTAACAAGGCAAAACTCAGTACAAAGAGAATTAAAAAGAGCTTATTAAAAATATGTCAAGGCAGCAAAACATTGACAGGCTAATCATTAGAGATCGGCAAGGGATTCAAGATGGAGCCAGCTTTTACTGATAAGTGAGATAAAGGCAATTAAGATAGGACCACAGTCAGGAAAAGAAGTTGGGCCATTGCGTTGTAGCACCTCCCTAATTGCCATATCTGAGGCCTATTTGATGTTTAACTGGTGCCCTGATAGGTGATAAATAACAGATAATACAAAAGCTGCCAAGGGGGGGGGGGTGACACCTCCCCCAGCATATTGACAAACTGGTCTGGAAACAATGGGTCACTTTCTCAGCATAACTTAACAATTCCCCCATTTGGTGTTAACCATATAAATGGAAATGACTGGACAACAAAACAAAATATACATACTTGTTTCTGCACTGCCTTTGGTCTTATATTACTCCTTTATCCTCAGCTGTGTCATCCTAATCCCTGCTGTGTGCGCCAAATTAATGGCTGTAAGCCAAGAGATTTTAAACTCACAAAAGAAAATAAATGTACTATGGGCATGAATGTCACAAATAATGATCCTGTGTTTCCATCAATGTCACAGGCTTGAATCAGCTTAGATAACAGAGTCATAATCTCATGTATCCCCCAACAAGACAAACTTTGTTAAATAGTCCCTGTCTTTTAACTAAGGCCTGTTGCAGATCAGGGGCATACCTCGTACTAATTTTTAGAGAGGAGATTCACAAATCAGCACAGTCACCAAGAAAACTCAGTAAACAAATACCATAAAACAAGACCGAAATAGTATAATAATGATAACTTCAATATTCCTTGTAACCTGGTAACCCACTCCCAGTGTTTAGTTAATTAGCGCATTTCATCTTGAGTCCTAGATGTCCCATGCAGTTTTCTGGCCCCTAGAAATATCTTCCCTTGGATATCCTGGAATAGGCCTTGGTCACAGGGCAGCTCTGGAGTGGTCTTCTTCCAGTGGATAGTCTTCCCTGGTTCCAAGTCACTTGCAGAAGATTCTTAAGTAATTCTTCCAAATCTGTTAGTAACAAGACTTAATACAACTTAGTATAACTTCTTAAATTTGCCTTTTTAAAAATAACAGGGTCATGTGGTGAAAACGAGCTCAAATCTTATGATTCTGGTCTTATTAACAATAGAGCTATAGGAAGAATATAAATTAAGAACCTATAATACACCTGAAATGTCTGAAAATCTCAGTTGTTACATATCACTTGCTGTTTCTATCTTCTTTACAGTTATTAGTGAAATTTTACATGTAAAATTCTGAACCCAATTTTTAGAACTTATTTTTATATGTTCAAGGCCTGTATATCCCATTAGAATAATTTACATTTGACATATATATTTTTCCTTTTTAAAAAAAAATTCATTTAATTTATTTAGTTTTCAGCATTGGTTTTCACAAGAGTTTGAATTATGAATTTTCTCCCCATTTCTACCCTCCCGCCCACTCCAAGATGGCATATATTCTGGTTGCCCCATTCCACAGTCGGTCCTCCCTTCTGTCACCCTACTCCCCTCCCATTCCCTTTTCCCTTACTTTCTTGTAGGCAAGATAAATTTCGATGCCCCATTGCCTGTGTATCTTATTTCCTAGTTGCATGCAAAAAAATTTTTTTTTGAACATCTGTTTTTAAAACTTTGAGTTCCAAATTCTCTCCACTCTTCCCTCCCCACCCACCGTCCCTAAAAAGTCAAGCAATTCAACATAGGCCACATGCGTATCATTATGTAAAACTCTTCCACAATACTCATGTTGTGAAAGACTAACTATATTTTGCTTCTTCCTATCCTGTCACCCTTTATTGAATTTTCTCCCTTGACCCTGTCCCTTTTTGAAAGTATTTGCTTTTGATTACCTCCTACCCCAATCTGCCCTCCCTTCTATTGTCCTCTCTTTTTTATCTCCTTCCTCCTACTTTCATGTGGTGTAAGATGCCCAATTGAGTGTGTATGTTATCCCATCCTCAGGTCAAACCTGATGAGAGCAAGATTCACTCATTCCCCCTCACCTGCCCCCTGTTCCCTTCCTACCGAACTGCTTTTTCTTGCCACTTTTATGTGAAATAATTTACCCCATTCTGTCTCTCCCTTTCTCCCTCCCTCAATATATTCCTCTCTCATCCCTTAATTTGATTTTATTTTTTTAAATATCATCCCTTCATATTCAACTCACCCTGTGCCCTTTGTCTCTCTCTATATATTTATATATACATCCATATATACATATACATATATATGTATATGTATATATGTATATGTATATATGTATATATATGTATGTATATTCCCTTCAGCTACCCTAATACTGAGGTCTCATAAATCATACACATCATCTTTCCATGTAGGAATGTAAACAAAACAGTTCAACTTTAGTAAGTCCCTTGTGATTTCTCTTTCTTGTTTACCTTTTCATGCTTCTCTTGATTTTTGTGTTTGAAAGTCAATATTGTATTCCAAGCCCTTTGATCCCTTAATGTGGAAGCTGCTAGATCTTGTGTTATTCTGATTGTGTTTCCACAATACTCAAATTGTTTCTTTCTGGCTGCTTGCAGTATTTTCTGCTTGATCTGGGAGCTCTGGAATTTGGTGACAATATTCCTAGGAGTTTTCTTTTTGGCATCTTTTTGAGGAGGGGATCTGTGGATTCTTTCAATTTCTATTTTATCCTCTGGCTCTAGAATATCAGGGCAGTTCCCCTTGATAATTTCTTGAAAGATGATATCTAGGCTCTTTTTTTGATCATGGCTTTCAGGTAGTCCAATAATTTTTAAATTATCTCTCCTAGATCTTTTTTGCAGGTCAGTGGTTTTTCCAATGAGATATTTGACATTGTCTTCTACTTTTTCATTCCTTTGGTTCTGTTTTATTTGATTTCTCATAAAGTCACTAGCTTCCACTTGCTCCAATCTAATTTTTAAGGTAGTATTTTCTTTAGTGGTCTTTTGGACCTCCTTTTCCATTTGTCTGATTCTGCCTTTCAAGGCATTCTTCTCCTCATTGGCTTTTTGGAGCTCTTTTGCCATTTGAGTTAGTCTATTTTTTTAAGGTGTTGTTTTCTTCAGTATTTTTTTGGGTCTCCTTTGGCAAGTCATTGACTTGCTTTTCATGGTTTTCTCACATCCTTCTCATTTCTCTTCCCAATTTTTCCTCTGTTTCTCTATTTTCCAAGTGCTTTTTGAGCTCTTCCATGACCTAAGACCAATTCATGTTTTTCTTGGAGGCTTTTGATGTAGGCTCTTTGACTTTGTTGACTTCTTCTGACTGTATGTTTTGGTCTTCTTTGTCACCAAAGAAAGATTCCAAAGTCTGAGTCTGAATCTGTGTCTGTTTTCACTGCCTGGCCATGTTCCCAGCCAACTACTTGACCCTTGAGTTTTTCGTTGGGGTATGACTGCTTGTAGAGTAGATAGTACTTTGTTCCAAGCTTGAGGGGCTGTGCTGTTTTTTTCAGAGCTATTTCTATACAGCCAGCTCTGCCACACCAGCACTACTTCTCCCCCAAGAACCTCCAACCCAGACTGTACTCAGATCCTAAGCAGGTTCTGCACTTCTGCTCTGATCAGCCACTTAATTCCTCCCACCACGTGGGTCTGGGGCTGGAAGCACCTGCAGCTGTAGTTCTGTAGCTGCACCACCCCTGCTTCCCCCAGGGCAGTGGCCGAACTGTGAACTCTTTTCACTCTGTGGCCTGCAGCTTTTCCCACTAACCTCCTCTGTTGTCTTTGGTGTTTGTGCATTGAGAAGTCTGGTAACTGCCACAACTCACTGATTCAGGGTGCTAGGGCCCGTTTTGCCTGACTCCTGGTCTGGTTGGTCCTGCCACCGCCCAAGCTGGGCTCTGCTCCCCTTGGCTCCCAGCTCTGTGCGCGATAGACCTTACCCAGCGACCATCCAGGCTGTCCTAGGCTAGAACCCTGCTTCCCTCTGCTATTTTGTGGGTTCTGCAGTTCTAGAATTTATTCAGAGCTGTTTTTTATAGGTTTTTGGAGGGACCTGGTGGGGAGCTTATGCAAGTCCCTATTTTCCATCTGCCATCTTGGCTCCGCCCCCATGACATATATAATTATCTGATCTTGTTGCTTTCCTCAAAATTTCTTTTCATGCCTGCTAATTTACCTTAGGAGGAAGATACTTTAAGGATCTAATTCAGCACTCATTGTAAGTAAGATGCTTTTTTCTCTAGGTTCAACAGGTACACAAATGAATTTGCTTAAAAGATGCTTAATAACAAATAACAAAAGACTTGAGATGTGTAAGTATACTTAGGATGTGTAAATATACTAAGTAATTAATGTGAAATTGTATACTGAGAATAGTTTATATGAAACAAGTTGTCTATAGTAAAACATGTTCAGTCATTTAATCATGTTAAAGTGTAATAGATATTACACAAACATAGACTACTGCTCATAGAAGCCCTTTACAAAAAGGGAACATCTTTAAGGTTACTCTTGAGTAGTTTACTTGCGTTTCAGGATATGTTCTATATACGGGTTTTAGTCCTGTATTAAATAACAAACCTAGGTAAAATCGGTTTTGCTGTAAGGTAGTTCATAAATTATTCTCCACTAAGTTAGCTGCTTTCACTGAAATTCTATTCCTTAAAAACAAAAATAGAAGTTTTCTGACTTTAATCTTGTGAGTTTAAATTTGTGAATTAATAGATTTATAACATTTCATAAGCTTATTAATCATTGTCTGATTGTTCCCATAGTCTTTTTTAAAATTATTTTTTATTCCCATATTCTGAAAGAATGAACTACTTCAGGGATTTAATTTTATACATATGACAAGTTTAAGCATTAATTTAACTCTTGCTTAGGATAGAAATTTGCTATTAGAGGAAGAAGAATGGACATGGTTATAACAGCATTAAAACTGGTCCTCCAGGCCCAAGGGCAGAGAATGCTAGGTATTCTAGGATGTAACAGCTTTAGCTCTTTTTGATTTCAGGTAAGAGTCATAGTTAAGTTTTAGGAACAGCTGATCAAACAGCTAAATTCCTCCTCATTTACAGGGTATTATAGACAGTCTCAGGATTAGCCAGGTGGGAAACATTCCTATTCAAAGGGAAGTAACACTATCGGGAAACTGAGTCAAGAGGATTCTACCTTCAGCCATGCCAAAGTTGTCCCCTCAATCTTTCCCAGACATAGATATTTACCTGTAACAGTTTTCAGACTGCACTCCTGGGCAGCACTTGGCATCCCCCTTGAATGGTGGACTTTTGGCCTCATGACAGTACATGCAGTCATATCTGAAATCAAAATTTAGATTGATATCAGATTATATTCCTATGAGATGTTACTTCAAATAGAAAGTTTCACTAATCGCAGCTTAGGGCTAAGTTATTATTTCTTTCATGGTGTTACAATAACAAAAGTTACCAGGCCCTAAAAAACAATTCACATCCTTTCCTTATTCTAGCATTTAAACTCATCCTGGTGTAAAAATCAGTCATTAGAAGTCAAGAAAATAATTGCATTCTGGAATTCCACATAGATAGTGAATGTATAATTTATTCAAAACCCAGAAAAAAAAATTGGCTAATTACTGTAAATCTCCAGGCTAAAACAGATATCCGTCTCTTGAAGTGCTGTATATTCACCCCTTATGGCAGAAATAAATCTTTTTAAGACTGGAGTTTGTTGAGACTAAATTGGCTCAAGATATAACTTTAATATATGCTATCCAGGTATGACTTCATAACCTTCACAAGTGATAGGCAAATGAACTCAGAGGAAATTCTTTACTATAAGCAAGCTTGAAAATCTCATCCCCATTTTTGCAAGGAGAGGAAAAGGGGGTCCCAATTTTTTCAATAAACCAATTCATTACTTAGGAATTTTACAAGACTGGCAAGCTTTTTCACAGGACTGATAGGAGCTTATGATGCTGCCCAAGCAGATGGTCTCAGGAAACCTTGTAGGTATGAATAAGATTTTACAAGATCTTTGTACCTTTTCCCTCACAGTAATTGTCAATTTTCCCTTTTAACATATACCCATCTAAATACTTGATAGGTTTTAACATTGTGACAGTAACCCCTAATAATTTAATCAATAATTTCATAATTTTTATACGTGATAAATAATTTTTGCAGAAACTTCTTTTAACTATAGGCAAACCTGGAAGGTGCTAGTTTCTTAAATTTCAGTGTTTCAGAATATTACAACACATGGTCAGCAGGACCCAAAAGATAACTTTTTGTCTTCTTTTAACAGTTTAGTTCATAATCTAACAACATACAAATTAAAGGAGAAGCTGCTTTCCTAACAGCACATTTGATATAATGATTTATGAAATCTCACAATATAAGAAAATTTAGAAACAGTGACATCATAGACAATATTACAATTTGAAACATGAAACAAAACCAGTTACCGCTCTGGTCACCTTGATTCAGTTGAATGAATTTCCAAATTAACTTACCTGGAAAATTATTAATTATTCACCTTTGGCATTTTATACTACTCATATCTAAAACTCAATATAAAGTTATCCAGTGAGGAAATAAGAAGAAAAACAGTAGTTGTACATTCATCTAGTCACTGCAGTGCTTGCCATGTGCACTGTGTTAGGCATTCTACAGTCTTGTGATTCTTACGACACCCCTAGGGGGTGGATGCTGTTATCTTATTTTCTCCTTTTCAGATCAGGAAACTGAGGTAAATAGAGGTGAAGTCAAACAGCTAATCAGTTTCTGAGACTGGAGTTTTTTGACTCAGGTTTTCTTGATCTGTGCAGTTTTTAGCATTTTTCATGCCAAATAACATATGTTTTTTCATTTGGTTCTATTTACCACAATTATCCTAATAGGAGAATATTTTCTGATTTATTTTTGGGACAGACTTTGAACAAATCAAATCTGGATTAATAATCACCAATGTCAACATTTAAATCTCAATGTATCTAAGGGCTATTTATGGTTAGCACTTCAAAAAGAGCCCATTATTATCAGTGAACTTGTTTTTACAGACACATGGTGGCACTCCAAGTGTAACCTTGTTTCTCTTTCCTTCCAAACACCCAAAGAGCCTGATGAATTCCTTTTACGTCAGTGGTATAGTCTCCATCCTCTCTTCTCTGTTCTGGAGACTTACTCCCCCCCCCCCATTAATTAATTAATTTGGTTTATGGTGCTCAGTTCCACAAATTTTTGAGTTCCAAATTTTCTCCTACTCTCTCTTCTCTCCCCTTCCCCCCAAGACGGCATGTAATCTGGTGTAGGTCCTACATACACCTTCACAATAAACTTACTTCCCGATAATCAAGTTGTAAAGAATTATAACCAAGGAAATGAACCATGACAAAGATGTAACAAAACTGAAAAGAAAAGAAAAAAAAGAGCATATAGTTTGCTTCAATCTGCATTCAGATTTTGTAATTCTTTCTCTGGGTGTGGATAGCCTTTTGCATCATGAGTCTCTTGGAGCTGTCTTAAGAGCATTGCATTGTTGAGATGAGCCAAGTCTATCAAAGTTAGCCATCACAAAAGCAATGTATCTGTGGTTGTGTACCGTGTTCTCCAGGTTCTGCTCCCTTCACTCATCATCAGATTGTATGAGACTCTCCAGGTTCTTATGAAGTCCTTCTGTTCCTCATTTATAGCACAATAGTATTCCCATTACATGCATATACCACTGTTTGGCCATTCCCCAATTGAAAGGCATCCCCTTGATTTCCAATTCTTTGCCACCACAAAAAGAGCTGCTATAAATATTTTTTGTACATACGGGTCCTTTTCCCACTTGTATGATCTCTTTGGGATACAGCCCTAGAAGTGGTATTGCTGGGTCAAAGCGTATGCACATTTTTTATAGCCCTTTGGGCATAGTTCCAAATTGCTCTTCTGGAAACTTTCATATAAGTAGTGGTCTTATGATTCTCATCCCCCAGCTTTGGAGCTGGGGAATTTCAAGTTGTATGTCATAAAGAATAACCACATAAAGTTTCCCATCTCCTTCTTACCTGAATGAGAGCCAACCCTTCCTCACTTCTGTTTCCAAGTCTTCCAGACACTTTACTCAGCCAAAATCAGGGGTAGGACTTGAACCCAGGTCTTCATGACTCAAGATAAGAATGTTCACATTTTACCTATGTGGAAACAAGTTCAGGAAGTTTAAAAGGGTCATTACCTGTCAGAGGTCACACAGCTAATAAAGTGGCCAAGCTGGATGAGATCCCAGGTGTGTTAAACTCAAAATCTAATCTTCTTACCATGTCATTCCATTAATTGGTATAGGATTTCAGAGGGAGAAGTGATCACCTTTGAATGGGATAGTCGGGGTCTCACAGAACGTGGCTTGAGCTGGGGGTGGTGGGTGGTTGGTGGCGAAGGGATGGTAGGAAGTAGCCATCTGTGGAGAGAAGTAGGCAGTCCCTCTAAGTAGTGGGGAACGGAAAGGAATTTGATGATTGTCTTCCAACAGCAATGAATAGACCAGTTTGACCAGAATACAAGATTCCTTTGGGGAAATAGCAATTAGGTGGACTTCTTTCTGTAGACAATAGAAAACCGCTGTGAAGGGAGCACTGGACTTGGTGTCAGAAAGCTCTGACGTGAAGACTTCCACGGATGCACACTAGTAGTGGGATCCTGGGCGAGTCACTAAATGTCTCTCAGCCTTAGTTTCCTCTTCTGTAAAATGGGGATCATGTCACCACCTTACAAGGCTGTTGTGAGGAACAAGTGAAAAATGTAAAGTGCTTTGCAAACCTTGAAGTTCTATGTATAAAAGGTTAGCTGTTATCAATAATAATAAATAGGAGGTAAGGTAGTGAGTATAGATTAATTTTGAGAAGTTTGGTTGACAGAAATGACAGAAAGTGGAGCAGTTAGGTGGCGCAGTGAGTAGAGCAATAGCCCTGGAGTCAGGAGGACCTGAGTTCAGATCCACTTGACACGCTTACTAGTTGTGTGACCTGCCTTCCTCTCTCCCCCCAAAAATGATAGAAAGTATCTTGGAAGGGAACTTAAAAATCATCTGATTTCAATTCAACAAAACATTTTTATTAAGCCTTTACTATGTGCAGAGCGTTCTGCTAGGTACTAGGCTAAAAGACAAAAGACAAAAAATGAAACAGTTCAGCCTCTGCTAGACTGTGTCCAGTGACATGAAAATCACTACCTCACGGGGTTGCCTGTTCTATTTTTGGAGAGCTCTAATTTTTGCATTCTTTCTTATATCGAACTGAAAACTGCTCCGCTGCATCATCTACCCACTATTCCTCGATCCACCATCTGGAGCCTCACACAATGTTTAATTCAGTTTAGACTTGCAGAACACTGCTAGGTGCTGGCAGAGAGACAAATTAAATAATTGAGGCTTCTTGTCCCTAAAAACCTTTGTGATGTTGAGTCTTCTGAGATTCTGGTATTCCATGTTTCACAGGCATATAGCATCACCAGAAGAGCATTGGGAATTTAAATTGTGCCCCTCTGCGGCTTCTATTCCTTGCTCCAAGTTCTGCCTTTTGAAAGGGCCAAGCAAAATGAATTTAATCCTGTTTCTGTGTAACATGACTTTTTTAAGTTTTCTCCAATCTAAAAATTTTCAGTTCCTTCAAATTAATCTTCATGTGGTGTGATTCTTTTACCATCCTGGTTGCCCTTTTTTGGAGGTGTGAGGTTTGTCAGTGGTATTCTTAAAACAGGAACTGAGGAGGACACAAACTTGCTTGAAGTCCAAGAATAGACAGCCCTATGGATCCTCTTAACATATACCCTTATCCTAATCTATCTGCCACAGTGTGCAGCTTACAAGGTAATCTCTGTAAAAAAAGGGTGAGCCTTATAGCATAAACTCTACTAAGCCTAGTGTGGCTTACCCTTGTTCAGAGAGTCACTTTTCACTTAGTGGTTCCCCTATCTAGCTTTGAACAAACTTCCTATTACCTTTTCATTTGATCTCTGAAGTTATTGACCTCCAGTTTATGGACCCAGCTAGTGGCTGTTATTCTCCCTCGGCTCCTCAAGACCCCAGTTTGAGAAATCTGCCAACAATTTGGTGTCAGCAGTAAGATAACTGGAACTCATTTGGGGACCCATGAGACTGGCAGCATAGGTGAATTCTCAGGGAAGCCACTAAGTAAAACTTCTCCCCCTTCACCAGACTTTCCTGTGCTGTTGCAGTCATCTTGATTCCCGAAGGGGTAAGTCATTTTTTTCTCTGCGAGTCAGGCCGTCTTGAGACCTTCTGGAAACTTTAACAGAAAGAGCGAATGTAGGGTTTTTTCTATGGACTCATGATCCTGGACATCACTGAGTGTTTAATTGTTTGAGACTTAATACAGCTAGTATTAGTCTGTGTGAGAAAGAAAGCCTAGATACCTGGGAAGATTCTGAGGAAAGAATCTTCCAAGGGAAAACAGTTCTCCTTGAGAATGATGACTGTGTATAGATGTTCTCCCTCTTTTCTGTGGATAGACTCAACCAGGAGTCATCAGCAGAGTAAAACCACCCTTGGGATTCCATTGGCACAAATGGCAAGAAAGAAAGAAAGAATTTCTAGTCATCCTTGATAGTTAGCTGCAGAATTATCTCTAAAACATTTCATCTTTCTCTTGTCGTGTGGAATGGGTATACCATAGATGATCCCAGTTGGTAGTGGCCAGATGCAGGCTCATTTGACTTAGACTTATTTACAAGACTTTTTAGGAAATTCTGACCCAAGACAAATGGATTATTGAGGGTTTTTTGAGAGATCAGATACATTTTAAAGGAAGAAGAAAGCATTTGCTAGCTAGAAAGATTCCCTGACAGAAGCAAAAAATAAACTGGAGTTGTAGCAAAAGCTGCTAGAGTTCCAGAAATTTCCATCCTAAACTGATCCTGCCCCTCAACTTTTCCCAGAAATCCTTACTCCCCTCTGCTCCTCCCACCTCTTTTGGCCAGCTCTTTTGTACTCTTCTTTATTTTCCTCTTCCTGATTCCCCTGTAAAAGATGCCCAAAAAGGAATCACTCCTTTCATTGAATTCATTCTTTAGCAAAATATCTTGTGCTGTGTCACTTTGCCTTGTAATATGCCCCTAATCCTCCTAGGCAAGAAAGAAGGAGAAATTGACCAAGATAAGAACCCTGTGTGACCACTTTGATTAAGATTTCTGTATTATCAACTCCTTTGTAGTTTCTCACCACTTTGTTGTTCCCAACCCTGTGGTTTACTGTTCACTTTTCCTTTGCCTTTTTCTCCATTTTGCTCTACCCAGACTCTCAGTTCCTTTTTGTCAAGGGACGTCAGCTTACCTGGAGTTGAATTTCACAGGGGAATCCCCTCCCCCCTTCTCTTGTGGACATACCCTTGTCTGATTTGTTGATAACTTATTACTTCGCAGTCAAAGCAAGGAAAATTCTTTCATAATTCTCTCTTTATTCAACTCATTTGCATAGCGAAGCCATAAAATGTCAAAATCCAAGTTCCAGTTTACCCAGGAAACCTATGGAGTCATGAGATTTCCCACCACTCCTGTCACCTTGGGTCAGGACCACTTCACTCTGTTCTCATGCCAGTAACTAAATGGCAAATTGAAAAATTCGTGGGGACTGTTGTCTGTTGTAGGCAGTGGATGCAGTAATTTGTAGGCCTGGCAAAGCCTGTCTGCTTCTTGCCACAGAGAACATGAGGTGCTTTTTTCCTTCATCCAGTGTGTGAGCTTCGCCTCCAGATGTAGATCTCCTAGACTTTTACACATCCATTACATTCTTTTGTCGTGAGGATTTGGGAGTTGTGGCAGCTGTAATGTGTTAACCCCTAGAACCTGAGATGTGGGCCATTGCCTTTGTCTTCTAACTCTTTGATCCTGTAGCTCAAGAACTTCAGCCCTGCTCTAGAGTGGTGGCGGAGGCTGCCTTATGGTAGACAAATAGACCTTTCTGACACCTTCCTCCTGCACCCCCATTTTGTTCCCCATGTCATTTTTCCTTTTACATGCTTACCACACATAATACCTTATGGTCCAAAGACCATCTATGAAAAACCCTTCCGTCACTCACCCAGCAACCCTGCTACCTTTTCCCCTAAAGGAGACACTCCATACTCCGTGATTGCCTCCAAATTTTTCATTTAGCTATGAAACCATGCAAATAATTATCTTATATTCTCCTGCCCAATGCTGATTTGTTCTTTTCTGTAGTGGATCATTTAAGTAAGCTCCAGATTATGGTGGTATCCTGTGTTATAGCCACACTAGTCTGCCATTAGTGGAGTTATGAACTAGTCTGGAAAGCAATTTGAAACTGCCCAAAAGGTTAACATGTATATATCCTTTGACCCAGTGGTAACCGGTACTAGGTCCATATCCCAAAGAGATCAAAGAGGAAAAGTACCCCATATGTACAAAAATATTTATAACAATTGCCCACCAAATGATATATACCAGCAGCATATCTAAGGTCAGCATGGATGTTCAGGGAAAACCCTGGGGTTAAATGGAAAACACTGTACTTCCATTGTGTCCTCTGTAAGGTCTTCTTAGCTTTTTTGAAGGCCACATCTAGAAGGAAAGAGATAGGATCATGATAGAGTTTTTAGCGAGGTTGATAGAAAGGAGCCAATGGAAAGAGATTCATTGAAAAGTGAAGAAATGGAAGGATCTGAAAGAGTGGGGCAAAGAGGATCAGAACTAGTGATTATTCAGTCCCATATTAGCGTTCTCTTTTTCAGGTTGAATAATTTATTATAGACCTAATCAGGAGAGGGTTCTTGGCTAATTATTTGATCTTTGTATCTCCTCCCAGGCCCTAGCACAGCCAATTCTTTAAAACAAATTTTTATTTCATTACCTACATTCCTTTTCTCACCCCACCCCCGCCTTAACACCACTATCCAAGAGAGCCGTACCTTATCAATATTTTTTAGAAGTGAGAAAAAAACTTTGAGTAAAACTAATGCAAGACATTAAAAAAAAAATCTGACATACTCATTTCCACACCTCTAGTCTTCCATCTCTGTAAAAGTACGCTGAAGATCATTCTCATAAATCTTATTTGGCACCAAGTTTGATCATTATAATTTACGGCATTCAGTTTTGATTGTTTTGTCATTCTTTCTGTGTATATTGTTGTCATCTTTGTGTACATGGTTTTCCTAGTTTTGCTTATTTCGCTTTGCATTGCTTCATATAAGTCTTCCCATGTGTTGCTGTATTGGTCTTTATCATTTATTATAGCGCAGTGATACCCTGTTATATTCATGTACAAGAACTTGTTCAGCCATTTCTGAATGAAAATCGCTGTTTCAAATCTTTTGTTAAAACACGGAGCTCAACCATAAATATTTTGGTGTGTATTAGCCCTGTGTTTTTATTATTAATAATGCTAGGGTATTATGTGCCCAAAAGTGAAATCTCTAGGTCAGGAGATATGGACATTTTAGTCACTCCTAATTCCAGTGTGCTTTCTAGAATTGTGGAATAAGTTTGCAGCTCTATGAGTCGTGCGTTACTGTGACTCTTCGTAATTCCCCCAACATTAATGGTTCTCATCTTTTGTCATTTGGGCAGTTATCAGGGTGTGAGTGAGGTGAAAGCTCAAGGCTCTTTTGATTTGCAATTTTTTTTTAAAATAGATTTATATCGATCTTTGTTTTTACACCATCTAGATTTCCCCTTTTGCCCCTCCCACAACATCTCTTTAGAGCATCCCTTTTAACAAAGAATTTTTTAAAAAACAAGCTTTTATTAGTGTCTTTATATATTGTTTTTTTTTTCTAATTTCCCTTAGTATCTCTCCTGCTCCCAGAGGGTCATCCCATATAAGAAATAATATTTTTAAAGACAAAAGGAGAGAAAAATTAGCCTAACCAATACATAGAAAAAGTCTGAAAATAACACTCGTGGAATTCCCATCTCTTTCATTTTTTTTCAAGGCAGTCAGGGTTAAGTGACTTGCCTAGGGTCACATGGGTGTCAAGTGTCTGAGGGTAGATTTTAATTTAGGTCCTTCTGACTCCGGGGCCTGGGCTCTATCCATTTCATCACTTAGCTGCCCCACCCATCTCTTTGAAAGGGGAGTGTGGGAATATCTTACATATCTCTTCCTTGGAACCATCTTGATTCTTTATTGTTTTGCAGTATTCACTTTGGGTGTGTGTGTGTGTGTGTGTGTGTAGTTCTTTCCACTATACATTGTATGTAGTGGACTAGACAGTAGTCATTGTATATATTGCTTTCTTGGCTCTGCCTGCTTCACTCTGCATACAGAGAATTTTAAAAATGAGAAAGAGGGAAAAAAATTCAACAAAACTGATCAGTACATAAAAAACATGCGATGTTGTATTCAGTGTTTCCTATGTGTGGCTTTCCTTACCTTTGCAAAGAAGCTAAGGGACATGTGGAGGCCCAACTTGTTCTTTGCAGTTCTGCAGCATTTGTTCTCTTTTGCTTGGTTGGTTGTTCTTCCCACTTACCTGGATGTGTGTGTTATGTGCCTGGCTCTGCTTATTTTATCAGTTCATTTAAGTCCATGTTTCTCTCTATATAGATGCCATTGTTTCTTATAGCACAGTAATTCTGCATTGTATTCATGTACCACAGTTTTTCTGTTCATTTCCTAATTAATCGACATCTAGTTGGTTTCCATTTTTTGCTACCACAAAAAGTGCTGCTATAAATGTAGAACTGTATGTAGGATTTTCTGGTCAGTGACCTCCTTGGAGGTATATGCCGTAACAGTGGAAATTTTAACTCCCTTATTTGCATAATTCTAGATTGCTTTCCGGAAAGGTTATACCAATCAGAGTTCCACTGACAGTGTGTTAGTGTGCCTGTTTTTCCACAACTTCTTGACCGCTGATTATTCCCATCCTTTGTTGTCTTTGTTAATTTGCTGAGTGTGAGGAAGACCCCGTGCTATTGATGTATATTTTTTGCATTATTAGTGATTTAGAATATTCTTTCCTATCTTGTTAATAGTTGGCAGTTTTTTGAGAACTGTTTATTCATGTCCTTTGACCACTTATCTATGAGGGAATAACTTGTCAAATCTTCCTTAGTTGCGTGGATATCTTAGATATCAGAACCTTATCAGAGATATTTGAAACAAAGGTTCCCCCCCCCCCATTTAGCACTGCCCTTCTTATCCTAGTTGCATTAATTTTTGTCCGTGGCAAAGCCATTAGTTTCATGTAATCAGAATTACAGAATCCCCTCTGTCCCTCATTTGATTAGACATTTACCTCAGAAAGGTACTCTAGCTACTTGTTGTCATTACTATTATTAATTTAAAAAAATTTTCTGACCCAACTTAATAAACGTTGAATTGGATGAGCAGTCTGTTGTTCAATTTTCAGAATGTATTCCCTTCCTAAAATTGGTGGCAGGGCTCAGCATAATTGGTACTGGAGGGAACAGAGAATTTCAGCTCTATTGACCCTACTCTTGTTTGCCAGCCCAGTGCTGTGGCTTGTTACCTCATTCTCATCCCAGGGTCTTCAGCCCTCAGGTCTCTTAAACGTATTCAACTGTTCCCCATCTTACATTCATTTGTACAGACATTAATTACATTATAGATAGATGTTTATGATCTGTAAGTTGCTAGAAATATACAGGAGAGGGAGGGAGGGGGAGAGAGAGACACACACACACAACAGTTGCTGCCTTGAAAAGACTGTAAATCTGTGTGGATGTAAGGGACATAGAGAAGACCAGATTTGGCAACTGGTTAGATTTGGAGGGTGGGAGAGCCAAAACTGCTCCAAAGATCATTGATCTCTTTTGACAAACATGACGGTCTTTTTACTCAGCCCTCATCCTTTTTGATCTCTGCTGCATTTGCCACTGTTGCCTCCCTCCCCTCAATATGTCCAAACCTAAATTCATTAACTTTTCCTCCAAACCCTCCTCTCTACCAAACTTACCTATTTGTCATTTTTCCTTTCTTCCACTCTCTCTTCTATTTGTAACTTTGACACTATCCTCAACTCTTCACTCTTCATCACTTCATATACGCACTAAGTCGCCAAATCTTGTTGCTTCTACCTTCTAGAGTCTCTCTCCTATCTGATCCCCTCTGTCTCTTCCCACAGCTGCCAAGGCCCTTCCTCATCTCTTTTCAGCTGGATTATTGCAGTGGCCTCCCACTAGTCTCCCTGCCCCAGCTTCCTCCTCACGCCGTGTACTTCTCCACATGCTGCCAGAGTGATTTTCCTTAAGCACAGATGTGACCCTTCTAAGTAACTCTGTTGCTTCTAGGATGAAATATGAACTCTGATTGGCTTTTAAAGTCCTTCACCACTTGTGCCTAATTTATCTGTCCAGCTGTGTTATGCATGCTCCCCTTTCTTCACACTATGGTCCAGGGTCTTCTTTCTGTTCCTCACATGTGATACTCCTGTGTCCTGGCTCTTTGCCTTTGTGCCAGCTTTCCCACCACTGGAATGCACTCCTTCCTCACCTCTCATTCACAGAATTGCTCATTTTCTCCAAGCGCACATTCCTTTCCTGATCCTTACTGATGGTGCCTTCCCTTATTAACTACTTAGCATTTATTTGCTCTATATTTATTTTTCAGGGATAAGGACTAGAATTGTGGTTTCTTTGGTATAGAGAAATCCCTGTAAAACTCTGAAGGTTGGCAATCTCTCTGCAGCTTAGAGTCTTAGAGAATTATCTAGAGCACTGAGAGTTTAAGTGACTTGCCCAGGGTCCTGAGGCTTCTAGGCCTGCTCTCTAGTCATTGTGCCCTGCTGTCTGTCATGCTAAGTGCTCAAGAATAGGGATCAGGTAATTTTTTGTCGTTGTGTCCTCCGTGCCTAGCACAGTGCCTGGCACATAATATGCCTAAGAAAGGATCGAGGATGACTCAGTTCGTGAACCTGAGTAACTAAAAGAATGAGGATATCCTCGTTGGAAATAGGGAATTCTAAAGAAGTAGTAGGGCTTTTTAGGGGGAAAGGAAGTAGAGAGGATTACGAGATCATTTTTGGACGTATTGAACTTTTTGGCATCTCTACCAGTTGACAATGTGTGCCTTGGATAGCACCTTTACAGAGGGCATAGAGTTCTAGGGCTTGTAGACTTAGAAGGTCAAATTGGAAGAATGCCTTTTCTTAGAAAGAAAAGTGTTACGAAGGGTGGCTAAGTATAGTTGAAAGATTACAGTTCATATCGTGAAGCATTTCTTATTCATGTTCTCTGAACGTGGCACTTTGGGCCACATGATGCTGCGGCTAGTGTCAATCTTTCATACCTGTCTTTAACTGGCCATTTAATCCATCAAATGTTCAGGGCATGCAGATTTAATTATTATCCTCAGTCAAACAAAACTAAGAAAGTTAATCTAAAAAAAATCAGATCATGTGCCCTAAACCAAGTGAAACAACTTTTGGATTCTGTCTTTTTGGCTTTGTTCATACTCATTAACATGAATAATTGATTGTCAGCAAGCTCCTGATTCAGCTCTTGTTCATTCTGTTTTCTCGTGGTTCTGTTTGCTTCTTTGTACTGAGAATTCCCAATGGAAGTCTTTGTCTTCACTTCCTCATACCTCTTAGCCTTTTTATATGGGAAATATATTGTGTACTGCAGGGGGTGGTGAGCACTTGGGAGTATATGTATCATATTCAAGGGTTTGGCTCTGAATCCAGTTTCTTTGCAGGGGGCAAAATGCCATCGTCTAAACAACTAGCTGACTTTGGCTACAAGGCCTTCTCTGCCTCCATGATGCTGCTCACCGTGTATGGTGGCTTCCTGTGTAGTGCCCGGGCCTATCGCTACTTTAAACATCGTGGTGTCCTCCGTCAGGCAGCTGAAGAACAAAAGGCTCCAAACATTCTACAGGACTGAAGAGATCATTCTACCTTGGGATAAAGAGGCCTGAGGCCTGCTGTAGAACACCTGAAATTATTTGCATGGAAGGGCCCTAGCTTGGGAGTCTCCCTGGCTTCCAACCTTGGTCAGAGGAATGTATTGATGTACTCCCTGCCTCGAGTTCTGAGTGATGATAGATCACAGCAGAGGGGTGACAGTGAAGGACACATAAAGACATTAAATATGGTTTGCCATTTCAGACTTGTGGTATTTGTTTTCTTGAGTTGGGGATTATTCTATTTGATCAGGGCAGAAATCACAGAGATGAGAGCTCAGCTTCCCAATATCCTGGTCAGATTGTACTCCTAACCTCCCTTGAATTTGATTACCTATAAAGTAACATGGGCAGTTACCTACCTGAGAAATATGCGGTTTATTTTGCATACACTGCCAAAGCAGGAAGTGGTTGCAAGAATCATCTGTCCATACCTCTACTCAAAGTATTAATGACCTATAATGTCCCTAACAGATACTATCCATCCTCTGCTTCAGCTCCTTCAGTACCTGGGAACTTGCTAAGCAGCCTAATTCATCATCAGATTTCTCTAAGTGTTAGGAATTTCTTTATGAAAACAAAATACAGCGCCTTGTAACTTCTGTACAGTTTTGCTTCCTAAAGCTACTTTCATCTGAGAGAGTGATTATGCTTCCTTGTTCTCCCACATCTCTTTTGCCTAAACTTCAGTTCCTTCAACTGATCCTTACGGTTTCCAAACATCTCAGTTTGGTCCTCCTTGTTGGTATTGTTAATAGGACCCAGAACTGAGTACTCTGTAGTCTGATTGACACTAAACTCACTGAGTATATATTAGTCTTTTTGCTTTTTTCAAATAGCTGTACTCAGAAGCAAACCTGTTAAGATTCAATTAGAACCCTAAAGGATTATCTTCAAGGAGAGATTGATAACCTCACACATAAAAAATATAGTTCTTTGGGATTCACTAGGCTTTCAGATTAAAATTCCCTTCCTCAAAGTAGGAGAGAAACACATTGCTCTTAGGGGTAAATTGCTTGCTTTCAACAACCCAGGACCCTAAGCCCCAGTAATCTGGATAGCTTGACAGCTTATGTTTTTTTAGGGGTACATAGGTGTATGTGGTACAAGAGTTGGAACCTCAGAGGCCAAATAGTCCAATCCAACCTGTTGTTGGAATAAGAATCCCTACATAATTGAGAAAGGGTCATAAAAACTCCTGTGATGGGGAGTCCAACCCCCAGTATGAGATAGTGGAAGAGTGATGGGTTTGGACTAAGAGGACCTGGGGTTAAATCACAACTCAGCCATTGTTTGTCTGTTGTTTTCAAAGAGGACCAGTGACATCATGGGATGATGACTGGTGTGTGAACTGGATTTGAGTGAGGCAGTGGCACAAGTTGTCAGCCACACTCTCTAGTACAGTCATTGAAGTGCAGCAGCAAGACAGAAGTCAAGACGACCAGCAGTGGCCAGAGATGCAGTGAATGACCGTGGTGTCTTTGATGTCTAACCAGGCCCTAGGTACTCTACAGCACCTGCTTTGACCTCCTTCGTGGCCATTGGAACAAATTGTTCTCTTCTGTCCATTCTGCCAGGGGAAAATCTTCACATGCTTAGGGTAGACATCCCCTAACTCACTGATGGGTTAGAGGCCTATGGGTTACCCTCAACCTGGTTGAACCTGTTTGCTGAGAAGGTTTTACTGGGGTATGCCCACTCCATATCTTAGCTTCCTGGAGTCATGGGTAAGAGTTGAGAGTTGGACACCAAATGTGGAATGAAAAGGGCTCAGTAAGCCCTGCACTAAAGGTGCTAGCCCTCTTTCACACCCCCTACACTTTGTGTGGAAGATACAACCTCCTCAGACCTTAGTTTCCTCATATGTAAAATAAAGGGTTAGGCTGGATGACATATGAGACCCTTTCTGACCAAACCTGCCAAGGGATTCCATTCCAATTTGGCATAGATCTAATTAGGAAGCTACATCAAGCCTAACTGCTTCTCTGCAAATAGTGCCTGTTGTACATAGATATGACCTTTGTGCCAAACAGAACAAGTCTAATCCCTATTTTGTGTGAGGACAGTAAGTCTCAAGGCTCCTCTGTCAGTTAAATATTTATTTACTGCCTGCCATGTGCACAATCTCCTTGGACTATTTTGTAGGTTTACTCTATCTGTATTGATTGATCAGAAGAGAGCTCATAGATTCCTTTATTCTTGGCTAGAGGAAAATAGGTGCTAGGTCATTTGTGTAAAGCTGAATCCACAGAGAAACTACTACCCTGATTATGGTTTGTCATATTCCTGTTCTCAGAAACAAAAATGACTCAGTTTGAGATGCTTAGACTTGTAACTGGTCCCTCATCATTCTCCCAAGAATATCTGTGAAGCCTTGCTTGGTATGAACCCGTTTCATCGTACCAGAACTGTTTTCTTTTTATTAACTCTTCTACAAAAGTGTCAGTAGAAGAGGGACAGGCTGATAGCCCATGTCCCACCCAAAAGAGGCTTAAATGCTTTTTGTCCCCATACCCCTTTTCCCCATTGGTTTTTGAAAGGCCCTTCTAAACAGACTTTAGCCAGCAGGGGAGGTAGTGAAAGGTCTGGAATGTTTCAAGTTAAAATTTCCTCAAAAGAACTGAATAGTAAACCCAGATGCTGAGAGAACTCAGGAGAGCCGTTAGTGACAAATAGTGGCAATGTGACCAATTACTGATTTTCCGTGGTCCCCAGGTTACTAAGACTGAGACACAAAACAGTCAGTTCTGCATTGGGAATTAGACTGTTTACATGAGACTAACTTTAGTAGCCTTTCCAAATAGAACAGAAGCATTGTCCATTTTCCCACTACCAAGACACTGGGAATACTGTATATGCTACACCATATAGCCCTGTGTAAGCTAGGTGCAGTTTGGATTTGGTATCAATTTGGGATTTGGTGATTCTACAAATCCTAAAACCAGCTGAAGCTATCTTTTCTGACTCTGAAGACATTCTTGAGTATACATATTCACCAGGATAAACTATTCTGGGAAGTGGCAGGTTCAGGAAGCACATTTAGATACTGAAGCCTAGCCACTGGAAAATACATTCTCCCATGTCCAGTTTCAGGCCCTTTTTTTGGTCACCTTAACAAAGTAACTTCTATAGAAGCAAGGGGAGTAGGAAATACATTAGTCGTTCTAATTTTAATCTGCATCAGTGTCAGCCAGATATACCTGGTGGCATATACACCAATAATTTGGTTCTTGAAATTTAGAGCCAAATCTCACGAACATTTTGATAAGATCAGCACCTACAGATAACATATTCTTTCAGTTATCATTCATCAGGTCATATCCACCCTTTTAAATTAGCAGATGGTCTTCACAAGTTGCTGTGGCCAAAAAAATCCATCATCATGCAGCAAACCTGACAGTACTTCTCTGAATTTAGCCAGGCTGATCCTTAAACAGGCCCTCCGATGTCTCATTGTAGCATGAAAGTGGAACCCTAGGTCAGTCTGCAAGCTTTGGTAGGTCCTGGAAAAGTCTGTAAGAAAGGGTCCAAGAGTGGACAGTTTTATCTCTTCATTTCTCCAAACTCTCATCAATTGGCATAATGACTGGGAGACCAAATGACAGGGCAATATTCTTGGGAAAGCTTCAAGATGTGAATTGGAAGTGTTTCTCTCATTGGCTCCTTAGACCTCAGAGTTTCTGAGATGAGGAGAACCTTGAAATAATCTCTTCCAAATCTCTCACTGAACAGATAAGGAAACTACAACTCCGACCCACTGTGGTATAGAACACCGGATTTGGAGTCAGGAGACCTTGGTCCTAGTCCAGGCTCTGCTTCTGATCTTAAGCCATTGCACTGGCCTGGCTTTCAGTTTCTCTCTCCATAAAATGAGTTGTTTAGGGTAAGTGACCATTAAAGTCCCTTTTAGCAGTCTATGATTCTGTGGTTATGTGACTTGCCCCATGTAACACATGCTCACTTGACCATACTATATGACCCTTTCTTCACATATAACAGTGTGAACTTGAGGAAATCATCTAGTCAGAACGATTCACCTGTTTCATTTCTTAAAAATGTGGTAGTCTCTTGTATAAATTTAAGGGGAATCACATCTCTTTCTTTTACCAAGCAATTCTTAATTATAACTCAGATATACTTTCCCTTAGTGTTCTATGGAGAGCTAGACCTCTTTAAGAACCTTCACTTCCAATCTATGGGTCCAGTGAGATAGGTAGGAACAGTCACTTTAATAGCTAGGACAGTAGAGGAGGGCTGAAGCACTTTTAATCACAGAAAAGAGTAAACAATGGTATAAAATGGTAACAGCTCCCCCAGTGGCTGCTGCCCTCCCCCAACATCAGCCCACCCCCAAGTACCATTGAGTAATGAGCAGGATATCAGCAGCTGCTGGTGCTGCTGGGGGAAGGGGGAAGAGGGAGGCTGGTAGAGAAAGAGTCCAGCTAAGGGCCACAATAAACCCAGGCCATCCATCTAGAGTTCTTCTGTCCCAAAGTAATTGTTATCACATGCTGCCTCCTGGCTCTGCTGCAGAAAACGGGTTGAGACTGGCTGCTCTATTCAGAGAGTCCAAGGGGCCAGAGCCATAAGCAACAATAAAGGTGGGAATGGTGATCCAAGAACAAGTCAACGTGATCCAGGAATGCAGCCAGAACTTGAAGTTGGGGGTAAAGGGGCAAGGCATAGCTCAGGAAGTCCAGTCCAGAATTGTGCCCCAACCCACCAAATCACACATGTATATATACACACACACAAACACATACACACGCACACACAGCAAATAACATTACTGACAAGAAAGTTATTAAATACAAAACGGCAGAGTTTTTTAAAAAGTGAAAATGTTTGCTTCTTTTTCTCTCCTCAGTGCCTGGCGGGTCCGCATGGCCACACAAGAGTGGGGCTATGGGTGGGGAAACAGACATGGGGAGCAGGTTTGCCAGTGACCCTGAAAGTTCATGTGTCCTGGAGTCACCACATCAGCCTACCCTACTCTTCTGCCCAGCAATTGTTTCTCATGTGGCCATTGACTTGGTTGGCACCACTGCTGGAACTGCCATCATGGGGATATTTCTTGTTCCCAGTGGGCACATCTTCCTCTTCTGAGCTGCTCTCCACGTCACTTCGGTCATCCTTTGATACCTAGGGAGGCAAGGGCCGAAGAAAAAATAGTGAGTACAGAGCTGCAACTAAAACCATGTTCTCTGCCAAGCAATCTCTGGTCTCTTAATCTACACACTCAATTCCTGGCTCTAGGAGTTGTAGGATCTACACTGTCCAACTGAATTCCCTCACCATCTCTGATATGGGCATATGGAGGAAGGCTTTCCAACGTATGATGAAGGCAGCTTAGGCTGGGAATAGACTCCTTCGGGTTCAATTTTGATTTGTCTCAGCATCTCTACCCAGAAAACAGCTAAATTCTCATACCGTAGGAATTGGTAAAGTTGAGGAAAATCTAGTCTTCCTTTATTTTCCCAAACTCCAAGGGTAAGAAACCTAACCACTTCAAAAACATGGGTCTTGTCGGTAGTGACGTGAAGCAGCCAACGACCTTCCTGATCCCACCCTTCATCCCTGAATTCCCCAGTACTTATGGACACTCACAAACTAAGCCATTTCAGTCCCTCGAGTGCTGACCCCAGGCCAGGCAATTTCCAGGAGATTCTGCTGTCCCTGGCCTCTGTTATAACCAGCCTACCCTACCCAATCCATGGGCTGTCTCCTTGGGCAGGACCATGATACAGTGTGTAGTAGAAATTGACTTAGGATTACTGCAACCCAAATGGCCTCCTGGCTCTCCCATTCACTAGCTCTGGGCTTCAGTTTCACAAGTCACTTGACTGAGAGGATTCCTCAGTTACTTCATCTGTAATGGGGATAAAATTAGATTACCTATCTCTCAGGGTCATCGTGAGGAAAGTACTTTGTAAACCTTTAAATGCTATATAAATATGAACTCTGATTACAAATAACAATAATGAATCTCAGAGTATGAACTAATGGTTGGGTTGATCTCAAGCTTTTGGTTATGACTTATAGAAAATTTTGAATCTGGCTTGGATGTCCAAACCTAACAGTTGTTTTTCATCAGGAAATCTCCACCAGGGGGCAGACTGACCCTAGAATGGGAATAGGAAGGTTGCGCCTTCCACTGCCCAACTCCTCCAGTCGGTTCTATTCAGCAGCGGCCCCTTCCCAAATCACTCCACAAAGTCAGGAGTGAGGACAAGCCCTTACAAGACAAGAGAAGGATAAAGGGAAAAGGAAAACACAAAGAAACATGATCTACTGAACAGCGGCAGCAGCAGAGCACTTACATGCAAGAGGTGAAACTGTCCAGCTCCCACTTGGCACAGAGAAAAGGAAGGAGGTGAGAAAAGAGTTGAGAATATAGAGTCGGGATCTAATCCTTCCTGGCTAGGTCACCTGGTCAGGAGAGAGAAGCCAGAGAGAAGGAAGGTGTTGGATAGATGCAGCAAGATGGAGAGACACTAAGCAAATTCTAGAACCAGAAGCAGCAGCCGTGAGGGACATCAACACACAACATTACAGACATGGCTGCACAACTCCTTCTCAAGTTGGAGAAATAGCTCCTTCCTCTAGCAGAACCTGCCACTCTTTGATGACAGAGCAATGCTTATTTGGGACCCTGACTACTTCAGAACTTAGAGAATTAATTCAGTTAGAAGCCTCTTTAAAAGCTCCCTTCCTTTCTGCTTTAATATATTCAAGCAAGAGCCAGGTGTTGAGCTTTCTCAGCCGGCCCTTTCTCTTACGGGCCAGACGACCTTTTCCTGGGATGTAAGGAGGTGCTTCTCAAACCAATTATCTTCCTGGGTTACTTCAAAGCACTGCAGTCAGTCACCCTGGGACATCAAAGACATTTGCATCATTCACTCCACAAAGTAGGGGAGGGAACAAGAAGCCTAGATAAGGCCACCTCAAGAAAATCTGGAGAACCTCAGATATTCCTGACCGACGACATATTTTCAGTGCTTTGAAAGAATGGATCTTTGTTCCCCTTGGCCCTTATTTCATTTTTGAGGAAGGAGGGTAAAATATTTGGAGTTAATAAGAAATGGAGAAAGTGAGAAGCCACAGGCTCCCTGCCTCATTTGCAGAAATAGTTCACTGAGTACCATGGAAAAAGGGGGACATCTCTTCTAGGCCTAATCTTTCCAGTCAGAGCTGGTGGGAGAAATTAGCCTTGACCCTTACCTTTCCTCGAACCAGTGCCTTGCAAGCAATTTGCGCAATTAGGTAGGACCAGACGATGTGTAGAACCTGTAGGACCAGGAGTAGGCCATTGAAGAGCCACCAGGAGGAGTAAGGTCCAATGATCTCCCAACTCTCAAACAAGGTGGTGTTCAGGATCCTAAAGAGGGGAAGCCAATAGTCAGACCACGGGAGATGCAATAAAACTGAAAACCTTAGAATCAGGACCCATCTTTTTTTTATTCTTTCTTTCTGGTGAAATTGCTTCCCAAAGGGATGCTTCTATTGTATAAGAAGAAAGATGGTCGGGGCACCAAATGAGCTAGGGACTCTGGGGTCTGGGCCCTTGATTCTAAGCATATTGCTTAAGGCAGCTGAAGTCATGAAATAGTATATACACACACTCAGACTGAGCAAAGGACATAGCTTTCTTAAGAGCAGGCTTTCCAAATTCTATCCCTTAAGCATCCAACAGGACACCACTGCCCCACAGTTAGGAATGTTAGGAATACTAAGTGCCCAGGCACTCACCAGAATGGATAGATACCAAGGCGAGTGATCACAAAAATGCCACTGAACACCACAAACAGCGTGTCACAAAGCCGCTGGTACTTGGCATAGTTGGCCAATTTGGCTGCCTGGGGAGGAGGAGAAAACAGTAAATGGGAGAGGGAAGCGGATCTTGGTGGGATTGGTGGGAAATGGAAAAGGAAATATGAAAAAGGAGAAGACAGGGGTCTCACCTCAAGCAGGAAGTCCGAGGAGTCATGAAGGCACATGACCAGCGTTCCCACTCGCACCATGTTGTTGATGTAGGAGAAGGTAATGAGCCCAATGGTGGCCAGGTGATGCACAAACATGATCAGGAAATCCTAGGAAGGTATGGGTGGGTGAGGCAAGGTCCAGGGGTGGGGTGGGATGCCCTCAACCAAGGCCTTAATTGGGACTAGCCAATTCCATATCCCATATAATTTTCTTCCATGACCCCCTCCCTGAAAGGATTCCCTTCTGCCTGCATTTGGGCCATGTGGTGCTACCTGTCCCAATGCTCAGACCAAAAATCTGTTTAGCATGACCTAAAAGAAAGAGATTTCATTTTTTATGCCTCGGGTACTGAAAGGATGCCCAAACTGTGGTTGCTAAGCTAGTTCTGGGTTCATCCATTTCTCAGCAAGTTAACAGAATGACACATCCATTATACTAGAAAGGCATGAAGAACATTAATTAAATCTTGTTCTCTTCTGGAGAGGGTTCAAGTCCTTGGTTCTATCTCTGCCACCAACTAGCTCAAAGTTTCACAGCTTAATGCAGTGAAAAAGTGCACCAGACTTGAGAGTCAGAACTGGGTGGTTCTAGGCTCTGCCATTAATTCACTGTGTGACTATGGAAAAATCAGTTTTCTTATCTATAAAACGAGCTTTCGGCAGATAATCTATAACTTATTTGTAACATCTCGTATTTTATGGTTCTCTCTAGGCCTGTTTTCTCACTTGGAATAAATTAGGAATCTGAGCTGGATGATCTCTAAGATTACAAATGGTTCTAATAATTTGTAATTCTCAGAACCAAAGTATAGAGAACAGAATGCACAGAACAGTGATCACCAATTGCAGGCAGAATTTTCATCCATATGCTAGGCCTGAATCCTTATCATGTTTCTTTGTTCTCTCATTTAAGTTCTGCCAGGTAGTCTTTTAGCTCAGATTATCTAGAACTCACTGATCTGCCCCCAGTGTCTAAAATAAAACAGAGTGCACCCATAAATCCTTGTTTCCCAATGCTATACAATAGTGTCTTCCAAAAATGACAGTCCCATTAAACCTACTTCTCTGAGATCCTGGGCAGAGAAAAGAGAGCGTCCATCATTGGGCAGTGAAGGTATTTGCCAGAGAAGAATGGAGGGGGAAAGATAAGAGCTTGTTAGAAGATAATGTTCTTACCTTTCGCTTAATGTCTATAAATTGAGAAAACATAAGAGACCAATAAAAGGCCAGTTCCATGATATAGTAGTAGTAAAGGCCAGGTGTGAGAGGCTAGAAAAGGTAAGGAGAACTAGTTAGAAATTAACTAACCAAAGTTGTTCCATCTCTCCAACCTTTCCTTTAAAAAACAAAAAAACCCCACCCCATTCAGACTATACAAGGCCCCTGCCCTAGATCTGGCATAGATAAAAACTTTCTTCTGAGTGCTCAGACCAACCTCCCCAACTCTGCCTTTCATCCACTTCGACTTTCCTCTTTAATTGCCAAAAGAAGGTGATGATTATCCTGGGGCAAAGCAGTGATAAGACTATGATCAGAATGCCAGGCACAGTATAGGATATTAATAAGTAAGTTCCTTTCTCCACTCTTCTAGTAGCTTTCCTATGTTTCTTCACAAAGTTAATATTGGTCACATGTGACACCAGCTCATCCAAGAGGTCACAGCCACGGGTAAAACAGAACAAACCTCACTGCAGACATACCATGTTACATCATCGAGTGGACTTGGCTTCCCATCCTTTGATGAACCAAAAGGAAATGTGCCATTGGTTTCACTGTTTGGGCCCCTTCATCTGAGATCCCTGAGGTTTTAGGGCTTTTCTTTGAAGTCTTAATTCCTACCTGATAGGGGTAACTGTGCCAGCATTGTCGGGTGTCCCAGAACCAGGGTGACTAAGGAAAGAACAGAAAACTTTGGTCAGTCTTTAGGAACCCAGCTTGGTCCTGAGAGCTTCTTAATCTTATATTCCCACTCTTTCTGTATGACATAGAAGATATGAAGGGAAGTAAGATGGACAGGAGGAAAGACGAATCATCTGCCAGGTTCCAAGTTTCACATGAGGTTTGGCAGGCATCTGAATTTATCCATCATTCCACATATAGAGAACATGTTTGGAATAACTCAAAGGAAAGTCAAGGAAGGTGAAACAACAGGGTCTACCCATAAAACCTCCCCCTGGATATGGAAAATAGCAGGAGGGAAAAGCCTCCATTTGGTTCAATTGGCAGGTAATACCATGCAAAAAGTCAAAAGTTGACCTTTCATGGAACCCTTTAAAGCAAGAGTTCCCAACTTGGGGTCAATAGCTAGATTTCAGGGCATCTGAGAGCTTAGGTGAGAACTAACCTCTAAGTGAAATCAAGCATTTTCTTTCTTCTCAGTTTATTAAAAAAACATGACTCTGACAAGGGGTCCCTAAGTTTCACCAGGCTGCTCAAGTCATCCATGATCCAAAAAAGGTTCAGAACTCCTACTTTTAGAAGGCTTGCAGCACTAAAATTAGACAGCTTTCTTAGGGCAACTTTTCTAGGAAAGACAATCTGCATAGCATAACTGAGACCATTATAAAGGGAAAAAAAAAATAACGCAAGAAAGGGAAAAAGTTCCAGGGTGCTCAACTCTGACCCCTGGCACCCTAGCTAGTAGAGCACATCAAGTGGCCAGGTCACACTCACCAACCAGAGAAACCGGATCCCGTAGCAGAATATACATAAATAAAAAGTGAACCTCCACCTGAGTAGAGAGAGAGAGAGTAGAGATTAGCCACAAGTCCAGATAACACAAAATCTCTGGTAAATTTGGGATAGGGAGGGAGTGGAAAATCAGAATGGTATCTGTGTCAGGCTACTGATAAAAGCCTAGAATAAAAATTTAGGCTAGGGACACATAGTGCTATATCAACAAACACTGTTAATCCTCTGCTTCTATCTGTTTCACTAGGTATCATTTATTTTTCTGTCTCCTCCCCTGAATAGACTCTATAGGTGGGAGGGTGTAGGTAGGAAAGGGTGGAGAAGGGATAATGCTTAGTTTTACTTGTCTATGCCAATGGTCACAGCAATACTCTGCCCCTGAGGACGATGCCTACCAACTCATTGGCTTCCTTCCAAGATGACAGTTAGCACCAACTGACAGTATTTATGGCTATGCCTAGCCTTGGGATCTCCTCCTACCTAGAACAGGTTAGAACTACACATATGGCTTAGTACTCAGGTGGGCCAAGAGATCAAGGATGACAAGTCTCTACAGTCCTCCATCTTCCTAGGTACTTAGCGATAATACCCAAGGATTCTACACTAGCTCTAATGTGGTGACTCACACCCAGCCACAGGTGTCCTGATACAAACGGGAAATATCAGCCCAGTCCTACCCACTTCCTCAACCCCACCCCCCCAACCTGCAGACCTACATGCTCTCACAGAATTTAGTGAGTGTTGGGGGCTTGTCTTGGTTCCTCCGATGGCGGAACCAGCCTTGGATTTTTCGGACATCCCAATCCAGCTGCTTTGAGAGGCCCTCTAGCCTTTTCCCATCAGGACACTGTGGATATAAGGCCATAATCAGCACACTCTCTTCCTCAACCCTTCCATACCAATGGCCTTACCCTCTAATCATTGCAACTGAAGAAGGGACCCCCCACCCTATACAACTAAGGACTTTTTTTTGCTCATTTTTATACTATTTCCTGTCAGAAAGAATTGATCGAACCATACATACATACCCTCCCAAGGGGGTTGGGGGGGTGTAATCCTGAAAAGGTTCAGGATAGGATGTAACAGACACTGGCTCATAGAAACTAAGCCAGGAAATGGCTAGCATGCTGCTGCTACCCTGAACTGTTCTGTATCATAGCTCTGGAAGCCTGGATCCCCTTGCAGGATCCTCTGTGGACCTTCATCTCTTCCCCCAAGAGCTGTCTTTTCCCTTTTTCTACTGACTCACCTTTGTGATGGATGTGTATACCTTCTCAAGGATGGCATTGGGCTGTGCCTGGTGGGGAACATTCTCCTGGATGCCAAGATGAATTGCACATGGCTTAGCAATAAACCTGCAGTGAGCAAGCCAAAGGCCAATTCTAAATATAATTATAATTTGTTTCAGCAAGGAAAGCACTTGACTTGAATAGGTTGTGATAGATAGGTCTAGCAATATGCTGAGAGCCAAAACTCTGGAATTTCATTTCAAAATCTGCTACTAACTGACTAGATTATGATCATTCCCTCCATCCAAAAAGGGTTGTAATACTACTGTACACTGCCCTGGTCAGAATCCATCCGGAGTACTGTGTTCAATTCTGAGTGCTCACTTTAGCGGGGGACAATGACAAATCGGAGCACGACCAGAGACAGTGAGAGAACTAAGTTACGTTTGGCTGGTTGAAAGGACGAGGGATGTTTAGGTGGAAAGAAATGGCGGCATATAAGGTATGATTTGAAGGGCTACCATCTAGAAGGATTAGACTAATTCTGCTTGGTCCCAGGGCGAAGAATTAGAATGACTAGAAGGCAACATCCGGGAAGCTGATTATATAGCTCAGTATAAGAAAGTGTTTCCTAGAACTGGAACCATTTAAAAATGAAATAGAATGTCTCTAGAGGTGGAGATTTCTTCATCACTAGGAGTCTTCAAGTAGAGGCCGGATGACTATGGCCGGATGACTATCTGTCGGCAATAACACTATAAAGGAGATTCATGCAGAAGACGTGGTAGAAGACTGAGCAGCAAACCAGATCATAGGTATCCCAGAAACTTGGTAAGATGAAATCCATGACTGGACTATGGCTTCGGACAAGTATATCTTATTCAAAAGAAACAAGACAGGTAAGGAGGAAGGAAGTGGAAATATATTAAGAAGATTTACTCATGTGAGGAACCAGAAACTAGAGATGGGAAGCATGACAGAGAGAAAAAAATTTGGGTGATGGTCCATGAAGGTAAAAACAGAAATAATTTTGTCACTGGATTATACTCCAGACTACTTGGTCAGAAAAAGAAAATTTAAACGAGTAATTTGAGAAACAGATCACAGGTCTGGCAATAATGTTGGACATTTCAATTATCCAGACAGCTACTGAAGCTCTCATCTCTGCTAAAAAGCAAAGCAAGTAAAAAGCAAGCATTTGCCTAAGTAATAATATGAACTTTCAAAATGTAAAGGAGCCAACAAAGAGAGATTCTATTCTGGAACTAATTCTCATTAACACGGAAGAACTAGTTGCTGTGGTGGACATGATGGGAACCTTGGAAGGTGGGAATGGGGTGACCTCTCAATCCTAGAATTTATAATAAAGAAGGAAAAGAAATCTTGGCAGAATTTAACACACACCTTAAATTTTGGGAAAGCAGATTTAGAAGGGTTGCCAAATCTAGGTAAAGAGATGGTTGGTAAGGAAAGGAAAGTAGTGATTACAAAGAGCCAGCATAGCTTTGTTAAAAACAGGTCTTGCCTCATTATTTTTTTTGAAAGCAGTACTAAACTTATAGATGAGAGAAATGATGATGATACAGTTTATCTAGATTTAACAAAGCTTTTAACAATGCATTTCTTACTATAGAGAAGATGAAGAGAAATGGGTTAGTCAAAAATACAAGCGGATAGATTCAAAATTGACTGGATGGCTAGACTCAAAGATTGTCAATGGTTCAATGCCAATGTGGCTGGAGGTCTCAGTATGGTACTCCAGAAATCTGTGCTTGGCTACATGCTGCTTAACATTTTTATCATTGATATGGATGAAGTCACAGATGGCACATACATTAAATGTGCAGATGACATAAAGAGAGGTCTAGCTAAAATACTAGATGACAATGTGTTAGGCTCTTGAAAGGCTAGAGCACTAGGCATGAGATTCCATGAGGGTAAATGTAAAAATCTTGCACTTGCGTTAAAAAAAAAAATCAATTTTACAATAAGATGAGGAGGCACAAATAGACAATGGCTATTCTGAAGAGGATCTGGGGAATTTTAATATAATGTAGTCTCGATACCAGTCAATAGTGTGACATGGTAACCACCAAAGCTAAAGTGATCTTGAGATGCATTTAAAAGGAAAATGGGGAATAGGGAAATGATTGTCCTACTGTATTATGCCCTCATGAGACCACATTTGGTCATGTTCAGTTTGGGGCACCATGATTTAAGTTAAGAAGGACTTGGCTAAACTGGAGAGTATCCAGAAGGCAGGGAACAGAATGTTGAAGGGCTCTGGGTCCATGTCACGTAAAGGATAGGTTGAAGAAACTAGGCAAATTTAACCTACAGAAGAGAAGTTTGGAGAGTGGGGGACGACACAATAGCTGTCTTTGAAAGGCTATCATGTGGGAAGGAGCCAGACTTGTTCTGTTTGGCCCCAGAGCTTAAAATCAGGAGCACTGGGTAAAAGATGCAAAGAAGACAATGCAAGCTTGATGTCAGAACAGACTTCCTAACGATTACAGCTGTCCAAAAGTGGGATGGACTACCTTGGGCAGAATGGTGGGGATTCTTTTTGTATATGGATTGGACTAGATTAAATGGATGCTGAAGTCCTTCCAACTCTCAAATTTTTTAATTCTGCAGTTACTTCTGAGATTCAATTCTGCTCAAAGAGTTTATGATACCATAATTAAATGATCCACTTTATGGGACACGTATCTTTCCAACATTTTTGCTGGCTCCTACTACTTCCTTTGCATGTGTGTATGTGTGATACATATATAGACAGACAAGACAGACAGACAGACAGACACACACACACACACACATCCCTTTCCAATAAACGTAAAGTCCTGAGGGGAGAGAAAAAATGATACTTACTAGGCTCTCCTGACAAACATTATTTTCATAAAGACTATAGGAGTACAAGCTTGACTTGAATTACTGGCAAAATTCTTCAATTGCAAGGCACTACCCTAAATATACAACATATGTGATTTCACCAAGGCATCTGATCAAGTCTCTCATGATATCCTGGTGGACAATGAAAACAATAAGCATCTCTGGTACAGTTCAAAGGATCCATGACTGGCTCAGAGGGGTGATAATTAATGGATCTGTCAAACCTGAAGCTGTGTGCCCTAGCACTATCCTTGGCTCTAAACTAGTCAGTATTTTTCCCAATGACTTGGATGACATGCCTATCAAACTTGCAGATAGATAATGCAGAATTTAAGAGGGGTGATTAACATAATGGATGGCAGAATCAGTAGCTATAAAAATCACAAAGAGCCAGGCGTCCTTTATTTGGATTCAAAGAAATCAAGTATGCACAAGTAGGAGATTTGTGAGGTACAAAAAAGGTCTGAGGCTTTCTTGTAAGTTCTGCTTTAATAGAAACGCTGTATCCAGAATTAAAGCAGTGATATTGCAGTAGTACTCCCACTATATTATAGTCAGGAGATATCTGGAATCCTGTATCTAGGTACCACATTTTAGAAAATACAATAGAAAACTGAAATGTATCTCAGGAGGATGACCAAGTATTAAGTGGCCTAAACACTATGCCATACAGAACTGAACCACAGATATTTATTTAATATGGAAAAGAGAAGACAACAGAGAGTAGACAATATACTAGCAGAATCCAAGAATTTAAAGGGTTATCATATGTAAGAGCATTAGACTTGTTTTACTTGATGCAATGCAAAGAAGTTAGAGAGAGGAAGATTTTGGCTCAACACAAAGGGGAAAATTTCTACTAATTAAAATTATCCCCAAATGGTATGACCTGCCTTAGGAGGTACTGAGCACCTGTCAGAAATGGTAAAGTGGAGGTGACCTCTGACACACCTTCCAACTCTAAGCTGCCTTAACTCTGTGCAAAGGCAGAAGCACTGAATCTGAGAACAATTCAGTTAAGTTCAGTAAGGGGCATTTAGCAGAGGCCTACATCTTTTCCTTCAGTAAGGAATCTATCGTGATAAGTACTGCTGAACGAGGACAGGGTAAGGGGCGTAGTCTGGTATGGGAGGGTGCTAGACTGAGAGCCACAAGGCTGAAGTGTACATATTTTGTTAATAACAATCTTTGTGAACCTTGGGTGAGTCACTTTGCTTCTCTGAGCCTCATTTACTTCATCTGTAAAAAAAAGAGATGGGCCCAAATTATCTTTGAGATGCCTTCTAGTTCTAAGGTATTTTTAGGTGTATAACCTCATTAGGTCCTGTCTCTTCTTTCCTAGGTTCCTTTTAGCACTCACATTTTATGAATTTAGGATGAAGAGATTGGAGGCTCTGTCTTTTTAGTCTGAAAGGTCTAAAATCTAGTCTTTCACATTATAATTGCTTAATGAATATATATGTTGAATTTAAAGTCCTTGTGGCTCTTAAAAGGACAAATCTCTTCCCACCAGCTTAGGGTAGTTTAAGTCAGTGTTGTAGATGAATGTACTATGCTCTAATGAAAACCAAACTTAGAATATTTTGTTCAGTTCTGAGCACCATATTTTACAAAGAGCTTGAGGGGATCAAAATGGGGAAGAAGTTTTGAAGTTATGTTGTATGAAGTTGGGTGGAATGAACTAAGGATTTTTAACTTAGAGAAGACCTATAAGGGCTATGGTAGATATGGTTCAAGTATCTGAGGCCTATCATAAGGAAGACTTGTTCTGTTTGGACTCACAGACAGACAAAGGCAAGGCCCAATGAGTAGAAGTATATTTTGTTGCAAACCTTGAAATATTAGCTAATGACAGAATAATGCCATCATTAGCAAGCCATTTAAAAACTTAGCTTTTGTTGCCAAAAAATGAGGTGTGCCCTCTATAAAAACTCTCAAATTGGCATGATTAAAAAACTCAGAAACATAATTTTCTAACCTGATTAAAAATATTCCAAATGACAAGTTTTTGAACCCATTTGTGAAAAATATAAAAATTCAACACCTAATTAATTTGCAAGACCAAGCATTAATTATAAATTATGTAGCAGGCACTATGCCAAGTGTTGGGGATATAAAGAGAAAGCAAAAACAAATGTCAGGTAAGACGAAAACTTACTAGACAAATTTCAACAAAAACCTTGCAGAATGGTGGACAGGACTGAAAAATGAGTATTACTATTTAGTAAATTCTGCCAGCAATGCGTTTCCTCTATTTGGATCTATATATCTGTGTGAGCTATCTTTTCCAGGCATGACAAAATCAAGGGTAAGATAAACTTAAAAGCAGACCTTCTAGTCATGGCATCACAAAGTATTAGACCAAGATTTCAAAAAACAGTGACTCATTATTCAATCATATTGCTCTCACTTTTTAATCAAAGTCAAAAAGGTGTTGGTCCCTATGCAGAATGGGCCTAGGAGGCAGAAAGACTAGAATTTCAGTCCTGCCTCTGGCATGTCACTTAGCCTCTCGGTTCTAACCTCTCAGTGGCAGAAAGGGTCCTGACCTATACTAGGAAAAAGGTCCTCACCTGGAATTCCCAACGATGTTGTTTTTTCTTAAAAATCAATACTTTTAAAATATAATTTAATCTTTATCTCATTTCCATTTATATTCTGTGTATGTTTTATAATTTAATATATTAGTACAGTAGTACATAGATATAATTTATAAATAAATACACATGTATTGGTGGTATGCTCAAACATGTTTTTTAGATGGGATGGGTGCACAATCAAAAACGTTTGGAGCTTACTGGTTTGAATTACTGACTCATACATCTTCTAGTCAGGAGGCTTTGGCATCATCTAATCTCCCTCCGTTGATAATAATAGCTTACATTTATATCCTAGCTCCAAAGAACTGCCACTTAATGAATCTAGTTTGAGTCTTACAACAAGCATGAGCTACATACGATCATCTTCCTTTAGAAGGTTTAGAGTTGAAATGACATGCCCAAAGTCTCACAGAAAGTCAAGTGGTGGAGGCCAGACTCAGAATCACACAGAATGTTATAACTGGAAGGCACTTTTAAGGATACTTAGTCCAACCCTCTCATTTTATAAAGAAACTGTTTTACCCCAGGTCAATTAATGAATCAGTAGCAAAGCTGGGACTTGAATCTAGGGTTCTGAAATTAAAAATCCACTGCATTTTCCATTACAATCCTAACACAGAATCCTTCTACAATATCCAACAGGTGTGTATTGACCCACTGTTTAAATACTTTTAGTGACAGGGAACTAACTTCTATTCAAGACAGCTCATTCCAAGTTCAAGAAGTTCTGATTGTTAGAAAATGCTAACGTGCTTTGTACAAGGTGACTAATAAATATTTCTTCATTTCAAATTTCCTGTTGATTCTTAATACGATGGCCTATTGTGTTGGTAAGCAAAATGGGCTTCTTAGCACTTGGTTCAACAAGTGCCCTTGAAGAGTTTGGCTTTTGTTTGCTTTGAGTAATTCAGTGTATTTCACTGAGTCTTACTAAGTCTTACTAAGTTTGGGCCCCAGGCCCAAACCCCTATTAGGTGTAAAACCTTAGTGGGTGTGGATTGGCAACTAAGGTGGGGCCCAAGGTGGGGCAAACTCCAGGGAGGGCATAGTTTACATGTCTGGGAGAACAGAGGCTTTTAGACCACGTGGGTTTAAGTCTCCTCTTTGTGACAATTCTAGGTCCCGTGGGTGAGTCGCTGAAAAAGATATAAAACCAGGGTTTGGACTTCTCTTTTTTGGAGCTCTTACCTACAGCAGTGGTGGCATGCATGACTCTGGGCCAGCCCTTGTTCCGAGCTCCCGGGCTGAACCTCAATGTTGGTAACTGTGAATCTGTATTGGGTCTGTCTGTTGATGTTTGTACTTTGTTTGTAATTTGCTCTGAAGTTCAGGGTACTGGCTCTTTTCCCTGAACTAAGTGAATGATATTTGTATGCTGAATTAAAGTAGGCTTGTCAACCCCTTCAACCTTGCTTTCCTTATTAAGGCAGATCAAAAGAACCTGTGCTTTCCCAGCATGCCGGCAGCTTTCTGGGTGCTGGCTGTGGGTGGATCTTACACCCCCACAGAAACTGCTAGCCGGATTGTTAAAACACCTATGTTGTGCAGTATGAATAGAAAGTCAAAAAGATCCATACTAGCTATGTGACTCTAGGGGCAGCCAGGTGGCACAGTGGATAGAGCTCTGGGACTGGAATCAGAAAGACTCATCTTCCTGAGTTCAAATCTGGCCTCAGACACTTACTGGCTGTGTGACCCTGGGCAAGTCACTTAATCCTGTTTGCCTCAGTTTCATCATCTATCAAATGAGCTGGAGAAGGAAATGGCAAGCCACTCTAGTATCTCTGCCAAGAAAATCCCACATGAGGTTCCAAAGAGTCCAACAGGACTGAAAACACTCATCAATAACATGTGACTCCGGGCAATCACTCAACCACCAGGCACTCTCAGACTGTAAGTGGAGTTGATACTTAGCCAATTAGCCAATGAAATTACAGAACTAGTTCCCACTTGCTCTTTAAAAAAACAAACAAGACGACAAAATGCCTCAAAAATATAAGCATCTCACAGCATCCGGAGATCAATCTCTAGAGGGACTAGTTAAAGCCAATACTGACCTTTTCCTGAGCTAAAAGATCCCCTCCAGGACCAGAACATGGTATGGCGGGTGGGTGGTGGGGCATGGATAGAAATCAGAAACTCGATGCAGTCCCCTTCCAGTTTAGCCTTATTTGACTGCTTCTTACTTATCACCAGTGTGACCTCAGACAGGGGAAGGAGGGTAATACAGGGAAAATAGCATTACATCATGAGAGGACCACCACAAATGCCACCAATGCCACAGCATCTGCCACGAAGTGACTCAGGCGAGCTACTTGACTTTATTAGGGCTCAGTTTTCTCATCTGTAAAATGGAATTGAGACTTTTGAGGTATCTTCTGTAATCTTATGGCTTCTAAAGGTAGGTAAGTTTCAGGATAAGAAGGCACACACATCCGCATCCACATCATAGGAAGAGAAGATAGCACATTTAAAACATTGTTCCTAAGGAACTAAATGCCCCATTTTGCTTAATGTAATTTTCTCTTTTTTAATTTTTGAGAGGGAAAGGCAGGTCAATTAGGGTTAAGTGACTTGCCCAAGGTCACATAGCTAGGCTGCATTTGAACTCAGGTCCTCCTGGCTCCAGGGCTGGTGCTCTACTCACTGCGCCACCTAGCTGCCTCAATGTAATTTTCACAATGGGTTATGATTTTAAGATAGTCATTCATGTTTGTTGATAAAATATTCTGCATACCATTGTTCTTCAGTATATTACATCCAAACCCCCCAATAAAGTGGTGTAACAATATCACCTGACATTTATATAATGCTTTAAGGTGCACAAAAACCCACATTTCCTTATTTGATCCTTAAAACAATCCTGTGAACTAGGTACTACAAGTATTATCACCCACATTTTATTACCATCTTCTTTCCTCAGCTATAAAGTGAGAGGGTAGGGCTGGATTCTCTCTGAGGTTCTTTCCAGACCTAAATCTATAATTCCACGCTTTTACATGAGAGCAAACAGGTTAAGTGAAGTTGTAAACCATCTTGGATCATAGTTATTAAATGTTGGAATCAAGATTCAAACCCACATATCCCCTGGAGATGTAGACTCCAAAGTCTAGCCTTCTTTCTATTACACCCTACTGAGTCAGTGAAAAGAACATTCACTTTAAGTGAAGAAAGACCTGGGTTCAAATTCTGGCTCTCCTACTAACTAGCTACATAGCTGGTGGTTATTAGAGCATAGCAAAGTGGTTATCAAAACAGGTACAGCATGAAGCAGAACACCTGTTTTTGAACATCTCACTCATCATTTAGGTAACGGATCCTGAACATACAAATGATATTGCCTGAAAGAAGGCAGGGGTCAAGGTGGACAAGGGTAACCCTGAAGGCTTCAGGTGACATGTGAAAGAGGCTGAGGGGTGGAGGGACCACGTCATGGTGAACCACAGCACGAGGAGCTGGCCAACCACTGGCTTTCCACGACAGGGATACGGGGCACTGACGTGCCTCTGATTATGGACTGGGCACCATACCTCAGTGGCAAATTTAAGGACTATTAAAATGTTTTTTCATTCTGATGGGCTAAGGATAGAGACTTTGGGGGGTGAATAACTCTTCTAGCAAATCTCAGTCTCACACAAATGTGAAATGCTCAGAGTGGACTTCAAGGAACTCAGTATCTCTCAGTGAGTAACTCTGATGTTTTACTTGTATAGAGAGAATTAAAGTTTCCTTCAAACATGTAAGCTGCTTGGCTATCACAACACACTGCACCGTGCCAGATTTCACAGGGACGAATGAAATTTAAAAAACAACTGCCAAGGGCAAATGGGGGGCGGGGCAGAAAGCATGTATGTAGATGCGTAGGAAAGCCAAGTGTGGTTGACTAATTCCAACTGACTTGAGGTAGAAAAGACACAATTTTTAAAATATCATTTTGTGTAACTGACCATAAAAGCAGTGACTAGCGTAGTCAGAGCTTCCAGACAGAGGGCACATGTAAAAAGAACTATGTTGTTATTTTGTTCTGGTATGGTGTAAAATCAAGTTAATCAGGAAATTCCTGCAAAAACTATAGTATGTGTGAGTAAGACGGAAAGTAGTGTCTGGCCTTTGGTGTACAGACCAAATCAGGCAAGCTGCTTTACCTCTGTAAGCCCTTTCCTCAGCAGTAAAATGAAAAGACCAAACTCTACAATTTCTAAGGACCCTTCCTCTGACCTCTTCTTACATAATTGTTTTCTCTTTCCCCACTTAAACTGTAAGATCATTAAGTCCTGCCTACATTCAAGGGACCTCACAAGGTGGTCAGAATCAAAAATGAAAACCAGCTCCTGTCTTTAAGAAACTTACAATCTGATGAGTTAAGGTGAGGTGCAGCGTGTGTACATGATTACATAAATTCAATGCGATAAGAGTAGCCATTAATAGTGCTATAAGGAATATGCTAGGATTAGGGGTGGGGGTCAGGGTGAGGCCAATGGAAAAGTGTTCTTCTAAGGCAGGCCTTGAGAGAAGAGTAGGATTCTGATGGACAGAAACATGAAAGAAGTGTATTTCCAACATGGAGAGTGGCTTGCGGGAATACAGAGAAGAAAAGGGTTAGACAAAACTGGAAAAGTTAGGAGTCCGCCTTGGATGGAATGTAGAATGCACAGGTGGGAATAATATGAAATAAGGCTGGAAAGGCAGATGATAGGTAACCTATCAGATTTATGGAAGGATTTAAATACCAGGTTAGAAAGTTTCTGTTTTCTTCTACAGGGAATGGAATACCTCTAAAGTTGTTTTTATTAGCACAGTGCCATGTGCGGATGAAGAACAAAGGATAAGACAAATAACACCCCAGGTCTGCACTCCTGGAGAACAGTTTGGGCCCACCACTGAACATCCTCCAGAACGAGGAAGGCTCTGAGTCTCACCCTGTTGTGTAACTTACCTCTGGAGATCCTAGAGTGTTTCCACTCTTCACTCTGAGCCCGAGACTCTAAGGCAAGGGGGAGAAGAGATGGGGTAGGGGAAGAGAAAGAAGACATTTCTCCAACAATTCACCCTTGAAAAGAAGAAACTTCTTGAAGGCAGTGAGGTACAATGAAAAACTAGAGTTGGGTCACAACTCCAGCTCAGTGATTTTGCAGCTGAGGAAAATGAGAAAAAATTCAGAGGCAATAAATGGCTTGCCCACAACAACACAGGTAGTTTGGTCAGTAAAAGAGCCAGTCTAGGACTTGGGTCTCTAGGCTTTTAGCCCTGAATTCTATTCATTCACAGCCTAATGATTCATAAGTCCTGCTTTCCCCCTATTTCTGGGTTTCTGGGCCTCTCTCATTGCCCAAGGCTGGGGACACCCAGATAGTCCTTTCCCAGATAATTTACCTAGTTTATTTCCCTGTAATAAACTAGAATTTCATTTGCAACAGTGAATACCTGAAGTGAAATCAGTGAATTCCTTGGAAAGCAGCTGACCTGACTAAAATTCCCTCAGATGTGCAAATCTTTAAAAAACAAAGCCTAGACTTCCGGGGGTGGAGCCAAGATGGCAGCGGGAAAGCAAGGACTTGCGTGAGCTCCCCACCACGTCCCTCCAAAAACCTATAAAAATGGCTCTGAACAAATTCTAGAACTGCAGAACCCACAAAATAGTAGAGGGAAGCAGTGATCCAGCTGTCCTGGGACAGCCTGGGTGGTCGCTGGATGAGGTCTATGGCGCACAGACAGAGTAGAGGGGAGCAGAGCTCAGCATGTGAGGCAGCAGGACCAACCAGACCAGGAGCCGGGCAGGACAGGCCCTAGCACCCTGAATCAGTGAGCTGTGGCAGTTGCCAGACTTCTCAACCCACAAACACCAAAGACAACAGAAGTGGTTAGTGGGAAAAGCTGGGGGAGTGGACTGAGTTCCCGGTTTGGCTACTGCCCCGGAAGCAGCGGAGGTGGGCAGCTACAGAACTACAGCTGCAGTTACTTCCGGGCCCCAGGCCCACCTGGTGGGAGGAATCAAGTAGCGGATAGGAGCAGGAGTGAAGAGCCTGCTGAAGATTTGCATCAGGTCCGGGTTGGTGGTTCTTGGGTTCTTGAGGAAGGAGGAGTGTAGGTATGGCAGAGCTGGCTGTATAGAAATAGCTCTGAAATCAACAGCGCATCCCCTCAAGCTTGGAACAAAGTACTCTTTGCTCTACAAGCAGTCATACCCTGCTGAAAAACTCAAGGATCAAGTAAGTTGGCTGGGAACATGGCCAGGCATCGAAAACGCACCCAGATTCAGTCTCAGACTTTGGAATCTTTCTTTGGTGACAAAGAAGACCAAAACATACAGCCAGAAGAAGTCAACAAAGTGCAAGAGCCTACACCAAAAGCCTCCAAGAAAAACATGAACTGGTCTCAGGTCATGGAAGAGCTCAAAAGGAGTTGGAAAAGCAAGTTAGAGAAGTAGAGGAAAAATTGGGAAGAGAAATGAGAATGATGAGAGAAAACCATAAAAAACAAGTCAATGACTTGCTAAAGGAGACCCAAAAAAATACTGAAAAAAAATATTGAAGAAAACAACACTTTAAAAAATAGACTAACTCAAATGGCAAAAGAGCTCCAAAAAGCCAATGAGAAGAATGCCTTGAAAGGCAGAATTACCCAAATGGAAAAGGAGGTCCAAAAGACCACTGAAGAAAATACTACCTTAAAAATGAGACTGGAGCAAGTGGAAGCTAGTGACTTGATGAGAAATCAAGATATTATAAAACAGAGCCAAAGGAACGAAAAAGTGGAAGACAATGTAAAATATCTCACTGGAAAAACCACGGACCTGGAAAATAGATCCAGGAGAGACAATTTAAAAATTATTGGACTACCTGAAAGCCATGATCAAAAAAAGAGCCTAATCAGGGTATCACAGGATCTGGCAGCTTCCACATTAAGGGACCGAAGGGCTTGGAACATGGTATTTCAGAGATCAATGGAGCTAGGATTAAAACCAAGAATCACCTACCCAGCAAAACTGAGTATCATGCTCCAAGGCAAAATATGGACTTTCAATAAAATAGAGGACTTTCAAGCTTTCTCAGACCAGAGCTGAATAGAAAATTTGACTTTCAAACACAACAATCAAGAGAAGCATGAAAAGGTAAACAAGAAAGAGAAATCATAAGAGACTTACTAAAGTTGAACTGTTTTGTTTACATTCCTACATAGAAAGATGATGTGTATGATTCATGAGACCTCAATATCATAGGAGCTGAAAGGAGTATGCATATATATATATACACACACACACAAAGGGCACAGGGTGAGTTGAATATGAAGGGATGATATCTAAAAAAATAAAATCAATTTAAGAGATAAGAGAGGAATATATTGAGAGAGGGAGAAAGGGAGAGATAGAATAGGGTAAATTATCTCGCATAAAAGGGGCAAGAAAAAGTGGTTGTGTAGGAAGGGAAGAGGGGGCAGGTGAGGGGGAATGAGTAAATCTTGCTCTCATTGGATTTGACCTGAGGAGGGAATACCATACACACTCAAATGGGTATCTTACCCCACCAGAAAGAAGGAGGAAGAAGATAAAAAAGGGGGGATGATAGAAGGGAGGGCAGACGGGGGCGGGGGGAGGTAATCAAAAACAAACACTTTGGAAAGGGGACAGGGTCAAGGGAGAAAATTCAATAAAGGGGGATAGGTTAGGAAGGAGCAAAACACAGTTAATCTTTCACAACATGAGTACCGTGGAAGGGTTTTACATAAGGATACGCATGTGGCCTATGTTGAATTGCTTGCCTTCTTAGAGAGGGTGGGTGGGGAGGGAAGAGGGGAGAGAATTTGGAACTCAAAGTTTTAAAAACAGACGTTCAAAAACAACAACAAAAAGTTTTTGCATGCAACTAGGAAATAAGATACACAGGCAATGGGGCATAGAAATTTATCTTGCCCTACAAAAGAAGGGAAAGGGGGATGGGAGGGGAGTGGGGTGACAGATGGGAGAGCTGACTGGGGAACGGGGAACTGGGGAATATACGCCATCTTGGAGTGGGGGGAGGGTAGAAATGGGGAAAAAATTTGTAATTCAAACTTTTGTGAAAATCAATACTGAAAACTAAATATATTAAATAAATTTATAAAAAAAAAGTAGGGCATAAATACTAATAAAATTGCCTTACTTGGTAAAAAAAAAAATGAAAAAAAAAAAAAGTCTACTCCAACCTTAAAAAAAAGAGGCAAAAAACATAGTGCAGTCCCCACTCTCAATGACCTCCTGTTTGCAGCCCCAAGAGGTAGGCTAAGGAAGCACATAAGATAGTGGAAAGTAAACAGGATAGGTGCAGAATCAGACACATGTTTTTCCAATATGGCCAATGTGTTGAAAGTATTTGAAACAAAAGAGAGTGTCTGGGGTGGGAAAGGGTTAATACGGAGGGGGTTAGTCAAACTATACAAAAGTAAAGTTTAGAAGGTGACAGAAACGCACACCACAACTTTGTTATTTGCTAAATTTAAAAAACACAATCCGCTTTTGCCATCACCATAGAATATTTGTTGATGAAGTTTATAACACAGTTAGACTGCACAGTGGCTACAGAGTACTAAGCCTGGAGTCAGGGAGACTCATCTTCCTAAGTTCAAATCTGGCCCAAGACACTTACTAGCTGTGTGATCCTGTTTGCCTCAGTTTCATCATCTGTAAAATGGGCTGAAGAAGGAAGTGGCAAACCACCCTAGTATCTTTGCCAAGAAAACCCCAAATGGGGTCATGAGAGTCAGACACAACTGAACAGCAACAAAGTTCATAATAAAAAAAGACAATAAAAAACTGCAGTCAGGAAACACATGGGTTGAATACCAGCTTTCTAGCTATGTAACCCTTAGTTTCTTCATCTGTAAAACAGAGATATCTCTTGCACTAACCACTTCCCAGGGATATTGTGAGCAAAGTGCTTCATAAATTTTAAAGCATTGTATAAATATTAATTATTGTAATCTAATGGGAGGAAAGACGTACATATATTACTGAAGGAACAGAGAATGAGGAATTATATTTTAAAATTCTTACTTAAGAGCCATAAATTTGTTCAGTAATTTCTGGAAAACAGTTTGAAACTATATTCAAAACTATACATATCTTTTGATCCAGCAATTACTACTACTAGGTGTCCCAAAAGTCAAAGACTAAGGGAAAGGACATTTACACATAAAAATGTTTATAGCACCATGTTTTGTGGTAGCAAAGACCTGGAAATAAAGTGGATGCCCATTGATTGGGCAATAGCTAAATGAATTATGGCATATGAACATAATAGATTACTGTACCATGAGGAATTCAGAACAACTTGGGTAAACTCATAGTTTGAACTGATGCAGAGGGTAATAATCAATACTAAGATAATTTACACAATAACCACAAAAGCATAAAGGAAAAACTAGTGATGACTTTAGAAGACTGATGAAGCTTGCTTCTTATTTACTTTCAGACACAAGTCAATGTGTTGATTTGTTTTATGTGAAATATGTATCTCTTGTGAAAGAGGGCTCCTATTTGGGAGGAGAGAGGACAGTGAGTTAGTCAAAGTGTCAGAGATGCAACAAAAATTTTAAGGCACATCAATGAAATATTTAAAAAACAAATGAGGCAATTTTTGTCACTCTTTTGTTAAATTTAATATGCACTTTTGAAAGCAAACTGTAGGTAACAAAAGTTCACATTTTCAAATGCAATCCTGCTGTTTATTTGTATTTGGTGATGCTTAAGTTCAGAATAAAAAAGACAATGACAAAAATGCACAGGACTTACACAATCCTCTTTTGCTGGTCTTTGTATGTTGGGATGTTTGTGCTTATTAATTGTCAAGTATGTAATTAAAAAAAGAAAAAAGTCATTTACTGGATGTCTTTCTTAATCTCACCACTAAACCAACAGCTCATAACAGGGTGAGGAGACTCTCTTCTTTCTGCAACAGGAAGTAGCTGAGAGATTGCACTTGATACCCTTGTCTCTGCTTTCTCTCACTGGTTGAACGCATTGTCTCTATGGAGAGAAGCTTGAAACCTAATCTCCTGCATGACATCATTCAGACCATCTGTAGAGCCTTTATATTCACAGAAAAGAGGAGAAAAAGTTCTCTAGGAAAGGCTGGGGAATATTTTCTTTAACTGTTTGGAGCCAATTAATGAGCTAGGCCTCCCAGATAAGGGCTGTGTGTGTGACGTTCTCCTCCAATCTTGCTTGGCTAGATAAGTAAACTTGATTTAGCTAAGTAATTTACAACTCAAAAACTGCCAGCCCAATAGAAAACTTCAGCAATGCAAGTAGGCTTCTGGCCCTGATCACCAACAGCCACTCCCTTGCATCTCTCCTCAGCTTGGGTGACCTACTAAGGCTGAGTCAAGAGGATCCAGCTGTATTGTATGGAGCCTCAGAGATAGGTTTTTGGGAAGGAGAAAGACATTAGGCTTGTCAAGAAGAGGGGGAAAAGTACTTTCTCCACTGAAGTGGGGGAAAACAGAGAGAAACTAGGTTACAATAGTCAGCAAGGCCAAAGAGAAAAAGAAAAGAAACGTCTGAAAAACATGCAGCAGAAAAGATTCTTAGTCACCACCCAGCTGGCTGGGGTCAGTTCCTCAGGACAGTATTGATGAAGAGGCTTCTCCTTTGGCTTCCCAGGGAGGCAGCTCTGGGACAACAGAGAAGGAACAGGAAGAATGAACAGTAATAGTTGCAACATAATTTCATGTGCTATTCACAAAGCAATTTCTCTCTAGTATCATCACAAAGGCCCTCTCTGCTCCACAGTATTCACAATAAATGCAGGATGTCTGATGGCGGCACTGAGTCATGAACTCCCATATAACTCCCAAATTAACTCTTTCTAGATGACATCTGGCAGGGAAATTGAGGCTGAAACAACTCCACCTCTAAGACTGAATTCATACCTGAGTTAGGTCATAGGTCAATGAACATGCCAGAGAGGAAAGAAAAAGAAATCAAAGAGAGGACAATTGTTACCCTTTCTCTAAATGTCCTCTAGAAAATGGTCTTTTGTCCAAATCTGAATCCAACTCACTCATTTGTTTGCTGGTGTAACCTTGGACAAACCTCTGAATATCGTCTTGGTTTTCTTATCTGTAAAATGGGAATATTTTCACTTATGTTAACTTATTAAGCTTTGTGAGGAGAGCCCTTCCTAAATTATAAAGCACTATTTAAATGTGAACTATTAATTACTACAAGGGTGGAACAAGAAAAAAAGAAAGAAAATGGTCTCAGGTATAAATGTCACCAGGAAGTTTAATGCCCCAGATTACAAAGGAAGGATTTCTCCCCTCTGAATCAGATCACATATCCTAGCTTCAGTGCTACTACCCAGGGCACTAAAGAGACAAGGGGGAAAGCCCATGCCCCCTCCATTCATTCAAATAAATATTCGAGTGCCTACTAGGCAAAAGACATCATGCTCTGGTAAAAAATAGAGCTAGAATGAGACCTAGACGCCATGCAGCAAGTCAATATCAGAACTGGGATTTAACCAGCTAAAGACCACAGGGGAAAGCTCCCTTCGGTTCCTGCCCTCTCCTTTTTCCCTTTGAGAGAAAAGCAGCTCGTCAGTTAAACCCTTCACTTCCAGGCAGCTGGACATCTGGACATTCAAATGACCCCTAAAGATCAGGCTCTTCTTCTCTATGCCTCCCCGCCCCCCCCCCCAAGAGTAGTTTCTATCATTTCTTCGTGGGGAAGGAGGCCATCAAGAGACTTAGTCACCCAACTGTGCAGTCCTATAATTTGTAGAGCAGGTCCCAATGTGGAAAGGAACAGCGGGTCTTTTATTGGGCCTGAGAGTGCCAGCACCAAACAAGGCCAAGTCCAAATCCTCACTAACGAGGGAGTATCTCAGTAGTATCCTTCGGCCTCATATTTCATTCCTTTAAAAACCCAGACGTTATTAAAACTATTCACAATGAGCAGCTCAGTGCCCACAGCTCCACAGAAATGCTCAGAAAGAATTTTTTAGCCAAAAGTAAAGAATCTTTTAGTACCTGTGGTTCAGATAAGATGTAGCATTTACAGTCATCTAGAACAGAGGTGTCAAACACACTTCAGTGTAGCTCGAAGGACATTAAAATTTAACTGGGAAATATGTGACAAAAATAGAATAGAAGATGTTAATGTGTGGTCTTCAAAATCGATATGAGGCTCTTAGGGATCTTTATGTATAGTTTAGTGGCCCCATTTTTATTTGAGTTTGACACTGCTGATCTGGAACTCTGCAAATTCAGATGGATGTACATAGGATCATAAGAGTAATTATATGAATGAATTACAAAGCCCTTACTATGTGCAAAGCAATTAGTGCTGAGGATGTAAATAGCAAGATAGTCCCTGACAGTCAAGGAGCTTTTTTTTATTTGAGGCAAGTGACCGGCCCAGGATCACAGAGCTAATAACTATCTGAAGCCACATTTGAACTCTGGCCCTCCTTTTTGGGTGGGATGGAGTGGAGGGGTGGGGCTCTATCCATTAGCAACACCTGGCTTTCCAATCTTACTTTCTAATAGAGGTAGGCAAACACACAGGAGGTTTATAATCAAGAATTACTTCCCGTCACAGACACTAGGAAACCTCCCCTCCCCCCACAACATACATAACCATCATGTAAAAGCAGATACATATTCCCTACAGGAGCCTACTTTTTCCTGCTTTGTTTACCAAGATTACCAGACTAAGCTAAGGGGTGAAACCCTCTTCCAATCTGAACATCTGGATTCTCCTCTTCCTTTGGTTTCAGTTAACCTTTTGTAGGCTTCAAGAGTTTTTCTGCCCCAAGGCATTGTAGAATCCAGAGTGGCCTGAAGGTCCACTTCAGGAAACAGTGCCTACTAAGACTGATGATTTTAAAGCGAACAACAAATCTACCTTCTGGGGTCTAGGGGAAGACATCAGATCTTCAGGCTTCCTTTTTTTCACTTGTTTTCATTAAAAGCAACTTCACTGCTGCACTGGGACGAGCACTCTTTCCATTTTCCATACTGGAATGTAAGCTCTTTGAAGGGAACATGTTTTATACATCTTCATATTTCTCCTAGCTCTTACTATGTTATATAACGTCTAGTTATGCTAAATCAGTGTTTTATAAATGAACTGGTATAGCACTTCACAAAGGCTCACACTGGTGACAAATACCCATTACCAAAGGGTAGGAGTTTCTCCTGCCAGATACACACATTTCCCCTTCCCAGATGAGGTACCATCTGTCCCTAAGTGCTGCAAATATCTGACCAAGATAAAAGGGAACAGTAAGTACCCCCCGGACTGGAGTCGACGGATGACGTGCAATAAGCCCTGTGACTCTGTCCCCACAACTTTCAAGGAGTGAGGGTGGCACTTGGATACATGTCTTGTCTACTTTCCCGAGCAGATGTTTGCTTTCCTTGGGATACTGCAGCACTCGGGGTGAACCAAGCCCAATCCACAGAAACCTAGGATGAGGAGTCCAACAAGAAAGCCACGAGGTTTGGGCAAGTCTATGAACTAGGCCAGCAGATTCCAAGGCCTCCCCCAAGTTCGCTCGAACATCGAGATGCCACGACCACCCGGGCCCCTGGCCGCAGACCCCCCCCGCCCCAGCCCCTCTCCCCATCCTCTCGCCCCTCGGGCTGTCAAGGACCGCTCTGAGGCTGGGGCGGCCTAGGGCTCCAGCACAGCCCAACAGTCCTCCCTCAGTCCTCCCGCTCCTTAGCCCGCTCCTCCCAAACCAGCCTCCCCAGAGAAGCACGTGCCGGAGGGCGCCTAGAGGCCTAAGAGCCCCGGGCTGCTCCGCCCGGCCAGCAGGCGGGCTGCTTCCGCTGTCGGCTCCCGGGCGGCCCGCGCCCCCTCCTTGCTGCCCCAGCGTCTGGGCCGGGCGGCGGCCCGCGCTCCGCTCCCTCGGGGTCCCGAGCGTGACCCCGCTCCCTAGGGCCCCGGGCCCTCCAGCCGGGCGGCCCCCTCCCCTTCCGTCCCCGGGGGGCGCCGCCTCTCACCGCTCGAAGAGCAGGCGCACGGAGAAGATGCCGGCTGCCAGCGGGAACGCGGAGAGGACGTGGCGGGCCCGCGGGAGGCTGCCCACGCCGGGCCTCTCTAGGTCGGCCCAGCTCACGTTCTGGGGCAGCCAGAAGCTCTCGCTCCACAGCCAGTCCCACAGCAGGCCCAGGGCCCCCACCACCGCCGCTGTCGCCATCTTTCCCCCCCGCCCCGCGGCCGCCGCCGCTGCCAGAGCCAACCGAACTAGCGGGGAGGCGGCCGCCGGGCGGGGCCCGGCCAGGAAGCCGCCCCCTTCCGGCCCTGGCCCGCCCCAAGGGCCGGGCGCTCCCCTGGGCCATCCCTCCTGCTCCGCTCCGCCCTGGCCCGGCTTGGCCCACTCAGTTCGCCACGCCTCCCCGGGCCTCGCCTCCGAGCCTCTAGCGGCTCTGGCCCCGCCCCCTGGGGAGAGCTTTCTCTCCTGTCCCGAGGCCCGGCCACGGCCCTTCCAGGTTCCTTCCTCGATGCCACGCCTCCCCGTTCCCAAAGACCGGCCCACCACACCCGCCTTCGCCAAGCCCCGCCTCTCTCGTCTCTAGTCTCTCTCCCGCTCCCTCCCTCCTTCCCTCTTCCTTTTCTCCTCTAGCCCCCCTCCCGCCGACACTGGACCCCGCCCCCTCCTTGCAACCACGCCTCTTTCTTTTCCTCAGGTTACGAAGGGCTAGTTCCTCCAGGCCCTACATTTCTCCTTTCTACCTCCGGGGCCCGACCCCGCCCCTCCCGAGGGCCCCTCCCTTCCAAGCCCTGGCTCTGGTGCCTGCTCCATCAAACCCCCTAATTCATAGTTTTTCCCTTTACTCTTCCCCGCACGGTGCTCATTCCTCCTGCCGTTAGGGTCCCCCTTCCCCCACACGGGAACTGAAGGGAGTGAAACAGTATTTTATCTTCCCACCCCCATGTGTGTTTGTTTTCTCCTGGCACTGTTTGGACTCTCCCTTCCAAGACCCGATATTCCACTCTTTAGGCATTTTAAGGGAAGGCGCTTACAAGGGAGGGACATTCGAGAGATGCTTGCATTCTCTTAACTCTTACCAGTCTCCCCTCTTTGGGCTAGATGGAAAGAAATTGGGCCCGGGAGGAATTAAATTAATCCCTCGGTCAACAAGTGTTTGCCACAAATTAAGCCTTGCTCATCCAAAACCAAAAATAACTACAGTCCAATGGAGGAACATGAACACATTGAACTATATAAATATACTCACACGTATATAAGCATGTACTGTATCAATATATACAAAACTACATACATACTTAAATGCGAAATGAATACAGGTTTGATGGGAGGGCAAATCAGGAAAGACTTCCTGTGGAAGGGTCGAAAGAGCTGGGTCTCCAGGGAATGCAGGTATTCCAAGAATCCACAGTGAGGATGGAGTGCATTTCAGGAACGGGGTAGGACTAGGAGGCAGCCAGCTCTGAGGCCTAAAAATGGGCCAGCTTGGCTGGATCCCAGTGTTCAAGGAGAAGGGCATCTTGCACATCAATTACACATTAAGTGGTAATACGTAAGACTATTGGAAAGATAGGGAGGGGGCAGGTTGAGAAGATTTAAATGTACAACAAAGGAGTTTATATTTGCTCCTAGAAGCAACAGAGGGCCATGAGAGTTTACTGGATATGGACGGATATGTAATCAGGCCTCCCTTTAGGAAAATCCCTTAGTCAATTGTGTGGAGGATGGATGGGATAGGGAGAGGTTTGGGGAGGGGAGGCCACATAGAAGTGCATTGCAGTAGTCCAGGGGGGAGGCAATGAAGACCTGAACTAGGGTAGTGGCTGTGCAAGTAGAGAGGAACAGACTTGAGATGTTGTAGAAGTAGAAATAAGATTTGGTAACTGATTGGATATGTGGGGGGATTCATAGTGAAGTTCAAGGATGACACCAAGGTTTCAAACCTGGATTTTGGGACATTTATTTAGAAATGTTCAATAGATAAACAGGGCTTGAAACTCAGGCAGGAAACTAGGGGATAGATATATATATATATATAAATCTGGGACTTGGATGCATAGAGATAGTTAAACTCATGGGAGTGGATAAATTTCTGAGAGTAAGTACAGTATATGGAGAAAATATGAGGGCCCAAGACAAAGCCTTTAGGGACACCCACAGTGGGTGTAACATGCATGATGGAAGGCTGAGAAGGACCAGTCAGATAGCTAAGATGAGAACAGTCTTACAAAAACCTAGAGGGGAAACCGAGGGTGGTCAAAAGTGTCAAATGATGGAGGAAGTCAATATATAGCAATTAGGAGATCATTGATGTAAAAATAAGCTCAAAAACACCTCACCGACTTTTAGGCTTGATACCTTACCTTAGTAAGAACTCATCTCAATCAATTGATCCATCATAGAGCTTAAGACTAAGTATGAAAAGTCTTTGATAGCCATTTAACGAAATGAAATGACCAGATAAGAGGCCTATTCTAATTGACTGGGGAATTTTATTATACTCTCTGGGTCTTGTATAAAAGCATCTAATGATCTAGCTAGAATGGGAGAATTTAAGGTATTGGAGCGATTGGGGGCTCTAGCTGAACCCCCTGAGAAGGAATTACTGGGAGGGGGGGTTAGGAGGAGGGGTGAGAAGAAACCTTAGCTTAAGCTATGATCAAGTTTCCTTTCCTCTCGTCTCCCTTTCGCCTTCCAATTCAGCTGGAGAAGGGCTTCTCAGCTTCAAAGAGTCCAAAGGATATTGGACTTCCCATCTTCCCAATGTCCCAAATGGTATCCCTGGATCAGCTGGAGGCAATGTTCTACAATGGGAGCCAAGGATCATTGGACAAAAATTAACCCTGCTTAAAGTGAATTTGAATGGGAGAGGAAGACTTCCAACACCTGGGACCTGAGTTGTTCAGCTGTACCCAACTCTTTGTAACGCCATTTGGGGTACCCTTGGCAAAGATACTGAAGTGGTTTGCCATTTCCTAACTCATTTTATAGATGAGGAAACTGAGGCAAAGAGGGTTAAGGGACTTGCCCAGGGTCACACAGCTAGTGTCTGAGGCCACATTTGAACTCAAGTCCAGTGTTTTATTCACTTCATCTGCTAGCTTCCCTGATTAGCAACTCGAGCTCTCTAAGCTTAAATCCATTTTCTCTTGGATTTTCTATATGTTCTTGTGGGAGGGGCTGTCACAGAGTTGAGGGTGAAATGTTTTGTACCTACTCTTTTTAGTAAATACCCCTTTCTAAAAGCTACTTAAGGCTGACTAAATAATTTTCAAGTGATCATCTTGGAAGCTTGAGCCAGTTAATGCCTCTTTCTCCAGAAATTATTGTGGATTTATTGTGTATATTTATTCTAAATTTATTTATCTGTGGCTATGTTGCATCCCCTAGCGATGTGTAGGCTTGTAAGCTTCTTGAGGGCAGAAACGTTCTCACTTTTGAATTTTTATCTCCAATGCCTATCAGTAGAGCAGTCATAATTGCTTTTTGATTGAAATCAGAGTGAATTGAGAAAAGCAGAGAGTTGCCTAAAGGAGTAATAATTAATCAAGTGATATTTAAAATGACATTGGATCTATAATTGCAACACTTTTATACTTTAGTTCGGGATTTTAAAGGTTAAAAGAGAAGGGGGAGGGCCTGTAACTGGCTAAGCTCGCAAACTGTCACTGAACAAAGGTTGAGAACTCTGAGCCCTGGAGTGCCTCATGCCTTGGGAACTTTATACCTGTTTAATAAAACACCTAGCTATAGCCACTTACAAGGTTAATTACCACAAGAAGCTGACTAGATTGATCTGAAAGTAGATTGAAAGAACTAAATCTGTATCCCTTACGCAAAGAGAGATAAGGTAATTTTATAACCAACTAAAGCATGTACACACCCAGTGTTGAGTGTATCAGAGAAGGGCTCAGCACAACTGGACCAAAACGCAAAGTTGAAAAGGGTTATTTTATCCAATGGAGTTTTAGCTAAGGCTGTTTTTCCTCCTAGAGAAGACTGAAAATACTCTGTATTCTAAAAATAATTTAAATAAGGGAGCAAATCCTATCTCTTACCCAGTGGTAAATTTTGTGAGCCTCAAAGCAAATGTTAACTTTGCATGTAATAATTCATCATTTATATAGTGCTTTACATTTATCTGCTTTTCTGAAAACAAAGCCTACATAGTGAAAGTTTTATACCTATATTCCTAACAAGGAAGCTGAGGTTCAGAATGGCCAAACAACCTGTTCAGTCACACAGCCCAGTGGGAGGGCTGGGATTCAAAGTCAGGGCCACTGGCTGTCATTTCAGGGGTCTTTCCACTACACCACATCACCTCTCTAGCATCAGAAGACACACAATCCTGACTACCTAAAGTTGCTTTGATACTTACCACCTCCAACTCAAAGAGAACACATTTTAGTTCTTGGGACATACATTGCTTTCTGTAAACAATGAGATATGTTGACATTACTTTCCTTTTCAACAACACGAAGTAATTTGACCAGAAAGAATTGTCACCTTTAGCAGCAGGGTTGACATCAGAGTCATGAGCTGGAGGCTCTCCTGCTTCATCAACATAAAGGCTCAGATCACAAGATTGAAACACCTTGACATTCAAGATTGACATCATTTTCCAGGTTTGGGAGGCGACTGCAATATTATCTGTCCAGTTTTTTTTTTTCTCCCTATTAAATGTGCTTGGAGTTGTTAGCCTTTCTGTAGGATAAAGTGATCATTTTCTGTGCAGACACCATGCTGTCTTCAAGTTTCTATTAAGTGCCTACTACGTGCCAGGCACTTAATAGACGCTAAGCACTGGGGACACAAAGAAAGGCAAAAACTTGGTTCTCTGGCAGCAAGGAGTTCTCATTCTAATGGGGAAGACATAGTGCAAGTTACTTAGTATAAACAGAATGTATACGGTGTAAGAGGAAGGCAATCTCAGAGGGATGGCACTAGCATTACGGGTGATTGAGAAAGACCTGTTGCAGGGGTGGGATTAGAGCTGATTCTTTCCGGAAGCCAGGAAACTAGGAGGTAGAGTCGAGGAAGGGCATTCCAGGCAAGAGGGACGCAGCCAGTGAAAAGGCACAGTAGTGTGCCGCCAACTGAATGTGTCCTTTCCAATTGTTAGCTTTAAGATTTCAGCCTAATTTCAAATACCTAGTCAAGGTCAGTCAGGCAACGGTTGCAAATTCTAAAGAGATGCTCAGCAATGAATAAATTGGATACTAGCAGGAATTGCTGTTGCTGCTGTTTGACTCTGCGTGACCCCATTTGGGGTTTTCTTGGCAAATGTGGAGCGGTTTGCCATTTCCTTCTCCAGGGTCAACACAGCTACTAAAGTGTCTGAGGCCGGATTTTAACACAGGAAGATAAGTCTTCCTGACTCTAGGACCGGCACTCTATCCACTGTACCACCTCTCTGCCCACTTGAAGGAACTAGTGATGAGGCTGACATGGTGCTTGAGCTAAGCCGGGCCCAATTTTGATGCAAATAGCCACCATCCTCTATTCCTCAGCATTATGGCCACCAACGGCCACCTGCTTCAACTCTCCTTGCTCCTTAGTTGAACAACAGCAGCAAAGCTGACTTTAGGGGCTCATACAGCACACCATCCCGTGACATGCTCAACTTCTGTCTTTTCTGTATATAAGTGTGTGGGGGGGAGGGAGAGAAGGAGAGAAAGAGAGGGGGGCAGAGAGAGAGAGAGATCGAGAGAGAGAGAGAGAGAGAGAGAGAGAGAGAGAGAGAGAGAGAGAGAGAGAGAGAGAGAGAGAGAGAGAGCGCGCGCGAGCGCTTTTGGAGGGCAAAAAGCTGGGCTTTCCTTTGACTACTTAACATCAGTTCAGAGTTGCCAAATATAGAGGTTCCTTTGGGAAGAAGGAATAGATTGATTCTGCCTTGTTCCAGAAGGAAGACAAAGGATTAATGAGTAGAAGTTATGAGTCACAGTTCAATTCAGTATTAATTCCTAACAAGTCCGTTTCAAAAAACGGAATGGACTGCCTTTTGTGTGTAACACCTAACATTTACATAGAGCTTTAAGGCTTACAAAGGACTTTACGTACTATTTCAAATGAGATAACGAAATACAAGTTTCCCATCTCTGGAGATGTTCTAAGCAAAAGGTAAAAGATGACGCGTCCGGGATTTTATAGATTCATAAATCAGGGGAAAAAGTTGGACTAGGTACCCCCTGATGACCCTGTATTTCTAGGATTTAATGAAAAATATAATGCTTCCCGAACATTTGTGGATGATGGTTTGTGAATACAATCCTTACTCTCACATTTTTCTTCATCAAATTACCATACACAGTGGGTCATGGATAATGCTAGGGTAGTTAGGCTGAAGGCACTTAAACACGTGAGCAAGGGCTTCTGAGATTTATATATTGTTTCAGTCCCTATTGGGTGAAAAATTAGGAATACAATTCTGCTGAGCTCAGGTGCCTGAGCTGAACCCCGGGGACTGAAAGTATTTACATTTTGTTTCCAAGCTGTGGAATGTACCAAGGCCTTTGCAAACGGCAACTAGGCATCACAAAGGATATAACACAGAATGGATGATTTACAGAACATCTATAAACCCAAGGCAAAAATGCCCTTTTAAAATTTGCGGTAACAAGGAGGACACTAGACGTGGGCTCGATACACAAGAACTAAACAATATAAAATGCAGCTTCATGTACTCGCTGACATTCAAGAGCAGTCCATTACCACCACCTACTGGTTTGAAGATACCACATCACTTTGTGGTAGCTCAAGATTTCTGTTTTTGCCCTTCTTTGACAACTATGGGAAGAATATTGATTTAGGAGATTCTAACAATGTAAGAGAGAGAAAAAAAGACAATCAGAAAAGTCTTAAATGTAAATGGAAAGCTTTATTGGATAAAAATGTTTCATTATGAGAGATATTGGTAAGAAAGCAGAATATTTTACATCTCTAAAAAATATAATCGGAGCTAAATTTCTAAAGAGACAGTACGAAAGTCTACAGTTTAAACCCCGCCCCCCACCCCAATCTGGAATATAAATTATGTAAAATAAACGTAATCAAATATTTGAAGTGTTCAGAAATCTTAACACAAGAAACAAGTTGCAAGAAAAAGGACGACAGCTGGTCTAGCTTTACATTGGGAATATTGTCTTTAACGTAACTGATACATTTCAAAGCTAATTAAGTATTACAAATGAAGTCTCCACAGAGGTCCAGGTTTTTAAAGAGTCTCAAGAATGTTGTCATATTAAGTAAATTACAGAGAACATGAATCCTACAGAGAAAGGATACTGAACAGTTTCTTGCAAAGATGTCAAAACTCCTTGGCAAATGTTGTATTTTATTTGGGTGATAGCTGAACCCCACCCCTAACCCAACACTGTCGCCTAAGGACGAATGTCAATTCCCTCAAAAGATATTCCACCAAGATTGCTGGTGTTATCCCCTAACAATTTCATTATAGAATGCGGCTTGGAAAACGCAAATGGTATATTTATTTTTTAAAACTGATTTAAAGGAGAAAATGAGTTTATTTTTAAAGAGACTAAAAATTTGATCACTTGAATGAATACTAAGCAATTAAATTTTTCATTAGAAAATATGCTATTTGTGCCCTTTATGCTAAAGTGCATTCAATCATAATTGTTAGGCTTCTAAGACCCTTCTGAACTGGTCCCTAGTCCGTGGTAGTGTTTGTTGAAGTAATAGTTTGTCACTGAAATCTGGCTGCAACCCTGGTTTTGAAGAACACAAGAAAATCCTGAAAAGAATCATTTAGTGTAATTTTTGTCTTTGAATGTACAAGACTTCAACTTCAAAGTACTTAATGCACGTATTATCTTTGCATAAAATCAAAGGATTTAAGTAACAAGATCTCTTGCATTTATTTTCATTTGGGTAGCAATATGGGGTTTGTCTGAAGAAGCTAATAATTTAAGAAGAGGTACTTGTAAGCTGGAAATGCCATCCACTGCATTTTAATACCAAATTTACTTCCAGATAAATTATAGTTCTAAGGTTATCTGTTCACGTGCAGTTAAAGCATCACGTTCACGGATGGCAGCTGCTTACTAACACTATTACCAATTTAAGGCCCAGCACCTTTGCAAATTTTCTAGTTAAAAGCCATTTATTTTTCATCTTCTTCATCATCATCATCATAATACCGATTCCTCTTTATTTGCTCTTCCACTGATAACTCTTCTATTTCTTCTTCCCAGAATCCCACATCCTGAGATTTCCGATTCTGAGAAGTTGCAAATTCCTTGATGGGTCTGTTATCCACGTAGTTGGAACAATTTGGGGACTTTGATTTTAGTGAGGACTGATGTTCTGTGTTTACATCTTCACATGTATCTGCACCTACTACTTGACCATTCTCTACAAACTTATCATCCCTTTCCTCGATATCGGGACTTTCCCTGCTCCTCCTTCTCTCTTTGTTCTTCCAGTCCACTTTCTCCACACTCCCATTCTCCTTGACTTTGCCTTTCTTTATCTGTTTTCTCTCCATCATTGCACTCCCCTCAAGTTTCTCACTCTGTTCTTGCATGCTCCAGTCTCTCCTAACAGGTGGAGACAGGGTTTTGGGGCTTCTGAGAGATGTGGCTCGAAATGATGCTGCTACAGTGAATGGGCGACTTCTTTCTTTTAGCGACGATGATCTTCTTAGCTTTTTCAAATCTAGGTCTACATCTTCTGGAGTATCTGGCTTGCTGATCTCATCTTCAGGAGGCCATTTTGGCTTCAACATTTTGATCCCTTCTTCCAAAACACTTCCTGAACTACCAAGTTCTGTCGGAGGTGGCCAAGCAATCCTCAACTTCTTTGTTTCAGCTGGTTTGTCTTCCTTTTCTGGCTGAGACGTAGCCTTGGCTTCCATACTTGCAGTCAATATGCCCACCTTAGCAATGGGAGCATCCTCGACTCCTGGGTTCTGGGGACTCTCAGTTGAACTTATAAGCTGGGCTGGCCTCTCCAGAGACTCTTCAGTTTCATTTTTGCTTGCCCATAGATCCTTGTGTGGTTTATGTCCAAAGCCTTCATCATAGTTGCCTTTAGATTTAAAGAGCTGATTGAAGTGAGGCTTGCAATAGATTCTCCCATGCAAGGATGCATATGTTCCTAGACTGTTAGCAATTAAAAGCAGCATAAAGTTAGTATACTGTAAACACAATTACATAGAAGGCATTCTACAAAATTTCAGGGCTTTAAAAATGGACTGGATGAGGAAATGTTGACATATTCAAAGGTCATATTTTGAAAAGCTTATCAAAAGGCTAATTCAGTCACCTTGGACTCCAGCTTGTGTTATTTGTATATTGCACACAATCTGTTCTTTCTCACCTCTGAACCCTTGTAATGTCATCACTGAACCTGAAATATGCTTGCTAGTCTACATATTCCTTTCTTTCAAAAATTCAACTTTTAAACAATTACTTCTTTCAGGAAGTCTTCCCGAATTATTTCTGCCTATATCTGTTCACCCCAAAGTTCCCAAACATTTATAATCTATAATTGTGCATGTATTTTGTCAGATCTTTTTTTAATGTCACCTTCAGTTTGTTTCTTCTATCATATTTATATAGGGTATCCTATGGTTTGAGATTGTGGTTTGGGGCTTCATCTCAACAGAGATGGGATATCTTGTCTTTGCTATAGTCAGTATTGTTGAAACTCCTTTAGAAATATTGGTGTCTATCTGGGAGCATTACATTTTAAAGGGAACATAAAGAAACTATAGTAATTCCACAGAAAAAGAATTACAATAATTAATGGCTTATAAAAAAGTATATTTTAGAAACAATTGTGAAGTTCTTTACTTTGGAAGAGGACAGGCTAAGGAATGACTAATGTTTACGCCCTCATGTGTATGAAGAATATTTACTTTATCAAGACAGACTTAGGTGAGACCAAAAAGTTCCAAATAATAAAGGTAAGTGACACTGAAATGGCTTCTAAAGAATGTGATGGATACCTGTTCCCTAGAGACTTTCTACTTCTCTTCATAATATAGGAAAAAAGGATACATTTTAAAAAGAAGGCTTAAAGGATTATTTTGATTTAATGTACACCTTCCTAAATTTTTAACTACAAATATAACTACCTCCTTTGAAGCAAGTAGTTAGATTAGATGGACTGAATCTTGAAATCCTTTCCGGTTTTTTAAATTTTATGTTATATGTTAGGTGGCCTGGGACTTACTAGTTGGAGGGTGGGGGTGCCTTACTTTTATCTGGCTTACCTGAGTTTGCTGTTGCAATAGAAACAACGGAAACAGCTGATGTGAAACACCTGCTGGTTGGCCAAGAGGCGCTCCATTGGGTATACTGTTTTCTGACATTCAACACAGGGCTCTTTTGCAGGCAGCTGGAATTTCTAAGTAACAAGGAGAGAATAAATGAAGTTAGTCCAAGTAGAGATTAGTAAATACTTTGTTGGCATTCTGCTGAGATGAAGCCCCAAACCATAATACTCATTAGTAGATGACTTTAACCCTTTCTAGGCCTACTAGTACCTAACTCCATAACACCAAGAGCCTCTCCTGTCTTCCTCTCCCAAGATGTCTTGCTATTTTTGAGTTGTACCAGCTGCTGAGCACAGGTGAAGTGAAGTCTGGAAATTCAAAAGGGGATAAACCACTATCAAAAAATGCACATTGTGAGTAGAGTGTAAGGAAAATGAGATTAGAACATGTCAACAATAGTAGGCAATACTACTATACTTCCCCTATCAACTTACTATCACAATGCTACTTACTCTCCACAGTGGCTCTTCTAAACTTTTTCATCCCTCCTCAAATCTCCCATGGCTCCCCCTTCTCCTCATTCTCTCACCTGAAAACTTTGCCTCATATTTTACAGGAAAAATTGAGACCATTTGCCATGAAATCCCTCTCCTCCCCTCTTCCTCATTTCCTCTCACTAAGGGACCTTCTGCCACTCTCTCCTCCTCCTGTTTCAAAGTGGTGAAGAGGCCTTACTTTGTATCTCCAACAGACTGCCCCCTCTGACATCTCCATTCTTTCACTTCTTTTCAACCTCTACCTCTCCGCTGGCCAATTTGCTATTGCCTACAAACACGGAGTGTCTCCCCTCACTTGACCCTTACATCCCTGCTAATTACTGTCCTATCTCTCTTCTACCCTTTGTAGGCAAACTCCTCAAAAGGGCTGTCCACATTTATTTTATTCTGAACTGAAGAAATAAAACAAGAATTTCCATAACATATAAACTAGAAAAAAAAGATTGTACATGAAACTGCAAATCTATTAAATACAACTTGCTATTCCTATTAAATATATAATAAAGTTATCATGTAACTCCTCTCCCCCCCTTTTTTCTTCCCTCCTCCACTCCTCTCAAGCTTTTCTTAACTCCTTACAATCTGACTTCCAACCTTATCATTCCACTGAAACTGCTCTCTTCAGCGTTATTAATGATCTCTTAGTTGCCAGATCCAATGACCTTTTATCAATCCTCATTCTCCTTGACCTCTCTGCAGCTTTTGACACTGCTGGTCACTCTCTCCTCCTTGACACACTATCTTTTCTCTAGGTTTTTTGGACTCCTGGTTTTCCTGGTTATCTGAAGGCTCCTTCTTTATCTCCTTTGCTCTATCCTCCTCCAGATCACTCCCTCTAATAGTAGATGTCCCTCAGGTTTCTGTCCTGGTCCCTCTTCTCCTCTCCCTCTATGCTACTTGATGATTCTCATCAGCTCTCGTGGATTTAATTACCAACTCTATGCTAAGGATGCTCAAATCTACCTATCTTGCCCCAAACTCTCTGCTGACTTCTAATCTTGAATCTCCAACTGCCTTTCAATCATCTTGAAACAGTTGTCCAAAACATAACTTATTATCTTTCATCCCAACCTCCCCCACCTCATTTTCCTTATTACTGTAGAGGGCAACACCATCCTGCCAATCCCTCAGGCTTGCAACCTAGGAGTCATCCTGGACTTCTCACTACCTCTCAAACCCCCTCCTCTACTGTATCCAAGGCCTGTCCATTTCACCTTGGAACACCACTTGAATATGTGCCCCTCTCTCCTCTGACACTGCCACCACTCTGGTGCAGACCCTCATCACCTCACTCCTTGATTATGCAATTGCCTGCTGGTGGATCTGTCTGCTTCAAGTCTCTCCCTGCTCCATTAAGCCACCAAAGTGATTTTCCTAAAGTGAAGGTCTGCTCATGTCATTCCCCTACTCAATAAACTCTAGTGGCCTGCTATTGCCTCTAGGAGCAAATACAAAATGTTCTGTTTCGCATTCAAAGCCGTTCATAACCTAGCCGCACCATGCCCCCCCAGTCTTCTTACACCTTATACATACTCTTCGATCAAGTGATACTGGCCTCCTATCTGTTCCACAAACAAGACACTCCATTTCTGGGCTCCAGGAATTTTCTGTGGTTGTCTTCCATACCTGAAATGCTCTCCTTCCTCTGCTCTATTCCTCTTCTTTAAGTCACAACTAAAATCCCACCTTCAACAGGAAGCCTTCCCTAACCCCTCTTAATTCTAGTACCTTCCCTCTTTTAATTATTTCCTATTTGTCTTGTATATAACTTGCTTTGTATATATTGGTTTGCATGTTGTCTCTCCCATTAGATTGTAAGTTTCTTGAAGGCAAAGACTCTTTTATCTCTTTTTGTATCTTGAGCACTTAGCACAGTGCTTGGCACACAGTAGGTGCTTAATAAATGTGTACTGCTCAACTGACTGAACACACAAAAGAAGACATTTGCCTCAAATGTCAAGCCCAAGGAAGGAACAGTCAAGTACAAGGAACAGGAACAGAGTATGCAGCATTGGTTTCAAGGCCAAAAATGCCACTTAACTTTGGGAATCAGGAAAATACACTTTCATAAAGTATCTTTTATTCTATTTGGTTTATAATTGACTGGGCAAGAACAATTCAACCAAATTGGCAATAAAACTTAAAGAAACCCCAAAACCAACCCAATCACCCTCAAATATCTCATAGTACAGATGGAACAAAGTAAAGTAGAAAGGAGCTCCTTTATCAGGGCATTATGGTCCAGAAGCTGGCATAAACTATAATAAGATTTTCAAAATTTATTTTTAAAAAAATTTTTTGAGACTGGTCTATCTCTTTTAGGGTGGTCCTGCTTCAGCCACTCATGGCCTGACCCCACTGCTATTCTTCACAGAAGCTTTAATCTGCTCAGTTTTTCCACCCTGTGGTGGCTCCACTCTCCTTAGGTAGTCTTATGGTTATGGTCCCACATCCCTAGGGTATACTAGACTTAGTGTGGAAACTGATTAACTTTGTACTACAGCTCAGAACTCCGTAACTCAAGTGATATACCAAATTTCAGACCCATGACCTGCTATAAGATTTCTAAAATTTGCCAAAATTTAAAATGCTATAGAGTGAGGAAAGGGAAGAAGAGGGAGATGTACCTAAAAGAAAACTCGTTAACTCATTAAAATACTTGAAAGGTCAAAACATAGTTATCTTCTTCTGCAACATGGAATGTAAAGTGTACGTGGTCTCTCATATATTCAAGGAGGTGTTAACTTGCTATTCTCTGCTTCTTGAGAATATAAAATATTAACTATCAAAGTTCTAATGTGACCTACCACCTCATGGGTGATAACCAAAGTTTATGTGATGGGAAATGGTATACTGGTAATTAAGGTGGGCCTTTATTTTTTTGTTTCCTCTTTTAGCACTTATTTAATCAGGTGCCCTTGATGAGACCGGCCTTTGTTTCTTTGATTAAATTAGAAGTCTTTGATGACCTCCTTGCCTCAAGGGAAAGCCTGGTTTGCATGGGTTTGAGTGACATGTTTGTGACGACAGAGGCTTTTAGGCCACATGGGTTTGAGTCGAACATTGTGATGCCTTTTGACCCTGAACAAGATATATAAACCCAGAGCTTGGCATTCTCCCTTAGGGCTCTCACTAGAAGAGTGGTGCGGGACTCTGGGCAGCCATTTTAAGAGCCCCCGGCTTGTAAACTCAGATGTTGATGCTTTCCTGGTAACTATTAATTGTGGTTTGGTCTGTTTATATTGTGTATGTTTGTAATTTATTTGTATTTGCTCTGAAGTTCAGGTTGCTGGCTTTTCCTCCTGAACTAAGTGAGTGTATATATGTATGTATGTGTGTATCTATCTATATATGTGTTTGATTAAAGATTGTTAACCCCTTAAAGTTACTTTCCTTAGTATAGCAGATCAAAAGAACCTGTACTGGCAGCTCTTGTTACTGGTCTTGTTGGTTCTTACACCCCACAATAGCTGCTAGCTGAATTGTTGCTACAAATGGCCATATGGGAACCAAAAGTGGGTAAAGAGCCTGATACCCATAACAGTAAGCGCTTCTATAAGTGGTAGATGTATAAAGATCTGGCTAGAACAACTTCAGATTGACGTCAAAGCAACATAACTATTACCAGGATGACTAGCATAAGATCTCGATAGAAAACACACTAAGTAAATCATTGAATAGTCCTTATCCTTATAATGACCTGAACAAATAGGGTAGGCTCATAATAAACTGGCTGTGGGCAGGACATAATGTTGATAAAAAATTGAACTTAGAACCTACACACCAGGGCTCACTGTTGTCATATTACAAAAGGAAGGAATGGAGAAAGGACTATGTCAATTAAAAGAAAATGAGGAACAGAAAAGGAATGAAGAATTAAAAAGGGAAGAGGGAAAAGGATAATATAATAAAGAGGTAATATAATAATTAGTGATAAACATCCAAATTAGATTTGAGTGATATAACAATAAGGAAGCTAGAAATAGCCTACTTTCAAGCCAGGAAGCAATTTCCTTTCTAAGAAACTCAACAACAAACAAAAAAGGGAAATGTTATCTATACTTTTTTTTTCAATTCCACAAGGTCACTCAAATTCTTCCATTATATACAAATTTCTTTATTTTACCCTGCTGGAAGTAATCATGTTAATATCAATGGGGGCTTGGATTTTTTTTTCATCCCAACTAGATTCAACATATAACTAAGATGCCTTCAATTAGGTTTACCCTCAAAAGACTGGGTCCTGGTGTTCAGTAAGTATGGTTATAAGTAAATTCTGAATATATGGTAGAATTGAGACTACTGAAAAGCTTCATCTAAGTCACAAAATGCATACTGTTAACAGTTATAGAACAAAGGCCCCAATCAAATTAAATACAAACTCAAACTCCCTTTTCAGTTATAGGATTTGTAAATATCGCTATTCTTGGGTAACAACCATTATCCTGAACGTAATAAATAACAGGACAGGTAACAGTACCTGTGAAGTTAGGGTAGGAGGAAGGGATTACATATATAGAGATGAGTTAGTATAGGGGGTTAGTATATTTATAGGGAATTTATGAGTTAGTATATTTATAGGGAATAAAGCTTCAGCAATACTTTTCTTTACAAATATACACATACGGAAAATAGTCCTATAGGCAGAGGTTAAAGCACAATTAATAGAAAGGAGAACCTGAGAGAAAGTTGCAAGTTGAGCTCACATTAGGAGGAAAGCAGAAGGCAGGAACAGAAATTAGGTACCAGGAGCAGGAAACAGAAGCTGGAAGAGACAAATAGTAACAACCTTCAATGAATACATAGCATCTGGTGCACTGGGAGCCCTTTGCTTGCAACTGCACTAAACACATGGAGGTAGGTACTCATCCAGGAGCAACATTTTTTCCTTGTTTTAAAATCAATACTTCTTAGCTAGATAGGTTCTCATTCAAATCACTCAGATTTTAGTATTTAAAGAGAACGTACCCCCACGCTGGCAGTACCTTCTTAACAGTTATTTAGTATCATACTATTTCCCACATCTAACTAGAACCACTTTCTTTTTAATGACGCCAAAGACCATAGCAGTGAAAAGTCATTTCTTCCTATCACCCAATACTTTTACCATTGAATAGTTGACTCAATACAGATCTTCTCTCCATAGAAAGATAGCACCGTTAACTAAGAAACTCCTATTTAATCGCTGCCATCAGGATACAGTATTATCTGGAGCTCACAGAGGGGTTTTCTCTGTAAGCGTTCCTCGTACTTTCATATAGCTCAGGGTGCTTTGACCTGTTTATGTGCCACGTGGGTCAATGTCTGGTCAGTATATATAGCTACCGCTGCTGCTTCTAGTTCTTTGTCTTTGACCCAGTCAGCCACTTTCCCTAATAACACCCATATCAATTTGGATAACAGTGAACATAAGCCATATCCAGAGGTCACTGTTGCCATGGTGAACTTGCACTCTTCCTTCTTCTCTTTTGTTTGGCAAAACAATCTTTAAGACGGTGCTTCTATTAAATATCAGGTAAGAGAGTATTATAAACCTTGCTTTACATACAGGGAAAAGCACAGCAAAGTTTTGGTGACTTCATCACAGTTAAGAGTAGGACTGTCATCAACAACTTCAAACTCTGACTTCCACGTGAATATTCTACACAGCCTAGAAATGTAAAAATTCCAAAATAAGATGTGTTTTTTGGTGGGAAAAGAAAAGACCATAGGTTCACAGGTCTAGAAAGGGAAGAAGAAAGGCACAAAGACAAAAGGAATAAGCATTTATGTACTGCTATGTGCCAAACTATTGCCTCATTTGGATCGTCACAGCAACCTTGGGAGATAGGGACTATTATTATCCTCACTTTACAATTGAGGAAACTGAGGTAAATAAGGGTTAAATGACTGGCACAGGATCACACAGCTAACAAGGATCTGAGGTTGGATTTGAACTCATGTCTTCCTGACTCTGGGCCCAGCACTCCATCCATGGTCCACTCTACTCATGAAACTGAAGCCCCATGAGGTTACTTGAAGGTCATACGGATCATCTCAGAGACAGAATTTGAGCCCTCATCTTCTCACTCCAGAGTCTGTATTCTTCTTTTCACTGTACCATGCCTAGCCCTACGCTGTCATTTTTCTGCTGTTTGGCTTCAGAGAAACTATATTAATTTCTTTGCATTCCACTGTTCCAAGCCCAAAACACTGCAAACACTTTGGGATTAAGAGAAGTGATAAGTCCATAACCAATATTCACAAATAATGTCATATACATATGAATGACCATTGATATGATGGGGTACATACTTGTTTTTCCAATAGTAATAATGGATTTATACGGCTCCATCACCATATACTTTTCCTATTCCCCTTGGGATCACTGTTACTCATTTTCAAAAATATTAGCTGGAGAAAGGGTGCACTGTATGGTCATGGAAAAGGAGAAAACTAATTGGCCCTTATAAAGATTGAAACTGTGACCTTTACATGATTAGTAATTTCTCTAAATAAATGATCTAATGAACCACAGAATGTTGATAAATGCTTCCAAATCCTTAAGAGGAAAAATATATAATTTTTTCTTTATTTAAGATGTCAAATACTGTAAGCTAAGCCCCCAATATAAAGTACAGTAACAGGTAATCAAGGAATGGCTTTGGGACAACAGAAACATTTTTCTTGACAAATAACTTTCATCTTAATCACATAAAATTCCATAGACAAAGAAAATTCAGTGATTGAAAGGGTCTTCAACAAATATCTATTATAGAACCAGTTATTCTTAGCTGTACTATGACTACAAAGTGAGCTTGTTTCTTACAGGAGCTGTGGTGAAAAATCAGTAATGGTTCATAAAGCAAGCAATAAATGTTAGCAGTGCTAAGTAGCACTAGCAGCTTTAAACAGGATTCACATCCTAGATTATGGTCTATTTACATTAGTAGGCTTTAGACTTTGGCCTGAAAGCACAGACAGCTGGGCTGCTTCAATCTAGTCTGAATATAGAACCCCAAGTTTGAGAATAGACCCACAAATCAAGGACTAATGTGGTCATGGTGAAGGGCAAGGACACGTAACCTGTCTCTTCTCTATGGTATTATAGAAAGTCCCAAAGCAAGGTGAAGGCTCTGGACAAATTTATTTCATCTGACCAGCTTTAGGAATGTTGGAGAAGTAGAAAGAAAAGTCTCTACTCTGGATCAGTACTAAAAGGCCTGGAGGAATAGGGTTGGGCTGAGAAACAAGTTTTTTCTGAGGCACTTTCCTCCCTAATCCAAGGGAACTTCAAGCACATTTTAGTGAGAACAACTGTTATTGCCAGAATTTTTTGTAGCTGGGGTATCACAAACCAAATCCTGGTGGAAGAGTGGTGATAGGAGGCAACACAGTCCCCAGGACCAGTCCCAAGGACATCATGAAGCAACAACTGGGGCCATTACCTCTTGGCAGAAAACAATGTAGTTTCCTATTTTAACTAATTATTTTTGATAACTTGGAATTGTCAGTTGTTTCTTGCCACTTAGCATCTAAGAAGCCTGATTATTGAGGAGGATGGTAAACTCCAGAGCAAAGGTGTCAAACTTCCACAACTAGATTAAAATGTAATTGGGAAATGTTTAATAAAATTTAAAAAACACAATATAACATAGATAACGCTAATTTGTGGTTTTCCAAGCCAATATGGCTACAGAGATCCATTTCAATTTGAGCTGGATACCACTGCTGTAAAGCAAGGATTCTTAACCTGGGGTCCATGAATCCCTAAGGAATCCATGGTTAGATTACAGGGGGCCTGTGAAGTTGGTTAAGAAAAAAAGCTATTTTTAATATTTCATTAACCTCTAACTTAAATTTAGCATTTCCTTTAATTATTTTAAAACATTATTCTGAGAAGGGATCTGTAGTCTTTAACAGACTGCTAAAAGGGTCCAAGACACAAAAAAGATTAAGGACTCCTTCCCTAGAACAAAGAGGCTTCCCATTGTAGGGAGGGGGCACCAAAAGAGGGCTTGAAGCAACACCCCCCAAACCCTCAAGGTATCAAAACAAAATGTTAGAGCTGGAAGGGACACTGGGGATCATCTAGTCCAACTCAGAAAGAAGTAAATTACTCAAGCTTACAGAGGAGGGCTCATTTAGCTCCTACTCCCAGGGCTTAGGATGATACCTGACACATAGTAGGGGCTTAATAAATGTTTACTGGCTGAGCTGAGTTGAAGTCAAAGGGAGGCCAAATCCAATAAATCCACAGGCTGTCAGAGCTAGAAAGAACCTTAAAGACCACCTTATCCAATTTCCATATTTGGCAAAGAAGGAAATAGAGGTCCAGATTTCATATCAGAGCAGGGACCAGAACCCAGGGCTCCTGACTCTCAGTTTAATTTCTTTCAGCCTGAACTTGGGCCTTCTGAGATACTTTTTATTCCTCAGCCATCTTCTTCCCAGACAACTTGACCCCCAGATCAGAGATCTTTTTTGTAGTCTTCTGTGGTCCTCTGTCAGGCTGAGCCAGCTCTATCTACCTCAGTTCGTTGCTCGGCTATCAGATGTCTACTTCGGCATGGTCCTTTCCCTGGGGACTGCCCCTCCCTCTACTCTTCAGATTAATGAGCTAATCAATACTGCCAATTGCTTCTGGGCAGAGCGAGTCAATGACTCCACTCATCATCCTAGTAACCTTTCAAACCAAACCAAACGAAACCTAGCCCAACCCCTTCCTGGTCACCACTTCCTTTTATGTGTCCCTCTCCATATTAAAATGAAAGCTCCTGGAAGTCAGAGACTGCCCGGGGTGGGGGGTGGGGAATTTGGGAAAGCCTCTTGGAGAAGCAGAATTTCATCTAGGTCTTGAAGGAATCCAGGAGGGAGAGCATTCCAGGCCTTTCCATAGGCTCTCTGGTGCCTTCAAATGCTCTTCCCTCCTCATCTCCTCCTCCTGGCTTTCCTGGCTTTCTTCAAATCTCAGCAAACTGTACCTTTTACAAGAAGCATTTCCCAATTCTTCCTAATTCCAGTGACCTCTGTTGATTATTTCCAACTTATTCTGCCGACAGCTTGTATGTGCCTGTTTGCATGTCATCTCACAGTGCCTGGCACGTAGAAGTTGCTTAATGTTTACTGACTGATTGACTGAAATGGTGTGTCTTGTTTGAAGAACAGCAAGTAGGCTAATACAGCTACATCACAGAGTAAAGTGTAAGAAGACAGGGAAGGGAAGAAGGAACCAGGCTGTGAAGAGCTTTAAAAATTACAAAATTTTATTTGATCCTGGAGGTGATGGGCTAGCCCATCGAACATGCAGCTGGACGGTACAGTATTTGTGCCTGCTTGGCACCTACTAGACTTGATATGAGGAGCTCCTAAGAAGATAAGACTGTGCTCTTAGACAACTTCACTCTTGGTAGGGCCTTGCACATAACAGCCACTCAATAAATGTGTTGAATAAAATCACTATTACTGAGCCAGCCACTTCTCTAGTTCCCTTCCATAACATATAGTATTTGGCTGTGGTGTTCTATTTCCTACAATGGTAAAGACCTATTTAGGGGGAAAATGACTCAATTTTAAATTTGGAATCTCCTATAGATCAAAAATGGGCCTTAGAAGCTAAGGATCACCAGAGATTAAGGATTGTTTTCAAAACAAAAGAATCAGAAACTGTACTTAAATAATCACAACTTATGATATATTTGTAGCCTTTGTTATTTTCTAAAAAACAAAGCAACTTTAGCTTTCCTAAGATTTTGTGACTCTTTTGTGTTCAGTAGGCTTGTGATATACTTCTAACTCTCGACACTAACACCTGGACAGAAGATACAAGATTTTCTAGGAAAGCTGAATGGTTAAAAGTATTCTTATTTAGAACCTGCCTTCACTGTATAAACATGCACTATTATTATCACGAGATTAAAAAATAAACTAACCCTGGAGATGACAGTTAAGGAGTAAGGAATACTTATTAATTGCTACAAGACCTTAGAAATAAGTGGTTACTATACCTTTGTTGCTTTAGGAAGAGAACTTTCTGAATAGCCAGCAGCTCTGGAGTCAGGACTTGGCTGCTTGAGATGTACAGGCTTTTGGATTTCACTTTCACTCTGGGAGTTACCTAGTCCAATGATAGGGGACAGGAAATAAAATGTTTTTATTTTTATTCTTCACTGAGGTTTTTAATGTAAATTTGATTTATCTTCACTTTTTTCAACTAATAAACGTTTATTTTCTCTCCCTCCCATCCGTCCCCCCTCCCAAATTGAAAAAAAAAAGAGACAAAATCCTGGTAACAAATGTGCATAATCAAGCAAAACAAATTCCCACATTGGCTATGTCCAAAAATGGATGTCTCACTGCATCCTGAATCTACCACTTCTCTGCCAGCAGGTGTGTAACATGCTTCGTCATCAGTCAGTCATCTGTAATGGTGGCTGGTCAATGCATTCATCAGAGTTAAGACTTTCAAAGTTGTATAGTTTTTTTAATTTAATTATTCTCCTGGTTCTGCTTCCTTTATTTTACATCAGTTCATACAGATCTCTTTCCAAGCTTCACGAAAACTATCCCTTTCATTATTTTTTAAAAACTTTATTTTTTAATTAATACAAATCCATTTTCTTTCCCTTCCCATTGCACTGATCAGAGTTCTTAAGTCTTTTAAAGCTCTCTCTCTCTCTCTTTTTTTACAATGTTGTTGTTGTTATAGAAACTGTTCTCCTGGTTCTGCTCACTTCACTTTCTATCGGTTTATACAAGTTTTCCTAGGTTTCTTTGAAAGTGTTTCTCTTATTATTTCTTATAGCACAATAGCTTTCCATTACATTCATATGCCATAATTTCTTCAACCACTCCCACAATGATTGATGCTCTTTGCACCCTCAAAAAGAACTGCTATAATTATTTTTATACACATGGCTCCGTTTCCTCTTTCTTTGAATTTTTTTTGGGATACAGGCCTAGCACTGCCATTGCTAGGTTAAAGGGTATGAACAATTTAGTAATTCTGAAGCAGAGTTCCAAATTGCTTTCCAGAATGACTAAAAACAATTCACAGCTCCACTAAGAATGCATTAGTGTGCCCTTTTCCCTGAAGCCCCTCCAACATTTACTTTTTTCCTTTCTTCGTCATCTTCGACAGTCTGAGGTAGAGCCTCGGAGTTGCTTTAACTTTAATTTCTCTGATTACTAGTGATTTGGAGCACATTTTCATATGGCTATTGGCTTTCTTCTTTTGAAAACTGCCTATTCATATCCTTTGACTACCTATCAATTAGGGAAATGGCTATTATTATGAATTTTAATAGATTCCTTATATATCTTATCTATATACTTCATCAGAGTAACTTGCAGCAAAGACTTTTTTTGCCAGTTGATTTTTCTTCTAATTTCAGTGGCATTTGTTTTGTTTGTGCAAAAACTTTTACCTTTTATCTAATCAAAACTGTCTCTTTTCTGATATCATTTTCTCTATCCCTTATGGAATGTTTTGTGTCCACTCTATTGATTAAACTGGGCAAATGAAGTATTTTTTTACCTTGCAAACCCAGAATCACAGAATAAAGTAAGTCAAACCAGAAGGTTTTCATTTCTTGGAGTCTTTAGCTTCAGAATGACTCCAAACACACAAAAATCAGAATAGATTTAATTAGAACAGCACTGTAAGAACAAAACCTTAAACCTGATTTGGAGGTGAGAGAATACATTTAGATAACTAAGGAAAAGATTATTTAAAAACTATAAACCTGCATATCATTTCCATATGAAGTACCATTTCTCAAAAAAAATTTAAACAGAAAAATAATTTCATAATCAGGTTATCCTTAATGACCAAAATATTTGGCACCAAAAAAGGAAGATTTTAATGATAATAGCACTAAAAGTATTTCTTTCATCCTTCAAGTCAAGCTAAATTTAAACAACTGTTCCCTACCTCATGAGTTAAGCATGAGGTATTTTTCAGGCATCATTCCTTACAATTTCATTATTTGATCAACTAATTGCTGGTCGTAAGCAAGAGACAGCTGCTACTTCCTGAAAGCCAACAAGTAATATGGATAATCCTGGCTCAAGTGTGGCACACAAAGGGAATACCTCACCCTCCAAACTGCAAGATCTAAAAGTGAATACTTACAGGAGCCATCTTCAGTAATGTTGGAATGGAATGTCAGGCTGTTTTCAGTTGCTGGAATCTACAACAAAAGAAAATTATGAATCACATTAAAAATAAAGAGGGAACTACTATTAAAACCTGCTGACTCCACTAAGTCACTGACTGCCTGAGGGAAGTAACAGGCAACAGAACAGCTGAGCATTTAAATAAAAGGCGGCAAAATATATTTTATGAGGCCATTAATGTGCATTTCAATTACACAAGAAAGTTAGAAACAGATTGCATTCAGCTGCCAGAAGTGTATATCATCTCCCTCTGTAAAAGATCCCCTAAGCCACAACTCTATAAAGGGATGGAATGAATGAGAAAGGCTACCACAAGTCTCTCAAAAAATGAGAATAAAATTATCCAATATCAAAAATATTCTTATTTGCTATTCCTAATTCCCCAACTATAATTAAAAGCATTCTTAAGAAAGGGAAGTATGGAATACTTCTCTAGAGAACCTAAAGAAGTATCTAGATTTAATAAGTTTACTATATCCCTTCAATGTTTTTGCTAGTTTATTCTAGATGAGAAGCTGCAGCTATTGACTGAGATGATTAGTTTGATTTCTTATTAAAAAACAAGCATTCCTTCAGCTCTTAACAAACTTAGCCTTAGACCTATGCTAAGGTCTGTATGTTAACTCCCCAAATCATGCTTTTCTATTCATATACAAAGGATTAAAATCCCAGGCAGGAGGCTGTCAAACTAAGAACAGGCCAGCACCTCCTCAAATTTGGGAGATTTCCTAAACATCCTGATTACATTCCAAGACTTTGGTCATTGGAAGGAAACAACTGAAAAAAACATAAAGAACTTCCAGTGATTAGCTAGCTGAGGATTAACCATGCCCCTTTTGCCTTTAAGAGAACAAACATTTATTAAGCACCTATTTGTGCCAGGCACTGTGCTAACTGCTTTACAAATATGATCTCATTCAATCCTCACAACAACCCAAGAAGGTGTTATTGTCACCCCCATTTTCCACTTGAGGAAACTGAGGCAAACAGAAATTAAGCAACTTGCCCAGGGTCACAGAGTCAGTGTTTGAGGCTGGATTTGAGCTCAGGTCTTCCTGATTTCTGACTCAGCATTCTATATACTGAATCACCTAGCTGTTTATAAAAAGGAAGCTGGACATACTCTGTAGATAGACGGGGAACTTGAGGAGTGAGCTTTGAAGGAAGTCCTCAACTTTTGAGGACTTGACTGTAAAATGAGTACAGGAGCAGGAAGAAGAGAATTTCTCTTTCCTCCCCTACCATCAGTAATGGTATGTTGACCACCTTCTGGGGGGCCCTTATAGCACTGTACAATGACTCTCATTCAGAATCTCCATCTTGGAGGATGCCCTGGTAGGCATCTGCTGTAGAAAATTTTGCACTGAAAAAAAAATTTTTTAGCCTCTAAACAATCAACTTTCTTTAAGGCAGACCAGTTGCTGTAAGTTTTACATGGGTGTATGGCTAAGTACTAACTTTGCCCATTACAAGTGGAAGCTGATGAGAATGGTAAGGATGCTGCAAAGGTAGAATGCTCGTATCTAACATGCGCCTAGAGCTAAAGAGAGAACTATTGTGTTAAAAGGAGTGCCACATGACATAAGAGACAAGGATACTGAGATAACCTCAGGGAGTTTCATACATGTTAGATGAGTTGTATTTTACTTTTACTTTTGGACAGTTCTAGATTGCTTGCTCTATTATGGCTTAAGTCCATACAGCTTGCCCAAGATCCTTATGGACTACAGATCTATAGGATACGTTTTGCCTGATAGCCTAGAAACCCCTGCTACTGAAGCACAAACCCTGTTCCTTAAACCCAACTGCTCACGGCCTCATTCCTATTCACTTCTTCTTTCCCCACTAATATATCTCAGTCTAGATCTACCCTTCCATTATGCTCCCTGGAATGTCTATTTCATAATTTTATAAACTTTCCTTCATCATCACTCTTTTTATTTCTCCCTCCCTCCATCACTGAGACCTGGATCTCTCTTGATGATGCTGCATTTTTGACCACCCTTTCCAACACTGGTTGTACTTTTTCATTCATTCCCCCTAAGTCAGTGATCATGGTGGGGTAGTTGGAATACACATTTCTCCCCACTGTCACTTCCATATTATTCCTCTACCATTATCACTCAACAACCTTTCCTCCTCTGAGATTATATTATTCAATTTTATCACCCACTCCAGGTCCTAGTGGCTACTATCTATCAAACTCTAGGAAATTTTCCTTAAGTCCTGAATAAGTTCAGTTCTGGCCCAGTTTTTTTCTCCTCCCTAATTCTAGCCCTCATACTAGGGGACTTCAATATACATTGCCCTAATTTTCCAGTTCTTCAATCTATCTTCAATCTTCATGACCTAGTCCTCCACTCCAACTTAGCTGTACACATGGTCATACCTTTGATCTTGCCATGATCCACAAATGTTTACAGTTATCCCTTTTCACATCTCAACTTTCCCTATCAAGATTTTGATATGTTGTGGGTCAGCATAAGAAGTTAAATGGGAACACACAAAGGCCAGCAGACAACACAGAGGCTATGATCAAATACTTAATCCAAATTTTACAATAAGGTACTGTAAACACCCCATAAAAGAAAAAGAAAAAAATCAGACTTCTTCTCTGGTATGAAGGGAGGACCGGGATAACTGTACATGTTCATAAACTCAGAAATTTCTTTATCTGATCATAACCTTTTATTATTCTACCCTTCCAAATACCTAACAATCCCTAACCTTGTTCTTTGTCCTCATAATGACTTCCAGTCCCTCCAACCCTCAGGTTCCTCCCCAGCTATTACCCTTGCACCGGCTTCACTCTCCTTCCTTTCCTATCTTGACCCCTTCCTGATTCAGTTCAACTTTATACTATTCTCTATACTCAAAACCCTTGCTCCCATGTTTTATCACCTACTGATCATGCGTTGCCAAAATAAGTTTAGATTATTCCCACCATTTGCCAGCATCATTCATATTCATATGCTGCTGAACGGAGCTGGAGTAAGCCACAAAATCATGCTGACTATATCCACTACAAATTTATGTCATATAACCTTAATCGGGCCTTCACTGCAGTGAGGCAATTCTTTTATACACTACGGCAATGGTATCCTGCAGTAGAAGCAAATGGCTGTAGGAAATATGGGCTTGAATGTAGCCTGAGAGAAATTCAAGCATAGTGCTTCCTGAACCCCTGAGCCTCAATCTGCTATGGAGAGAAAGGAGGAGGGAGACAAAGAGAGAGGGAGGAAAGAGAGGAGAAGTGGAGAAAGGAAGGGAGGAAGAGGGGAGGGCAAGGGAAGGGAGGGGAAAAGCTTGATGCTTGGGAGATTGTAGTTTTCAGAGCCAAGACTCTGAGGGAGCTGAACTGGGAAGAATTCCTAGTTGGTCCTAGAGGTTCTAATTCTCTCTGAAAGAACACAACAGTGTTCTAGTCAAGGAGATGATGGAAGCTATGGCCAATTGACAGTGCAAGAGAATATGCCCAGTGAACCCTGTGGTCTCACTCAGCAAGGAGCAGCACTGAGAAATCACTAGAGGACATGAGTAGCCCTGCAATAGCACAGGTGTTCAGTTGCTCTTCCATGTATGTTCCTCATGTCCTTTGTGGAAATAGTCACAATTTCTATGTCTGACCACTCTCTCTGTTAATGGTGTTTACATATGTAGGAGAATGCTTCCTAAGTTTATGGGGAGAATGCTTTTGTTCTAAGTCTTCCTGTTATGCTATTTCATAAAATGCTTTACACTGAAATAATTGTGTCATATGGCTGACAAATTCTAACTTTTAGGACTGCCATCTCACAGAAAATTTTGAATCTGGTATAGGGGGACCTGACCTGTGAGTGTAAGTTAGGTGGGCACTCATCAGGTGCTACAAATAAATATACACGACACCTTAAATTGCTTTGCTGACTAAGGCAATTCCCAATAAGGGAATGCAGATATAGTAGGCAACTCTTTGATTTTGGCTGATCAATAGCTATACCAACCTTACAGTGTTCTCTTTTCCTTTTAATTTGATCTTGATCCTGCAGCAAAATCTTAATGCCAATCCCTGATATCATAGTGCATATCTAAGTCTATGACTTCCTTGCAGGAAATGTCACGCTAGAAGATTTTGTTTAAACATTTCATTAGAGCAAGATGTAGGTACACTCAGGAGAAAGGAAGAAGTAAACAATGAAATGATCTGCTTCATCCTTTATTCCAAGAACAGCATCCTTTTGTACCAAGTTAAAGTTCAAACATGACTTAGGTGGTTGTAAATAGTAGTTGGGGCAGATGGCCAGAAAAGGAAGGATGAAAGAAGTTTTGCGACTGCTGATTGTTTACAAAACTGCAGCATAAGCTTGGACAATATGTATTATCTTTATCCCCACCTCCTCATCTACTCCCTTACTTTGTGAATCAACTGTACTAATGTTTCATTATAATAAATGACAGTTAAAATTTTCTGATGATGTAGTTCAGCTTAGCATTCCAGTATATAATAAATATGAAAGCAAAACGGAAGTGTAAAATTGGTCATAGGGTCAACTGAAATATTTGGTTATTTCCCCCTCTCTGGGTTTCAGTTTTTTCATCTTTAAAATGAGAAACATCAGGATGATCCCTAAAGCTCCCTCTAACTTGAACACTCCGCCTAACTTTCAGAATCTCCACACTCTAGTCAGTTTAGGAAAGAACAGTGCCAAGGTTATTAATTTATGTGATGATTTTCTCTTAAGACCAATCAGCTACTGTAATATGTTTAAAAGCCTTTCCTCATCTCATTTCAAATTTGTTATGCTGAGAGTTCAGGAGACCAAAACAATAGAAACAAGCACTGTATAGCAGAGAAAATGATATGTTAAGTTAAACATAACTAATGCTAGAGCAGTCATTAATTAAGAGATTTGAAAACAGTGGGCACTCAAACCAATTAAGAGATCAACAATTTAAAGACCCCATGAAGTCATCAATTTCCTATCAAGACTTAAGATCTTTTAAAGTAACTAGCATATTTTTCTGAAATGTCAGCTAACCAAACGAGTTTTCACTGTATGCTCATTTTACTTGTTCAACTCTAAGAGAATAATTTATTACCAAACTTCAGATATCATCAACTCAAGTTATGTAACTTGAAAAAATGATGATTTGTACAGGCAGCTGCAACCAAATTCCCAGACACTCTACAGCAACAGTGTTTGAGTTATTTCTAATTTTAAGCATCTAATCTAGAACACATGCTTCCTTAGCAACTGAACATCAGACAATTCCACCTACCTTCTCTCCTTGATGGGAGATACGGTCTTCATGATCTGGGGGAACATTCTCTTTTTGCTCCAATTTATGGGTTTTGATTTCATTACCAGTATTTTTTAGCTCATTCTACAAAAGAAAAATAATTTAAGTATTTAAGAAATATTCTTGGTGCTCCTTTCCTTTCAAGTTATACTCTAAAGAAACTCGTGATGTTAAAAAACAAAAGCAAAAAACCCTTCAAGCAACTTCAAGTCACACTCAGCCCCCTGACTTTCACAAGTAAAACCCACTGATTAGTGAAATTACAAATGCAGCTTTGTGGAAATACCTCAGAATTATGAGTTTGTAAAATGGTCTAAATAGGATGCTCCCTAGAACACAGACACATCAACACATACACACAAAGGCCTTGTGATTCACACTCTTGGCAGCAGAGCTTGAGGCAATGTGAAGCTTGTGAATTTTGTCAGAAAAGACCATTCAGAAGCAAGGGAAAGGGAGATGCCAAATGCCAACAATCAATAAATGTACTAACCATATACATAAACGACTGGCCTGGAAAGAGAGACAGGGTTGATAGAGACATATTTTAATTACTAAGATAACATTTACTGATACTGTAAAAAAAAACCTTTTTTTCAGATGTTTTAAATAAGAAATTAAAATCAGGTCCCACAAAGTAACTACCTAATGTTCCCATAAAACAGTCCAACTTGATAGAACAGCAGGGTCTTCAAGTAAGAAACCTATATCCCCATTAGTTCATTAGGCTTTGAAATGACCCAAAGGGGGTGGGAAGATAGGGCTAGTCTCACCCTCCTGTGATAGCCATGGAGTTTTGTCTCCCAGTATCACTCTCTTTCCCTTCTCCCTCACTGGCCTCCTCTTTTCTTCTGCTCTGAGTGTTAGGGCTGTTAAAACCCAATCTGGTCAACCATATCAGCAGTTGTGAAATCAAAATCTACTCATTTCCAGTGATCCTGAGTAACATTCTTCTATTCCCCAGATTACCCGTGGTGGGGTCTGTTTTCTGGGGCATTGCATGATGAATAAGAGCCCCCTATTCCCTTTAATTTTTGATGGGACAGAATGAGTCACACAGGATGAATAGGTGTGGATGACTTATAATTAGCATCAAAATCTCATTCTGTTATCTTTCCCCAAAAAAGCCACCCTTCTTCTGAACTTCTGGCAAAGATATCACCATCTTTCTAGTAAACCTTGGTGTCATCCCTGATTCCTCACACTCTCTCACCCCACATATGCAATCACTTGCCAAGTCTTGTTGATTCTACCTCTACAATGTTTCTCAGATTCATCCCTTTATCTCCACTCAAACAGCCACCATCCTAGTTCAGGTCCTCGTCATTTCTCCTCTGGACTACTGCAATAGCTTCCTAACTGAACTCTCTGTATCAAGTTTTTCCTCATTCCAATCTACCTTCTACACAGCTGACAAACTGATATTCAAGCCTGGACAGGTCTGATCATGCCACTCCTTTACTCAGTAAATTTCACTAAATTTTCCTATTCACTCTAGGACCAAATATCATTTCAACTTTAGCTCATCCATTTAAAATGTCTATTTTTTTGTGCAAGTTTTGCAATGAACATAATTTTATATATATATATATATATACACACATATATATGTGTGTGTGTGTGTGTGTACAATTAACATTTATTTCAATTCTTACTATATATAATTTATATATTCTATATAAAATTCAATCTTTATAGATATAAACGTGTTATACACACACACATATAAAATTGGCAAATATACAGATTTGGACTATGCTTCATCAAAAACTTTTTAGTGATGGGATGTGATATGAAAAAAGTTTGGAAAATACTGTGATAAAAAAATACCTTTGAGATCTGAACTGACATCCTATCCTTCTGGATATTCTCTCATCTCTAGATTTTTGTGACACCAGTCCTTCAAATCATGAGTCCCTTTCTTACTTTTAAGGCACAGCTCAAGCAGCGTCTTCTGCCTTTCTGATCCTCCCAACTTCTAGTTCCCTCCCAAACTACCTAGTATTTAACTATATGTCTATGTTTATATTTATTAATTTAATATTTGTGCTACATATGTTCTTTGTTTGTTTGTTTTTTTTGGGCAGAGCATTGGGGTCAAGTGACTTGCCCAAAGTCACACAGCTAGTACACGTGTCAAGTGTCTAAGGCCGGATTTGAACTCAGGTCCTCCTGATTCCAGGGCCTGTGCTCTACTCACTTTGCCACCTAGCTCTCCCCTACATATGTTCTTATATGTACTTCTTGTCTCCCCTATTAGATTGTGGGTTAGGGGCTGTTTCATTCTTTGTATTAATATTCCTAGCATCTAGCACAGTGCCTGGCACATAGTAGGTAATAAAACGGAACTTATTATCTTTCTCCTTAAACCCTCCCTTCCTCCTGTCTTCCTTCTATACTGTGGAGGGCAACGCCACACTCTCAGGCTCACAACCTAGGAGTTATTTTGGATTCCTCACTGTCTCTCACTCTCTATATCTAATCTGCTGACGAGGCTCGTAGATTTCACCTTTGTTAAATATCTTGAATACAGCTCCTTGCCTCTGACACTGCACCTACTCCAGTGTAGGCCTCATTATCTCATGTCTCGATTACTGAAATAGCCTGCTGGTGGGTCATCAAGTCTCTCTCTACGACAATCCTTTCTCCAGATACTAAAGCAATTTTCCTAAAGTGCAGGGACTATCATGTCACCCCCACCCCCCGCCTTCGCCTTTCCATAAACTCCAGTGGCTCCCTATTGCCTCCAGGAGCAAATACAAAATGCTCTGTTCAGCATTTGGACCCCTTCATAACCTAGCCGCCTTCTACTTTTTTAGTCTTCTTATACCTTAGTCCTTGACACATGTTCTTCAATCTAGTGACACTGGTCTCTAGGCTGTGCCACAAACAAGATTTTCCATCTCTTGGCTGCCACATTTTCTCTATCTTCCATTCCTGGAATGCTAACCTTTCTCTGCTCTGACTGCTGACGTCCTTGACTTCAAGTCCCAACTAAAATCCCAACTTCTACAGGAAACCTTTCCTAACCCCTCTTAATTCCGGTGTCTACCCTTTATTAGTTATTTTCCATTTATCCTGTATATAGCTTGCTTTGTATATATGTTTGTATGTTATTTCCTCCATTCGATTGTGAGCTCCTTGAGGGCAGGGACTGTGTTTTGTCTCTTTTCATACCCCAGAGCCTAGCAAGTACCTGGCCTATAATAGGTACTTAATAAATGTTTATTGATTAATTTTTGTTTTTAAATATATGTTTATTGATATCTTATTGCCTAAATTTCCTCTAAATTTTCTAAATGTCCTGCCCTCCCCCACCAAAAGTCATCCCTTAGAACAAAGAATATTTAAAATAAATTTATCTTCCTCCAATGTCCCTCCCCCTCCAGAAGTCATCCCATATAATTTTTTTTTAAAGAAAAATTCTTTTCCATCACAAAAGTGATGCTATAAATATATTGCTGTTTATGGGGACTTACTTCTTATCAATGACTTCTCCTTAGGGTATATGCCAAGCAGTGAAATCTCTGGGTCAAAGAGTATAGACACTTTAATCAACTTATTTACACAATTCCAAACTGTTTTCTAAAACAGATGTACAGGCATATCTCAGAGACATTGTGGGTTTGGTTTCTGATCACCGCATTTCTCATATTATTAGTGACTTGGAGGAGTCTTTCATATGGTCATTAATAATTTCCAATTCTTCTTTTGGGTACTATTTATTCATATCCTTTGACCAATTACTGGGGAACAGAATCTGGTCTACAAAATTCATGAAATGCTAACTTCTGTTTACAATACATTGTTGTAAAAAAGAAAGTCCCTATATGTACCAAATATTTTCAGCAGTACTTTTTAGGGTTTTTTTGGTAGCACAGAATTGTAAAGCAAGAAGATGCCCATCATTTACGGAATGGTTAAACAAATTATGGCACATGAATGCAATGGAATGTTGATGTAATAGAAGAAATCATGAATATGATAAATAATCAGGGAAAGATTTCTATGAACTGATGCAGAATGAAGAAAACCCAGGAAAACAATACGTACAACAACTATGACAATATAAACAAAAGCAACAATAACAGAACAATGGAAATTGAAGATATGAGGAACCACTTCTCACTTCTTTGCAGAGGTGAGAGACCATAGTTGAGAAACAGAGTATATAATATCGGACTTTTTTGATATGCTGATTAATTTTAATTGAACTTCCTCCCCCATCTCTTTTTTCTTTCTTTGTTATGTAATAAGTAAAATCTGAAATAACTGAGGAAACGAAGGTTTGAGCTTCTGAGCATATTGATTGATTAAGCAATGCATGCCAATTGCATGACAAATTGGGACCAGGCCTCCTCACCTTGGCACTGGACCCTGAATAAAAGGGGAGACAAATTTTTATGCATTAAAAGAAAACAATAAACAGGATGCAAACCAGGATACAAGATTAGGTAATATGATCTCTAATGAGAGGAAAGATTAGAGACTTTCTTAGTTGGAAGGAGGAGAAGAAACAGGTGCCAATTCCCTGAAATCAGAAAAAGAGGTGGCCTCTCCATGTGTATATTCAATCAAAGAAACAAGGCAACAGGAACTGACTGACCAGGACAGGGCCAATTTTCAGATAAGACATATGGGTCGCTTGACATGTTATAATTGTGAGAAAACTCCTTGTATCAATCTTCAGATTTGGCTGGGTTTCTGGTCAGCATAACCTAGGTCCTTTGTTAAGGGTCTCAGAGACCCTTAACAGGTAGAGGGGTCCAGCTTCCCAGCCATGCAGGGCTAAACAATGCAATAGAGAGCTCTCTCCTAAACCTCTCCAAATGCCTTTCAAAAATGACTCTAAACAAATTCTAGAGCAGCAGAACCAACAAAAAGGCAGAGTGAAACAAATTTCCAGCCTAAGACAACTTGGAAGGTTGACAGGAAAGGTCTGTTGCACCAGGCTGAGAGAAGAGCACAGTCTAGCATAGGCTGCGCCAGCACAGACCAGACCCCAGCAAACCCGATGCAGGCTTCAGGTGACAATCACTGGCAGCTGTGGTGGTTTCCAGACTTCTCAGTCTACAAATGCCAGAGACAATTTAGAGGGTCAGTAGGAAACGGCTGTCGGACCTGGGTGAGAGAGGAGTGCAGTCCAATACTGGCCCCAGCCAACCAGGAGCAGGCTTTGGGAGTGACTGAATTAGCAGTGGCAGCAGAGGCTGTTTCTGGAGCCAGTTCTCAGCCCACAGAAGGTAAAGGTATTGAACAATTGGTCAGACGGAGGTTACAGGGGTCTCTTTGCTGGCACCAAGGCAGGACTCTGTTGCTTTGCCCATACTTGGATTTGGTTCACAGTCTTGGGTGGCAGTCCTGGGGTAAGGAGGAGCACTGGCATACCAGAGTTTGTGGCAGCAGTTCCACAGTTCCAGGACAGACAAAAGTGCTAGTGGTCACTCACAGATCAGAACACAGGCTAGGAGAGTAGTAAACACCTCTCCTTGGATCATACCACTTTGGAAAAACTGAAAACTTACAGGTCCCTAGAAATATCTCTCCAAACAGCTGCATAAAACCCCTAAAGCTTGGGACAGTATGTCCTCCATACTGGAAGCAGAGCCCTACCTTAACAAAGAGTTAAAAAGTCAAATAATAGGGCTGGGAAAATGAACAAACAATGGAAAAAACTCAAACTATAGAATCTTGCTTTGCAACAAGGAAGAGCAAAACATACACTCAGAAGAAGAACACAAAGTCAAAGCTCCTACATCCAAAGTCTCCGAGAAAAATACAAATTGGTCTCAGGCCAGGGAAGATCTCAAAAAAGATTTTGAAAATCAAGTAAGAGAAGTAGAGGAAAAATTGGGAACAGAAATGAGAGTGATCCAAGAAAATCGAAAAACGAGTCAACAGCTTGCTAAAGGAGACCCCCAAAAATACTGAAGAAAGTAACACCTTAAAAAATAGATGAGACCAAATGGCAAAAGGGTTCCAAAAAGCCAGTGAGGAGAAGAATGCCTTAAAAAGCAGAATTGGTCAAATGGAAAAGGAAGTCCAAAAGCTCACTAAAGAAAATAATTCCTTAAAAATAAGAATGGAGCAAATGGAAGCTAATCACTCTATATGAGATCAAGAAATTATAAAAGAAAACCAAAAAAATGAAAAAATATAAGACAATGTGAAATATCTCACTGGAAAAACAACTGATCTGGAAAACAGATCCAGGAGAGATAATTTAAATTTATTGGACTACCTGAAGGCCATGATCAAAAAAAGAGCCTAGACATCATCTTTCCAGAAATTATCAAGGAAAACTGCCCTGACATTCTAGAATCAGAGGGGAAAATAGGAATTAAAAGAATCCACTAACTACTTCCTGAGATTCCAAAATGAAAACTCCCAGGAATATTATAGCCAAATTCCAGAGGTCCAAATTCCCAGGTCAAGGAAAAAATATTGCAAGCAGCAAGAAACAATTCAAGTACTGTGGAACCACAATCACAGTAACACAAGATTTAGCAGCTTCTACATTAAGGGATCAGAGTGCTTGTAATATGATATTCTAAAGGTCAAAGGAGCTAGGATTAAAACCAAGAATCACCTGCTCAGCAAAACTGAGTGTTAATCCAAGAGGGGAAAAATTGACATTCAATGACATAGAGGAATTTAATGCATTCTTAAGAAAAGAACAGAGCTAAATAGAAAATTTGACTTTCAGATACAAGACTCAAGAGAAGCATGAAGGTAAATAGGAAAGAGAAATCACAAGGGACTTATTGAAGTTGAATTGTTTACATTCCTATATGGAAAGATGATATTTGTAACTCATGAGACCTTTCTCAGTATTAGGGTAGTTGGAGGGAATATACATAGACAGAGGGCACAGGGTGAGTTGAATATAAAGGGATGCTATCTAAAAGTAAAATTAAGGGGTGAGAGAGGAATGTACTGGGAGGAATAGAAAGGGAAAGGTAGAATGGGGTAGATTATTTCCCATAAAAGAGGCAAGAAAAAGCTTTTATGGTGGAAAGGAAGTGGGGGGAGGTGAAAGGGAATGTGTGAATCTTACTCTCATTGGAATTGGTTTAAGGAGGGAATAACATACACACTCAACTGGGTATGGAATCTATCTCATCCTACAGGAAAGTAAGGGGGGAAAAGATTAAGAGAAAGGAGGAGTATAATAGAAGGGAAGGCAGATGGGGGGGGCATCGATAATCAGAAGCAAATACTTTGGAGGAGGGACAGGGTGAAAAGAGAGAATACAATAAACAGGGGGCAGGACAGGATGGAGGGAAATATAGTTAGTCTTTTACAACATGACTATTATGGAAGTGTTTTGCATGACTACAGATGTATAACCTATATCAAATTGCTTCTCTTCTCAATGAGGGCGGATGGGGAGGGAGGAAGGGTGAAAATTTGGAACTCAAAGTTTTAAAAACAAATGTTAAAAATTGTTGTGTGTCCAAAATATTATTACATGAATATGTACTCTATCTTTCCTTAAAAACATTTCCTACTTTATTATTCATTTTTTCCCATCCTTTGTACAAAATTATCATGAGTTACAATGAACCTAAGAAAAAATCAAATGAGATAATCATCAGAATATCCAGGAAAACTTTCCGAGAAGACATTGGATACAAAACCTAGGAAAGTTCTAAGTCAGGGTCCCAATATATGATATGGATTAAATGTAATTTCAAGGATACTGTAGACACAAAATAAGAAGCCAGGGCTGGACGCAGAAAAAGAAATCACTCCAAGATAGGGACCCAGGAAAGGGGTGCCTTAAATGTCTACAGCAAAATGGATATATAAGATAAAATATACAATATAAGGCAAAAATGAAGTATCTATTTTATCTGAGGTGATTTCCTTCAAACTGGTTTAAAAAACACAACATTTTTTAAATTTGTTACCGAGTTTCCTAGCTCCAGAACTCAATAAATATTTGTTGAATGTTAAATGGCTGAAAAGATAAATAATATAAGATACACACCATATAGTTTGTGGAACTGCCTTGCTTGGACACTGCTGCTTGGTATTTGGCCATCCTGTCTTTTATTGATGTTTCAGAAAGGCGAGGGATCTCTAGACTTTTCTTACTCTCACCTTTCTCTGAACTAAACGTAGAAGATAACAACTGACCTGGAAAAGGCAAATAAATAACATCTTTTTTTTACAAGGCAAAATAATAACACATTTTAGTGGTTGATTCAAGGTTCTAAATTCTGAGATGTTGTTATACATAAAATGGTTAATTTTCTCTATTAAAGGTACAAAGAAAAGAACCAGGAAGATACTTGACCCAAATCCAATTCACCCACTTACTTAATATTAAAAAGCAAGTTTTTTTATATAAGCTTCACCCTTCCCTATTCTGTCTTACATTGAGCAATAATTAATAAGCATTTAATAATCATTTCTTTGTATATGCCTTACCCTGCAAAGGACCAAAACTATACTACATATAAAATATTTTAAATGTTGCACTAAATTTTAGCAAGTTTTTTACAATGCTTACCTTTGGCACTGTGAAAGGTACAGTACATAAAATACAATTCACATTAAATTGCTAGGGAGGTTCATTAGAGACTGAAAATTGGTAAATCTTTTGACGATTAAGTTCTTTGAGGCTAGCCCAACATTGCCATGTAGCATTCACAGTTCAGACTTTTGGCACACATTGTAATAAAGGGTACAGCAATTAAGGGAGAAAAATTTTAAAATGAAAAGTCTGAAAACACAAAGAAGTCACCTGTGGAGAGAATTATTAAATGTAAACAAAGGGAGCATTTTCATATAATGGTCTACGTCCTGTCACCCCAAACCGTCTAGTTAGACTTTTCAAATGAGATAATGTACATAAAACATTTTGCAAACCATAAAGCACTATATAACTGTCAACTATTTTTTTTCCTGCCATTTTCCCCTGACAATGGTAGCCACAAGTCCTGAATGTCTTACTACTATTTAGAACTTCCTGAGTAACTCATACACACATGGTATTGTCTTCTTACCAGGGCCAGTTTCCAAGTCTTCCAAAGAAAGGCAGTTTTCTGAGATCCTTCTTCCACCTGCACTTCTGCTTTGGTCCCAAAGAATCTATTTATAAAATAAAATGCACCAATGAGTTTTGCAGAAGAGATGAGTAGCTGATGTAATGTTCAGAAAGGTACAGGTGCTACTGGCCAAATTCCTTGTATTTGTTCTAGAAACCTAGCAAGAGTTAAATATGATACTGACTTTGAGAAAGAAAAAAAAACAATTACCATGGATAACAACCAGATAAATAAACCAGAATATACTTAGGAATCTGAGAAAATTAATTTTAGTCTTTTTGGTCCTTGAAAATGGTATAGAAGGCAACTATATAAAGTAAATAATCTATTCCACCATCAGCTCCCAAAACTTTGATCAGTACCCTGCCTAATCAATTGCCACTTCTAGTAATAAAAGCTAATCAGTATACATGTGAGGCTTAGTCCCAGATGCCCTGGGCATATAGCTTTCAAAATTAATTAGCAAGTCTCCAATGATCCGTGGAAGTTATAGCCATTTCTTTCATTCCTATTTAAAAAAAAAAACCAGGGAGAAAAGTTTTATTAGTGCCTTTATTTTTAAATTTATTTTTGGAGACTTCCCTGCCCCCACACCTTCTCCGTAACAAAGAAAAGGAAAATCAATAGACAAGAACATTTGACAATGTATATAGCATTCCATACTAGTTGTTTCCCTTTATTGCTGTCCACCCCCTATCTCTCTCCCAAAAGGAAACACCTATCACTAGTTAATAAAAATTTTAAACCCTGATCTCAGATAACTCAAGCATTATTTAGTTTTAAAGGAATTTTCCTCTCTTGAGATGATGCGAAAGAACACTTTGGTGTATCTGTTATTTCATTTTGTTATTAGTAATGGAGATGATGTCCAGATCTAAATAGTCTTCTCTATTTTCTCTCCCGATTTCCCGTCCCACATCACTAACTGCCTCTTGGGCACAAACAACTGATTATCCCCAAGGCATCTCAAATTCAACATCTCAAGCTCAGTCAAAAGCAACTCTATATCTTTATCCCCCAAATTGTCACCTCTTCCACACTTCCCTATTACTACTGGCCATCATCCTTCCAGTTACTCAGGTTCACAACTTGTATTGTCTTCAACTCCTGACTCTCACTCACCCTATACATCCAAACAATTGCCAAATCTTGTCATTTCTACTTCCATCACATCTCTTGTATATGCCCCCTTTCCTTTCCTTTTACTTTCACTCATGTTATAGCCTTCATCATTTCTTGTCTGGTCTTCTGCAACAGTCTCCTAATGAATTTTCTTACCTCATCTTTTCCCACTCAATCCTGTCTTTCACACAGCTGCCAAAAGTGATTTTCCTAAAGCACAGGTCTGACTATACCATCCCTCCATTCAATAAACTCCAGCAGCATCCTGTTACCTTCAGGATGAAACAGAAAATCTTGATTTGGCTTTTAAAACTCTACATAACCTTGGGCCTTCCCTTCCCATTCTACTTATACTTTAACTCCCTTCCACATACTCTATGATTCTTGAGATACTCGTCTCCTTGATATTTCTCTGCCTCTTAGAAACTTTGGCTTCCTTTATGGCACTGGTCAAGCACCACCTTCTGCAGGAGGCCATTTCTGGTGCTCCCCCAGAAGGTTACTATATATCTACTTTTTATGTATTTATTTGTACTTACTGTTTCTGCCAATAGAATAGAAAAATTCCATAAAAACATTTTTATCACTTATTTTTTTTGCATCACCAGTACTTAGCACAGAGCCTGGAACATAGTAAGTGCTTAAGAAATGCTTATTGATTAGTGTGGGTGCTTCTCTACCAATGCAGACTTAAAATGCTTTCTTATCTTGTAAGATTCTTGATGTTTTTCAAAAATCCTTCATAAGTAATACAGGCAATATGCTGGTGATCTTCTCATTCTCTCAATCTCAAGGTTACCAATACAGTTCCTGGGATTATTCATGACCAGCTCCTTGATAAAACATTTTATGCCACATCTTGACTATAAGGCACAGGCTGCTTATACCCACCATGAGTCTTATTTTTGAACTTCAGGTTATCTGCAGTTCTGACTTTTCTAAGACTATGGTGTTTTCTCACTTAAACAAAATAACATCATCAGAACACTAGAATTGAAGAGGTGGTCTTTTCTGGTAGCAAATCATTTGGGACCACTGAAAATAATGTGAAGTTTCCTAAGTGAATCCAGCCTGATTTTTTCCTATCCAATTATGAGTTTGGTAGCCAATGGTTGATATCCCTTCCTCCCCTCCAAAAACCAGATCATAGTTTTATTTACTAATTCAATAGGTCTTTTTGCTTTCATTTTTATTAGTCTCTTCTTTGACTTTTAAGATTTCTATTTAGCTGTTTAGTCAGGGTTTTTAAATTTGTGGTTTTCTAGTTTTTTAGTTGTGTGCCTAATTTGTTGATGTTTCACTTATCAACGAAAGTGTTTAAATACATAAAATTTCCCTTATATGTTTGGCTATCTGGCAAAAATTTTTGGTATGTTGTCTTATTGTTGTCATTATCTTTAACAAAATTACTGATTCTTTCTAGGATTTGCTTTTTTATCTACCCATTCTTTAGGATTAAGGTAATCTCTAATGAATTTTTAGTAATTTCTTCAGCACTGAGTGATGACTGACTTCAATAGACTTAGCTCTTCTCAGCAATGCAAGGACCTAAAACTCCAAAAGACTCATGATGGAAAATGCTATCCACATCCAGACAAAGAAATATGGAGTCTGAATGCAGATTGAAACATACCATTGGCTCTTTTTTGTTTTTTCTTTCTCAAGGTTCCTCTCATACATTCTAATTCTATACAAAATGACTAATGTGAAAATATACTTAATAAGAATGTATATGTAGAGCCTATATTGGATTATATACCATCTTGGGGAAGGGAAAGGAAAGGGAGGTAGAGAAAATTTAAAACATATGGAAGTGAATGCTAAAAACTAAAAATAAATAAATTTGTAAAAAAAATTCATTTCTTCAGTAGCCTTTTATTGAACATAATTTTTAGTGTGTTATGATTCAGAAATGATTGCTCTCTGGGCAAGTCACTTAACCCCAAATGTCCTGCTGTCCCCCCTGCAAAAAAAAAATTTTGCTCTCCTGCATTTATTTCCAAGGTTGTTATGCCCTAATACAATTAGTTTTTGTTAAAGGTACCATGCACAGTGGAAAAAAATGAATACTTCTTTCTCTTCCCACTTAGTAATCTCCAAGTCTCCTTTATACCTAACTTTCTTAAAATTCTACTCAGGTCTTTCACTTCTTTTTTAATTTTTTGGTTAGATTTATCTAGGTCTGAGAGGGATAAATTGAGGGCTCCCATAATTATAGTTTTACTGTCTCTTTCTACCCTGTAACATTTAACTTTTCCTATAAGTATTTAGATGCTATACTATTTGGTGCATATGTGTTTAGTATTGATATTAATTTATTGCATTCTTCTTTCTTACCCCTTAATTTTATTTTTTTAGTCATCATCCCAGCATAGTCAACTCACAGCCATGTCCTCTGTCTATATATATTCCTTATAACTGCTCTAATAATGATAAAGTTCTTAGGACTTACAAATATCTTTCCACGTAGGAACATAAATGGTTTAACCTTATTGAATTCCTTATGATTTCTCTGTCCTGTTTAACTTTTTATGCTTGAGTCTTTCAGATATAGTCAAATTTTCTATTCAACTCTGGTCTTTTCATCAGGAATGCTTGAAAGTTCCCTATTTCATTGAATATCCATTTTCTCTTTGAAGAATCATACTCAGTTTTGCTGGGTAGATGATTCTTGGTTGTAATGCTTTGTCTTTTGGAATATCACATTCTAAGCCTTCCAATCCTTTAATGGAGAAGCTGTTAAATCTTGCGTTATCCTAACTGTGGTTACATGATGTTTAAATTGTTTCTTTCTGGCTGCTTGAATTATTTCCTCCTTGACCTCCCAGGACCTCCTTGATCTGGAATTTGACTGTAATATTCCAGGGAGTTTTCATTTGGGGATCTCTATCAAGAGGTGATCGGTGTATTCTTCCCATTTCTATTTTACCCTCTGGTTCCAGAATATCAAGACAGTCTTCCCTGAGAATTTCTTGAAAGATGATGTCTACACTCTTTTTCTGATCATGACTTTCAGGTAGTCCAATAATTCTTAAATTATCTCTCCTCCTGTTTTTCCAATGAGATAGTTCACATTTTCTTCTATCTTTTCATTTTGTTTCTTGATGTCTCATGCAGTCATTAACCTCCACTTACCTAATTCTACTTTTTGAGGAATTATTTTCTTCAGTGAGCTTTTGTATCACTGTTTCCATCTGGCCAATTCTACTTTTAAAAGAGTTTTTTTCTTAAGCGAATTTTTGTACATCTTTTCCTACATGGCCAATTCTGCCTTTTAAGGAGTTGTTTTCTTTAATGTATATGTGTGCCTCTTTTATCATTTCTTTGGCTTATTCTGTTTTTTAAAGTGTTATTTTCTTCAGTATTTTTTTGTTTCTCCTTTACCAAGTTACTGACTCTTTTTTCATCATTTTCTTGAATCACTGTCATTTCTTTTCCCAATTTGTCCTCTACCGCTCTTGAGTTTTTAATTTTTGGTTTACAACACTCAGTTTCACAAGTTTTTGAGTTCTAAATTTTCTCTCCCTTCCTCTCCTCCCTCCTTCCCCCCAAGACCGCATGTAATCTGATATAGGTTCTACATATACCTTTGCATTGAACTTATTTACATAATAGTCCAATTGTAAAGAAGAATTATAACCAATGGAATGAATCATGAGAAAGAAGAAATGAAACCAAAAATGAAGGGGGGGAAAAAAAAGACAGCAAATAGTTTGTCTCAATCTGCATTCAGACTCTGTAATTCTTTCTCTGGATGTGCATAGATTTTTCCATCCTGAGTCTTTTGGAGCTGTCTTTGAACTCTGCATTGATAAGAAGAACCAAGTCTATCAAAGTTAGTCATCAGGGTACTGTGTGTCTGTAATTGTGTATAATGATCTCCTGGGTCTGCTCCCCTCACTCAGCATCAGTTCATATATGTCCTTCCAGGTTATTGTGAAGTCTGTTTGCTCTTCATTTCTTATAGCAAAAAATATTTCATTACATTCATATACCACAATTTGTTTAGCCATTCCCCAACTGATGGGCATCTCCTTGATTTCCAATTCTTTGCCACCACAAAAAGAGCTGCTATAAATATTTTTGTACATACCAGTCCATTTCCCACTTCTGTGATCTCTTTGGGATACAGCCCTAGAAGTGGTATTGCTGGGTCAAAGGGTATGCACATTTTTATAGCCCTTTGGGCACAGTTCCAAATTGCTCTCCAGAATGGCTGTATCAGTTCACAACTCCACCAACAATGTAGCAATGTTCCAATTTTCCCACATCTTCTCCAGAATTTATCATTTTCCTGTTTTGTCATGTTAGCCAATCTGACAGGAGAGACGTGGTACCTAAGAGTTGTTTTGATTTGTATTTCTCTAATGAATAGTGATTTAGAGCATTTTTTTCATATGACTATAGATATCTTTAATTTCTTCCTCTGAGAACTGCCTGTTCATATCCTTTAACCATTTCTCAATTTGAGTTTTAAAATCCTTTTTTGAGTTCTGAGATTTCTTTTTGGGCCTGAGACCAATTCACATTTTTTTTTTACTTACCCTTGGCTGCTGTGTCCTTTTGCTCACTAAAGAATTTAAGCGTTTTTTTGGCCCAAGAGGTTTCTGGACTCTTTTGGCTTCTTCATGTTAGCAATTACACTGCATTTGTCTTTAAACTTCTCTAAGAAATGGTGAAACAATAATGTTTTGCAAACTAGTTTGTCTTCTAAACTGACATGTGCCTTGGCTGTCAAGAGGATGAACACCTTTCAGAAATCTTAGAGAAAAATCTGATGAATAAGATTACTCTTCCGGTGATAAGAGACCAGAAAATTTCCTCACCAGTAGAAAATGTATTCACTTGTATGCATATTTCACCCAATTTTCCTAGCCGTATCATTAACCAAAATGATTTAAAACTCAAAATTACCTTAAACCCAAAGACTCCAGCTTCTGGTATGAGAACTTACTATTTGACAGAAATTGCTGGGATGACAGGAAAAAACTGGCAAAAACTAGAAAAAGACAACCATCTTACACTGTGTACCAAGATAAGGTCAAAATGGGTACATGATTTGGACATAAAAGTGAAACGATAAACAAATTAGGAGAGCATGGGATAGTATGCCTGTCAGATCTATGGAGAAAGGAAGAATTTATGACCAAACAAGAGACAAAGAACATTATGAAATGCAAAATGGATAATTTTGAGTACATTAAATTTAAAGTTTTTGCACAAACAAAGCCAATTCAACCAAGATTAGAAGGGAAGCAGAAAGCTGGAAAATAGTTTTTACAGCCAGGGTCTCTGATAAAGGCCTCATTTTTAAACTATATAAAGAAATGAGTCAAATCTATAAGAATACAAGTCACTCCCTAACTGATAAATGATCAAAGGATATGAACAGGCAGTTTTCAGATTAAGAAATTAAAGCTATCTATAGGCATATGAAAAAATGCTCTAAATCATTGTTGATTAGAGAGATGCAAATTGAAACAACTCTGAGGTACCACATCACACCTATCAGACTGGCTAACATGACAAAACAGGAAAATGATTAATGTTAGAAAAGATGTGGGAAAATTGGAACACTGATGCATTGTTGGTGGAGTTGTGAACTGAACCAACCGTTCTGGAGAATAATTTGGAACTATGCCCAAAGGGCTATAAAACTGTGAAAAACCCTTTGAAGGAGCAATACCACTTCTGGGGCTATATCCCAAAGAGGTCAAACAAGTGGGAACCAAAAGAACACTGTATACAGCAACAGCAACACTGTACAATGACTTAGCTCTTCTGAGCAATGCAATGATCTAAGACAATTCCAAAAGACTCAGGATGGAAAATGCTATCCACATCCAGAGAAAGAACTAAGGAATCTAAATGCATATTGAAGCATACTATTTTCTCTTTCTTTTATTGTTTTTTCTTTCTCATGGCTTTCCCTTTTGTTATGATTCTTCTTTCACAATATGACTAATGTGGAAATATATTTAATATGCTTATATCAGATTGCATGCCATCTTGGGGTAGGGGGAATAGAGAGAGGGGGAAGAACTTAGAACTCAAAATCTTACAAAAGTGAATGCTGAGAACTAAAACAAAAAACAAAAAACTCAAAATCACTTGCAGCAACTCTAATTCTGCCACATCACATTCAGCTCTACCGTACAAACAGCAGCCATGTTCACAGATGAACCTGGAATTGGATTAGGAGTCACAACTCTTCTTTGGAAATTAAACCTTGTGTGTCCTTGGGAATGGCAATCACAGGCAGAGGGAAGAGAGTAAGTTTGGCAGGCACTGCACAGCCACATAAGTTTTCCTTTTTTCCAAATACATTTCTGATTTGCTGTTCAGCAAAATGAAGGAAATTCCAAAGGCTTATTCCAAGGACTGTACTGAAAAATGATCACTGTGAAAAATTAGAATTTTTTAGGATGTGAAAAGTTATTCCATTTGCTTCTCTTGTAACAGAAAAAGAATCTTGACCTTCATATAAGAGGCAGAATTTCAAATGTTCACTTTTTGTGGAAGGTAAGCAAGCATACAGTGCTAAAAGAACATGCTGTTTGTGGAGCTTTTGGTGTTCTGTCTCTAGTTCTATTCTGACATTCTGTGTCGTTGACTTCCCTCTATTAAGCATTCAGATACTATTTCAACCTGAGTAGGAGGTCAATTCTATGCTACTCATTTTATACCTACTGCCATAAGTTATAGGGAAAAAGAGATATTCCCTTCCATACTGTCTTTTTTTTTTCTTTAAAGATAAAACTCTTCATATATTCCCCAACAGTCCTTCCAAACCACAGCCCACAGCTTCTAGGACTTAAATTCCCATTCCAGCAAGGGAAGCTCATCCTTCTCTACATGAAGCTTATTGCCCAGGTCCTGGGAGTCCAACCAGGAATAGTTTTATGGGTTGGTTATACATGCCTAGTGTCAATGATAATCACCTCAATATTATTATTCAAATCAGCAGCATAAAACAGAAGAAAAACATAGCTGTTCTCACACCCACATCTCATCTCTTACCCATTGTCTCCACAATCCAGGTATTTGAGAGAGTCTAAAATATTATAATCCATTAACAGAAGAGGGTAGGAGAGGTGGGAAGACAAGACTCTTAAAGACACTTAGGAAGGACAAATCATGCCAAACTAGCGTAGTTCCTTTTTTAAAAGAAAATGAATAGTTAGATAAATTAGATTAATAACATAAATGGTTCTCGCTCAGGTGCTTATAGCTGTGTTATCATGGGAAAATCACTTAACCTCTCAGCCTCAGTTTCCTCTTCCATAAAATGAGGATACCTCACAGGATTACTGTGAGGATCAAATGAGAGAACATGCACAGCACTTTGCAAACCTTAAAGTGCTTATATAAATGCTATTTGTTGTTATTTTTACTATTATAATTGTTATTATCTTGATCTCAGCAAAACACTTGATGAAGTCATTACATGCTTGTGGAAAATGTGGTTATGTGGATCCACATTTAACTGAACAAGCAACATTTTAATGGGTTATTTCCTCTTTCCCTCTGTGTACCCTTAACCTTCAGAGCTGAAGCCATTTATACCCCCCACATGCACACTCCCATCCCACCCCCCAAATGGAGATCAATCCCATCTATAAACTATGGAACAGAAGGAACCCATGTATGGTTCAGCGGTTCAATTTCATCATACTTGGTATTAATCCTCCTTTGATCCTGATATCTCATTTTCCCAACAACTTCCTTGTTCTATTGTGGTTGAACTATATCTGCCTCGTAGCTTATATGGATTCAGAAGAACTGAATCACAATCCTTACTTACTTAGATACAAATCATTTCAATTCTCTGGCTCTCAATTTCACCGTTGTTAAAATAAAGTGGTTCCTAAGGTCCCTTCAACTTCTAAGTTATTTTATTCAATCTTGTGTAATAAAGCTTCTTCTCCTTTGCCTACAAGTTCTTTAATAAATGGGTTCCAGCCTCATTTCATAGATACTTAATGAAACTGTATTTCCTGACTTTGAACACCACTTTGCTCATAAATTCTAATTCTAAATCTTTCTAAAACTTTCCTATGTGTCCACTAAATTGCTACCATTTCCACTGAAGATCCTGGACTTAGGTTTGACCTTTTAAAAAGATACCTGCTTCTTCATGTCTCATCTTGAACTGATCTTCGAAATCAGTGCTTGCCTTCAGACAAGTGTCCTTGCATAACTTTTAGCTGTACTCCCTTGTTCAGACCACCAGCCTTCACCCAACCCACCAGTTGTACTTTATAAAACCACAGAATCATTGAGTGGGGTTTATTTATAGTTAAGAAAACATTACATATTGTTATGGAAAATTTACTACTATAGGACAAAGTCAATTCAAACAACTCTAGGGTGCAAAATTCCTCTTCATATTTGGAATGATGAAAGTGAAGATCATAAAGGTGGAGAAATTAACTCCTAAGCAAGTTAATACAATGAAAAGGTTTTTTTTAAAAATTCATTTCATTTTATTTTCAGTTCTGAATTCTCTCCCCACCTATTGAGAAGGCAAGAAAAACAAAACCCATTACAAATATGGATAGTCACACAAAACATGTTCCTGACTCACAATCTATCAGCTCTTTTTCTCTGGAGATGGATAGCATGTTTCATCATGAATCTTTTGGATTTGTGGCTGGTCATTTTATTGATGAGAGTTTTTAAGTCTTTCAAAGTTCTTTATCTTTATAATATTGTTAGTAAATAATTTTTCTCCTGATTCTTCTCACTTCACTTTGCATCAGATCATACACGTCTTCCCAGGTTATTCTGAAACCACCCCCTTTATCATTTCTTATAGCACAATAGTATTTCATCACATTCGTAAACCATAACTTGTTCAGCCATTCTCCAATTGATAGGCACAACCTGTTTCCAGTTCTTTGCTGACATGAAAAAAACTGTTATTTTTGCACATATTGGTCCTCCTCTTTCTTTGAGCTCTTTGGGATATAGGACTAAAAATGATAGTTTTTTGGACATAGTTCCCAATTAGAAAAGACTGATTCTCAATAGATTTGAAAAAGGGAAGAGTAAGAACACAAAGGAAACTGTTAACAATGTTTACTAATGCAAATTTTTGGAAAGCAATATGGCAATATACACTAAGAATAACAAAATTAATCACTACCTTTGAGAATAAAGAAAACTGAAAATGAAAAATAGATCTATCTTTACAAAATTCATAATGTTCTCCTCTTGAACTCTACATTCTAGCCAAATTGGATTAGTAACTATTTCCCGAACTCAATTCCCTATCTCTTGCCCCTATTCACTCCTCTTCCCCTCCCTCCTCATTTCAGCTTCATAAGAATCCTCATCTTAGCTCCAACCAGGTTATACCTCTTCAAGGAAGTGATCTTCCCAGGTATTAATGCTCTCTCCTACCTCAGTTTTCCTGGTACTTTTCTTATCTGTGTACATGTTGAGCTCTCAACTCACATAGCCCCAGGATAATGGAAGTTCCAGGAAGGTACAGATGGTTTTGTACGTGTTTGAATACCCAACATGTTACACAATGCCTTACACATCATAGGTGCTTAATAAAAATGTGCACTGAATTGAAATGAAAAGGAAAGCAGAGTGGGCAGGGACTTTTTGTTTTTGCTTTCTATCTGAAGTACCAAGCACCCAGACTGTCCAACACTAGTCAGATGGCTGAACAAATTGCAGTACATTAACAGAATGGAATGTCATGGAACTATAAAAGATAATAAAAATAAGAGAATATAGAATATCACTTTGTATGAACTGATCCAAAGCCAGAATTGTGTACACATAAGACTCACTCAACTACTTACACCTTTTGACCCAGCAATCCAATGGCTGGGTTTATACCCCTTAAAGTGTTACTACTGGTAAGAAAAGAACCACGTATGTATATTAAAATATTCATAGAAGCACTATTTTTTGCTTTTCTTTGTATCCTCAGCAGTGTTATAGTGGTACAATAATACAGTACTTGACACATAGTAAGTGCTTAATAAATGCTTGTTGACTTACTAACAAAACTAACCAAAATACTGACAGTCTTTTAAAAAAATTATTAATTGATGGTTTTTTTAAATCCTCACAACCAGCCCATGAGGTGTGTTCCAGGCCTTCTTATTTCTAATTTATAGATGAGAAAACTGAGGCTGAGTGAGATGAAGTGTCAACACTGCTGGCAAACGTCAGACATAGAGCCTGAACCTGAGTTCCCAGTGCCACTCCACTCTTTATCTACTTTAACACTTAGGTTAGTAGTTTTATTTGTAATAGAAAAAAGGTGGCAACGACTTATACGCCCAATATTAGGGGAATGGCTGAACAAATTTTAGCATATGAACGCAATGGAACATATTATATTGTAAGGAATGGCAGCAAATATGAATAATTCAGGAAAATATGAAAATACTTACAAGAAGTAAAGTTGATTTGAGAAAGCAGAGTCCAAAGAACAATATCTAATATCTGAAACTATGTAAATAAAGACATTAAATAGAACAGAGGGGCAGCTAGGTGGCGCAATGAGTAGAGCACCGGCCCTGGAGTCAGGAGGACCTGAGTTCAAATCCAGCCTCAGATACCTGACACACTATCTGTGTGACCTTGGGCAAGTCACTTAATCCCAACTGCCCTGCCTTCCCCCTCCAAAAAAAAAAAATAACAGCACAGAAGCTTGGATCAAATTTAGTTAACAATATTTACATGTGTCTCTCCTTTCTGTTACACAGGAAATGTTAAAAGTGACATATACTATTAGTTGAGATCACTCCTGTAGATGGTTTTACCCATGACCATTTTAGGGATATAAAAGAACTGCATATTTGTTAGAATGTGTCCAATTTATGAAAATAAAATGCATCAACAAAAATTTTGGGGGGGAAAAATGACATATACCATGACTACGACTATACTTTAAAAAAAAGAAAGCCAAAGGTGATAAAAGGATCAGGTATTACAAGGAAAGGCCACAAAATAAATACTTTTCATTCATTAATTTTAGTTCAAATGTTACATGAAGTGGTCACAGAATATGAACAGTATTAAAATGTCAGAAAAAGGTAAATAATCAGATCCAAAAAATAAGAAAAAAATTTTAAGATATTAAATACCAGAAAAATAATTAAAATAACATAAATTACTGATAATTTAATAATGAAGAAATATAATAACCACCCAAAAAATGAAAATTAAAACAACTTTAAGGTATCACACCTCACATTTTTCATGCTAGCAAAGATGCCAAAAAAAATGGGGAAACTCATTGTTGGATAGGGCTATGTAAAGATAAATAGGCTAATTCATGGCTGAATTGGTTCTACTGTTCTAATAAAAGCATTTGAAACTATGCAAGAAAAACTAGTAAGTGTTCATATTCATACCCTTTGACTCAGATATTCTACCATTGGGACTATGTTACATGAAGGTAGCTGACAATAAGAAAAGATCATTACGCTCAACAAAGCTTATACAGGAGCACTACTTATAGTAACAAAAAGCTGGAAATAAATCAGCAGCCTGAAGTTTGGTAAAACTGAACAAATCATGGTGTGTGAATGTAATAAATATTATTACTAAGCAAAGAATGAACAGAAAGAAGTCAGAGACACATAGCAATGCAGAAGGAAGACAGCAGAGCTAATACACAAATAAAATAAATAAAGTCAAAGTGTAGAAACAAGATGATTCTGGTCAAATAAAAGATAGTGTTAGTACTATGCTGTGAAGTTTAAAAGACACATCTTACCTTTCTGTTAACTGATAAACTCATTTTTCCAAGCAATGTACTTGGAACTGGGATTTGTCTCAACGACTGTTGCAAAGTATCTATTATGTCAAATTAATATATACAACCAATATTTTATACTGCAATTCATGTGGTTATTTCTATTACAATTTTATGACAAATTATTTTGTTCCTCATTTCATGTTTATTTGATTATTTTTTATCAATCAATCAACAGGAATTTATTAAGCCCTACCATATGCAAGGTACTGTGGTGAGCCTTGGAGTCACAAATACAAAAATGAAATGGTCCTCTGTTTCTCTCTCTCTCGTGCCTCTTCCAAACCTTTTCATCCCTTCTCAAATCTCCTATTGTTCCCTCTCCCCCCAACCCTCAGAGCTGAGCAGCTTGCCTCATATTTTGCTGAAAAAAATTGAGACAATTTTCTGAGAGTTCCCTGTTCTCCCTTCCTCCTCATTTCATATCACTCAGATGTCTTCTGACATTAAACCTTCTCCTTAACCCTTGTCTCACATGAAAAGGTAGCATTTCTTCCCAAAGCTGACACCTTGGCATGCTGCTGGAGAAGACTGTTTTCTCTATCATCCCTATAGTCTTACTTAAATTCAATCTTTCCCTGTCTCTTGGTTTTTTCCTACTGCCAACAAACACGCCCATATCTCCCTTAAAAGCCAAAAAACCTTCATTTGACCCTTCTGTTCCCGCTATCTTTCAATATCTCTCCTTTCTTTTGTGAGAGGCCATCTACGAATAGGTGTGTCCTCTTCCTTTCCTCTCACTCTCTTCTTAACTCTCTGAAGTCTGGCTCCTGAGTTCATCACTCAACTGAAACGGCTCTCTCTGAAGTAACGAATGATCTTTTAAAGGCCAGATCTAATGGCCTCTTCTCTGTCCTCATCTTTCTTGATCTCTCTTCAGTCTTTGACACTATTGTTCATCCTCTTTTCTTCTAGTTTTCATGACACTACTCTCTACTGGGTCTCCTCTTACTCATCTGACTGCTCCTTCTCAGACTCCTTTGCTAGACCTTCTCCCAAGGCTCTGTGCAGGGCCTTCTGTTCTCCCTCTAGAAAATTTTGCTTGGTGATCTCATCTGCTCCAATGGATCACATTATGATGTCTATAGCGATGATTCTCAAATCTACTTATCCAGCACTAATCTCTCTGCTAACCTCTAGTATCATATCCAACTGCCTACTAGACATCTCAAATTTTATCTCCCATAGACATCTTAAACTCAACAAAAGTAAACTTGTGTCTGAGGCAAATTTGAACTCAGGTCTTCCTGACTCTAGGCTTAGCATTCTATCCGCTGAGCCATCTAGTTGTCTCTTACCCTCTTACCCCATCTTAAATCCCTGAAGACAGATAGGTCAGTATGTAGTGAAAGACTCAAAACTTAACAGACAAAAATGGAAAACATTTTAAGAAAGTCTTGGACATAATACTATGCAAAAAACAAACCCTAAAAACTAGATGTGATATAAAAATTAAAAACTGTGGAGAATGTATCAATTCTCCCAGACTCAAATTTGGGCTTCTGTTCAACAGAGTTCTTTAATACCACATGTTTAAAGACATATAAGACAAATCAATAAATTTAGCCCACAAGGTTAGATAGGAATGGAATGCTTACTGAATGAAGAGAACTCAAAATTGAGAGAGAAATACAGACTCTCAGGGGTGGAAAGAATCCTAGAGGTTATATATTTTTCCTGTATCTATCATTTGTAAAAGAGGTCCTCACTAGCACTGTCAACAGTACATATCATTTGCAATATTTTCTAGTAATGACTATAGGTTGCTTTGATCAGTTTACCACACATACATAGTCATTTTTAACATATGCTTGGCAAGATGACTGATTGAGGTACTAAGTTTAACTGTGATGTAAAAGTTAAACTTAACTAAAAAGGAACTGTACCTCTGAAGGGATCTTATCTTCTGTTTTGTATTCAGTAGAAAATTAAATAACACCTCCACTAGAGGGAAAGACTAGACCGCCTAGTAGCTGATAAAATACTGGTAGAATTTGGATTATCTAAATATTTCCATAATCCATTTTCTTGCTGCCCCCAAACCAAAGATAACTAAGAATGGCTAATATGAAGAGCAATCATGGAGTTATATTCCTGTAATTTGTACTTAATACTTTAGGTTCACTAATTTTCACTGAAAAACAAATAATAGCTTTCACTGCATCTTCCTAGAACGTACAAAGTAGAATCTACATTCTAAAAGAGTTCCTATTATCCTATAAATACTATACCACATTTCTATGGCTTTTTCTGCTTAATGTCTTAGCTAAGTTAAAGCTGAATCAATGCTAGTAATAACTACATACAGATAACTAGATACTACATATAGTTCTGTAGTCCAGTTTAATTTATCTCTAGTCCACTATTTAGAGCAGCCCAGAATGGTTTCCCAACACAGAAAATGGTAATTATTTAAACAGGTGTAAACCCCAATAAGGCCAAGTGCAGTTCAAAAGACTGTCCTAAGCAATCTATTAAGTGTTACAACTCTTTAAAACAGTGAGTGGAAAAGGTACAAGAAGGTTGCAGCCAAATGTCGGCACTTCTCAAACACTTCCATACCACCGGGTTATCCAACAACATTTGCCCTCTGGGTAGGCTCTTATTAAATGTATGCCAGAGCTCTACTCCAACCAGACTACAGACAAGCTTGTTCTGGCCCACGATCTCCTGGTCAACAACTTGGGGGGAAAATGCAAAGAAGAAAAAAAAACAATGCTTCTCTTTAGATCCTTGCATGTGTTAGCACTTTGTATTACTATCCCAGTCATTTTCTACCTTAGATCAGTTTCAACATGCATCTAGGCCTTCCTCACTGTATCTGCATTGTATGTGCTGGTATGACATCAGCTCTTCTGCCCCTAACAGGGTCTGTGAGGTGGCAACTTACAATGGTGCTTTGAGTTACAACATAGCCCTTTACCCCCATTTTAGATTTCTGAAATTTTTCTCCTTTCATTTAAAATTCCTTTTTCTCTTGATAAAGTCTGTGAAGAAGAAAAGGAGATTTGGTAGGCCTATAGTATGAAACTGGGTGGGAACAGAATTTAAGTAGGGAAAAAGGCCTTTGGCAACACATGCTTCATTTTATTAAAAAAAAAATTAAAACTGTTGCACAACATTAATGACAATTAGTTTCAATGCTATGGATAAATAGAAAGCCAATTCTTATTCAATGGAGAAAACTAACCTGACTTTTGAAATTTAGCACCTTTTTCTTTTAAAAATCTTCTTTCTTCCTCACATCTATTTTCCCAAATATAACTTAATCAAGAACTTTTCAAGGGATCAAACTTGAGGAGCACTGTTCTTTCAAAGTTCCAAGAAGAGATCAATTTGTTCACAACCTACTTGGTTCTCCAGGCCTTAACAAAAGGACTCACTGCTCATTTTTAACTCAAGTAGCAAAAAAGATTTCCTCACAAAAAGAGTTTGTAAACAGGTATTCAGGCTAAATATTTAGCTTTGTACAATCAGCATTCCTATCTAGATGGTATGTAGAGCAAGTAATGGCTTACTCACCATGAAATCTGTTTATTTAATCATAATGAATGTTGTAACAAACCACTCCATTGAAACAACCAAATATGTAGGAAACTATGAGAAAACTGGAAAAATCTACCAACTCGGAGGCCCCTGGACTGTGTTATAAGTCACTGGCATATGCAACTCATTTTCTAGTTAATTCCCTCTAGGGACCTAGTCTGCAGTCCACATGCAGGATCAAATTTCATTAGCACTTGTAGGAAAATGCAAGCCCTATGTATTTGCAAGTCAAAACTAGTGAAGGCAAAGGCTAGGCTTACCATCTTCACTTATTTTTTTTTCCCTGGGAAAGGATTTTAGCTGATAGAAAACATTTGTTGAGAGCACAAAGGAGGAAGTTTAAAAGAAAGGATTCGGCTGGGAAAGAGACAAGTCATAATGCTGAAACTTTAGCATAACACTTCATCTGTAGCTGTGTCAAAATAGATGGAATCTTAACCATGATTTCACAATTAAGGCTTAAAATGACAAAGGCACAGAAAGAAGAATTAAAAGGAAAAGCACAAGACACAATTTTCAGCTTATTCCACATCTCATCCTACTCCTTTGGATTAGCTTGAAATTTAAACTGAATTTACCCTGTTAAAAAAAAATCAGATTATGACTGTGAAATTAATTTGAAACTGAAACCCACAATTAATTCACTACCTACAAAGCAAAAAAGATATCAATTGTAACAGCCCTTATATACTTAATGTATTGATTTTCTTGGTGCACTAGAAAAGTAGACGGCTTAATTGTTTAAGTTTGCAATCCACTGTCCTTACCTTTGTCTGAGCTGTATCTCCCTTCTCAAACATCATTTTAAGTCTGTTGAGTGGGACGTTATATTTCTCTATTTTGCCTGTAGCATCTGGGTTCTCATTGGCTTCAGGTTTTCCTACTTCTTGCTTGGATTCTCTCAGGCAATTTTCCATTTTGTCAGTCTCTAGTGAATGGACGTTAAATTCTTCACTGTGATTGCTGGGATACTGAGCCTGGATAAAGGCTTCTGGAGAGGACTGAAGTCTAGATCTGGTATCAATCCCTTCTACTTGAGTAGTTTCAGCTACTGAAGAAGTGTTGTTTTCCACTGGAACACAGAGACGGTCGACCTTCAGTCTCACCTCACCACTGCTGTTCCGTGGAGATTCTGTCTGAGGCTCCGTTCCCAGCTCTGGATTCTCCCACTTCTTCTTTAACACACTCAGAGTCCCCTTTCTAAAATGCTGGGGGAAGTTCTCAGTGTTCTGGAAGAAAGAGAAATTATTGCTAGTTACAACCTGTCTGTTGAAGCATCAAACATATTTTCTGTAAAATGAAAGTTAAAACTCCGCACTGCTCCTTGTTCACTGCTGTCTCAGACAGCTGTGAACAGTTACGACTGTGCCACATGGAGAAAGCCTACACCCCAGGGGTGGGAGGGGGGAAGAGAAAGAAAGTCAGAGACTGAAGCAGGAAGTGATAAAACAGGAGAGACTTATAAGGACAAAATGGGAAGAAAGAAAAGTCCAAATCTAATGGTAGTTACCTTGGAGACAGAGGTTTTCACTCTAAGAATTAAGGGAAAAGGAACAATATCCAAATGCCGGAAACTTTAAGCATTATGTCTAAATTAGTAAGAGTTTAATGTAAGGTTTTTAAGGAAAAGAGATAGAGGGCAGATGAAAGCACACAGTCATTCCACATAATATTAATAAACTAAAACATCTTAGAAACAATTTTTATGTGTTTGCATAAATTTTAAATATATATATTATAATTTTTCTAATTTCTTTCTAATCTCTCCACCTTGTTTATTTCATCTGTTCTCAGACTTTACTTGTCACTTTTATGAAGAAAATTGCCAGATCTTCTATCTATCTTTCCCTGAGCGCCTGCTTACATAACTCTACCTTCATCTGCCAGGAGCACTTAGAGCCCAGCAGGTCCAAAGTGGAACTTACCTCCCCTCGGATCCTGCCTGACACCATCAGTAACCCAGGCTAATCTTTGATTCTTTTTCTCCCTCAATCCCACCTCCCCATCCAATTAACTGTCAAGTCCAAAGTCTAGTTAACAGCACCTTCATCTCATACGGCTGTTGTGAGGATCAAATAAGATAATTATGCAACACATTTTTCAAATCTGAAAGCCCTGTGTAAAATTCTGTTGTTGTTCTGCTTCCATGTTCTCTTACTTCCATTACCATTCATCTTCTATGACACTGTCGCACTCTAGCTGAAGTCCTCTTCACTTCGTCCCTGGACAATATTAAGAGCATCCTCACTGGTCTCCCTGTCTGGAGCCACTCCCTTATCCAATTCAACTTTCACAGAACTATCAACATAATCTGCTTAATGTACAGGTTTGACAAGTCATTACACTGATCAAAAAATGTCAGTGGTTCCTGACTGTCTATAGAAAAAATGCAAACTTCTTAACCTAAAATAAGATAATACATATGTAAAGCATTGTGCAAGTCTTAAACCTACTGCTCTTAGGAGAACGTCAATGCGTCTGCACTATTATTATTGTTGCTGTTATCATTATTATTAACTTTCATAAACTTGGCTCCAACCAACCTTTTAAATCTTATTTCACCCTACTCTACTAAATGCACCTCACCTTCCAAACAAACTGGATCCCTAGTATTGCCCTATTTCATCCTATAGTCTTTTCCCCTCTGTACATCCACACAAGCTATCTTCCGTGTCTATAACTTACTTCTTTATCCCAGTCTGTGGAAATCTTCAAGGCCCAGCTCAGGAGCTGTTTTCTTGATGAAGACTTTCTCAATCCCCTTAGAAGAATGTAAGTTCTTCCTTCAAATTTTTTCTAGCATACTTGATCCGGATCTTTCCTTTGCTCCATCACATTCTACCATGTATCATGGAATCTCAGAATTAGAGGAGACCCCAGGGATCATCTAATATAACCCATAACGAAATGGGAATTCCCTAACATTCTTGAACGAGTGGAATCTATATTCTAGTCTCTGATCAAAGACAACCATGAAGGAAAAACCACTGCCTCCTGAGGCCATCTATTTCACTGCTCTATTAAGAAGGTTTTCTTTAAATCAAGCTAGAAATCTGCTTCTCTGTCTGTAAATTATACCCGTTGCTCCTAGTTCTACTTTCAGAGGCCAAGCAGAACAAGTATAACTCTTCTTCCATGTGAGAGTCATTCACAAAACTTGAGGAAAGCTATTCTAGCCCCATTAGGCCTAATCTCTTTAGGTAAAATGTACCTAATTTCTTCCAACTATGGTATAGTCTCCAGTCTTCAGAACCCAGCTACCTTCCACTGGATGTTTTCCAGCTTATCTACAACCTTCCTAAAATTAAAAAACAAAACCTCAAATACTTCAGATGCAGTCTAATCATGACTACATAAAGCTGGATAATTATGTCTCTCGTTCTAGACACTATGCCTTTTTTAAATATATCTTGAGAGTGTATTTATCTGTCATATATCTGCTATTGATTCACTTGTATTGAGCTTGAAATCCACTAAAATCTCCAGATCTTTCCATACAAACTATTGTCTAGCCCCAACGCTCCTGTTTGGTATTTGTCCAGTTGTTCCTCTGAACCCTCATGAGAGACTTCACATTTATTCCTATTAAATTACATCGTATAGATTTGGCCCATCATTCCAGCCTGCTGAGGGTTTTGGAGGACTTTTAGTCACCCAGCGTATCAGCTGTCTGTCTCAGCTTCATTTCACCTGAAAATTAGATCAGCCTAACACCCATGGCTCCATTGTGTCCATTTATGTATATTTTACCTACACTCACGTATGTGTATATGTGGAAGACAGGAACTGTTTAATTTTTGTCTTTTTATCTCTAGCATCTTACATACAGGCAGCAGGACTTTAATAAATGTTTGTTGACTTTTGATTCAGTCAATTCACTGAAAAGGATGACTAGCACAGAGGCAAGGAAAGTTCTTTGGAACACTCTCCTTAATTCATTGTGGATTTATAAGGTACCTGGGCAGCTGGTGGCCAAGTGGAGAGAGCATGAGGCTTGCCATCAGAAAGACCTGAGCTCAAATCCCACCTGGGCAAGAATCTCATCTGTAAAATGGGGATAACAATAACACCTATCCCCCAGGATGGTTATGAGGATCACATGAAATCGCTGCGCTTAGCACAGTGCATGGCACACAGGAAACACTATATAAGCATTAGCTATCATCTTCTATTATACATGCAAGGGACTGATTATTCTAAGAGAAAAACAAACACAAAAAGGAAGCAATCCTTGCCAAAGAGCTCACTTCCTACAGGGAGGATACAACAGGTGTGCAGGTAAGTACCGTCAATGCAAAGCAATGTCAGTGGAATTGGCTTGAAGAGTCCTAGGGATTTCAAGAGATCTAAGAGAAGAGGGAGAACATTTCAGGGATAGAGGGCACTCTCCCTCCCAAGCTGACCTCTAATGATTAATGGCTATTTTTTTGGTCTGACCATTCAACCAATTCTGAATCCACCTAATTGTTCTATTTTCTAGTCACAGAATCTGGAAGGGATCTCAGAGGCAATCTTGTCCAAATGAAACCAATCTGTATAGGAATACCCTCTAAAATGTCCCCCCAAAGGGTTATTCACCTTCTACTTGATGAACTTCTAGGTCCTGGAAACAAATTATCTCCTGAAACAGACCATTATCATTTTGAACAGCTCTATTAGCAGAGTTTTACAAATACAGGGCTGAAATCTAAATCTATAACTTCAACCATTGCTCCTGGTTCTGCCTTCTGGGGTCAAGCAAAACAGCCTAATCCCTTTCTCCCAGGACAGTCCTTCAATTACTTGGAGGCAATAATCACGTCCTTTCTAAGTCTCCTCATCTCCAGGCTAAAAGACCTAGTTTCTTAAATTGTTGTTTGTAATAATAACTATCATTATTATTGTATGTAATAATAATACTTGTATAAAAATATTGTATGTAATAATTACTGTCATAATAACTACGATTACGATTATTTATGACACTTCAATATTTGCAATTTTTTTTTTGCATTTTTTTTGCAAATACTATTTCATTTCATCCTCACAACAACCCTGGGAGGCAGGTGCTATTATTTTTCCTTGTTTCAGAGATGAGGAAACAGAGATTGAGTGATCCGTCCAGGGTTACAGCTGGTATCTGGGGACACACTTGAACTCAGGTCTTTCTTACTCCAAGTCCTATACTTGATTCACTCTGCTTATCCATAGGCACCTCACCAGTCTGGTCATCCTTCTCTAGCTATTAGGCCACATACTAATACCTTGTATACGAGGAAAATGTGAGAGATTTTGTTAAATAGCTTGCTTAAATCCAGGCATGCCATGACTACAGCATTCCTTTGATGATCTACCAGAATAGTAATTTTAAGAAAAAAAAACTAAAAAAGGCAATAAATTTTGTTAGGCACTTGCTGTTCCTGATGAAGCTATGCTAACTCCAAGTAATTACTTCCCTTTCTTAATTCTCACAAACCATCTCTTTAAGAATATATTCTAAAACCTTGTCAGGAGCCCAAGCTAAGCTCACAAGCCTATACTTTTAAGAACCTGGTTGGTCTCAGTGTTTGTCCATCTGCCCGTCTGTCTGTCTCTCTCTTTTTCTCTTTCCTCTCTCTCTCAAATCAGGGCATGTCCACCTCCTGATTGTCTTAGCGAAAGTCTAGGATGAATTATTAAAGGAATGGTTTATTAGCATTTAGGGAAAGAAAACTTGTGGGAGACAGTATGGCTTCATAAAGACACCTTCTATATAGCTTGTTTGTACATCATTATTTCCACGTTGTCTCCTCCATCAGATCGTGAGCTTGTCAAGGGCAGGGACTTTCACCTTTCTTGTTTCCTCAACATTCAGCACAGTGCCTAGAACGTAGATGGTACTGAACAAATGGTTATGGACTGATGTCAGGACATACTAACCTCATTTCTGTTCTGATAATGTTCTAGATCTGGGTCACTCCTGTATATGTTACATTCCTCTCCTTAAACTCCACAGATGCAGGAGTTCTTTACTTCCGTATCCCTAGCACAGTGCTTCACAGTCATTTATTTACTGAGTACAGTTCTAGTATCTTTTACAAACATATTTGGGAATACAGTAAAATTTTAACATGACATGCGACAGTGATCCTCCTTTTCCATCTCAAACCTTCCTGACTACAAACCTAACCTTAATGTGAACTTTCATTCATCACAGAAAGCAATATTGCAGAGTTCACTCAGTTAAACTATTACTTACAGACTTGACGTCCAAAAGAGTGCTGGGTTTGGCGTTAAACACCCTGGGTTTAAACCCTGGCTCCACTGCCTGATAACTCTGTGACCATAAGCAAGTTAGTTAACCTCTTTGTGCTTCAGTTTCCTTGCCTATAAATGAGCAGTTGGATTCAATGACCGCTGATTTCCCTTCCAGCTCTACATTTGTGATCCTATGAATCACAGAAATTAGAGGGACCTCAATGGCCATCTAGTCCAAGTCATATACGAAAAGAATCCCTACTACTACTATAAGCTACCCCACAAGCAGTCATCTAGCTCCTGCTTGAAGGGAAAGCTACCGTCCTGAGGCAATCCACTGTACTTTTGGACAATTCTAATTGTTAGGAAGCTTTTCCTAATATGAAGCCTAAATTGGCCTCTCTGCAATTTTCACCCATTGAGTCTGGTGTTTCTCACTGAGGCAGCCTTTTATGAATCTGTTCTGCAAGATAAACAAATACAGTCGTCATATGACAAGCCCTTGAGGCCCTTCACCATCCTGGTTGTCTTCCTCAGATGCTCTCCAGATTATCAACATGCTTCTTAAACCATGTTGCCCACAGGGGTTAAGTATAGCTGAACTATTAACCCTTTCCCTCTCCCAATCCTGAAAGCTATGCCCCGCCCCCCCCCCCCCGAAGACATGCCCTTCTAAATGGAACACTAGACTATATTAGCTTTTTTGATTCCCAAAGCACACTGCTGACATGTAATGAGTCCACTAAAAGCCCCAGAAGCTTTTCGGAATAACTGCTGTTTTACCACATCCGCTCCATACATACTTATGAAGCTGACTTTTTGTACTCAAGTACAAGACTTTACATTTATCCTGAGTTTCATCTTCTTAGATTCAGTCCAGCGCTCCAGCCTGTTAAGACCCTTTCACATCTTGACTGTTTTCTAGTGTGTCAGGCGTCATTCCCAGACTTATCTTTATAGAAGTCAAAACTTAAATTTTAAAAAATATTCAGCTAAATGAACACATTCTACGCCAAAGAATCTGAGGAAAATAAATACAGCATACTGGAACAAACCTGTGGTGTTGGAGACTGAAATCCATTCACCCCTGCCCCTCCCAAAAAATACCAATGGGTCTCTACACACTGTGCTAGAGGCCTTCCTCACTTTGTCCCTGCATCCTGAGTGTACCATTGGAGCACTTTGACTGTCCACCTGTCATCCCTCATTCTTATTACGTGACCTGCCCATCTTCTCTCCGTACCATACAACTCCTTCGCTGAAGTGCAGCAAACCTTTTAGAGACACCTGTGGACCCTTGCATTTTGTGAATCTTCAACCAGCTAACGGGATTAGGGGTCAAGGAATTTTGTTTTAAAGCATTATTTCCTCATAGTGTTCTAAATAATAATAGCTAACATGTATATAGCACTCACTATGTGCCAGGCACTGTGCTAAGAGCTTTACGCTGATCTCATCTGATCCTCACAACAACCCTGGGAGGTAAGTGCTGCTCTTTTATTTTTTACATTTTACAGTTGAGAAAGCGGAATCAAACTGACTTGCCCAAGGTCACAAAAGTAGTAAGGTCTGAGGGTGGATTTGAACTCAAGTGTTCTTGACTCCAAGATCGGTTCCCTATCTACTGCCCCACCTAGCTGCCTACAACACAAATTAAGATTCTGTTTTATAGAGGAGATTCTTGTTCGGGTACAAGTTGTACTAAGTGACCTCTGAGCACTTCAAGAAAAAACTTCAGTATTACTTCCCCCTCAAAAATATTAAAAATTAAATTAAATATATTTAACAACATATTTCAACAACTTATTACAAGGCAACAATTCAGCATAAAACAGATTCTGTTTCCTATATTTTGATGGTGTCCTTGACGTATATTCCATTGATATTTCATATCTAAGCCACTTTTCCATTCCACCTACAAGTAGCATTCATGGGTTCTCCCAATATATTTCAAACCTCTAAGCAGTTTATAACAAAAAAAAGTCTGGGAAATGATGCTTTAAAGAATTAAGTCACAGAATCAAAGAAGCAGCAAAGATGGTTAAAAATCATGGAAGAAACATTTACATTGTGCAGTTAAAGGAAAAGATGACAAGAACAGAAAAACCTTGAGTTCCAATTGGAGCACAACCAGTAAACTGTCTTGTTGACCTCAGACATATCACTTGACTTCTCCATCTTTCAGGGAACCAAAAAAAGAAAGTGGGTCAAAAGCAAAACTTAACTGGAAAAGTGAGATTCAATAAGTCTGAGTCAAGTTTTCCTAAGTAAACAGCTAAGAAATCTAAACATTTGGCATGACTGCCTAGCTTAGCTGACAAGGAGCTGAAAAACCCCATAGTGATTGCCTGTAGCTCAGTGACACAGGCTCTCTTCATGTTATTATGAGAGACGTGGTAATTTTTTGAATACTTACATTTCTCTTCTTATCTGTATTTGCTTCTTCAGCTGCTTTCTGATACCTTCAGAAGAGAAAATAAGATATCATAAGATCAATAACTGTTTCAAAGGTTACAACCTAGAAGGGATGTCAAAAGTTATCCAATCCAACTTTTCATTTAACAAATGAGTTACCTGAGTGCCAGGAAGGGTCACAAGTATAGGAAGCATCAGAAGTGGGACCCACCAGATCCTCAAACTCTGCCACCTGGCTCTTTCTACTCCACCCTTCTGGTCTCTAAGAAAGCCAGTTGGGGCATATTTCAGATACACTACCCACTGAGTGTCTGTGGTAACTTCATCTCAGGGTGAGAGTTACGAGGTATTTAACACCAAATTAGATCAGGTGTAAGGGTGATGCAGTCTGGTCCAGATTGAGCTAAGTTTGTAAAGCCTGAACCTGGATCACCCTTAGTTTAAAGACTAACAAGGGCCATCTGGGGTGTTTAGGGACCACTTCAAGGAAAATAGGGAAGATAAAGACCAGCATAACAGAATAAAACCAGCTTACTAGGAGTCTTGAATCCAAGGTTGATAGGGCATTTGATCCCTTAAAGCCACACTCCCCATTATACCAAAATCCGCCAGTCTTACTATGGTTAGCTCCTACTTACCCAGTGCTTACCAATCAGTGCTAAACAAATTTTAAAGTGACTAAGCTGGGTAAAGTTCACAGACTATTACTGTGACATGTTCAACAGTTAAGCCGCTGTTTGGGCAGCAGGGGTACACCAAGAACCAGACTAACAGCCAAGATCTGCTTAGGTTTCTCAGTCTCCGGAGAGACCATAAGGCCTGTACAACAGGTATAAGTCCTTCGGGTTAAGTCCCCTTGAACATCCTACTCAGCTGCCTTCAAGAGCTCTTCCCACCGGTGATACTCTGCCTGAATCCACTCCTCAAGGCGTAGGAGATGCCCACCCTCTCTTACTCTCTCATTCTCTGTGACACTGAATCCTGGACTACCAAAGAGCAAACATTCCCCCCCAACTCCTGTTGCCTACTCTTCACCTCCATCCACTTCAATCTTATCCCTGTCCATGTCCCTCTCCAAATCAACCCATCTCTTCTACTTGTGCCCTCAAGAATTATCACTTAGAATTAACAAACCTACCTTCATTCCACTTTCTCTCATGTTCCTTCCTTCTTGCTCTTGATATTCACTGAGAGGTGTCCTCCCACATTTATCCCACCAATGATACTACGTTTCTTAGCATCCTTTCTGATACCTGTTGCATTGTCTCATATACCGCATCCTCCGAAAAATTTGTCTGGGGCAGGGTTAGAATACCACTTCCAGACTTTCTCTGCTGTTACCACTTAGCTATCTTCTCTTCTTAGAGGCTTACACTGTCCAAATATATCAACTAATCCAGGCCTGGTGGCTATTATCTCCTGACACCAAGTACATTCTTCCTTCTTTCTCAGTGAATTGCTTTATAGTCTCCCTCTCTACCCTAGCTCCTGCTCTCATACTAGAGGAGACTTTCAGCTTTATACTGATGCTCCCTTATACACTCTAACCTAAGATTTTATCAATTTACTCAACTTCCATGATTTATTCTATCATCCTACTTCAGCTACACATAAAGCGGACCACATACTTGGTCAGGCTGTTGCTGATAAATGTTCCACTTCCGTTCTCAAGAACTCTCAAATTCCTTTATTCTCTCATAATCTTTCTTAAAAACAAACAAACATTTAAACACTTACTATGTGCCAGGTATTTAAATAAGCACTTAAAAACATTCTAATATTTTTAGCATTCTTTTTAAATTTTGAGTTCTAAATTCTCATTGAGAAGGTAAGCAATATCAGTTATCCATTATATGTGTGAAATTGTGCAAAACATATGTCCCCATTAGCCATATTCCAAAAAAAAGCAAGAAAAGTAAAGCAAGAAAATTATACTTCAATTTGCATTCTGAGTCCATCAGTTCTCTCTCTATAGGTGGATACCATTTTTTTCCATCATAAGTCCTTTGGAATTGTTTTGAATCAGACTAATGTATTGATCAGAGTAGCCACATCATTCACAGCTGATCATCATTACAACAACACTGCTGTCACTGTGCATAATGAACTCTGGGCTCCTCTCATTTCATTTTGCTTCAGTTCATACAGGTCTTGCCATGGTTTTCTGAAACCACCTTCCTCACCATTTCTTCACTGGAGCATAATAATACTTCATCACAATCATATGCCACAACTTTGAACTAAGCACTTGAAAAAAATATTATCTCATCAGATCCTCACAACAACCATGAGTTGTAGGTGTTATTCCTATCTCCATTTTACAGTTGAGAAAACTGAGGTATCACCAGCAGCTTTTTTCATAATCTCTTATCACATCTTTCTGTCTTACTCCACCTAAACCTATTTGTTCTCACCAAAATTTCCAAACTCTCTAGCCTTCCATATTTTCCTAGACCATTGCCTTTGCTCTGACTACACTCTCTTCTCTCCCCAGTCTTGATCTCTTAGAGAAACGGTTTCTGTCCTCTATCTTGTACTTTTATCCTATCACTGATCACACCTTACTAAACCCCACCCCTAGTTTGTACCCAATACTTGCCTTCTCTGCAGGAATAGGATACAATTGGTAGTTTTGTCACTGGGGGAAGGGAATGTGGATCTAATGTGGAATGAGGAGACCTAAACCTAGGGGCAAGTGACTTACTGACTTGATGCTGCAACTTCAACCTAAGGCTAACTGCATACCAGGGCAAGCGGTGGTCATGGAGATGAGGCTGCGTGCTTGCAAGAAGCAAGAATAGAAATTGGCAGCACCTTCATGTCTCTGACCAAGTCAAGGAGAAGCCTGCAATCTGTTGCTTTGAATCAATAGCACCTTCTAGCTAGCAGAGAGTGGGACAAGCAGCAGTGTACCCACTTAAGGAGAAGCCTGAAGTTCCGTCACCCAGACTCAAACTGAGGGATCAGGAGCTCGCTAAGCTCAGACTAGGAGACTAGTAATCAGACCTGGCCCTAGATGAGAACATTCTGGACACACTGAAAGTTTTCTCATCTGGCTGCACTACCTTGGGACTTCTCTGACTTCTCCACTATGTCCCAGCACCTCCCCTCACAATTAGATTTTATGCTCCTTGAGGGTAGGGACTATCTTTCTTTTTTATATTTGTATCCCCAGTGCTTAGCAATGTGCCTGAGACATAATAGGCACTAATAGTTATTGACTGATTGAGGTTTTTGACTCAGCCACACCAGGGATCTTTTTTTGAATTAAAATTTATTTTCTTATCTGCAATTTCTGCCCCCTTCCTCCCACCTCCAACCCCACCTCCATTGAGAAAGCAAGAAAAACAAAACTAGTACTATAAACTTGTGGAGTCAAGCAAAACCAATTGCTGAATTGGCTAAGTCCCCTCCACTCCCCTCCCCCACAATGTGAATCCACTATTTCTCTATCAAGAGGCACGTAGCTCACTTCATCTTGAGTCCTCTGGAACTGTGATGGGTCACTGTGCTGAGAAGTTTTAAATCCTTTCAAAGTTCTGTCTTTAAAATATTGTTGTTACTATATAAATTATTCTCCTGATTCTACTCACTTCACTCTGTATTTATTTATTCCCATGTTTCTCTGAAATCATCCTTTTCGTAATTCCTTATAGCACAAGAGTATTCCATCATATACGTACCATAACTTGTTCATTCTTCAATTCACCTCCTCAGTTTCTAATTCTTTGCTACTATAAAAAGAGTTTCTATAAATATTTTTGTACATATGGGTCCTTTTTGTCTTTTTTTGATCTCTTTGTGGGCTAGGCCTAGTAGCTGTATCACAGATCAAAAGGTCTACACAGTTTAGTAGCTTTTGGGACACAGTTTCAAACTGCTTTCCAGAACGGCTAGAGGACCAACAGCTCCACCTAACATAGTGCATTAATTTAGCTGTTTTCCCACATCCCCTCCAATATTTGTTATTTTTTTGGTCAACTTTGCCAATCTGATAGATGTGAAGTAGAACCTCAGTTTTGTTAATTAGCATCTTTATGATTATTAGCAATTGAGAGCATTTTTTCATAGAGCTATCAATAGCTTGGATTTCTTCCTCTGAAAAGTACCTATTCATATCCTTTGACCATTTATCAGTTGGAGAATCATTCTTGTTCTTATAAACTTGAATCAGTTCCTTATATATCTTATTTATCAGAAAAACTTGCTGCAAAGATTTCCCCCCTTTTCTGCTTTTCTTTGTTTCCACAAAAACTTTGAAATTTTATCCGTGGTACATTTTACCTTCTGTGATATTCTCTCTCTTATTTGATCACAAACTCTTCCCTATATATAGGTTTGACAGGTTATTTCCTCTTGCTTCTCTAATTTGTTTATGTCACCCTTTTTGCATAAGTCATGTGCCCCTTTGGAGACTGTCTTAATTTGCAGTGTGTGTGAGTTTTTGGTTTCTACTCAGTTTCTGCCAGGCTGCTTTCCAGTTTTCCCAGTAAGTTTTTGCTGAATAGAATTCTTGCTCCTCCAGCTGGGATCTTTGGTTTTTATCAATCTGTATAGTGAAACTGAGCAATTTTTTACCTAGTACCAAATTATTTTTGATTAATGACTTGTAGTATAGCTTGAAATCTGATACTACTAAGACCTCTTTCTTACCCACTTTCTTAATTCTCTTGAGATTCTTGATCTTTTGTTCCTCCAGATGAATTTTGTTATTATTTTTCTGGTTCCATAATGTAATCCTTTTATAGTTTAGTTGGTAGAGAACTGAATGATTAATTAATTTAGGTAGTGCTGTCCTTTTTATTAGATTGGCTTAGCTTACCCATGAGCAATTTATATTTCTTCAATTATTTAAGTCTTTTTGTAAAGAGTATTTTGTAATTGTGTTTATATAATTCCTGTATCTTGGCTTATGGACTCGCAAAATTTTATACTTTTTGCAATTATTTTAAATGTAATTTTACTTTCTAGCTCTTCCTGATGGGTCTTGTTGGTAATGTACAGAAATGATGATGATTTACGGGAGTTTATCTTATATTTCACAACTCTTCTGAAGTTCTTACTGTTTCAATTAGTTTTTTAGTTGATTGTCTAGGGTTCTCTAAGTAAACTATCATATCATCTCCCAAAAGTGATAATTCTGTTTCTTATTTTTCCTATACTTATTCCTTTAATTTCTTTTTCTTGTCTTATTGCTATAGTTAGCATTTCTAGTTTTATATTAAATAATAATAGAGATAATGGACATCCTACTTTACCTCTGATCTTACTAGGAAGGCTTCTAGCTTATTACCATTACAGATAATGCTGGCCCATCATTTTAGATAGGTATTGCTTACCATATTAAGGAAAGAGTCATTCTTGTGCTTTCTAGTGTTTTTAGCAGGAACGGGTATTGTATCTTGTCAAAAGCTTTTTCTGCATCTATTGATATAATCATATGATTTTTGTTGTTCTTGCAATTAATATGGTCAATTATGTTTATAATTTTCCTAATATTAAACTAACTCTGCATTCTTGGTATGTATCTAATCTAGTCATAATATATAATCTTTATATGTTGCTAATTATTCTCCTTGCTAATTGTTTATTTAAAAATTTTAAATAAATACTGATTAAGGATATTGGTCTATAGTTTTCTTTCTCTACTTTGACTTTCCCTAATGTCTATCATATCTAAATTTTCTAACATTCTACTAAGGTCCTTTTGTTTATTTTAATGGTTAGATTTATCAAGAACTGAGAAGAGATAAATTGAGATTCCCTACTATTATAATTTTACTATCTATTTCTCCCAGTAACATTTAACTTTTCCTTCAAGTATTTAGATGTTATGCTATTTGGCACATATATGTTTAGTATTGATATTAATTCATTGTTTGTGATACCTTTCAACAAAATATAATTTTCCTATTTATCATTTTTAACTATGTCCATTTTTGGTATTGTTTTGTCTGAAATAACAATTGCTACCCCTACCTTTTTTACTTCAGCTAAAGCATAAAAATTCTGTTTCAGCCTTTTATTTTCATTATGTGTGTATCTTTCTGTTTGGTTTGTAAAACTTGGACTCAGTCAAAAGGCTGCACCCAAGGACCTAGAAGGCCACATGTGGTCTTGAGGTCCCAGGTTCCCCACCCCTGGTCTAGACACTCATGACCACTCTGTGTTAAAACACAGAACAAGTTCACATAGACCAAACAAGGCCCATCAATGTAATGAAAAGACTAAACATAACAAATATCATTGGGTTAAATTTGTCACTTAAAAGGCAGCTGGAAAGAACTTTGGACAGAAACAATGAGGCTCACGGAATTCCCAAAAGAACTGAAAGTAGTTGAGCTCCACGTTATTAACTGAGGCTAGTGGTAGAAGAATCTCTAAAAATCCTTTTGGACCTTGCCACTGAGGGGTTGGTGGGAGCAATATCCACAACTAATTTGGTTGGAACTCATGATATTAGGACCTGCTGCACAGCTAAAACTCATCAGCCGTACTCTAAGAAGACTGGAAGGTGCCTGTGACCTAGGCTAGTTTTTTTTTCCCCTAAAAAGGAAATGAAATCACTCTAGAGACTGAATTGGTCCAGAGGACTACAGCTTAAATTCTTTACATAACTTCCTGGATGTCTCGGGTCACTATGATCATAAATCACAAAAGTCCAGTGAACAAAGAACTGGCATTCCTGAGGTCTGATGGACTTTTCACCATTGGGGGCATCAAAACACCCTTCTGACTGGGCATACTATCATGGCAAATGAGGGAGATCCTGTGTCCAAACTGCTTCAATTTTTTTTTGTTTTTTTGCTTTTTGGCAGGGCAATTGGGGTTAAGTGACTTGCCCAAGGTCACACAGCTAGTACATTTGTCAAGTGTCTGAGGCCGGATTTGAACTCAGGTCCTCCTGACTCCAGGGCTGGTGCTCTACTCACTGTGCCACCTAGCTGCCCCCAGACTTCAATTTTGTTAATGTGCTAACAAAGCTTTTACAGAACAGCATTCATCACTGACATACAGTATTGCTATTACTGCGTGCCCTGGCCAACAGATATTTCAAACGACAAATTCTGAATCTCTGAGTTAGGAGGACTTCCTAGAATGTTAATTTGTAATTGGTGAGGGGGAAAGAAGGAACCTAGAGTGCTAGAAGACAATAATTAATTATAGGGAAGATGGTAGAAATTATTTAAAGAAATTCTGTATGAATTGGCTGTCAGGTTAGAACTGTTACCTAAGTGTATTAGAGAGCTCCTTGAGAGGCACTTCTGTATGAGCAGAGGGTATTATAGAATATCAGAGGTGAAAGCTGTGGATCTCAGAAGACATTCCTATCTCTCAAGATTCAGCTCAAGTGCTACTTTCTACATGAGGCCTTTCCTGATCCCATATCCACTTTGTATATTCAATGTGTGTTCATGTGTGTGTCTGTGGGTGTAAGTGTACACATACATACACATGTATAAGGAATACACATTTCTTTCCCTATTAGAATGTAAACATCTTAAGGTAAGAACTTTGACTTTTGTCTTTGTATCCCCAACACTCAGCAAAATGCCTAGTACATTGTAAGCACTCAATACACGCTTATTGACTGACTTTCCTAATGGGCATCAATGGTACTACTAGTCTCCCAGTTCACCGTTTTTGCTCCCCTCATCTACACTTCCTTTATCAAATCAGTGAAGAAATACTTCTAATTCTTCCCGTTAATCTCTCTTGATTCACCCCTTCCTTTCATTTTTATAAGCACTACTCTAATCACTTCACATGTGGATTACAACTACCTCCTAGCAACCTTCAGTTTTTGTCTGCTCTGAACCATTCTACACATGACTATGAGAATAATCTTCTTCAGTCTCTACTTACCACTTCACTTTCCTAATCAAAGCAGCTTCATATTGCCTAGGATAAAAAAATCTAGACTTGGTCTGTATTTATGGCCTTTTATCATAATGGTACCTCCTTCAATAATCTCGCCAATCTGATTTCTCAATATTCCTTAATAATGACTTTCCACTCCAGTCAATCTGCTTTCCATCTTGAGTATACTATTTGCTAATCCCAATGTCTCTGTGACTTTATACCTATCATTTCTTCCACTCCTTTCTACATACTTTTAGTAAGCTTTATATTTGTTGATATTCTGCTTTATAATTTATTCTGCTCAGGCTGTTTCATATGTGAGTTTTAACTTTTGTAACTAAGTGGTAAATTCCTTACCATGTCTTCTACTTCTATTAATATGCTTCTCTGTAGATCTAAATTGAGAAACCACTTAGTAAATGGTTAACTAATTCCTAGGTCAGCATCTTCAATCTTAATATTTTATACAATATGCTTCTTGGTCCCTTATTCTCTAATAAGTGGTAATATTTGCTCTGGATAATTATCAATACTTACTTGGAGAATATTTCTACAATAGCAGATGACTTGTTCTTATTGACGAGAGAAAGTTCTCTGGCAGTGATCCTCAATGATTGAGAAGCCCATTGTCGCCTGTTAAATGGAGTTGGGTCCATCTTGTTTCAAGATGCTGAAATTCCCCTGGAATAAGGAACATCAGATGATCAATGTCACAATGCCACCAAGTGCTGACTTGAAGGAAGCAGGACAATATACTCAAAAGGACACTGGACAAAGAGATCTTTACAATCCCTAAAGCACTATCTGAATGTCAACAAGTAGTAGCATTAGTAATCACCTTCCCACTAACTGGCTATGTGCTACTAGACAAATCGCTTTACCTCTTTCTAGTCTGTTTCTGTATCTGCAAAATAAGGAGACTGAATCAGAAGCTCACTTCTGGCTCAAAAATTCAGTGCTTCTATGATCCTATGACTGGTCCCTCATGTAGACATTCCCTCTTTATCTCTCCTTATATTTCAATGTCAAAGTGGCGTTTCCATAATCAGCATCTCAAAAAAGTTGTCATTAAGATAGGGACAATGGCACAAAAGGTGCTGAAGCTACCTTCACGTTCCCTTTTTGTCTGTCCCCAATAAGATCTCCGGAAACTCTTTGTTTTTAATAAAGGTACACAGGTTCTACATGTGTTAGTTAACATTAGCCTTGCTTATAGGGATTTTTTCCCCTTCAATTGTTTAAAAAAGTGAGGAAAACAATTTAGCTTACATTTAGCTGATAAAAAGCTTTATAATGGCTACCACGTTCCAATATTTTCTAGAAATCCTTTTACCATTCTTCAATGAATTAAATGTGTTCGTGATAACTGAAAGCAAATATATAAGAACAGTGTCCCTCATAGCAACAGGTCCATTACTAGTTAATTTTTAAGAAATTAGTTTGATTTTTGTACTGGTAAATCATCAAAATCTTCCAAATAATCAAATAAAAGTTGGAGTTCCCACTTTTGTCACAATAAGGTGAGATCAGAATAGAATCACTGGTTCCCTTGTTTTGCAAAGACACAGATGTAAATTTAAGTAGTTTATAATACTCACAACAGTAGGTAGAACAAGTTATTTGGCAGGATAAAATCCTAGTTTATAGTCACTTCAAATACTCATAATTCCTTTCTAAAACTGAATTATGTTAGATGTTATGTTAATAAAGATTGAGACAATTTGATACCATCATACTGTTCTATGTATTCATGAATCTAATTTGCTCACAATTTTAGAGTTGGGAGGATCCAACTTTTCACTTTATGGATGAGAAAGCAGAAGTCAAATTGCAGAATGGCTAAGCCAATTCACAACTCTATCAACAGTGTATGAGTGTGCCTGTTTTCCCAAAGCCCGTCCAATGATTTTCATTTTCCCTTTTTCAGTCATCTTTGATTAACTTTTCTATTTTTTTTAAAACAAGCACCAAAGAGTTTTGATGATTTCTCCTTTATAGTATAGAGTGTACATGCATGCATGTGTGTGTGTGTGTATGTGCGTGTGTGTGTGTGTGTGTGTGTGTGTGTGTGTGTGTGTGTGTGTGTATAGTTAGAAAGCTGGTACTGCTAGGCCTCTTTCCTCTTTTCTTCCCATTTTCTCCCACATGATTTCCCTTGAGATTCTTGATCTTTTGTTAGTGTTGGATTCTGCTTTCTAACCCACTGTACTAGCCCTTCTTCATTTTGTGGAAGAATTCACCCCATTCATGTTCATGGTTATGGTTAATTGCGTATTTGCCTCCATCAAATGAGGCAGGTAGGTGGTGCAGTGGACAGAGAAACAGTCCTTGATGTCAGGAAGACTCATCTTCCTGAATTCAAAATTAGTCTCACACACTAGCTGTGTGAACCTGAGCAAGTCATTTAACCGTTTGTCTCAGTTTTCTCATCTGTAAAATGAGCTGGAAAACAAAATGGCAAACCACTCCAATATCTTTACTGACCCAAATGGGGTCGTGAAGAGCCAGACACAATTGAAATCACTGAATAATAATGCCATCATATCTTCCTATACTTTGCATACCATGCCACTCATTCCATTTACAAAGAAGGTGGTGAAAGAAAAGCTGTACTAAGCCCCAATTCAGGAACTAAAGCTGGAGATGCAAGCAAATAGAAGATGATACTGACGACTTGAAAGAATTATTGTAGATCCAGAAACACCCCAAAGTCCAACCCAAAAGAAGAATGGCTTCAGAGGTTCAAGTAGAGTCTAAAAGGAAAGTCAGCCTGTGCTGATGGAGGCTTTTGTGGCCAGCCTCCTTTCCTACTGCCTTTTTGCTTCTAGCTGCATTTTGGTGTAGTTCTAGACTGGATGAAGGCATTTTTAATTTCTTAATTATTATTTGGTCTAGTGCAATTTTTAGTGTTTTGCTGGAGTAGGTGTGTGACAGCTGAGATGCCTGTCTTTCAAGCAGTCATCTTAACTGGAAGCCCATAAGAATGACATTTTTTAATTTTTTTTACAGTTTTTTAAAAAAAAATTTTTTCCTCAATTAAATGTAAAAAATTTTTAAACTTTAGTTTTTAAAAAAAAACTTTTCTAAATTCTCTCGCTCTCCTTTCTCCTCCTTGAGAAGGCAATTTGATACAGATTACATATGTGCAGTCATGCAAAAACATTTCCATATTAGCCATGCTGCAAAAGAAATAAAAAAAAAAGTAAAAGTATACTTCAATCTGCTTTCAGACTCCATCAGTCCATTTGCTAGAGGTAGAAAGCACTTTTCATCATACATTCTTCAGAATTGTCTTGGATCATTATGTGGATGAGAATAGCTCAGTCAAGGAATGACCTTAATTCTTAACTAAGATGCCATCTGAACAAAAAGTTCAAAATAATCACGCCTCTTCTTTTTGCAACAAATAGCTGCACTAAACTAAGCATTTCCTTAATATGATAAATATACTTTAACCTGGTTTAGGTTAAACCAAAAGAAGAACTGAAGTAAGTAACATTCAGACACAATTTGGTTAAAAAATATTCAGGCTTTCATATTGTACAATTATGTCTCCAAAACTTGTGTGGTAAAGCTCTTGCCAATTCTTTTATCTAGGTCAGTTCTGGGTCAAAACATTTCTTTGCAGAGTAGTCTACTGGTCCAATGATTACAAAGGGGACATAAGAAGCACCCTATTTGCAGATTTTTAAAAATGAAACTACTTATTTATGAATCAAGAGGGCCTCAATATGAAAAAGAAATTTATCGATTGCCAAGTTTAGTTACATTAAAAAACCTATGATTTTCAGCAGGGATAGCAGCATGGTACAATGGAACAAGAGCTGAATTTGGAGTAGGGAGACTTGGGTTCAAATCCCATCCCTTCTACTTCTATAAGTCACTCAACCTTTCTGTGCCTTGGAATCATGATCTAAATGAAGGAAGCGGTCTAGATGACCTCTGAAGAAGGTCCCTTCTAGTTTATGATCCTATGGCCTTGTTATGAACTCTATCTTTAATTACATTATATAATTAAAACCAAAACAAATGTTATTCCATTTCTCTACAAACACATGGAAAGCTTATTGCTATTTTAAAGCAATGGTTAACACTGTAAAAGATCTGGGTGAGAAATGGCACATTTTATTCTGTTTTAAACAGAGACCAGTATTAAAATGTTAACAGCTTACATATATATATATATAGCACTTTTAATGATACTCAAAGCATTTTTATATGCATTATCTCAGTTGATCCTAACAAAGGAGAGTTTGAAATTTGTAGTACAAATATTTATTATCCCTTTTTTAGTGTTTAGGACGTTAAAGTTTAGAGGGATTAAGCGACTGATTTCCTCCAGTTCAGTTGGCTAGTAAAGTAGCAGAGCATCAAAATCAAGTCTTCTACAATTCTGCTTGCCAGTACAATGCATTTTCTAAAAAGAACATGCACAAGCTAGTCTTCCTATATGAATATAATGGTGACTACTATTACAGAACCCCTCTCCAAGTATTGTAACATGAACTTTGCATTACTGCTTCTAGTATTGGGGCAACAGATTTGTACTAATAATAATAGCTCCCATTCAATACCATTTGACAGTTTTACACTGTCGTGAACCTGTGAAGTGGGTAGTACAACTCATTATCTCCACTTTACAGATGAGGAAACTGAGACTTAGATTCCATGTCCTGAGGCTCTAAAAGGGAATTCAGCTCAATTCAAGCCAATAAGACAAAGGCATGGAAAGCTCTTAAAACCAAAATTCTGGTAATGAAAATACAAATTATTTCAACCAGGAAGAAAAAAAAAAGAGCCACGGCTAAAGAAACCAGAGAATCTGAATAGGGAGGTAATTAAGGAGCTCGGGTTTTAAAAGGGTATATAAAAGAGATGGAACTGGGTAACTAGAAAGAAGTAGAAGACTGGTGAGATTCTTTAGCATTAGTGGTAAGTAGTTTAAAATGCAGTATACAAATGGAGACATCATAAATGCTAAAGGTTATAAAAAGGTTTTGGTCGTTTTGTTTTTTTAAGATTATTCTGCGAGTAGGACAAGAGAATGAAAGAATGAAAGAAAATGAACAGCAATTACTCACGTTTATAAAACTTTTAGGATGTTTACCTTAAATGGTATACCTTTAGTTAAGTGGCTCAATTATTAACCTCATTTTACAGATGAAGAAACTGAGGCACTGAGAGGTTAGCTGGCTTTCCCATAGTAGCTCAGCTAATGAGTCTGTGTGATACTCAGAAACCAGGCTACTTGCAAAGAAAGGGCAGAAGTAATGAACTTGTTTTCTCAACCAAAAAGAATAGCCTGAAGGCTAGAAGAACAAGTCAACAAGAAAATGAAAGTCAAGATAAGTGAGAAGATAAAAGAGCACCTACTTGCCCTCTATAGCGTCATTATGCCTAAACATATACATATGTATATACCTATATATGTACATATATCCTAGAGTACTGAATGAACTTTGACTGCTAAGTCTTGCATAATAAATTGGAGTGATAGGCTATTTTGAAAGTAGAATTAGGAAAATGTCCCACTTTCCAAAAACATGAAGGTTAGTAGGTAGATAAATCAAAATACGAGCTAGTGGGCTTGACTTTCTCCATTTAATAATTCACAATAGAATTTTATCAAGAAATGGTTTTCAAACATTTAGAAAGTGATGATAAAGTCAGGATGTATTTAAGGATAATTCACGTTGGACTGTTTCCTATTTTTTGGACAGCATTACTAGTAGAGATCAAAGGAACGCAGTGGACACACTGTATCTGAATTTTAATAGCAAGTTTCTGATTTTATAGCACCTTGAGGTGGGGTACATAGTATACACGTCAGTCTTTACTACCCCCACTTCACAGATGACAAAACTGAAGCTTAGAAAGATTACATGACTTGTCCACGATCACACAGCCAATACGTGTCAGAGATAGGGTGTGAAGCCAGGTCGCTCAGATTCCAACTCCAACACTATCAAATGTCTCATGCTGCCTTCTCAGGGGCAAAGTACTTGACAAAGTCTCTCATGATGGATAAGATAGACAAAATGGACAAGATGATAATGTTGGGTCAGAACTGGTTGACCGTCCGGAACCAAAGAATACTTATTAGGGTATGTTCTGTTTAATGTTCTATTTAACGTATTTATAAAAGACTTGGATGAAGTAATAGCATGTTTACCAAATTTTCAGATTATAGGAACAGGGGAGAGATAGTAAATCTTTATTAATCTTCATTAAGAAGTAACATGGTTCAGTGGAATGAACTTTGAGCTTGGAGTTAGGAGAAACTTGGTCTCGAAGTCTGGCTTTAACAATAGCTATGTGATCCTCAGCAGGTAATTTAACCTGACCTGAGGTTTTCTCATTTGTAAAAAAGAAGATAACTGGGGCGGAGACAAGATGGCGGCGGGAAAGCAGGGATTTGTCTGAGCTCCCCGCCAAGTTCCTCCAAAAACCTACAAAAAATGGCTCTGAACAAATTCTAGAACTGGAGAACCCACAAAATAGCAGAGGGAAGCAGGGCTCCAGCCCAGGACAGCCTGGATGGTCTCTGGGTAAGGTCTATCGTACACGGAGCTGGGAGCAGAGAGGAGCAGAGCCCAGCATGGGTGGCAGCAGGACCAACCAGACTGGGAGCCGGGCGGAGTGGGCCCTAGTGCCCTGAATCAGTGAGCTGTGGCAGTTACCTGACTTCTCAACCCACAAACACCAAAGACAACAGAGAAGGTTAGTGGGAAAAGCTGCAGGGAGTGGAAGGAGCTCACGGTTTGGCCACCGCCCCAGGGCCAGTGGAGGTGGTGCAGCTACAGAACTACAGCTGCAGTTGCTTCTGGCCCCAGGCCCACCTGGTGGGAGGAATTGAGTGGCAGATCAGAGCAGGAGTGCACAGCCTGCATAAGATCTGAGTCCAGTCCGGGTTGGTAGTTCTTGGGGGAGGAGGAGTGCCGATGTGGCAGAGCTGGCTGTAATAGCTCTGAAAACAACAGCGCATCCCCTCAAGCTTGGAACAAAGTACTCTTTACTCTACAAGCAGTCGTACTCCACTGAAAAACTCAAGGGTCAAGTTAGTTGTCTGGGAACATGGCCAGGCAGCAAAAACGCACTCAGATTCAGTCTCAGACTTTGGAATCTTTCTTTGGTGACAAAGAAGACCAAAATATACAGCCAGAAGAAGTCAACAAAGTCAAAGAGCCTACATCAAAAGCCTCCAAGAAAAACATGAACTAGTCTCAGGCCATGGAAGAGCTCAAAAAGGATCTGGAAAAGCAAGTTAGAGAAGTAGAGGAAAAATTGGGAAGAGAAATGAGAAGGATGAGAGAAAACCATGAAAAACAAGTCAATGACTTACTGAAGGAGACCCAAAAAAATACTGAAAAAAATACTGAAGAAAACAACACCTTAAAAAATAGACTATCTCAAAGGGCAAAAGAGCTCCAAAAAGCCAATGAGGAGAAGAATGCCTTGAAAGGCAGAATTAACCAAATGGAAAAGGAAGTCCAAAAGACCACTGAAGAAAATACTACCTTAAAAATGAGATTGGAGCAAGTGGAAGCTAGTGACTTGATGAGAAATCAAGATATTATAAAACAGAGCCAAAGGAACGAAAAAGTGGAAGACAATGTAAAATATCTCACTGGAAAAACCACTGACCTGGAAAATAGATCCAGGAGAGATAATTTAAAAATTACTGGACTACCTGAAAGCCATGATCAAAAAAAGAGCCTAGATATCATCTTTCAAGAAATTATCAAGGAGAACTGCCCTGATATTCTAGAAGCAGAGGGTAAAATAGAAATTGAAAGAATCCACAAAGAATCCTCAAATAGATCCCAAAAAGAAAACTCCTAGGATTATTGTCACCAAATTCCGGAGCTCCCAGATCAAGGAGAAAATACTGCAAGCAGCCAGAAAGAAACAATTTGAGTATGTGGAAAAACAATCAGGATAACACAGGATCTAGCAGCTTCTACATTAAGGGATCAAAGAGCTTGGAATATGATATTCTGGAGGTCAATGGAGCTAGGATTAAAACCAAGAATCACCTACCCAGCAAAACTGAGTATCATGCTCCAAGGCAAAATATGGATTTTCAATAAAATAGAGGATTTTCAAGCTTTCTCAGTGAAAAGAGCAGAGCTGAATAGAAAATTTGACTTTCAAACATAAGATTCAAGAGAAGCATGAAAAGGTAATCAAGAAAAAGAAGAAGAAAAAGAAATCGCAAGGGATGTACTAAAGTTGAACTGTTTTGTTTACATTCCTACATGGAAAGATGATGTGTATGATTCATGAAACCTCAGTATTAGGGTAGCTGAAGGGAATATGCACATATATATATATATATATATATATATATATATATATGTGTGTGTACGTATGTATATATGTATGTGTGTATATATACATGTATATATATATATATGTATAGACAGAGGGCACAGGGTGAGTTGAATATAAAGGGATGATATCTAAAAAAAATAAAATCAAATGAAGGGATGAGAGAGGAATATATTGAGAGAGGGAGAAAGGGAGAGAGAGAGTAGGGTAAATTATCTCGCATAAAAGTGGCAAGAAAAAGCAGTTCTGTAGGAAGGTAAGAGGAGGCAGGTGAGGGGGAATGAGTGAATCTTGCTCTCATCAGATTTGACCTGAGGAGGGAATACCATACACACTCAACTGGGTATCTTACCCCACCAGAAAGAAGGAGGAAGAAGATAAAAAAGGGGGGATGATAGAAGGGAGGACAGATGGGGGAGGAGGTAATCAAAAACAAACACTTTCAAAAAGGGACAGGGTCAAGGGAGAAAATTGGATAAAGGGGGATAGGTTAGGAAGGAGCAAAATATAGTTAGTCTTTCACAACATGAGTATTGTGGAAGGGTTTTACATAATGATACGCATGTGGCCTACGTTGAATTGCTTGACTTCTTAGGGAGGGTGGGTGGGGAGGGAAGAGGGGAGAGAATTTGGAACTCAAAAGTTTTTAAAAACAGATGTTCCAAAACAAAAAAAAAGTTTTTGCATGCAACTAGGAAATAAGACACACAGGTAATGGGGTGTAGAAATTTATCTTGCCCTACAAGAAAGGAAGGGAAAAGGGGATGGGAGGAGAGTGGGGTGACAGAAGGGAGGGCTGACTGGGGAATGGGCAACCAGAATATACGGCATCTTGGAATGGACGGTAGGGTAGAAATGGGGAGAAAATTTGTAATTCAAACTCTTGTGAAAATCAATGCTGAAAACTAAATATATTAAATTAAATGAAAAAAGAAGATAATTACACTTGTACTACATACTTGACAGAGTTGATATGAGGAAAGACTTTTATAAACTTTTTTGTGCTATATGAATGAGTTATTTTTATTGAATGGCATAACTATGTTACCAAAATATCTCAACAGTCATGAGCTATAAACTGAAGTGAACCTGATTATATTTATGTCTATTAAAGTTCAAGTTCAACATCTGGGTTAAAAAGTAAATTGTACAGAAACAGGATTTGTGAAAAAGACAGCTGTGGCTGGGATGCAGTTCATGTGTCTGGGTGGTGGCAAATAACATACAGGGGTTTTATTAGTATTTTAAGCTCAACATAAGCAGTATGATGTGGTAGTCAAAAGAGCTAATTTAACATTTTTTTGGTTGGACCTACGATTTCACTGGCATATGGAACTCCAGGTTCTCACTACCAATGCAAATTAGCACTTGCTCTTCCAGTTACAATCTTAGAGAGTTGCCTGGGGTACAGAGAAATTAAGTATCAAGTAGCCAGTATGGGTCAGAAGGGGAAGTTGAACCTAGGTCTTCCCAACGCCAAGGACAGCTCTATATCCTTTACAGCACATTGCTTCTCATACGACTTTAAGCCACATTAATGACAACTCACATTTAGACTGATACAGTACTATGCTATAATCTCAGAATCGGAAAAGACTTCAGATACTATAAAATCCAAACCAACCTATACCCCTCTATAAGATGTCCAAAAAGTAGTCATTCAGCTTTTGCTTGATAATCCCCAGTAGGAGAAAATCCATAACCTCCTAAGGCAGATCACTCCACTCTGGAATACATTTAATTGTTAAGTTTTTCCCTATATTAAACTTATATTTAACAAGTAACTTCCAACTATTGCTTCTAGTTTTGACCTTAGGTCAAGCAGGATAAGTCTATTCCTTCTTCCATGAAACAACTCTTCAAAGGCTTAAAGATAGCTATCATGTCAAAGTCTTTGCTTCTTCAGGCTAAATATCCCTAATTCCTCCATCCAATCCTCATTTGACATGAGCTTATCAACCAATCAATAAGCATTGATTAAGTGTATATGATGTTCCAGACCCTTCACCTTGTTGGCTCCCTTCCTCCAGTTTTTCCATTTTTTTTTCTAAAATGTTGCTCTTAGAATGTGAACTGATATTATGACAATCACAAACATAGCCTTGGAACATCAAAAGGTAGATAATTACAATATTAAGTACTTTCTGGAGATAAATCTGCACATTTACAGTACTGAGAGTTTTGAGATTTATAAACTATTTTCTTTATAGTCTCCCTATAAGGCAAAGAGGGGACTAAAAGAAAGATGTGTGTATGTGTGTTTCTGCACTCTGAGTTTTTCACTTCTATCAAGAGAAGGATAACATATTTCACCATCAATCCTCTTGAATCATTGTTGGTCATTACACTGATCAGAGTTCCTAAGTCTTTTCAAAGTTGTTTGTGTTTACCATATTATTGTGATTGTATAAATTTTTCTCCTGGTTTTGTTCACTTCATTATGCATCAGTTCACGTTAGTCTTCCTAGGTTTTTCTGAAACCATCCCCTTCATTATATCTTAGAACATAATAGTATTCCATTATATCATATATCATATCACACCATATCATGTCAGATATCATAACTTGTTCAGCCATTCCCTCAATTGATGGGCACTTCCTCAAATTCTAATTCTTCACAACCTCAAAAAGAGCTATAAATAGTTTCATACATCCTTAAAGTTTGTTTTGCTTAGGAATAGTCCCCTCCCTTAATCTACCTTCCCTTTAATTCCCCTTTTCCTTTCTTCTCTTGCCCTCTTATTTCCTTGTTATGTGAAATGTATTTCTGTATCCGATTCTGAGTGAGTATTCTTCCCTCTTTCAACCAGTTCAGATGAAAGTGAGGTTCAAATGCTGGTCATTCTCCCTACCTTCCTCCTTATATATATAGACTTCTACTCGCATATTGATTATGAGAGAATCTTCCTTTCCTTTTCCTCTAATCTCCAGATTTCTCTTCCCCTCCCTTTCCATTCTATCAAGATCAAATCATAACAGAACCACAATTCGACTAACTTAACCCATCAAGGTTAAGATCAGGATCTGAGGAGATACATATATCATCTCCTCATACTGGAATGTAGGCAATTTATCATTGTTTAGTCCTTCACCATTGTTTATTTGTGTTTACCTTTATATTTCTCTTGACACCAGTGTTCATACATCAAAGTTTCTATGTACCTCTTGGGTTTATTTTTTCATCAGGAATGCTTATAATTTCTCTCTTTTTTTAAAATTAAAGATCCATTTTTCCCCTTTAGGATTATACTCAGTTTTCATGTGTAAGTTATTTTTGGATGTAATCCTATATACTTTGCCTTCTGGAATATTGTATTGCAAGTTCTCCACTCCTTCCCAGTAATGAAAGGGGACTAAGGGAATGGAACAAGCATTTATATAGTGCCTACTATGTGTCACGCACTGTGCCAAGTGCTTTTACAAATATTATTTCATTTTATCTTCACAACAACCCTGTGAGGTAGGTACAACTCATTTTGCAGATAAGGAAACTGTTGCAAATAGAGGTTAAGTGGTGAAGAGCTCAGTACATTGCTGGGCACATGATAAGAAAGTTCTTAATAAATGTTTATTGACTGGCTGTCAAATCATGTGTGATTCTCACTCTAGCTCTTTGGTACTTGAATTCTTTCTTTCTAACTACTTGTAATAGTTTTTTCTTTGACACAGAACCTCTAGATTTTGGCTAGAATGTTCCTGGGAGTTTTCATGTTGGGATTTCTTTTAGGAGGTGGCCAGTGGATTCTTTCTATTTCCACATTCCTTCTGGTTTTAAGACATCTTAAAATAGTTTTCTTTTATGATTTCTTGAAATACGATGTCTAGGCCTTTTTTTCATTTGGTCATGACTTTCAGACAGTCCAATTAAATTTAAAAAATTTTTTTTCTCTTTAATCTGTTATCTAGGGCAGTTGTTTTTGTTATGATACCTTACATTTTCTTTTATTTTTCAACCTTTGATTTTGTTTTAATATTTTGTGTTGTCTCATGGAATCACTGGCTTCTATTTGGTCTATTATAATTGTCAGGGAGTTTATTGCTTGGGCAGCATTTTGCACCTCTTGTGCCAAGCTGCTAATTTCCTTTCCAATTCTTTCTTCCATAGCTCTTTTTTGATCATTTTTTTTCTCTAGTATCACCATTTCATTTATAAAAATATTTTAAAACTTTTTTTTAACTCTTGCTTCATCTCTTCAAGGACTTCTAGTTGAGTCTAGTTGTATCCAAGCTGCATTTTTCTTTGAGGCTTCGCTTGTACATGTTTTTGAGGCATTCTCTTCTTCTGGATTTGTGTCTTGAGCATACTCTTTTCACCATAATAGTTTTTTTGTGGTGAGATTCTTTTTCTGTTTCCTCATTCTTCCAGCCTATTTTCTGACTTTTCATTTAATGCAGGGGCCTAGCCCTATGAACTTCTGGAGGGAGGGTCTGGGGTTGGTCCTTATGCTATTCACTTGGGGGTATTGAATGTTGTATTATTCCAAGATCTCAGGAGCAGTTCAAACTGAGGCCCCACAAGTTTTTTACTGTTCCCAAGATGGTTTGATCCAGGGCAAATTCTGATTACTGCTTACCTTATCTAAGCAAGTTTCTTAGTTAGATCTGAGTCTGAGCAACAGTAGGCAGCTACTAGATTCTGTCACTATGAGCCAACTAGAAAACTCTCTTGGTTCAAAATGACAGAACTGTATGTAGGCTTCCCTTTGATCTAGGATTCCTGCTTTCCTTATTTCTCTCTGTAGGTTTCAGACTGGGCCAGAAGCTGGATCGGAGAACCTGCTGTCCAAGCCACACTGCTGTTTCTTGTTTGTGGACTTCCTCCTTGCTCAGGTCAAGTCAGAGCCTGCAAACACTCCTAATGGCTGGGTGCAGGTCACTCTTTCAGTTCACCCTGGTTCTGTGACACAGAACTGGATAGTGGTTGACAAAACTGTCATTTAGCACCTTTTCTTACACCCTGCATGAGGCTGTACCATGGTTTGGGTCTGGGATGTCATCTTGCCCTTAGGCCCAGTTCCAGGGCACTAGAGTACATGCCTGGCATGCTCCTGGTCATGTGCCCGAATCCAATGCCCAAGACCTCGCTGTCTCCCTATACCAACCTAGGCTAGAAAAGTGATTCATTGTGATTTTTTTTTCTTGGCTTTCCTTATCAGGATTTAGTGAGATACATTGACTAGAAAAGTTTGCATGAGTTTTGGAGGATAGTTCTTTGTACTTTTTCCTGCTACTTCTCCAGAACTGAGGCAGGATTTGAACCTAGGTCTTGAACTCTTTCCAGTGTACTGTTTGTCCCTTTTCATTACATTAATTTATCTCTTTATGTACACATTCTTGACCAGAACCTTTTGTGACCAAGAACATTCTTTTGTAAGATAGTTGGCAAGGGTTAGGGGACTATGATCAAGGAAGTTTTCCTTTGTTCATAGATATTTAGTTATTCCCCCAATGACTTTTGGCTACTATACTCTAAATGAATTGATTTAACTCATCCAGAAGAGTATAATCCTTTGAGATAGTCCATATCCTTTGAGATAATGTTAGATAAAATCGAGAAGCTTTTGAGTCTATAGCATTTAAGAATTGCTGATATTAAAAAAAAAGAATTGCTGATATTGCTTACTAATTAGTCCACGTCTCTGAATTATGAATTCAAGCCTTCTAGCCCTGTACATATGACTATGTTCCAATTTTTAAAAATTCTTTTAAAAAGCATTCATTTTGGAGAAGGTTTAGAACATGTGGTATTACTTAACCTGGGTCTCATTCCTTCTCTTTGTGGCTCTGTTCCCATCTTTCAATAGCATCAAAACTGAAAATGTCAGCTGTTCTGGGGATAAAAAAAACACTTATTCTACATCATTCAGAGTTAATCTAAGGATATAGCAATAAAGTATTTAGTCCTGATCATGTCATACCTCTGCTCAAGAAATTTTACTGGATCGCTATTATCTCTCAGACAAAAATTCTTAACCTTTTCTGTGTCATGGATACCTCTGGTAGTCTAAAGAAGCCCATGGATTGATTTTCAGAATAAAGTTTTTAAAATCAAAAAATTATATATATAATATATATATACACATACATACATATATATGCTTATGAAGGAAATCAATTTTATTGAAACGAATATGTGATGGTTTCTCTTCTAAGTTCATGGGCCCCTCCTGAAATCTATCCACAGAAACTTAGGGGGCCGTGGACTGACCTGGGTTTAAAAAATCCTGGTCTACAAATAAACTATAAATTCTTTTGTTTGGTATTTAAAGCCCTTTAAAGGCTCTAATTCATTCATTCTACTTTCAAGACAAACTAATCTATTTGCTGTTTTCATTACACAATATTCGCTTACCAGGCCTCCATGCTTTTGAACAAGCTGTCCCACATACCTGGCATGTACATGTTGTTTTAAAGTTAGGGGCTGATTCATTTTTCTTTTTTATTCCTAGTACCAAGAAATGCTCACAGTCGAGGAGCATTTTATTACACGCAACAAACTGTGCTAAGTGCTGGGAAGATAAAGAAAGGCAAAAACATAGTCCCTGACCTCAAAAAATTCACATTCGAACAGCTGGAGATGATCTAAAAACAACCATGTACACACAAGATACATGTAGAGTTAGATGAAGGTAAAACCAGAGGGAAGGCACTAGCAGTGAAGGAGGGTTGGGATGGGGTGGGGGGGAGAACCAGATCTGTAAAGTCCCCCTGCAGATGGGATCTAATATGAATCATGAAAGAAGAGCCAGGAAGCTGAGGTGAGGAGAGAAAGCATTCCAGGCATGGGGGCTGGGCAGTGAAAAGGCACTGACTTGGACGCGGAACTTCATGTGGGAAAAACAGCGAGCAGACCAGGGTAGGGGGATTACAGAGCAGGTGAAGTCAAGTGGAGAAATACAAGGGGGCTAGGCTGCAAGGGTCTTTAATAAATACAAAACAGGTTATTTTATATTTAATCCTAGAGAAACATGATCAGAGCTACATCTTTCAAAGATCACTTCAGCAGCTGAATGGAGGGCGGACAGAAGTGGGGAGAGACAAGAGGTGATGAGAGCCTAAAACCTAGAGTGGTGGCTGGGTGAATGAGAGACATTGTGAAGTTAGAAATAAGTCTTGGCCACACATAGCAAATGTGAAGTGAATGTGGGTAATCATGAATCAATCAAGTAAGCAATAAATATTTATCAAGCATCTACTATGTGCCAGGCACTGTGCTAAGCACTGGAGACACAAAGAGAAGCAAAAGGCAGTCTCTGCCCTCAAGGAGCATACCACCTAAAGGAGAAGATAACATGCAAACAAATGTATACAAAGCAAGCTAGGTACAGGATAGTTAATAGTTAACAAAGGGAAAGCACCAGAATTAAGAGGGGTTAGGGAAGGCTTCCGGAAGAAGGCAGAATTTTAGCTGGGACTTAAAGGAAGCCAGGAAGGTCAACAGTTGAAGTGGAGGAGGGAGGGCATTCCAGGTAGGCGGGGCAGCCGGATAATGGAGTGCCTTCTTGGTGGCACAGCCAGGAGACTAGTGTCACTAGACTGAAGAATATGTATTGGAAGTGAGGTACAAGAAAATTGATGGGTGTCTGAGTGGATAGTGACTCCTACACTAGTAAAAGTGAAATTGGGAAGTGAGAAGGATTCAAGAGGAAATATAATCAGCTGTGTTTTGGACATGTTAAGTTTGACATAACTCCAGGAATACAATTTAAGACTTGTCAAAAGGTAACTAATAAGAGGCTAGAGCTCAAGAGAGAGGTTAGAGCTAGATATATAAAACTGAGAATAATCTGCATAGAGATGATAACTAAATTCATTGGAGCTAATGAGATCACCAAATGAGATGGTATAGAGGGAGAAGAAAAGAGGGCACGGGCTTGGGGAGCATCGCCATTTAGTTAGCCTGACTTGGAGGAAGAATCACAAAAGGAGATAAGAAGGAATGATTGGGCAGTTAGCAGAACAGAAGAGAGCAATATCATGAAAAACTAGAGGAGAAATCATCTAGTATTGAAAGTTTTAGGGACATCAAGGAAGATGAGACTTGAGAAAAGGCCATTGGATCTGGCAATTAGACCACTGGTAAGACTGGAGAGAGGAGTTTCAGTCACATGATGAGGTCAGAAGCCAGATTTCAGAGTTTAGAAGAAAAAGGAAAGGCAAAGGAGGCAGCCAATATCTTTTTCAAGGTGTTTAGATGAAAAGAGAGATTAGAAATTATAGGATCAAATGAGAGATTTTTAAGGATGGGAGAGACATAGGCATTGTTTAGAGACACAAGAGAAGCAGTCAGTGGAGAGTGAGAGATTGAAGATTAGAGAAAAAGAATGACCATGATGGGGAAGAAGAAATGGAGGGGGATCACTTGTTCATGTAGAGGAGTTTGTTATATCAAGGAGAAGGGCCACCTCTTCATGAGACAAGGATGGCGGAAATAATAAGAAAAGAGACTGAGATGAGGAGGAGGGAAGATGAAGCTCGAATGGCCTCCATTTTTTTCAGTGAAATATCAAGTGAGGTCCTCATCTGGGGGAGGGTGGGGTGGGAGTACAATGAATAGGAGCTTTAAAGAGGAATGAAAAACATGAAATAGCAGTTGTGGTGAATGGGAATATCAATTCAGATTGGTTGGGAAAGTATAAAATGATTCCACTGTTGCAGTGATGGCCCAGTTGAAATTATGTAATGCTAAATTTGTAATGGACTCAAGTCAGGAAGGTTTTGTGACTTTTTCCAATTCCATTCAGCAGTACTTGAAAAGGAATAAAGGCAATAAATGGTGAGAATAAGCCAAGGCTGGGGCTTGGCAAGGTGTGTATGATCAGTTACAGGATAAGGAGGCAAGGATAACAGTATGATAGTATAGAGCTGAACTGACTCTACAAGAAGTAGAATTAGGGAAGGGAAGAGGGTCCAGCCAGTACAGAGGTGATATCAGGGGAAAGAACTGAGGGTTGGAGAGACTAGAGGTCATGGTGAAGACAAAGAACAGGGTTAAGGGTCAAAAGGCAGAGAGAAAGATGGAATGATAAAAGGTTATGATCGGATAAAATAATTTTTGAGTTCACAAACACGAAGTATGACACTTGGGTGATGGCAAGTTTAAAGGTATGACCAAATCAGTATGTAGCATAGGGGGAGGAGTAAGTCATGGGAACTGAATGAGGAACTGTGAAGTTAGGTATTTGAGGGAGTATTTATATGTATGTTGAAGCTCCCTTCTATGAGGGCAGAAGTTGGAGAAAAGAGAATATCCTGGGTGTTAATAGATATTGGCCATCAGAATCTGGATTGGGTAATAAATTTGAATAGTATGAACCTCAAAGGAGGAGGGGTTGCTGAGTGATGGTGGTAGAGGAACAGTCTGGAAGTGGCAAGGAGGAGCAACTCCCCCACCATGACCAAAGAGTGTGTGAGTGAAAGTATAGGACTATAAAGAGAATCTAGGGATGAAGTATCATCAGAAAAGAGCCAGGCCTCAGTGAATGCCAACAGATTGAGGGAGTGAGAAAATAAAAGTTTTAAGATGACAGCAAATTTGCAGGCATTCCAAACAGGGGAAGGGATGGGCAAATCTAGAGTAGGATCATTTAGAGGGTAAGGGTGAATTGAAAGGCTGAAGTGAAGGAGTGGACAGCTGGAACTGGGTTTGTATTTGAGTGAATTAGTATTTGTATTTGGGATGAGAAGAGGATGAAGGGCAGAAGTATGCTAAACACTGAGAAATTAATGCAGTCAGAGTAACAATGTTGGAGAAGTATGTAAAGTAGGCAAGTGATTAGGCTACTGCTGAGTTGAACTGAATTTTTCATTCCACTGAAGACTTTTAAACTCATAGCCTTCAAAAGCCAAAACTAGTTCTGTCATCTGAATGCAGTTCGAAGCACACTTTTTTTTACTTTATTTTTCTTGGTCTGTTTTCTTTTGCAACATGGCAAATATGGAAATGTTTTGCATGACTACACATGAATAATCTATATCAAATTACTTGTCTTCTAAAGGAGGGGGCAGGGGAGGAAGAGAGAAAATTCAGAACTCAAAATTTTTTTTTAATGATTGTTAAAAATTGTTTTTACACTCCTTTCTCATGATTCATTCCACTGGTTATAATTCTTCATTACAAATGGACTATTATGTAAATAAGTTCATTGTGAAGGTATATGTAGAACCTACATTGGATTACATACTGTCTGGGGGGGTAGGGGGAGGAGTGGGAGGGGGGGAAAATTTGGAACCCAAATACTTGCGGAATTGTGTGTTGTAAACTAAAAATAAAAAAATAAATTTTTTAAAAAAGAAAAAAATTATTTTTACATGTAATTGAAAAAAAATAAAATTTTTAAGATCTAATTCTGTCAACCTATTGAGCACCATGTATATTCTCTTATCATCTCTATGCAAATGATTCTCAGATTTATTTATCCAACCCTAGCCTCTCTCCAATTGCCTATTAGATATGTCAAATTGGATATCTTGTAGATAACTTAAACTCAACATGTCTAAAACTAAACTTATTATCTTTCCCCACAAACACTCCTCTCTTTCCAAATTCCTAATTCTGACACTGAAGTTCACAACCTCTGGGTGTTATCTCCTCACTCTCATACTCCCAATCGCATGTCCAATCTGTCGTCAAGTCCTATTGATTCTACCTTTGTAACATTTCAAATATATATGTCTCTCCTCTGAAACCGCCACCACCCCAATGCAGATACTAATCACGTCACACCTAGACTACGGCAATAGCCTTCTGGTTTGTCTCCCTGACTCCCCTCTCTCCCCATACCAGTCCATCCTCCACTAAGGTACCAAAATGATCTTTCTAAAGTGCAGCTCTGACCACATCACTAATAACTATCCCTCCATTCAAAAAAGCTTCAGTAATTTCCTTTTACCTCCAGGATCAAAAACAAAATTCTCTGTTCAGCTTTTAAAGCACTTCATAACCTGGCTTCTATTCCTACCTTTTTGACTCAATTCCCTTATTCATACTTCCTGACACAATGACCCTGGCCTTCTCGCTGTTCCTGACACATAACACTCCATCTCTCCTGTCACTGTATTTTCATTTTCATTGGCTGTCCTCTATACCTAGGATTCTCTCACTCCTCATACTGTCTCCTGGTTTCCTGCAAGTATCAGCTAAGTTCTTGTCTTCTGCACTCCCCCAAACCCCCTTAATTCTGGAGTCTCCCTACCGACATTATCTCCAATTCATCCAGTATATATCTTGATTGCATTTGTCTCCCCAATTAAATTGTGAATGCCTTGAGGGCAGGGGATGGTTTTTTTTGTTGTTGTTGGTTGTTTGTTTTTACTTTCTTTGTGTCCTCAGCATTTAACCAATGCCAAGCACATAAAGGCCCTTAATAAGTGTTTGTTGATTTGGCTTGACTTGACTTCCCCTGAAGTATGAAAGGCAAAGTATGAAAAATAAATCTTATCCAAAGGTCTCTACTTTCAAAGAGAATCCCATTGAAAAAAGGTAATAAGAGTCCAACAAAGTGCTAAATTTGTGTGCATCACTGAAGAGGATAAGAGCAGATCAGATGAAGTGAAGTGGAATAATCGAAATGGCTTCTTGAAAAAGTGGGTTTTAACTTGGATTTTGAGGGAGTGATAGGAATTGGACAGGCAAAGGGGAGGAATAAGGCCATTAAGGTGTGGAAAGAAGCATAACCTGAGCAAAGACACGGAAATAGCAACTAGCCCAGCTAGCATAAAGGACAATGAGGAGATTAGCCTCACTAAACGAAGAGGATATTTATCATAGGGAGTTCTAAGACTTTAGAGAACTCTATGATAGCACACGCTACTTGAGGTTAGAGCTCACGTCCTATATTTTTGTATCTCTTACAGAAATTACCACAGTGTCCTGAACACTCAATAAATATCTGCAAGCAAATTGTGGGTGACCCTAAAAGCTAGGCAGAAGAATGTGGATATGATGAGGAAGGAAGAACTAGAGAGGAAAGTAGGATTTATTAGGCACCTATTGTGTACGAGGCACTTGTGCTAAGAGCTTCACAAACATCTCATCTGATCCTCACAACAGTGCTATTATCTCCATTTTCCAATTGAGGAAACTGAGGCGGACAGAGGCTGAAGGACTTGCCCAAGGTCACACAGCTAGGCAGTATCTGAGGCCTCATTTAAATTCAGGGCTCCCTGATAGCACCTAGAGCAAAGGGCCCTATCCACCATGCCACCTGTTGTTGAATTGGTTTGACCAATTCAGTTTATTAGTGTACTCCTCCTTTCACAATCCCAGCTTTGACTAATTTCCATCTTCTGAAAGACTAACTTTTAACTATCTCCAATAATTTCCAATTCAAGAAAGAGGAGGCTAAAGGAGAAAGCAGCATATCCAAGACTCCTCCACTACTGCTCTCTCAGATTCTAAGCCTTCCAGAGAGGAACATAAATTACTGAGACGGGAAATTTGGCACATTTATCCTATATTCCGCTAGTTCTTACAAACTCAATGACATTAAGATACTTTTCACCAATGTTTACATAGTAAAGCAGGATTAAGTGACTTGATCAATTAGGAAAGACTTTTCCCTCAAATAAAGCAATGTGGCAGATCGGTTTTTCTTCGACCAAACAACTTGTTCTAGCAAATTGGAAACTGCGCAACTTTTAGATTTAGTGCAAATCTTTTCCTAACATATCGGCAAGGCCAACTCTCACTTCTGGGCTTCTCAAGTCTACTGTTTGCCTTTCCTATGTTTTTGAAAGCATAAGTCTTCAAAACACACAGGCACTCACAAACAAAAAAGAGCCACCAGAACACAAAGCAGGCCTGGTTTGTTTATAGTAAGCTAGTAAGCTCACTTGTGGGAAAAGTAACACCAGGGGATATTAGGGAAATAACAGCTGGAGTAAATCCAAGCGGAATTAAATTGAACCCCATCAATCCAGACTGGATTTATAAACTCCCTGTGAACCTTTATTGAGGTGTTTCTTACAAACACTAATAATAATTCCCTTTGGTTCCACTGGTAGCAGAGCCAAATGGTAACTTTAGAGACAGAAAAAAAAAAGTATTAGCCTCATTTGAATTGTCATAGGGCTTCAAAGTAATGAAGGTTATTGAAGGAACTTAACTACTAAGTCATTTGAATCATAATTTTATACCAGTTGATACCAATTATAATCCTATACACCAACATTGTTTTCCCAGTATAAAGATGGCCCATATCAGTGGGGGAAAATCCTTTTTATCAAATATTGTTGATAAGAATCTGATATCTAAGATATATAGCCAACAAAGAAAATTAAGACCAAAAATCATTCACCAACAGCTAGGGTAGTCAAAGGATAACAATAAACAGTTCTCAAAAGAACTGCACATATAACATTTATATAGTGTTTGCCACGTACCTGGCACTGTGATAAGCCCTTTATATTTATTATTATTTATTATTTCATTTGAAACTCACGACAACCCTGAGGCAGTAGATGCTCTTATTTCCATTCTGCAGGTGAGCAGAGATAAACAGATGTTAAATGACCCAACTACTAAGTGTCTGAGGCTTAATTTGAACTCAGATCTTCCTGATTCCATGACCAACACTCTATCCACCATGCTACTTAGCTACCCTAATTATATTAAGGAAAACTTTAAATCACTGATAAAAGGAGAAATTCAAGTCAAAACAACTTTGAATTTTCACCTCACACCAGTGCAATTTGGCAAAGATGACAAGAGACAGGAAAGTCCATAGTCTTGGGATCACGGAAAAATGTACACTGGCTTGTAAGGTGATTCAATCATTCTGGAAAACAATTCGGAATTATCGAAAGAAAGTGATTAAAAAGTCTGAAATCTGTGACCCAGAGATTCTATTGCTGAGAATATACCCTGAGGAGGTTTATGATAAAATAAAGGCTCCATATACACCAAAAAACTCAAGTGGATGCCCATTGATTTGGGAATGGCTAACCAGTTGGATACGTAAATGTAATGGAATATTATTTACTGTATTGTTTGAAATGATCAATATGATGAATAAGAGAAATATGAGAAGACTTTTATGAAGTGATGGAAAATGAAGTAAGCAGAACCACAAAAATGATAAATACAATGACTATTCCAAGGCAGATGGAAAAAATGACAACAAAACAACTGAAACAGACTGATGTGAAATTATAATGATCAAGCTTGAGGCCAAAAGAAGAGGCCTGAGAAGACATATCTGATGCACCCTGACAGAGACGGCCCAGGACCCAGAACCCAAAAATACTTTATCAACAGAAATGATATCAAGAAGAGTCATTACCATCTGCCTTGTCATTGCACCTTTAAGGATGATGGGGATTTTCCATTTGACCTGCAGTTCAGTTTTCCAGTGTGTTTCTCCCCCCATTAGAATGTGAGCTAGAGCGGAGAGCAGATTCTGTCTTACTTTTCTATTTGAATCCCCAGGGCTTAGCATAGCACTTTGTACCTAAAATGTGCTTAATAAATACTTCATTCATTCACCTCATTTCTTTCTTTGCATGGCTGGCAGATAATATCGGACTTTCTTGATGTGCTGGTTAGTTTTACTAAACCTTTCCCCTCTTTTTTTATTTTGTGTTAGGCACCATTTATTATCTACTATGTGCCAGGCAGTGTACTAAACATTAGGGATACAAAAAACGGCAAAAGATGGTCCCCGCTCTCAAAGAGCTCACCAGTTTAATGGAGGAGACAACATGCAAACTATGTACAAGCAAGACATGTACAGGAGAAATTGTACATAATTAACAGAGGGAAAGCACTTACATGAAAGGGAATCAGGTAAGATTTTAGTGGGGACTAGAAGAAAGCCAGGGAGTCCATGAGACAAACACGAGGGAGAACAGCCAGTAAAAATGTACTGACAGGGGAGATGGAGTGTCTTCTGAGAGAAACAGCAAGGTGGCTAGTGTCACTGGAGCAAAGGGTGGGGGGGGGGGGAGAGAGAAGGATAAGGTATTAGAAAACTGGAAAAGTAAGGAGGGGCAGATTATGAAGTTTTCAATGTCAGAGGATTTTATATTTGATGATGGATGTAATAACGAATCACTCATGGGTATGAACCAATACAAACTAGTTCGACTCATGGGTACCTGCTTCCCAAGATGCATGTATGCTAAGGCTAATTTACCCAGATATTGGGCATTACCTCTCCTCCCCTTGCTATATGGCAGTTAGAGTTAAGTTCCTGAACTCCTGACCCCTCATTTCTCACTCCTTATTAGGTTGCCAGCTGGGCTCTGTCTAATGCTATATAAGTCTGAGACCTGAGGGCCTCTAGGTCATTGCATGGTTCCACATCTGGAAGCTATGCCCTCAACTGAGAGCAACAGGGGCCTCACAACATCCCTGTTGGCATCTGTTCTTTTCCTCTTGTAACTCTGTGAATAGTAATAAAGTTTTGTAACTGCTATTCCTGTATCACTCTGCTCTTCGCTGAAACTCTCTTGCATTACGAAAACAACCTGGATGAAGATTTAGCAAAGAACCCTGAGGAATGGATAGCCCTGGCAAGAAGGGCCACCTCTTCATGTGACAGTGGAGACAGTGGCATCTGAGTGATGTGACATAAGAAGGAGATATAAGAGGGAACTTCTGGGGAGTGGCCTCAAGGTTTTCAGTGAAATATGAGCCAAGGTTCTTAGGTGACAAGTTGGGAAAAAGAGGGGGTGGGGGGGAGGGCAGGGACGGGACACCATGGAATGTTTGAAAAGGGATGAAAAGGCGTACAAAAGGCACTCTGGTGAGCAGGAGAGTGAATTGATTAGACGGATATAAAATTACTGCCTTGCCAAAGTGAGGGCCCAATTGAGATTATGTAACATAAATCTGTAGTGGATCCAGTCAACATGGTTTTGTGATTTTTTTTTTCCAGATTCTTTCAGCAGCAGAATAAGCCAAGACTGAGACTTGGCAGGGCAAGACCAGCAAAAGAATAAGGGGCAAGACATTTATTCAAGGCACTTGAAGAGGGCCAGTATAGAGTTAAACTGGGTTAATCAAGAGGTGAAGATGGGTAAAGGAAAAGAGTGTAGTCAGTGCAGAGGTGATAGCCTGGGAAAGAACTGAGGACTGAATGGATTGGAAGTTACGGGGAGGATAAAGAACAGTGTTTGTGATTCAGAGTAACAACGATTGTGATTAGAAATAAGAATTTCTCAGTTCATGAATATGAAAAGTGGATCACTTGTAAGTGATAGCAAGATTAAAGGTATGACCATCTGTGTGCAACTGAGAAAGGGTAGGAGAATAGGTCATATGAAATGAGTAAAAACTAGGAGGTTAGGGTATCAAGGGACTATCAATATGTATGTATATTAAACCCCTCTGGTATAAGGCCATGAATTGGGAAGGAGAAAGAATGTAAGCCAGAAACTGAATGGGTTGAGGGAAGATGGAGAGTATCCTGGAGTTCAGTAGGTAATAGCTGCCTGAATCTTTATTGGGTGGTAAATATGGAATGACTGAACCTCAAAGGAAGTGAAGTTACTGAGTGATAGAGCTGGGAGAGTCTAGTAGTGGCAACAGGGAGTAAGGAATATTCAAACTCCTCCACTTTAATAGTGAGTTCTGGGGTGTGAAAAATGTAACCAGAGCTGGAAAGAGGGGCTAGGGAAGCTGTCATCAGGAGGAGTCAGGTTTCAGAGAGTGCAAGAAGATGGAGGGGGCAGGGAGAAAAAGGTTTAAGATGAAAACAAGTTTGTTACCCATGGTGTAAGCATTCCAAAGAGCAGAGTTGGGATGGGACCAGTGTAGTTGTTTTTTTAATGCAGCTTCCCTGACTTCCTTCAAACAGCTTCTGATTGACCCCAAGTTCCCTAATGGAGCTTCCTGGTCTGAAGAACAAAAAGTCCCGGCCAGGTATAACTGGGACCTTTCAGATTTGATTGTTACCTAAGACCATGTGAAGTCATCAAATCCCAAAGACCTGGCTTATCAGATTCTTCCATAAAGAGGCAGGAAGGGCATGTCTACCAAAGCTGAAAAGAAGTGCCACAGTAACCTTGCTATGTATCTTTGCTGTGCTAGGGCTAAGTAAACCTCCTCTTTTGTTAAATGTTCAGTGACTTAGGTCATTTCATCCCAACACTGAGCCTGAACTATAAGAACGCTGGCTTTAAAGTTCCGCCTACAACAATTTTAATACCTCTTTCTTATAAGGGATGACTCACTGGGAGGTGACACAGAAACAAAAGAGATCAATAAAATTCTATTTTTGTTAAATGACTCAAAGCAATACAGCCAAGCTATGAACGACTTTGGAAAATAGCTGTGCCTATGGAACAATAGTGAACCTGTGACAGTGAGGTGGAAAATTCTGTTTGAATAACTGTTTGACATATAGATTTACCTAGTGCTTCCCAAATCACAGTTGCATAATATTAATAGGCAGATGAGTTATAATGAACAAAAAGCCACATTCATTTCATTCTTACTGTTCCCAGTCTGATTAGCTTCAAGACACTACATAAAAATATATAAAATGTATCAAGAAGCATCCAAAGAGAAATTGTTTTTAGATCTTAAAACATTTGGCATTTTATCTATTATAGCAAAGCATATCAAGAGGTTGAACTGCCACGTGCTATAGAACTGGCCTCGTGTCAGGGAGACCTGGGTTCAAACAGGATCCTAGGCAAATGACTTACCCTCTTGGTGTCAGAGAAAACACTAATCTGTACTGGCAGAGGAAATTTCTCCCAGGGAACTAACTACCTATACTGATAAAATCACAGATCTGGTATAAAAAAAATCTACTCTAGTAAAGGGGCAATTACGAATTATGAGGCTTCACAAATTACAATTACATGAGAGAGTCAATGGGTTCTGAATCTAATCCTGCCATGGACTAATTTAACTTAGCCCAACTTTTCTACTAGTGCTTAACATAACATAAATACTAGCTGAGTAAACCTCGCACACAAGCACTTGATAACTCTTTGTTGAATGTATTAGGAATTCTAAAGATAAGAATGAGATCGATGAGGGACAACAGGGCTTTTTGTGGGGAGAAAAAAGGAGGCTCAAAGAAAAGGACAGGACCTTTGCTTGGGATGGTAGAGTTGTGATAACTAACATGAGAGAGCATTGCTGCTCAATAATTATTTTACTTCTCATTCCTCTGTCAAGGAGGATAGTTTTTGCACTGAAAATGAGAAAACAAAAACAACTAGCAGGGAGCTGATGTCCAAGACAAGAAGATAGTAAGAGCTAATCTAATTTGAATTGATAAATTCAAGTCACCTGGCCCAGATGAACTATATCCTTGTGTCCTAAAAGAATTTATAGATGTGACTGCTGAACCACTCTCAGTGACATCTGAAAGATCATGAAAAATGAGAAGAGGCACCATAAGATTGGAAAAAGACAGATATTGTCGCAATTTTCAAAAAAGTAAAGAGAACAGCACCTACATACTATAGACCAATAAGCCTGACTTTGATCCTGGGAAAATTCTAGAATGGATGAATTCTAGAATGGATGAATCCTAGAATTCATGAATCTTAGAATAGATGAATTCTAGAAAGGGATCATTTACAAAAATCTACAAAGAGAAGTGGTGATTACAAAGATCTAGTGTGAAGAAATGATGAAAGGGATAGATTCATACACACCTGGGAGAATTTATATAAACTGATGCAAAGTGAAAGGAGCAAAACCAGAATCAGGCAAATGATTTACACAATGACAACAATACTGTAAAAGATAACTGTGAAAGACTACGATCAACACAATAACTAATCATGACTGCAATCTGAATCTGGATACTGAATCATACTTCCTACTTCATGGCAGAAATATAATGGTCTAGAGATACAGAATGAGACATGCATTTTCAGATAAGGCCAATATATGGGTTTGTTTTGTGTGATTATACTTATTTGTTACAAGGAAGAGCTTTTTTGGTGGGAGGGAGTAGGGATAGTTTTACTGAAAGAAAAGAGCATTACAGAATTGCTAATAAATAATAAACACAGAGAGCCAAAGAAGATCAGAAGGGGATATAGACACATGGTACTGGAATTACCATGTAAAATTTGAAATATAAAAAAACCATGTTAAACTTGTCAAAGAAAAAATAATAATACTGTACATTTTAGACACAAGTATGCTAGAAAATTTTAAAAATTAATTTAACATTATTCTATGATAGAATACTACTATACTAGAAGAAATGAAGTGGATGATTTCAGAGAAACCCATAAAGGCTTGTATGTATGAACCGATGCAGAATAAAGTGAACAGAACCAGGAGAACAATTCAATACTGTAAAGACAAACAACTTTGGAAAAACTCAACAACTCTAACTAATGCAATGACCAACCACATTCCAGAGGTCTTATGATGAAACATGCTACTCACCCTCTGAGAAAGGTGAGACTCAAGAGTAAAGATTGAGACATATATGTAACATGGTCAATTCAGGGATTTGTTTGTTTGACTATACACATTTGTAACAGGGTTTTTCTCCCTTTTCTCAAGGTAGCGGGGAGTGAAGTAGGGAAAGAAAACAGATTTTTTTCATTAAAAAATTAATTTTAATTTTAAATATATAAATAGAAAAAATTTTAAATTAACGTTATTCTAAACCCAAGAACTTATAACTTAAAGAGAAAACTGTCCAAATTGACATAATCTGCCCCGCCTCCCAAAGCCCCCAGACATTCCTCTATCCCAGGACAATTTGTAGGAATATTGAACAAAGAAAATGTTACAAAATGACAAAACACACAGAACTGTGTTAGCATTCTATTTTATCCAATAAAGCAATATTAAATTAATTTTTCTAGAACACTCAGAATCATCCAGCTAAAACTAGTCATCCCTCTTCGACCACTCCCCTCAAGGGCTACCCATTCCTTTTTAGTTGGTCACAAGTGAACTGAAGTAATCAAGAGGCCCTCTAATCCATCCCCTAATCCCTTGTTATTGTCCTTCCTGTTCTCAAAGAGGATCATGACGTCAGGAAAGTGATGCCACATCCAACAACAGGTCCCAGGCCAAGCCCCACTTGGTAATTGTTTGGGCCCTGACTGGCTCAGAGTAAATGTAAATAACCTCCCATAAGGAAATGGGGAAAGAAGAGACCCAAGATAGATTTGGGTATAGAGTATTCTATTATCTTAATGAGAAGAGCTACTCAGTGTTCTAAGTTTGGTGGTCCATTCTTAATTCCCAGGCCCTTAGCCTTTGATCTTGACCTTTTAATTATTTTCCTAAGAAGTCTATATCTAAAAGATTTTTTTTTAGGCTAAGTAAAATGTTACTTCTTAAAATTTTCAGTTGAACTAAAATGTTACTTTTAAAAACATATATATATTTCCATACCATCTATGGTAGAGACTCAGTTTCATATTCAGTACCCTTTCTGCTCTTTTTCATATGGAGAAATACTAATGTTTGTTTGTCAAGTTCATAAAAATGAAAAAATAACATTTTAAAAAGACAAAAACAAAGAGCCAGTGAAGATTAAAACATGACTTATTTTTAAAAGATCATTTCCTTTTTTGAATGATTATAATTTGTATATAGAATACTATGGATTTAGTTTATCTGGACTTTAGCAAAGCTTTTGATAAAGGTTCTCACTATTCTCATATATAAGATAAATATAGACTAGATGGAAAGACAACTGGATGAATTCAGAAAAGAAATACTTCAATGTCATGGTAGAAGTAGGTATTCAATGATGTGTCCCAGCAATCAGAGCTATTTAATATTTTTATCAATAACTTGAATAAAATCATTGATTATATGCTCATCAAATTATGCAGATGAGACTAAACTGAGAAGTATAAGCTAAAGTACTGGATGGCAAGATCCAAAAGGATCTGACAGGCTAAAGCACTGGGCTGAATCTAATAAGATGAAATTCAATGAGAGGAAATGTAAAATCTTAACACTTGGGTACAAAAACCTTCACAAATAAAGGATGGTGGAAGTAAGGTCGACAAAGAGTTCTGAGAAAGATCGGGAGGTTTTAATATAAATAAATTCAATGAGTCAACAGAGTGATTCATTAGCCAAAAAAGCTAATGCAATCTTGGGCTCTATAAAGAGGTAATAACTTCTAGGAATAGGGAAGAGAAATTCCCACTGTATTCTGCTGTTATCAGACTTCATCTGGAATACTGCTCTTAGTTCTGATTAAAAGAGGACATTAATAAGCTGAAGAGTACTTAAGAAGAAAACAACCAAGATGGCAAGTCCATGTGAAGTAAAAATGGTTGAAGAACCTGGGGATGTTTTAGCCTGGAGAAGAGATTATGTTTGTTCTGCTTGGTTCCAGAAATCAAAATCAGGAGCAATGGATGAAAATCTTAAATAGACCAATTTAGGCTTAATATCAGAAGAAACTTCCCAACAATTAGAGATGCCTGAAAACGGAGTGGGCTGCTTTACTTGTTGGGTATTCTTTTGAATGAAGGGATTCTTTTCATGTATGGGTTGGACTAGATGACACTGAGATCACTTCCAGTGATCAAACTCAGTGATTCTACGATTCTTAATTTTCATGTATGTAAACAAAAAGCAACATGGCTGTGGAAAGAGCACCAGATTGGGCACAAGTGGGCTTACATTCAAATCCCAGTTCTGCTACTTACTGACCTATGTGGGCTTGGATCAGTCGCTTCCTCTCTTTAGGCCTCCATTTCCTCATATTTAAAATGAGAGGGTTGGATAACATGATCCCTAAGGGTCCCTTCCAGTACTCATGATCCTATGAGGACAATAATAGGTGCAACTGCCTACCTAATAAGGTCATTGTGAGGTAAACTATGAAGTGCTATATAAAGGTGAACCATGTTATTGCTGCTGGGCCAGTAGTCTAGACACTCCTGCTCTAAAGAAGAGAGCTACTCCAGAATCGATTAGGAGTCTAGAACCTCATGAGTACCAGTATTAGGCTTCATATCCCAAAATAAGCTCCTGACTGCAAATTAAAGGAACCTTAAAAGTTAGAGTTGGCCTAGAAGTATCTTATCTTCTCAAAGGTCCCAGAACTAACAAGGACTCAGGCCCAGACCATCCAAAGCTCTTAAAGACTCAGGACAAGAAAGCCCCAGGCCCATCTCAGCCCAGAGGCACGTTCCTGGACAGCTGAAATGTATGTGTGAATATGTATGTGTGTACATATATATATATACATATATATATATGTATGTATGTATGTATAGATAGATATATATAGATACACACACATATATGCATGTGTGTGTGTAACCTAACGTCCAGCAGATGCAACAAATTTATCAGGTTTGTTGATTTTTTTTGGTCCCAAATGTTGACATGACTCTGGATTAAAAAGTCTACATATATTTTAAATTGTAGCTTATAAAAGAAAAATATAAAAGTACAACCTAATCTCTTTATAAAAACTTCAAGGTGAAAATTACATAACCACAACTCTACTACATTCTACCTTCCCTTGTTATGCTAAATATCCTTCCTACTTAAAAATATTCATTTTTGCATTACTGTGTTAATCATCATTTATGTCATTTACACAAGTGAAAAACTTACTTAAGTTCTATATTTAAGATTACTGTCTAAGACATCCTAGAACCTAGGAACTAACTAAATCTTTCTAGTCCATTTTATACTAGAAAACCTCACCAGGGCTAATTCAAGTTATTTGGAAATTAATTTTAACTCCACCCTACTCCCAAATAATGCCATTTGGTAAAGGTGATTTAGGTGTTTTCCCCAAGAGTTGATAATTAATTAATTCACTGTAAGGGCAGGGACAGCTCAATAGAGTTTTCAGGCATTAGTGAATAAATGTCTTTCGACATAGAGACAACATGGCAAAATTATTTAGGGGTAAAGATACTGGACTGAAACAGGAAAATAGAGGTCTCTAAGAAAAGAAAGGTAGGGAATTTACCAATTATTGGAGCAATCACACAAACCACATGAAAGTTTGCAGGCCCAGTTCTCTTCTTAACCTTTGCACCATGCCCTTGCAAAGCAATATGTCAGATAACAATGCTCTGGGCACAGTTAAGTGTGCAATAAACATTGGCTGAAGGGATGTTGAAGCATTAACCTAGAATTCTCACCAGTGACAGCTACACAAATGAGTATCTGTTGAATAAAGGCAGGATAATTGGCTTGAATTCTTCCTCTTAAAATTTCAAAAGCAAAAAGAATATATTAACAAGCTACTTCCCTAATGATACTGCCACCTTTCTATACAGGTCTTTTCTGATTAATAATTAAGTTCTCTCCAAGTATAAGGCTTCTTAGTTTCACTTCAGGCCATTTCCAGGAAAGGACTGGCTTCAACTGCTGTCTGAAATTTTAGCTCACTTGTTGGTTTCAGAGCTTGCACAATATAAAGAGCCAGTTAAGATAAACTTAATCACTCCCTTTAAACAAAATGTATACCTGTCAAGTTGTCCTCTCTATAAAAATTCCCAGCAGTAAATATACGATAATTGTTCCAAATGAGGACAAATATAGATAGACAAATGTAGACAGGGCATGAAACAAAAGTATTGTGTAACAGCCTCAGAAAAGACCAAGTCAGCATTGTGGCCATGTAGCAAAATTTTTAAAGGATTGAGAGCTATGAAAAAAATCAGTTTGCTTATCTTTAAAATGAAAGGATTGGACTAGATAATCCCTAATGACCCTTTCCAGTTCTAAATTATAAAACTAACATGGTTGATTATTTCATCTCCTAAATGCTAGACAAAAAAAAATGCACCACAAAAATATCTTTGAAGTATTCAGTTTTCCTAAACATTTTTCAAACCAGATTCTGGAGAAAATAGAATTGAAAAATAGGTTATTTGAACCTAGTTGCAGTAACATTTAAATTAAGCACAATACTAAGAGAATGGAGAAATTGCAATTACATCTTCTGATTAACTAGAAAATCCTTTTTATTTCAAGCTCTAGTTACTGAAAAACTAGTTACTCAAGTTCCAGTTACTTTCAAAACAAACAAGCAAAAACTCTGTTGTATATTTATCTGACTAAAGTGTCTGTAAACATGAGGAACATAGGAGGGGGGACGGTATTGATGCAATTCAAATGTAGAATTTGAGATGCCTATCCTACAGCACAGACACAATTTAGCACAAATATATTCTGCTGGTATTTTTCACTATTGTTTCACATGTGTTAATTCTGGTTGTGTGAATAAGATCAAATCTTATTCTTCATCTGCATCCTTTACTGTTCTGGTCTATTTATTATTACATCCACCCCTAACTGGTCTTCCTGACTGCCTTCTCTTACACTCTTCAATCTCTTCTTTACCATAAAAAACCAATAATCTAATACATTCCCTTGTTCAAAAACCTTCAGAAGCTCAGCAATACCAACTGAATATGAGTATAAATTTAGCCTAATATTCAAGGCTATCCACAATCTGGTTCCCACTTACCTAGAAAATAATATCTTGCAAAATTATCCTTTAAGCACTCTTATGTTCCAACCAGACCAGTCTACTCACTGGCCTCCATTCTCTTCTTGCTGTATCTTGTCTTCCATGCCACACCAAAGGCTCAGCTCATCCTCCAAGGCTTTAGCAGGCCCTCTACCATCTCTACCACTTAAAATCCCTCCCTTGGTTCAAGGCCTAATTCAGGTATACCACCACCTCCATGAAGCTTTTTGAGATTCCCCTCAAATGACTTTCTCTAGACCTCTCCTTTATATTTGTCATATCTGACTTTTTATTTAAGTACCTCTAAGCTTCCCTCTACTTCAATCATATCCAATCAGTTGCCAAGTTCTCTTCCATCCTCTTACATTCCTTCCTCTATGAAAACCACTACCACCACCCTAGTTTGGATCCTCAACACAAATATCTTGTTTCTCTTTTTCAAATCAACAGCAATTTAAATGAAGCAAATTCCATCTTGTTTCATATCTTTGCATCCCCACCCCCGGTAAATGTTTAAATTGTTAAAAAGTCAATGTTCAATAAATAGTTGTTGCTTAAGTAGGAGAAAACATACAGCACAACAATTAGGAAAATAACTTCTTCAAGAAAAAAAATATTCTTTTAGAAGAACACATAGCAAAACACCTAAATGAAGATGTTTAAATGAATACATTCTTGAGGGGAAAAGGGACTCTTTCCCTTTTGACCACCCTGAAGAAAAGGAACAAAAACCTCCACATCTCTCTCATTCAAATAAGGCTCTTTTGACCATGTCCATTAAAATAAAGTGCAAACTGAAAGCTCAGATGTGCTACTTAAGATAAATGAGATGATATTTGTAAAGCACTTAGCAGTGCCAGGCACAGTGCTTGTCTCCTTCCTTCTTTATGATCCATCTTCCCTTTGTCTCCCTCAACATTGCTGTAGCATCCACCAAAAAATGTATGGTTACCAGATATGCTGCACAGCGATAACCCTCTTTCAGTGGAGTGCTGTTCAGAAGCTGTAACAAGAATGGCATAAGTCCTGCTGAGAGCAGTAGTAAACCTGACCCTTAACTTCTCCCTCCTAATCCCAATGGCAGTTCAGACATTATTTAAAGGTAACAAATTTATACCTCCCTGCAATGATTCGAGTCAGGGAACCCGGACCTTGTCATGTTACTCATCAAATGTTCCATAAAAATTGTTTTTTCCTGCTGTGAGATCTAGTGGAAACTCCCTCACAGAAGAGATTCTGGTTATTTCAGTAGGGTCATTTATTATTATTTATCATTATTAAGGTATATGGGACTTGAGAGAACATCTAGTCCAGTTCCCCTATTTTACAATTAATTAAATTAAAACACAAATACGTCCCAGTTCCCAGAAGTAATAAATAGAAATAGAACTTGAACCTGGTACTGTCACCCTAAATCAAGTGTTCTTTTGAAAATTATTGATGCTTCCCCCACCCTTTTTTTGGTGTTTACCATTATTGTCACTTTTCCTTAGTCCCACAGAACCCTCCTCCCTTGTAAGAAAAAAAGTACAGTCAAGCAAAACAAAATAACACATTGGTCATGTGTGAAAACTTGGGCCTCGTTCTGCGTCTCTAGAGCTCACCACTTTCTGCCAAGAAGAGCCATGCTTCACCATAAGTCATTTGAAGTCATGATTGGTTAGTCACGGCACTAATCAGTGTTGTTTTCCTTTACATTATTGTGCTCACTGTGTAAATTGTTCACCTGGTTGGGCTCACTTCTCTATGTGAGTTCACATGAGCCTTCCCAAGCTCTTCTGAATTCTTCATATTCCTTATTTCTATTGGGCAATAATATTCCATTATATTTAGATGCCACAGTTTCATCAGCCATTCCTCAACTAACAGGCATCCACTGTTTTCACGTCATTACTACCATTTATTCAATACATGGATATATGTATATTCATACATAAATGCATACACACATATACACGCACCCTCACCAGAAATATGTATGTCCAATAGCCGTTCCCTTATAGAGAGGTGGTCAAAAGATATGAACAAATAGGCCTCAAAAAAGGAATTGCAAACTATTAACCATTATCAAAGAACGTTGCCCCATTAATAAGAGAAACACACATCAAAACAATTATGAAGTTTTCAGCAAATTAGCAAAGATGACAAAAGATGGGAACAGTCCATGTTGGAAGGGTAGACATACTGATGCTTTGCTGCTGGAACTATGAATTAGTACAACCATTCTGGAAAGAAATTTGGAATTATGTACATAAAGTGGATTAAATGTTCATTATCTTTGACCCAGAGACTCCACTATTTGGCATATATACCCCAAGGGGGTCGCTGACAAAAAGAAAAACTCCATATACGCTAAAATCTTACACAGACATTTTTTGTGGTAGCAAAGGACCAGGAAAAAAAGTAAATGCCTATCAACTGGGGAATGACTAAACAAACTATGGTACATTAATGCTATGGAATGTGCTGCAAGAATCATCAAATACTGTGAAAGGAAAAGCATGGAAAGATCATATGAACTGATACACAGTGAAGTAAGCAGAACCAAGAAATACAGAATGACTACATGTAAATGGAAAGCGCGACAACAAAGCAATCAAAAGTGAATTTTGCAAAATGACCAAGAACAAGTTTGGCCCTAAAGAAGAAATATGAGACGACAAGTCTCATCCATGCCTTTGCAGAGGCGGGGAAGTATCCACTTGGAAAGACTGCTCAAAATGTCAGGTTCTTTTTTTTCAATTTATTTATTAGCTTTGCCAAATTTTCTTCCTCTTTTCTTTTTTTAAGGACATTCTTTGTTACAGCTAATGTCTCCCCTGAGAAGAAAGGAAAAGAGATTCAAGGGAAATCTAGGTGATGTAAAAGCAATACATAAAAATAAAATATCTTTACAAAAAACAAAAAGGCGCTGTTATAAGTATTTTTGTATCTATGGAATGCTTTCCTCTCTATTTTATCCCCTTGGAATACATGTCTAGTATTGCTGACTCAAAGGGTATAAAGGGTTTTATGACTTTTTAAAAAGGTAAAATCCAAGGTATTTTCCAGAATAATTGACCCAATTTACATTTTCACCAAAAGTAATTTCTTAGTGTGCCTGCCTTCATAATCCTGCCAATTTATCATTTTTACTTTTTAAAACTTTTGTCAACCTGATAGATATAACATAAAACCTTAAAGTTGTTTTAATTTGCATTTTTCCTATTATTAGTGATTTTGAGCATTCCCTCAAAAAGTTGTTGATAAATTACATTTCTTCTTTTGAAAACTGCCCATTCATATCCTCTGACCACTTCAGGTTTCCCCAATCATTTTTACTCATTCCTTTTTCCCTGACTCCGGGGCCCATGCTCATTTTTACTTATTCCCAAAACTGAATAACATACACAATGTAAGAAGCTTAGTATGAACATCAAGTGCACTTTACAATCACCGATATACAGTATATTCTCAGAACAATCTTATTTGTACTTTAACAAATCTCATTTTGAGGTGAAAAAAAATTTGCACAGCACTGTGTAATGGAAAGAGAAATGTCTTATACCATATGCTATAATAAACTCCAATAAACACATTATCTAAATATAAAAGGTGATACAACATTTTTACAAATTAAAGGAAAATGGAAGGAAGTAATTTTGGACAATTGTGACCAGGAGAATTCTTTCCACACAAGGGATAAAATGAAGGTAAAGAATAAAATGGGACAGTTTTGATTACATGAAATTGAAAATCTTTCATAAAAGCAAACTCAATATAGTTAGAATTACTGGGGATTGGATCAAAATACACACACAGGACTACTAACCTCACCCAGGCACTGTGAGCAGGGCACCTGAGGCCTCAAAGTGCCCCATAAATGTGAGTTAGAGTCCTGGGCACTACCAGGTTATTGCTTTTTAAAAACCAGATCTGTGATTTCAATGGAATAGACAACTCCCAGGTGAGAAAAGGCCCTCCACAAATGGGTACTCATACCTCCTCTGCCTCAGCAGTGGATAGAGTGCAACACCAGGAATCTGGATGATCCGAATTCAAATCCAGACATTTGGTAGCTGTGTGACCCTGGGCAAGTCACTCAGCTTCTGTGTGTCTCAGTTTGCTCAACTATGAAATAAAGATAATAAGGACACCTTAAAAAAAAAAGAATGACTGGGGATTGGATCTTGTTCTTATATGTGTATATTAAATCCATGAATATCTTGTATATCAGGCATTTATCAGATATTTGCTATAAGGATTTTCCCCCAACTGAATTCTTCAATTTTACAAATGAAAAAGCTTTTCAATTTTATAAAATTGAAACTGTCCATTTTCTCTTTTATGATCACTTCTATTCTTTGTATAGTTAGCCAATATTGCATAAGGGACCTCCTTCCATTATCCTCTAGTTTTCTTTTTAAAATGAAGAGACCTGTCAAATTTATTTCATGCATTTATTTGGAGATAATTGTGGTATATGGCATAAAGTGTTCCTTTTGTGAACTTCATTGTAGTGCTCTTTCCATTGCTGTACAAATTTTATAACTCCAAAGATACTTAAAAGTGGAATTGTCACATATAATAGTTAAAGGTTTCCTGTTAGACTATCATGGTCTTATGTTTCTTACATTATGCTATTCTTCAGCTTTGGGGGGAGAAAAGTAAAAATTATTTTGGAAATCTAAAACCAAGAGCATGAAACAAGAAAAGACCTGTCACAGTGGTTGGAAAGTTTTCTAAACTTTAGATTTGTTACTGAATAAACAAGGAAATAAGCAGTTCCGTACTTGCTCTTAAAAGCATGGGGCCAGAGGGAGAGGACAAAGGCTAATGGAAGGGAAAAGTTGTATTTCTCCTCCTTTCCTCTTTTCTCCTAAAAGGTAGCACTTTTTAAGCCTAGATTTATGGCATGATTAAACAAATCATTTAAGAGGTAAAGAATAAAATGTTTTAGTACCATGGTACACATATTAACTATGAGAAAGGATAATGAATAGAAATAGGTAGTCTACAGATTTTAAATGTAAAGAGAGCATTTAGCAAACAGAATAATGGATTTTTTGTTGGTTCAAACTCTGCCCTTTTTGTGAAAGGAAGAGACATCTGCATTAATACAATCACCTGCTTGAGTCTTGAGGACTGAGGGTCCAATTACAGAGTAACTGTGTCAGTGTCCCAATACTAAGAGTACCATTGAGCCACATCATCACATTTATTTGATCACAGCTGTTAAGCATGTATCCACAGAACTGGTACAAAGTAAAGGGTTTAGACTTTTAAATTTTAATGTAATTTAATATGTAATTTTAGAGTGTTCTACAGTTTAAAAATAACCAAATATTAAGTATTTTAGCTTCACATGGCACTAAATCATAAATGAAATCCTCCTCTGATGCCTTATATTGTCCTGGAGATTACTCTGGATTTTCAGTGTCTATGCCAATGGGGAACACAAGCTCTGGCAGGTACTACCAATCCAAAGGGAAAGATTTTGACTATAGGCTCCCATCTTCCTGAGTTCCCAGTGATTAATATACATATATTTTTTTGGTCACTGTAACTCACAAAGATTATGGAAGTGGTGGAAGGAGTATCTGAATCAATGAAATTACAGCTCTTTTGATATATTTATAAGTTCAAATCATTGTCTTTTCTTAAGAAAATGTTTTTATTAAGAAAAACTAAAAGCTGTACATATTCCATTAAAGGTCATAGTTTTAATCCATATATATGATCTATTTCAGAGTAGTATGCATTTAAGTATGATGTCATAAAATATTTCTCAATTAACTGATGATTATCCAGCTGATATGATATTCTCCAAATTCTTTTTGATCCAGCAATATACTAGGGTTTATACCCCAAAGACATCAAAGGGGAAAGAATCTATACATATATTTAAAGCAGCACTTTTGTTGTAGCAAAGAACTGGAAAATAAGTGAGTACCTATCAACTGGGGAATGCCTGAACAAAATATCAAATATAAATGTAACAGGGTATCATTGTGCTGAAAGAAAAGATGGAGATGGTTTTAGAGAAACCTGGGAAGATTTGCATGAATTGATACAGAGTGAGCAGAACCAAAAGGTTAATTTACACAATGACTAACATAATATAGCAAAGGAAAAGAAATTGAAAAAACTTAAGAACTTTGATCAATCTAATGCCCAACCTCACCTCTAGAAGACTACTGATGTATCATGCTTCCCACATCTTGGCAGAGGTGAAGGACTCTGGGTGCAGGATTCTGAGACGCAACATTTTCAGACACAACCGACGTATGAATTTTTATTTTTTCTTTGCTTGATTATACTTGTTATTTGGGGGAGAGTTAGGAAGGACGTGGAGATAGAAATAATGATGATGTAAAAGAAAAGAAGAAATAAAAGAGCAACAATGAAACATTTTAAAATATGCAAAAGAGCAGAAGGAATTTCAGAAGGGAACAATGACAAGTAGGACAGTTAATGCTGATGCTACCATTTTTTTTTAAAACTGGACCTGTGACTTTATTGCAAATTCCTAGCAATGTAGGTTAGCAACTGTTCTACAGTTTATAATCAAAGAGATTTGCCTGGGGCCCTGGTAATTTAAATGACTTATCCAAGGTCACAGCCTTGTGTCAGAGGCAAGCCTTTGTATATGAAAATGTTCATGTTTGCTAATGTTTTTCAAGTTTATAACTAATTTAAAAAAATCTTAAAATTGCAGCTGGAGGTCATTTTACTAACTAGTTCTCACCAGAGGATTATAGATTTAGAGCTGGAAAGGATCTGAAGAGTCATCTCATTTTCAATTTACAGATAAACAAAGGACTGGTATGCAAATCCAGATCCTTACACTACAAATCCAGCACTCTTTCCACTGCACCACACTAACTCTCCATCTCCCTTATATCTTCTCTTGGACCTTTGTGTATTCCTTCTCTTTAAAGTACTTTTTTCTGGCATAGACCATCTATGTTCATTATTGCATACTGATGACAAAACATGAAAGGAAAAAATGGCAACCCAAAGAGGAGCAATAATTAGAATTAGCTTGAAAACTGTTTGAGAAAATAGCATCATTAATGTAAATACACAAATTATGTAGAAATACCTTCCTCCTTCTAGAATAGAAAGCAGAAGAGAGGAGAGATGCACCTTGGAATTAGAGTACCATAGTTCAAATTACAAAAGAAAAAAAAATCAACATTATTATAACCTATATTCTCATTATATCAACTCTATTAGCAATATGCTTATTCATCCAGTAATTCAAGATGGCAAGATGCCTGTGTGTGTTTTCTGTACAACACTCATACAGGGAAGGAAAGAAATTAATACTTTTTATATCCAAAAAAAGCCCTTTTCCTTGAAAGCAGCATTCTCTCAGATCTGCAGAACATATGTATCCCTAAAACCATAACTGTAAAAGCAGCAGCTCCAACAAGCACAAGCGTATTCAGCTAGGAAGAGACTGGTTTAATAAAAACACAGTAAAAAAGATATCCTCTACAAGGTCAGAAACTTAATTGCAGTAGAGCATCCAGTTAAAAGTTTCACTTCTAAAGTTTTCTTTTTTAGACATGTGATTAGAAGTTTGAAATTCAGTCTTAACCTTTAACCAAAATCAGGAACATACAAAGTTATCATAAATCAAAAATATCAAAATCATAAACATATAAAGTTAAAATCATAGACGGAGGCAATCAATAAGCAACAATTTTCTTTTCACAAGATGGCACCAGCCACCTTTCAGTTACTAATGTTGCCAATCCATTTCCCTTGCCAGAGATAGTTTACAGTTCAAGGACCAAGAGGTAACATGTACTTCCAGGGCATAATTAAGAATGAAAATGACTACTGCTACACATTTACTAAATCCTCATAGGCTTAATAGCAGGATGGAAGTGGAGGCAGGTTAATTGGCCTGATTTCTTGCACTCAAAAATTCTACAGACGTAGAGCAGAAAAATTAAGAAACATGGAAATGGCAAATAGATTTAATAGATATCCACTGTTATTCACAAGGTGAAAATAATGTTTGAAGAGGAAGTAAAATGTCACCTCTCTTCATTAAAGCAGCTACCTAAGACCAATACCCATACTCATAGGTTAATAAAAGATGACGTTACATGTGTCTCTCTTTTGGTTTCAACACTATGCAATGAATGAAAGAAATGAGGAATACTTTCCATACAAAGAAAATTCTCCTTTCCTAAAAATAGCATTCTCTCAGGTACTGCTGCCTTAAGCATATATATTTTTTTTTACAGTGAGACCAACTAAAATGTATTAGATTAAGAAAATTTGGGGAGGGTACGTTAAGGATGGGGGGGGTGTGGTTGAAATAAATATCTCTATTTAACAGCGTCAATTAAACACAACTGCTCGTCAGCATCAATAAGAGGACAAAAGAAGAGTGTGCCGGATGGCTTATTCCTAACATCTTCATCTCGGACCTTAGTAGGTGTGGCCATGAGTATACGGTTACCCCATGTTAACAGCTCGATACCTAAGTGATAGGTGCTATTGGAATTCTCCGTACTATATAAGTATGCTCCCACCCCACTCACAAATACACATCCTCTCCTCCGTTGTAAAGTCTCAAACATCTAGAGGCCTCAGCATTACAAAGACTTGAAGGAGCGTAGGAGAGAGAAAGCAAAGATAACTGGGTATACAAGGAAGACAGGAGTAGAGACGAATAATTGGGAGGAGGATTCGGCTTCCTACGCTCATTTCCAACCTCAGTAGAGTTTTCGAGTTTTAGTTGGCTTCTATTTTCCTCCTCAAACCTTACAGGTAGGGGAGAGGGAGAAAATGGACATGCATGGGGGTGAGGGCGGGTCATTCTAGCCCCAACCGCCTACCCCAAACAACGGAATACTTTTCCTTTTATCCCCACCCCCACCCCCCGCAAAAGCATGCCCATCTGGTGGACACCTCTTTCCCCTCCCCACCACCCCCTTTGGGGGGGCATGCGCAGTTAGGAGGGGCGCACCTGCTTCGCACCCCACCTCCCCCACCCTGAGGCCTCTCCTGCAGAAGAGTCGCCTTTGACCCTCGGGTTAAAACGAGAAAGACTCCGAGAGGGGAGGCACCTACCTGACTCCCCGGCTGCCTCAAACTAGGCGCTGCAGTCCACCCCGCTACGGCTGGTTCGCGCTCGGGCTCCCGCAACGCACCTGTAGCAACCCAGGCGGCCGCACCTACGGCACCGGCAGCCCCGCCCCAGCCTGGCTCCCGGCCGCGCCCCCAGTCCCGCCCATCACCTTAGGGCGCGAGCACGCACAGCCCTCCCCAGTGCCTCTGACGTTCCCGGCGCGGGAGCGCGCACGCCCGGGGCTGCGTCCATGCCCGCGCCTTCGCCGGCGGGTACGCGCGCCTGCCCTGGGACCCCGGAGCTGGAGAACTCGGGTGTCTGGCGGACACCTCTCTCCTGGCTTCAGCCCTCCATGAGAGGTTTTTTTCTATTTTGTTTCTTATTGCAAACTCCCCCGCCAATGTAGATCAGCAATTGTTCTGTAGTTTATAATTAAGAGATTTTCCTGGGACACTGAGAGGTTACTTAAATGACTTGGCCAGGGTCACAGCCACTGGCAGCGCACATTCTGTGGTCGGCTCTTTGTCTCCTATGTCACAAAGCCTCTAATTAAGTGGGGTGTGTGTGTGTATTCTGAAAACCAAGTTGTACGTAACACAAAGTCACAATTTTATATTAAATTTATATATATGTATATATACGTATATGTGTGTGTGTGTGTGTGTATAAATTTCAGGGGTGTGCTGGAGCCATCTCCTGCCATTTAAATATTCCCAGCTGAGGGAAGGAAGGAGAGAAGACTTGTCCAGGTACACACAGCCAGGGTCCGAGGCTAGATTTGAGCCCAGTATTCATTTATCCACTATGCATTCTAGCAGCCTCTAAAACGAGAGTCTTCAGTTTGATGTGCCTAGGTGTCCGGGTATGAATCCCAGCTTCTCCACTATCTTGCTGAGTCTCCTCCTGTCCCTGAGGCTCTGGTTCATCATTTGGAAAATGAAAGGGTTGGATTATATGAGCTGCAGACTTGGAAGGCATCTTCCAGTAGGAAGTCCACTCCAACCACTTTGTAGATGAGGAAAGCCCAGAGAGGTCAAAAGACTTTCCCAAAGCCACACAAATAGTAATTAATGTAGCAGTGTAAGAATGAGAGATTGAGAGGTAGATGGGAAACTGAAGGGACTTCAGAAGCCTAACCCTCTAAATTTTACAGATGAAGAAACTGAGCCCTAGACAGCTTAAGTGACTAGCCCAGGTCACACAGGTACTGTGGAAATCTCAAACCCAAGACTTGTACATCTACATCCAATTCCCTTTCCACTACCCTCTTATGTTTAAGGCTTCTTCCAGTCCCTGACATTCTATAATCTCAACCCTAGAAGAGACAAAGAACATTGCCTTTTTTGGCGCGTAGTAAGCTCCCTGGCTTCTCCTCATGCCAGGTGCAGTTGGACATTGTGAAACTTCCCACATTGCCTTCTACAGGTTCACAGCGGCTACTTGAAGCAGTTGTTAGGCTTGTTTGTTGAACATTCACATCCAACAGAGCCCTCTGTGTGTTGTGCTATGTTGGTAGGTCCAGGGGAAGAAAGAGATAAAGAGCAGGGGCCCTACTCTTTAAGAGCTCATAGTATAATGGTGGAGAGAAGGGCACAAGGCTTAAGATGAGCTAGAACTGGTTTCAGATTTTTTTGAATGGCTTTCATTTTATTCTGCTTCTTTCCATTATTTGCCTCCTTTTAATGCTCCAAGCTCTGCTATAGAGACATAGAGTTAGAAGGGCTTTTCTATCCAAGCCCTCCTACCTTTGGCAACTCTCCTTTGCCACAGATTTTGTTGTAGGTATGGGGAAAGAAGTTTTTGGAGAGGAGCAAAAAGGAACTGCTGCAGTTTATGGGAAAGCAGAAATAAAAAAAGAGTGTGAAGGAAAAACTGAGACCAGAGCTCATAGCAATTAGTGAAGGCCAATTTATTTCTGCCATCTTCCAAAAATCTAATCTATACTGTTTTTTCCCCCTGGAGATCTGTACAAAAGAAATGACTCATTGTTAGCAAAAGTTACTCCGTGTGTATGTATATACACGTATATATGTGTGTACATATATATATATACACACACACATACATACACACACTATAAGTATAATGTACGTATGTATAAAAATAAAGGCTTGGAAAACATTTTAAAAGCACTAAAATGTACTTTAAAGTATACTACATTAAAAGTACTAGAGAAAAAATTAGCAATTGCCAATCTATATGCTTTCCTTCTTACATCTATGAAATCTTTAGAAAATAATCTACACAAGCATGGAGGACTGCTTGATAAAAGTTTGAGAAAGAAATAGGCAGAGTTTCACAAATGATATAGTCTATAGCAGATCCCGCTGTTAACATGGTTTTCTGAATGGTGTAGAAAATACAAGAGCCAATCATTTGATTCCATGGAACAAGAGACTCTCTCTCCACTGGGCACTTCCTGAAAGAAATTCCAAAATGAAACTCCCAGGAACATCATAGCTAGAATCCAGGACTTCCAGGCCAAAGAAAAAAATATTGCAAGCAACCAGAAAGAAAGAATTCAAATACCAAGGAGCCACAGTCAGGATCACATACAATGTAGTAGCCATAGCTAGAAAGATGCAGAGAAGTTGGAATATGATATTCCAGAAAGCAAAGGATATAGGCTTACAGCCAAGAATAGCCTACCCAGGAAAACTAAATACAATGCTATGGGGTTGGGGAAGGGGCAGGGATGGACCTTTAATAGAGGAGTTTCAAGCATTCCTGATGAGAAGAACAGAGCTTCAGAGAAACTTTGAAGCTCAAACACAGGAGTGAAACATGAAAGGATAAACATGAAAAAATAACAATAAAGAACTAAGCAAGGATAAACTTCTTAAATTCAGATATGGAGACCTGATACATGTGATCACTCTCAGGGTCATAGAGAGAGTTTTATTAGACAGAGTCTGGGAGTATTAGGGTAGCCTACATGCTGCAGTAGATAGAGCTTGGGGCCTGTAGTCAAGAAGACTGCTCTTTCTGGGTTCAAATGTGGCCTCAGATACTAGCTGTGTGACCCTGGGCAAGTCACTTAACCCTTTTTGCCTCTGTTTCCTCATCTGTAAAATGAGCTAGAGAAGGAAATGGCAAACCACTCCAGTATCTTTGCCAAGAAAATCCCAAAATGGAGTCATGAAGAGTCAGACATGACTGAACAACAACATGGGAGTATGCTGTTATATCTTGATGATCTTAAGAAAAAAAAATTGAAAGAGACAGGGAAGAAGAATATACTGAGGTGGAAGTGGGAAAGGGAAAGGAAAGTTAGGGGAAAATTATATAATCAGTATGAACAAGTAGATATCTAAACAAACAAGGAGTAGGAGATGAGAGGGAGTGGCTAACACTTTAGCCTAAATCCCATCTGAACTAATCAAAGAAAGCATACACACACATACACACAGAGTTGAGTGCTGAAAAACATTTAACTCAACAGGAGGAAAAGGAGACAAGGGGGAGGGAGAATTAAAGTGAGGGTAGATTAACCAAAATGAACTCTAAGGATGTATAAAAATACTTATAGCTCTTTTGGAAGTGTCAAAGAATGGGAATCTGAGGGGGTGTCCACACAGTGCACAATAAATGAACACAGTATATAAATGTAATGAAATTCTATTGTGCTAAACTCTTATCAACATAATGACCAACCAGGATTCCTGAGGACTAATGATGAAGCAATGCTACCCACCTGCTGCTAATAGAGAAGTGAAGCAGTCAGAATGCAGAATGAGATAAATTTCTTTTTGGACTTGGCCATTGTAGAAATTTGTTTTGATTGACTATACCTGTTTGTGATGGGTTTTGTTTTTCTTGAGTTCTCAGTGGAGGGAGAGGAGGTTGGGATTTGAGGACAAGAAGGTAAATATTGGCTGATTAAAACAAATAAATTTTTTTAAAGAAGAGGTGGCCCTTCTCCTTCAAATCCAGCTTCTATCTTTGTACCTTTCATCCTCAACTCTTCTTGTTTTCTCCTGAGCTTGGCCCTTCAGTCATCCCCTTTTCCTCTCTTCTCTCTTTTTCATTTAGAAACATCCTCACACATCTCCTTAAAAAAAATCTTCATTCAATCCTAGTGTAACCAAAGCTTCAATAATCTTTCCCACAGACACTATAAATACTTTTACTGCATTTTTAAAAGACTTCAGAACATTGAGTGGTTAGCAAATTAACCGTCTATTCCATAAAGAGTCTATTCTGGAAAGACTATTAGCAGTTATGGAGAAGACAGAAAAAGATGAAGAGAACTTATTTTCTGGAGAGAACTGCTTTTACCTTTATGCTGTGAAGAAAATGAAGAGAACTGTTGAAGAGAGACTTGAATTCATATCCTGAGTGAGCTGAACAGTGGGCTGGTGTTTTCAGAAGTCATCTCTGGTTTACAGCGATAGCGAAAACATTGTAAATTACTTTCTGTGTCTTTGGGTCATTATTTGTTACATTGTCCATAAACTGTGTAGTCAGTAACTTTGATGTTTGAGCCTAGTCGAGATTAGAAGTTTTGATACATGGAAAAATGAGCTTATGGGAAAAGAGGTTTAGTCAGCTTATAAAATAGTTATAATTTAATAACCTAGAATTGGGGCTTCAAGCTAGTTTGTTAATAAGAGAATTGTTACAATTTCAGAAATTAATAAGAAAATATGCAAACATAGCCCTAGATTACCATAGGAGACTGTGTAAAAGCGTATTGCTGATAAGATATACACATCTTAAAAGGATAGCACACTCTTATATTTGCATGATGAGAATGGGTATGATGGGTCACGTTCATTATCTTAAGGGTATGTAGGCTATAATTAAGTGTGGTTGACCACAGAACTTAACACACTGGCATCCCTTCAAGTTACCATCCTAAGGCCAAACTCCTGGAAAAAAGCTTTATCATTCACCTGAAATGGTTCATTCCAAGGCAAACAGTGATCTCATAATTGCCAAATATGATGGTATTTTCTCAGTCTTCATGCTTCTTAACCTTTCTGCAGCATATGATATTGTTGACCACCTTCTCCTCTGAAGTACTCTTTCCCTCTTGGGTTTTTGTGACACTGCCTTCTCCTGGTTCTCCTCCTACCTTGGCTACTCCTCTTCACTCTTCTTTGTTGAATCATCATCCATATCCTACCTCTACCTAACCCAAGGCTCTTTGCTAGACTCTTTTCTCTATATATACTTTCTCTTTGTGATCACATGACTAACAGATCTATATAACCAATCCTAGTTTCTCTTCTGCATCTTCTTGTTGTTTTTTGGTTATTCTGTCATGTCTGACTCTATGTGACCTCACAGACTTTGTCCATGGGGTTTTCTTTGCAAAGATACTAGGGTGGTTTACCATTTACTTCCCCAGTGTGTCCACATTTTACACATGCGGAACTGAGGCAAATAGGGGTTAAGTGACTTGCCCAGGGTCACACAGCTAGTAAGTATCTGAGACTAGACTTGAACTCAGATCTTCCTGATTCTAGGCCCATGCTCTATCCACTTCACTACGTAGCTGCTCTTAGATGCTCCTGCATCTTACTGAACATCTAAACGTGGAGATCCCACATGTGCCTTAAACTCAGTATATTCATAGCATAGTTGACTATCTCCCCTTCCACATAATAATGATAATAATTGTGATGATGATAATGATTTTAACATTTTATATGACATTTCTATGTGCCAGACATTTTATAGTTATCAATTTTATAATTATTTTTATGATTATCATATTTACAATTATTATCTCATTTGATCCTCACAACAATACTAGGAGGTAGATACTACTATTATCCCTGTTTTATAGATGAGAGAACCAAGGCAAACATAACACAGCTAGGAAGTATGTGAGGCTGGACTCGAACCAAAGTCTTCCTGACTATATGCCCAGTGCTTTAGTCCATTTCACCAGCTAGTTGCTTTCATACTCTATGCTCATCCCCTTCCCCCCATCTTCTTTCTAACTTCATTATTTCTGTTGAGGGAATCACCTATTTTTCCCCTCACCCATATTTAAAATCTCGCAGTCATCTTAGACTCTTCATTCTCCCTTATCTATCTTATTCCATCTGTTGCCAAGTCTTGAGACTTCTACCTCCACAACATCTCTCACATAGCTATCTTCTTTTCTATGTAACATGACCATCCCTTCATCCAATAGATCACAGCCTCCTTCTTGGTCTCCCTGCTTCCAGTCTCTCCTTTTCTAATCCACATTCCACACAATTGCCAAAGTGATATTCCTAAAGCATAGTGCCAGGTATACAGTAAGCATTTAATAAGTGTTTGTTGATTGGCTGCCCAACACAGATCTGGCCAAAACATTCTTCTAATAAAAAAGAAAAGTCCAATGGCTCTCTCTTGCCACAAAGATAAAATGAAAATTCTTCTATTTGGATTTTAAAGTCCTTCCCAGTCTGGTCCCAGCCCACCTTTCTAGGCTTATTGTCCATAATTCTTCTTCAAGCATTCAAATGTTACCAAGCTGGCCTATTTGCTGTCCTCTGTATACTTTAGTCCATGTCCTCTCTCAAGGACACTTTTGCAGAAGCTGTCTCCCAGGCCTGAAATGCATCTCCTCTTCACCTTTGCCTTCTAGAATCTCTAGCTTCTTTCAGAGCTCAGTTCCTTTGCTACCTCGCTATCATCATCACTCCCCTCTTAGCTAGTGCCTGCCCCACTTCCTCCAACTCCTTAGCCTTTTCTCCTGTTCCTCTTTCAGAGGGCATCAGGGGATAGGGGAAATATATTTCTACCTTCTTCATCTCAGTTGGCAATAGCACTTGCAGTGGAGCACCTCACTGCACCCAATGGATAGTAGGACAAGAGAATCCAGGTTGGGGGTCAAATAGAATGATGAAGAAGAGCAGTTCCAAAGAGCTCAGCTTTAGAGTTGAGCAGAGCTGTGAAGAAGAGCAAGACCAGGGAGCCCAGGAGAGCAAGCTGAACAGTAGATATACCATGTCTAGAGGGAACAGCTTGAGCATGTCACAAGAAAGAAGGTTGGAGGTTTGAGTTGCCTTGGCCATGTGCATTCACTACATGGATCTCTCTCTACTACTATACTCTATCTGTGTGCCTATTCTCCTCATTGACTGTATTTGTAGGAGTTGAACCCCAGGTATGGAGGTTCAGTAAATGTCTTTGCCGTGAGCCAGTATTGTCACTGTGCTAATCATTGAAAATAAACACATTGGTGGGGGGCTTGAGAGCTATAGTTTTTGGAGTAGAGAGCCACAAAGTACATTGAACCTGAGATAATCATGCTTCTAAGGATCCAACCTATAAGTGCAAGTTTGGGATAGGGCGAGTTGTCCCAGATCTAAGCCTCCTACTGATGGGGTCATGGAGCTAGAGCTCTGGAGCCACCCAGTCATAATGCTTCATGTTACAGTTGAAGAAACTAAAGCCCAGGGAGGTTGTCACTTGCCCAAGGTCACACAGGGGTCTGAACTCAGCCTTCTGATGCCAAGGACAGTGAGTGCTCTTTCTACCATAGCACATAGTGTCCCTTATGTAATATGTAACTTCTTTTAACACTATTTATCAGTTTGTAAATAGGATCAGAAAAAGTGAATGATTTGGCAAAGTGTAAGAGCAATAGGGCAAGTAATTCTATACCAAAGGACAGTGTAAAGTTATACTGGTTCACTATCAGGTAAAATATTGGGAAGGGAGAAAAGCGAATAGAAAACAAGAGTAATGGCCTGGAAAAACCTTGAGGTCATTGCAAAAGTTGAAGAATAGGTTTAAGAGGAATAAAGAATGATGAGAGTATGCTCGATCATAGAAGTAGAACTATTGCGGATAATGGCTTAGGTGACGTGAAGGGAGAGGTCAGAGGAGTTGAAGGCATCAATGATCTGAGACTCAGGCCAGGGTGTTTGAAGGAACACAAACATATGTAGGGGTAGGGGTTAGAGTGAAGAGAGAGACTGAGCCAAATACTGAACTCCTGGAGAAAGGACAGAGAATGACCGGGGGCGGGGGGTGCAGACAATAGATAACTGTTACCAGGACCTGGATAAGGTAATAAATCTGGATGATGTGAATCTCAAAGGAGAGGTCACTGAATGAAGGCAGCATAGAGAGGGTATGGAAATGTTGGTTACAAGTAATAAATATGCTTATTCCTCTTCCTACTCCATGGATCCCAGGGCATGAAAGCAGGTGAATCCAGTACTAGACAGGAAGGCTGGGGATATACTGTTATCTGGGGGATGAGAGGGAGGGAGGTGGGGAGCTGGGTCTCAGTGAATGCCAGAAAATGGAAAGAATGTCAGAGGAAAAACAAATCTAAAATGAAGGGAAGTTTGCTAAGAATACTTCCTAAAGAGCACAATGGGAAGAATGGAAGGAATGGAAGGAATTTCAGAGCTTGGGACTGGAGGGATGAGAGGGAAGGAGTTGAGATAATGGGGTAGTGGAGACGTTTTTGTTTAGGCTGAGAGGGATTTTTCTCATCTGACCACTGAAACATACTTGTGAGGTACGCCAGATAGGGTTTATTGTCCTTGTTTTACAGATGAAGAAACTGAGACTCCTAGAGGCCCAAGGTCACATAGCTAGTACATAGTGGCCTTGGAAGAGACCCTACGTGTTCTGACTCCTAGATCTAAGCCTCCTACCGATGGGGTCATGGAGCTAGAGCTCTGGAGCCACCCAGTCATAATGCTTCATGTTATGGTTGAAGAAACTAAAGCCTAGGGAGGTTGTCACTTGCCCAAGATCACACAGGGGTCTGAACTCAGCCTTCTGTTGCCAAGGACAGTGAGTGCTCTTTCTACTATATCACATAGTGTCCCTTATCCTAAGTTCTTTCCAATTTTTTAATTAATTTTTTTTGGAAGGGGGAATGCCAGGGTAATTGGGGTTAAGTGACTTGCCCAAGGTCACACAGCTAGTAAAGTGTGTCAAGTGTCTGAGTCTGGATTTGAAGTCAGGTCCACCCAACTCCAGGGCCGGAGCTCTACTCACTGCCCCAGTTCTTTCCATTTTTATAACATGCTCCTTCTAGGTGGTAAAGTGGATAGAGCACTACAGAGACAACTCATCTTCTTGAGTTTAAATCCAGCCAGCTGTGTGACCCTGGGCAAGTTACTTAACCTTGTTTGCCTCAGTTTCTCATCTGTAAAATGAACAGGAGAAGGAAATGGCAAACCATTCCAGTATCTTTGCCAAGAAAACCTCAAATGGGGTCATGAAGAGTCAGGCAGGACCGAAAATGATTGAACTGCCTTTCCCAAGATGGTGCTGAAGGTGAAGAAGGAAGCTGTTGTCCCACCCTACCCCCCAAGGCAGAAATCCAAGTCCAAGGCCTTGAAGGCCAAGAAGGTGATGTTGGAGGGTGTCCATAGCCCCAAAAAGAAAATCTGAACACCCCCCCGCCACTTCTGGCAACCTAAGACCCTAAGACTTTGAAGGCAGCCCAAATACCCCCAGAAAAGTGCCCCTCAGAGAAACAAGCTTGATCACTATGCCATCATTAAGTTTTCCGGGACTGCTGAGTCTGCTATGAAGAAGATCAAGGACAACAACACCCTAGTCGTCACTGTGGATGTCAAAGCCAACAAGCATTGGGTTAAGCAGCAGTAAAAAAAGCTGTATGATATTGACGTGGCCAAGGTCAACACACTGATCCAGCCTGATGGAAAGAAGAAGGCCTATGTCCAACTTGCTCCAGACTATGATGCTTTAGATGTTGCCAACAAAATTGGAATCATCTAAACTGGGTCCAGCTATCCCACACCACCTACAATAACAAGTTTTCCAGTATGAAAAAAAAGATTGAACAAAATGAATACTTCTCTGAATAGACTGGGACTACGAGAAGAGCAAACCTAAAATTTGCAGTTTGGTGAGGGTAAGGTAGTATGGTGTGGTAAAAAGGTAAAAAGAACACTGGACTTGGAGTCAGAATAAGCAGAGCTCTGGTCTCACCTCTACTAGTTGCAGGTAGTTTGATTTTGCCAGTGATTCTCTGAAGTCTATGTTTTCTCATCTATTTTATATATTGTGCTTGAATTCCCTAACTCACAGAATTATGAGGATTTGGTGAGACCTTCAAGCTGTTAAGCAGTATACAAATCTAAATCGTTAGCAACAAAACTCTCACACCAGGCACAGACCACCTCTCAAGAGATGGGGCAGGGAGAGTCGGAAGACTGAGGAGGCAGGCTAGAGAGTGACATCACTGCCAGACCTCAAGGATCTCAGTGGTTTGGGAGAGCCAGCAGCTTCTGCAAGAGAGCTGGCAGAGGCCTGAGGATTCCATTTTGCTGGGAGAAAAGAGGATACTTGACCAAATGGGACTATCAGAAGAATGGTAGATATTCGTTTTTCAACAAGCAGTCATATTATGCCGCTGAAAACTGTGACCCAAGAAGAGCAAGTCAGGGATGGCAGCAAATGACATTTAATGGACAGGTAGAGAGATAGATATGTGGTGAGACATCTAAGCCTGGTTGGAAGCCTACTTTGTAGGTACATTAATGACAAGGCTGTGAATTGGTTCAGTCATTCTGGAAAGCAATTTGGAACTTTGTGCAAAAAGTTACTAAACTATATATAACCCTTGACCCAAAGATACCACTTAATAGCCTGTGGTAGGAACAATATCCTAACCCCTTCTCCCATAAAAGTTATTGAGCCATTCTGGAAAATTTGATTGGCTCAGTGAACTAATCCTCCAATTGTTAATGTCGCTTCTTTACCTCCTGAGTACAAAACAGCCCTGGAGGTGGAGAGGCCCCTTAGATGCTTGGCTGGTGAATGTGGATAGGAGCTTAGATCAGCTTAAGCAACTTAAGGGGTTCTTAGTGCCTGTCCCTGATGAATATCCTTCTCCTACAGAAGCTTAGTAAATCAACTTTTGTTAACTGTTGAATGATCTCCAAGTGTCTCATTTTGATACAAAATGGAACCTAAACTACCAAGGAACTGGCCTAAGTCAGGCCCAGCCCAGAATATAGGCTTATACCCCAAAGAGATTAAAGAAAGGGGATGAGGATCCACATGTGTGAATCTATTTTTAGACACTTTCTTTGCTGCCTCTTCCCCTTTACTGAGCACTTGGTCTTTCGAGCCCACACCTAGTTCCCATTGCACATATGACTTTGCTTTCATTATCTTTCTGAGACCCTGGAATAGGCAGAGGATAGGGGAGGAAGTTAAAAGGTAATCTAGTAACTCTCCATACTACAGTCTGCAATTAAAAGACTATTCCTTTAAGAGTTTATCTGTGTGTATGCTATGTAAATCTGCAGGCAAACCATGGTTATTTGTCATGATTTTTCTCCAAATTTTTGAATGAAACGTTTTGAGATTGAGAGAGGGGAAATTAATCCTAAAATGGATATTAGCCTTTTTTTTTTTTTTTACTGAAATAGAAGCTAGCAGGTGATAGTGGAAGGGGGTGGAAGGGGAGGGCAGAGCTGAGAGATAATACTTATTAAAATTACTAATCTTCCAGAATGAATATATCTAAATATATATATATATATATATATATATATATATGTAAATGCATAGCACTGGACCTGCTTTTCATCTAAACTGAATAGAAAAGAATTATAGTAACCCTGAGCATATGAGAAGGGAGTTGCAGCAATTTACCAGAGGGTATCTGATTGTGGCTTCAGCTTGCTTCTTGAACATGTCCCTCACTGGCATCCTCAATATTCCCCAAGCTAACTGAAACCCCATGTGTCATGGACACACTACCCCTAATTGCAAACTCCCATTTGTCCTAGCTAAAGGCTACAGCTATTAGTAATACAATTAACAGTAATTACAGTAACACATGCAATTTTCTCACTATTTATAGCTAATTATTATGTGCCACATAGTTGCCCATATAATTCTCATTAAATGTGCAACAAATTACTTTGTGGTAGGCACTGTTTGATGACAACAGTAAATTCTGTGCTTGTAAGCTCAACCTTTCTCCGTAGCTTGTTGTTCATGGCTTCTCATCCTTAGATGAGATTAGAGAGACTATTGCATGTCACAAATGCACTTTTGTACCAGAACTGTGATTCCATGCCCAGACATGCCCTTTGCCAATGTAGATCACCACCTATTTTATTTTCTTTCTTTTTATTATTTATTTGATATTTTTAGTTTTCAGTATTGATTTTCATAAGAGTTTGAATTACAAATTTTCTCCCCATTTCTATCCTCCCCCCACTCCAAGATGGCATATATTCTGATTGCCCCGTTCCCCAGTCAGCCCTCCCTTCTGTCACCCCACTCCCCCCCATCCCCTTTTCCCTTATTTTCTTATAGGGCAAGATAGATTTCTGTGCCCCATTGCCTGTATATCTTATTCCTAGTTGCATGCAAAAACTTTTTTTTTGAACATCTGCTTTTAAAACTCTGAGTTCCAAATTGTCTCCCCTCTTCCCTCCCCACCCACCCTCCCTAAGAAGGCAAGCAATTCAACGTAGGCCACATGTGTATCATTATGCAAAACCCTTCCACAATACTCATGTTGTGAAAGACTAACTATATTTTGCTCCTTCTTATCCTATCCCCCTTTATTCTGTTTTCTCCCTTGACCCTATCCCTTTTCAAAAGTGTTCTCCCTATCTGCCCTCCCTTCTATCATCCCACCTTTTTATGTCTTTCCTCCTTCTTTCCTGTGGGGTAAGATACCCAATTGAGTGTGTATGTATGTATTTGACCCTCCTCAGGTCAAATCTGATGAGAGCAAGATTCACTCATTCCCCCTCATCTGCTCCCTTTTCCCTTCCTATAGAACTGCTTTTTCTTGCCACTTTTATGCGAGATAATTTACCCCATTCTATCTCTCCCTTTCTCCCTCTCTCAATATATTCCTCTCTCATCCCTTAATTTGATTTTATTTTTTTAGATATCATCCCTTTTTTTAGATATCATATTCAACTCACCCTGTGCCCTCTGTGTATATATATATGTATCTGTATGTTCCCTTCAGCTACCCTAATACTGAGGTCTCATGAATTACATACATCATCTTTCCATGAAGGAATGTAAACAAAACAGTTCAACTTTAGTAAGTCCCTTATGATTTCTCTTTCTTGTTTACCTTTTCATGCTTCTCTTGATTCTTGTGTTGGAAAGTCAAATTTTTTATTCAGCTCTGGTCTTTTCACTGAAAAAGCTTGAAAGTCCTCTATTTTGTTGAAAATCCATATTTTGCCTTGGAGCATGATACTCAGTTTTGCTGGGTAGGTGATTCTTGGTTTTAATCCTAGCTCCATTGACCTCCAGAATATCATATTCCAAGCCCTTCGATCCCTTAATGTAGAAGCTGCTAGATCTTGTGTTATCCTGATTGTGTTTCCACAATATTCAAATTGTTTCTTTCTGGCTGCTTACAATATTTTCTCCTTGATCTGGGAGCTCTGGAATTTGGTGACAATATTCCTAGGAGTTTTCTCTTTGGGATCTTTTTCAGGAGGTGATCAGTGGATTCTTTTAATTTCTATTTTACCCTCTGTCTCTAGAATATCAGAGCAGTTCTCCTTGATAATTTCTTGAAAGACGATATCTAGGCTCTTTTTATGATCATGGCTTTCAGGTAGTCCAATAATTTTTAAATTATCCCTCCTGGATCTATTTTCCAGGTCAGTGGTTTTTCCAATATGATATTTCACATTGTCTTCCATTTTTTCATTCCTTTGGTTCTGTTTTATAATATCTTGATTTCTCATAAAGTCACTATCTTCCACTTGCTCCAATCTAATTTTTAAGGTAGTATTTTCTTCAGTGGTCTTTTGGACCTCCTTTTCCATTTGGCTAATTCTGCCTTTCAAGGCATTCTTCTCCTCATTGGCTTTTTGGAGCTCTTTTGCCATTTGGGTTAGTCTATTTTTTAAGGTGTTATTTTCTTCAGTATTTTTTTGGGTCTCCTTCAGCAAGTCATTGACTTGTTTTTCATGGTTTTCTCACATCACTCTTGTTTCTCTTCCCAGTTTTTCCTCTACTTCTCTAACTTGTTTTTCCAAATCCTTTTTGAGCTCTTCCATGGCCTGAGACCAGTTTATGTTTTCCTTGGAGGCTTTTGATGTAGGCTCTTTGACATTGTTGACTTCTTCTGGCTGTATGTTTTGGTCTTCTTTGTCACCAAAGAAATATTACAAAGTCTGAGTCTGAATCTGTGTCTGTTTTCGCTGCCTGGCCATGTTCCCAGCCAGCTACTTGACCTTTGAGTTTTTCATTGAGTGTGACTACTTGTAGAGTAGAGAGTACTATGTCCCAAGCTTGAGGGGATGTACTGTTGTTTTCAGAGCTATTTATACACAGCAAGCTCTGCCACACCAGTGCTCCTCCTCCCCCAAGAACCACCAACCTGGATTGTGACTCAGATCTAAGTAGGCTCTGCACTCCTGCTCTGATCCACCACTTAATTCCTCCCACCAGGTGGGCCTAGGGCTGGAAGCAACTGCAGCTATAGTTCTGTCCTCCACCACCTCCACCACCCCTGGGGTAGTGGCTGAACCTCGAACTCCTTTCACTCAGTCCCTGTAGTTTTTTCACACTAACCTTCTCTGTTGTCTTTGGTGTTTATGGGTTGAGAGGTCTGGTAACTGCCACAGCTCACTGATTGAGGGTGCTAGGGCCTGTTCCGCCCGGCTGCAGGTCTGGTTGGTCCAGGTTCAGCTCATGCTGGGCTTCTCAGCTCCGCTCCTAGCATGGTGCAATAGACCTTGCCCAGCAACCATCCAGGTTGTCCTGGGCTGGAGCCCTTCTTCCCTCTGCTATTTAGTGGGTTCTGCAGTTCTAGAATTTGTTCAGAGACATTTTTATAGGTGTTTGGAGGGTCCTGGGGGAAAGCTTTAGGAAGTCCCTGCTTTCCAGCTGCCATCTTGGCTCTGCCCCCTCACCACCTGTTTTATAACAATCTTAGAGAGGCACCTTGAACTTCGAGGTTAAATGATTTGTCCAGGGTCAGGCAACCAATGTGTCAGAGATGGGCCATGTGCCCAGGTCTTCGTGATTCTGAGGCCAGCTTTCCATACACTATGATATGCCTCCTTGCACACACAATTCAATTCTAGAAATATTTATTAAGCACCCATTAAGTGCCAGACACTGTGCTAAACACTGGAGATACAAAAAGAGACAAAAGACAGTCTCTGCCCTCACGGAGCTTGAAATATAATGCTGGAAGGAAACACATAAAAGAAAGCTAAGAAGGAGTGGGGGCAGGGTAGCACCAGGAGATATAATGTTCCATGGAGTTGAAATCAAACATAGCCAAAGATGGAAAATGGAAAGTTACCTAGAAAGTTCTGATCTGAGCTCATTATAAAGGAAGGCTTTGGGAATAGTTTATTGCTCAATGATCCATGCCTCTGACTAGAGGAGAGAGGTGTAATAGTAATTAAGGTGGGACTTTTTGCTGTTGACTTTTAATGATTCTGGCCTTCGTTTGAATGGGGCAGATAAAGTGGGATGTTTTTGTATTTCTCAGCACTGAGACAATTGTGAGCCATTGATTTGTATGTGATGTGATATTGGGGGTGGGGAACTTCTTCACGCCCAGTCTGGGTGAGGTCAGGGCCCTCTGGGCCCTGAATAGGATAAATAAGTGCAAAGGTTAGCATTCTCTCTTGGAGCTCTGAGCCGCAGCAGGAGTGGTGTGTGACTCTGGGCCAGCTGTTCTAATGAGGTCCCTGGCTGTACACCCAGATGTTGATAACTACGAATTGTATTTGGTCTGTAATTCAGGGTGCTGGCTTTTTCCCCTGAACTAGGTGGATGTTATTTGTATGCTGGATTAAAGTAAGATTGTTAACCCCTTAATGTTGCTTTCCTTAAGTAAAGCAGATTAAAAGAACCTGTGTTGGCAGCTTTCTGGGTGCTGGTTGTTGGTGGATCTTACACCCCCACAGAAGCTGCTAGCTGGATTGTTGAAACAAGAAGCAATTGAAGAAACTAAAAAGACCTAGAGTATCAAAAACTGAATCAATCATCATGGTTGTAAGATTTCAGGTGAACAGTTTGTCCCGGAGGAGACATCAAAAACAAATAAAACCACTGATAGAAAATGGAGTGTTACCAGGAAAGCCACATCCAGTGCCTGCAATTTCCATGATCAATATTACGATTTGGTGTTAAGCCTTTATTTTCAGGAAGCCTTAAAATGCCTTTACCTAGAAAGAGAATTCTTATTTACATGGTAGCATGGGGTTGGTGGTAGGGAATTAGGGCATTAGAGAAAAATGGATGGGCAATAGCCCTATCTAGCTAAGATCAAAGGATCCTAGATTTTGTATTAGAAGGGATTCTAGAGACCATTCAGTCCAAACCTTTTACAGAAAACTGAGGAAACTGAGACCTAGAGACATTGAATGACTAGTCCAAGGTTCTACAGGTAGCAAAACTCAGGTATGACAGGCCCTCTGACCCCAAATCCAGTATGCTGACCACAACATAGTTACCATATAAAAAGACCAACCTTTGGTTTGCAGCCATAACTATTAATTAGAAATCTCTTGCTGTTTGTAATTGTTGCTTAGGGCCAAGTCCGATGTTAAAGAAGATGCTGAAGGGATAGGAATAAGCTTAACTTAGGTGTAGTTTGTATAAGCTGTCTTCATAAAAGAGATGATTCTTTTCATTAGAGCTCTCTGAGGTCCTTCCTGTGTTGGTTGTCCTATATTACCTTTATCTTACCTTTTTTTTTAAAGTGGGTTGTTGTTTTTTGTGGTGGTGGTAGTGGAGGGGGCCATCAGGGTTAAATAACTTGCCCAGGGTCATACAGCTAGTGTCCACCTTACCTTTCAAAGATACAAAATGACCCTATGTTCTAAAACCTTAAAGTGGTTATATGTACCTGGCATAATTGGCCTTTGTATCTCCTTATTTTAGGCAGTCAATAGTCAGCAATTTTAGCAGATATCAGTTGATAGACAAGTCAAATATTGCACTCTTTCCCTAGAAAAGTAATATAAGGGCATTCTGTCTTTCTGGAGGATTAAGGAAGACAGCACATGAGCCAGTTTGGTTTCTTGACACTACTGAGCTATTCTAAAGTGACACATGGATTACTAACCAAGTGCACATTCAATCTACCCATGTCACATATAGGGTTTTTCATCAAGGATATTTTTATTTATTTATTTTGTGAGTGAGGGAGAGAGAGATGAGGTCTACTTCAGTAAGAAACGTTAACTGTGGGAGGCTCAACCCAAGAATAAAATTTCTTTTTTTTTTTCTGAGTTATGGACTGAATTTTAATTTTAACTTTGCTTTTCTTTCTGGAAACTTTTTTTCTTTTTGATTCTAATTTTGAATGTTTCTTCACTGGAATTTTTTTCCAGTTCATATTTTGATGTCTTTTTAAAAATTAATATAAAATTTTCACATTGGTTTTCCCCCTCATGGTATTAATCTCATTCCTATCATGAACACATTGGTACTCATGTACTTGTTTTGTACTTTATTAGTTTTTTCTGCAAATATGTTCCTTTGGTGGCTTGTAGGGATGGGTTCCCTATCTCTTAATTAGGGCAGGGACTTAAGGAGTATATCCCCCAGGAATACAGAGGGCAACAAATAATGTGGGCTGACTGGTTAGTGAAAGAATTACTAGGCTGCTATACCTGTTTTTGGACACCTCCACATTAGACATGTAGAAACTCGACCAAATATATTGATTCTGGTTTAAAGTGTGATGAGCACAAAGAGTGGGGAGAAGCAAACATTAAGGCATCGTAGAAAGTACACTGGATTATGAATCAGGAGACTTGGATTTCTGTTCCAATTCTACTTCTAAATAGCTGGGTGACCTAGGACAAATCATTTTAGCCAAAGACTACTCCAGGATTTATCCTTCAAGCTTTAAAAGCTGACTCTCAATTAGACACAATGAACTAGAATACAAGTTGGCTTATCAGAAGACATAAATTTTGGATTAGTACAGGATTGTGAGTATGGTGCATTAAGATACAATTGGGTTAAAAAACAATTATGTAGATAATAGACTTCATAAATTCATCTCAGGGCAGCTACATGGTGCAATGGATAGAAGGCCAGGCCTGAAGTCAGAAGGCTCATCTTTCCGAGTTCAAATCTGGCCTCAGATACTTATTAGATTTGTGATCCTGGGAAAGTCACTTAACCCTATTTGCCTCTGTTTCTTCATCTATAAAATGAGCTGGAGAAGGAAATGGCAAGCTACTCTAGTATCTTTGCTAAGAAAACTCCAAACGGGGTCTCAAAGAGTCAGATATGATTGAAACAACTGAACAACAACAAAAACTTATCTTATATAACCACAGGAGGAAATATTGTTTTTAAACATATGTTCTATTTTGTTTTCCATTGAAAGATACTAGCACTTAAGTATATGTATAAGAGCATAAAAAAGGTAAGAATAAAATATCAGACAAGCTAAAATCAAGCAAATAATGAAAAGCATGAGATTTTAGATGATTATACCTGTGACTTTAACTTCTATTTTTTTAAATAATCACTAACCTTATTTGTATAATGATTATAATTTTGTTTAATGTAGCAATATCTGCATTATTCTTGTTTTCCTGATTTTATTTAACTTTATTGTGTATAAATCTGGAAGAAGGTTCTCTCCTTCCTTAGTTTATGTAGTCACAGAAAATCACAGAATGTAATAGTAAGAGTTAAACAGCTAAGCCCAGATTGTTTTATGATATGTGAACACTTTTTTTCTGACAGAATGAAAAGGAACAACCTCACTGGATAAGCAAAAATATTTTAAATAGCTAAGTTGTTTTGTTGAAGGAGTACAGATTTGTGGAGAGTGCTTTGTGGAAGAGACTTTTTTAGGAGGGAAGGATGCTCTCTCTCTCTCTCTCTCTCTCTTTCTCTCCCCCCTTCCCCCATTGACCATGGAGTCTAGAAGCAAAGTAGTATACAACCCATCCAGCAGTCCAACAGTTTGTTGGTCTGAGAGAGTTTGAGGTACAGAGCAGACACATATAATTCAGACAGACATGGTTTCACAAAGGCTGTCACTCAAGGTAGAAAGCAGCTTCAATGAACAAGATCCCTGGAAAAAAAGAGAAGAGATCCATCTATGGACTGAAGAGACAACCAACCCTAGTGATGAAGAACTGAGCTGTGGAGAGGAACATGAAGTTACGAGTTGCTTTTGTCATACATGTATCCTACAAATGTGCCTTACTAACATTCTACTCTAAGTTTAGTCCAATTCTCCTTTGATATTGTGCATATTTGTAGGAGAGTATGTTCCAGGTTTGGTTGGGGGCAGGGAAGTATTTGGTGGCTACTACTTTTACTTTGCCTTTTTAGTAAATTCCCTAACTAAGAGTTAATTGTCTCTCCTAGCTGATTGTAAAATGGGAAGTATGCTAGTGGGGGCTCATGAATGTTAGGCCTGTAGCCCCAAAGGATACTTCTAGAACCCAAGATAACAGCCACCTTTTGGGGGCACAATTTGGGAATTCAGTTTACGGAGTATTCCAGAGGAGGTGTTAAATACATACTATTCATTCAAAAGTCAAAAAGCGTTTATCAAATATCTGCTACATTGTAGGAGCTATAGAGGCAAAAAAAAAAATTCTGAGTTAGAGGAATTACATTCTATTGAAATTTGTTGTGTTTACTGTTGTCTTTACTATATGGTTGTAATTGAAATATTATTATTCTGCTTTCTTTTTCTTGTGCAGTTTTATATATATCTTTCTAAATTTCTTAGAATTTTCCTCCTACTCATTCTCCTTTTCCTTTTTCCTGACCCATGATTTTTATTCCCAAGGAGAACTTCAGTGTAGAAACTTCCTTCGCTAGATATAAATTGGACCTATTATTCTGAAAAGCAATGTGAATTTATGGGAGGGGGGTGAGGGGAGGTGGAGTGACTAAAATGTCCATGCCCTTTTACCTAGAGATGCCATTGCTTATTATACTCTGGACCATCTCTAGTTGTCCTGATCCATATTTGGCTACTGGACCCAGACGGCTGTAGAGGAGAAAGTGAGGCTGGTGACTTTGCACAACCCTCCCTCCCTCAAATCCAATTCACTTGCAAGTCATGGCATCATCTTCCTGATGTCATGGTCCTCTTTGAGAACAAAGAACAAGGCACAACTCTAATAAGGTTAAGGACAAAAAAGAAAGGTCCCATATGTACCAAAATGTTTTTAGCTATGCTATTTTCTGTGGCAGCAAAAAAAAAAAATGGAAACAAAATAAGTCTCCATTTGGCTAAACAAATTGTGATACACAAATATAATGGAATATTACTGATAATGAAGAATTCAGAGAAGAATGAAAAAAATGTATATGAATTGATACAAAGTGAAATGAGAACCAGGAAAACCTTATACACAATAACTATGATATAAATAAAAGAGAACAAAATCCAAAACCTAATACTATATAATGATAATAACCAAACTTATCTCAGAAAAGAGTTGAGAAAATAGACTCCTTCATTGCAAAGGTGAGAAACTATGAATTTAGAATACTGTATATACTATTAGACATATTTATATATTGTTTAATTTTGCTAAAATCCTCTAGCACATGCTCTGGAGCTACTTTCCCAACTTTTACTTCCACAGGCAAGTCAGGTCTCCAATGAAATGGCTGATACCTCCCATCATGTCCGTAGGGGTATCCCTGAGGGGTTGGTGTGCCTTTCAAATGCTTCAGTTCATGAGCCTCTATGAGTGTTCTTCCTCCCACGATAATCACTTGATATTAATTAATCAGCCAGATTAAATTAGCCTTTATAGAGATCTATTTATTAAGGTGATATAGTAAGAACGGTGAGTACAAAAGTCTGTGACACACTCTCCTACCAGTACATGCACTTGAGCTTAGAGAGTGTGTGGTTGTTGAAAGGGTAACTCATGCCTCCCAGAACTCCTTGTGTTGAAGCCCTCAAAATTACCCCTTAGTTATGGGATTTTTCTGTTGGAGTACTTGTAGAGCATTTACAGCCTTTCTCCATTTTGTCCAATTTGTCCTCAGTTCCCATGCACACATTGCTATCAGCTGGTTAGCAGTTGCTATCTTGTAGACATTGTTGGGACAAGGTTCTACTTTTAAGTTCAATTTGAACTTGGAAAAGAACAAATTCTCTGGTCCTCCAAAGTTTCTGAGGCTCCTCAGGTGGTAGAAGTGGTGGTGGTGGTATGTGTGTGGGTGTGTGTGGCTGTGTATATGAAGGAGGCCCAAACTGTCACTGAGGCTGGGGTTGGGTTCTTTTCACTCCCAAGTGACTCTTTCTTAGAAGCTTAGGTGGAAGGCCTCTATTCTACTAAAAGCTTGAAATCTCTAAATTTTTTAACCAATGAGTATAACCTGGTTGAATTGCTTTTTGATTCATATCTTGTTCATCTCTCTCTCTCCCCCTCTCTCTCTCTCTCTCTCCCTCTCTCTCTCTCTCTCTGTTTCAGTGAGATGTATTCTCACCTGATAAAGGCATCAAAGATAACTGGCATGGGATAATCAATTTGCTCAATTGACCCTGATGCTTATACTCACTTTTTTGCTTTTCAATTCTTTGTTATCAGGGGATAATGGTTAGATGTTAAGCAGCTTTGTGGCACAGTAGATAGAACACTTGGCCTAGAGGCTATTCAGTGGGGGCAGAATCAAGATGGCAGCTGGAAAACAGGGACTCACTTCAGCTCTCCCCCAAATCCCTCCAAACACCTGTAAAAAATGGCTCTGAACAAATTCTAGAGTTACAGAACCCACAAAATAACAGAGGGAAGCACTTCTCCAGCCCAGGACTGCCTAGATGGTCAGTGGGAAGGGTCTATCGCACCATACTGGGAGTGGAGTGCAGTTACGTGCCAGGAAAGACCAGGCCAGGAATAGACTGAGTGGAGCAGGCTTTTGGGCCATGAATCACTGAGCTATAGCAGTTACCAGACTTCTCAATCCACAAATGCCAAAGACAACTTAGCAGGTCACTGGGAAAATTGCTGGATCTGGGTGAGAGAAGTGCGGATCTGGCCCCAGCCCTGGGGCAGCAGAGGTGGTGTGATGGCAGCAGCAGGAAGCTCCTGTGGCTGCTTCCAGAGCTCCAGCTGCAGTTGCTTCCAGCCCCAGGCCCACCTGGTGGGAGGAATCAAACAGCAGATCAGAGCAAGAGTGCAGGGCGCACTTTGTTGGCATAGAGGCAGGGTTCTCTTGCTTTGCCCTGCTTGGATCTGGGTCAAAGTCCTGGTTAGTGGTTCTTGGGGGAGGAGGAGAGCTGGTGTGGCAGAGCTTGCTGCGTAGAAGTAGCTCTGAAAATAGCAGTGTAAGACCCCCTGAAGCTTGGGACAAAGCACTCTCTACTCTGAAGGCAGTCATGCCCTGACAAAAAGCTCAAGGGTCAAGTAGTTGACTGGGAACATGAGCAAGGAGCATAAAAGGACTCAGACTATAGAATCTTTTTTTTTTTTGGTGACAAAGAAGATCAAAACATACAGCTAGAAGAAGTCAACAAAGTCAAAGAGCCCACATCAAAGCCTCCAAGAAAAATATGAATTGGCCTCAGGCCATGGAAGAGCTCAAAGAGGATTTGGAAAAGCAAATAAGAGAAGTAGAGGAAAAAGTGGGAAGAGAAATGATAGTGATGCAAGAAAATCATGAAAATCAAGTAAAAAAAAATACTGAAGGAAATAACACCTTAAAAAATAGACTAACCCAAATGGCAAAAGAGCTCCAAAAAGCCAATGAGGAGAAGAATGCCTTGAAAGGCAGAATTAGCGAAATAGAAAAGGAGGTCCAAAAGACCACTGAAGAAAATACCACCTTAAAAATTAGAATGAAGCAAGCAGAAGCTACTTTATGAGAAATCAAAAAATTATAAAACAGAACCAAAAGAATGAAAAAATAGAAGACAATATGAAATATCTCATTGGAAAAACCACTGACCTGGAGAATAGATCCAGGAGAGATAATTTAAAAATTATTGGACTACCTGAAAGCCATGATCAAAAAAGGAGCCTAGACATCATCTTTCAAGAAATTATCAAGGAGAACTGCCCTGATATTCTAGAACCAGAGGGTAAAATAGAAATTGAAAGAATCCGCTGATCACCTCTTGAAAAATATGCCAAAAAGAAAACTCCTAGGAATATTGTTGCCAAATTCCAGAGCTCCCAGATCAAGGAGAAAATACTGCAAGCAGCCAGAAAGAAACAATTTGAGTATTGTGGAAATACAATCAGGATAACACAGGATCTAGCAGCTTCTACATTAAGGGATCAAAGGACTTGGAATATGATATTCCAGAGGTCAAAGGAGCTAGGATTAAAACCAAGAATCACCTACCCAACAAAACTGAGTATAATACTTCAAGGCAAAACATGGATTTTCAATGAAATAGAGGACTTTCAAGCTTTCTTTATGAAAAGTCCAGTGCTGAGCAGAAAATTTGACTTCCAAATACAAGAATCAAGAGAAGCATGAAAGGTAAATAGGAAAGAGATAAGGGACTTACTAAAGCTGAACTGTTTTGTTTACATTCCTATATGGAAAGATGATATTTGTAACTCATGAAACCTTTCTCAGTATTAGGGTAGTTGAAAGGAATATACATACATACATACACACACACACACACACACACACATATACACAAAGGGCACAGGGTTAGTTGAATATTCATCCCTAAAAATAAATAAATAAATACAATTAAGGGGTGAGAGAGGAATATATTGGGAGAAGGAGAAAGGGAGAGATAGAATGGGGTAAATTATCTCACATGAAAGTGGCAAGAAAAAGCAGTTCTATCAAAAGTGAAGAGGTTGCAGGTGAAAGGGAATGAGTGAATCTTGCTCTCATAGGATTTGACTTAAAGAGGGAATAACATACACACTTAATTGGGTATCTTACCCTATAGGAAAGTAGTGGGGAAGGGGATAAGAGAGGGGGATGATAGAAGGGAGGGCAGATCAGGGGAGGAAGTAATCAAAAGTAAACACTTTTGAAAAGGGACAGGTTCAAGGGAGAAAATTGAATAAAGGGGGACAGGATAGGATGGAGGGAAATGTAGTTAGTCTTTCACAACATGACTATTATGGAAGTGTTTTGCATAATGATACATGTGTAGCCTATGTTGAATTGCTTGTCTTCTCAAGGAGGGTGGGTGGGGAGGGAAGAAGGAAGAGAATTTGGAACTCAAAGTTCTAAAAATAAATATTCAAAAAATTGTTTTTACATGCAACTGGGAAATAAGATATACAAGCAATGGGGCATAGAAATCTATCTTGCCCTACAAGAAAGTAAGGGGAAAGGGGATGGGGGGAGTAGGGTGACAGAAGGGAGGGCAGACTGGGGAAAGGGGCAATCAGAATATATACCATCTTGGGGTGGGGAGTAGAGATGGTGAGAAAATTTATAATTCAAATTCTTGTGGAAATCAATGTTGAAAACTAAAAAATATTAAATAATAAAACAATTTTTAAAAAAAGAACACTTGGCCTGGATTCAGAAAGACCCGAATTGAAATACAACCTCCAACACTAGCTGTGTAATCAGGACAAGTCACCTAACTTCTGTTTGCCTGAATTTCTTCACCTGTAAAATGGAGTTAATGATAGCACTTATCTACCATGGTGGTTGTGAGGATCAAATGAGATTATGTTTGTAAAGTGCCTGGCACATTATGGGTACTACATAAATGCTAGCAATCATCACTATTATTATTATTAAGCATGGAGGTTGTGGGTGGGGAAGATATATTCAGAAACAAATGTAATATGACAATTAAAGGAATCAGTAAATTAAAATTTTAAATGTACTCCTATTTGTAAATTACTATAATAACCTATTTCAAGCTGAAGGGCAATATAGTGGCCCATAAAATCCACTTAGTTCCCTCTTTGATCTAGGGAGTTAGGCTCTCTGCTTAACCTCAAATTTATATTAATGTCTAGTTAACCTCTGTCCTCTTTATGGTTGAAATAAAATTCTGTTTCCTGGAAACATGTAGGTAATTGAGACATATGGGAAGATATGGGAAACAGTAGATTGTATTATAGTGTCTGTGAATGGATATGAATTAGGAGGGCAAGTTAAGGAAAGGAGGTGATCTTTTCTTGGGGATTTTCCACAACCTGATCCCCTTTCTCTGAGATGCCTGTTGAGCCAATGACTCTGTCACAGCTCAGTCTTCCTTTTGCCCCATGCAAAATCAAGATTCTCAGAATCTCTTCCCAGATTCTGAGATAGCTTCTCCCTTTTATAGAAACTGTTTAAGACCAATCCATTCTCTCATAGTATGGCTTTGATTGATTCCAGGAAGTATATAGGCCCCTTTCACACTTGCTCCTGATTTTTTTTTTATTTAATCAAAAGTATTTTCACTATTCAGGGCACCAAAGCACAACGGGTGTGGTTTAGACCCCATATTTAAAAAAAAAAAACAACTCTCCAGTGAAGCAGATCAGCCTCTTTTCAGTAGTTTTTAGTCTAACAAAGTTGCCTGGGGAACTTGGTAGGTTGTTAGTTCACTCAAACAAACAACGGCTTACTGTGTGGCAGAACTGTGCACTGACCTGGGAAATAACTCTGCTTGTAAAGAGCTTACATTCTAAGGTTGGAGACGAGTACATATATAGATATAAACAGAATAAATGTAAAGCCAATAAATATAAACATATAGAAAATAGCTAACTGCAAGGTAGTTTGGGAAGGAGGACACGAACAGTTGCAGGATCAGAAAAGGGTTCCTATAGACAGAAGTTGGTGCCTTAGCTGCCTCTTAAAGGAAAAGAAGGAATAGGCAAGAGGGGAGTGCATTCCAGGAATGGAGGAGGGCCAGTACAAAGACAACTGTTTCATGTGACAAAGAAAGAGAATGTTAGTTTGGCTGGATTGCAGAGTACAGGAAGAGGACTAATGACCAATGAGACTGGTATGATAGGTTACAGCCAGGTCAAGTGAGACTTTAAAAACTAAACAAAGGAATTTATAAGCAATAAGTAATCACTAGAAATGGTTGAGTAGGGGAATCACATAGTCAGGTATGTACTTAAGGAAAATTGCTTTGAAGGAAGACTGTCAAAAAGCATTTAGTGAATGCCTACTATGTGTCAGGCAAAGAGAGGCAAAAGATAGCTCCTGCCCTTGAGGAGTTCAAAATGTAATGGAAGAGACAATATTCAAACAAGTAAGTACAAACAGCCACGTGTAGGATGGATTGGAGTGGTAAGAAACTTGAAGCAGGGAGGCCAATTAGGAGAATGTATCTAGGTGAGAGTGAAAGATTTGAGGTTCTGAGTTACAAAATTCCATAAGGCTTTCCAAAGAGGTTGGTCTTAGGAAGGAATCTTCTGATAACTGCAAATGATTCAAATGAAGTGCATTACTGACTTAGTTATTGAAGCTAGTCAGCTTTCTTTTCCTAACCTAAATATTTCCTATTGTTTGGCTTTTACACAGAAGAAAATCTTAGCTCCATTCATGGAAAGGAAAAAAAAAATACCTCAAACTTATAATACTGCCCACGTTGACAATTTTCAGTCAAGATTATTTCCTTTTTCTGTAGTAAAAATCTTCTGAAAGCTATAGTTGCATACAAGTAGAAAAAACAATCTTACTGATATTTCTAATACCCAAGAGGGAACTTATGTTCTAAGTAATAAGTTCTTTCCCACATAGTAAAAGAATATGCCCTTAAGTTGTTTTTAGATGACACTTGTAGCTTGTAAAGGATTTTGTGCTTTACCAGTAATAGGTCACATTTTTATTTGGTTATTATTCCCTTCTCTCAAAATATGAGAAAGGGAGGAAAATCAGGGGTTGTCATTTAGAGTTCTTTAGGAGAATCCAAATTCTATCCTATTAAAGACTATATTTTTAAAAGGTCCTTAAGAGTAAAACAAAATAAATCCCACTGTTCTTTGGAAACAACAATCTGCCTGATAAATACCACAAAAAAGGAATGAGATTTCTGACATCTGCTTAAAAAAAAAAAAGAGGAAGTGCTTTCCTTCCACACCCTCTATCCCTCCTTATTGTTGGCATAAGTCATGGGATCCTAGAGTCAGAGCTGGCTATATTTCTCTTCTGATCCCTTTGAGGATCTTACTTGGACACACAGACTCCAGTGCTCCTAAACTTCACCAACCCTTCATGGCCCTGGTTAGATTCTAACTGGTAAGATAAAATTAATTCAGAGAAAAGTATTTTTTTTTGTCAGCAACAAACAAACAGCAAGTTTTAAAATATAATAGAACCAAGGGAGGATATTGAAGTATCCAGGCATAAGGATAGTGCCCGTATTTAAAAACCTTTTTTTATCACATCCAGTCATCCTCCATGAAAGGTGAGCTTTCTGGCAACAGAAATCTCTAGGAGATGTCTCACTGCTCTGCTTCCTTGCTTTCTTTTCTGTGCTAAAGCAGGGAGAAGCTTAGGGCTGCATAGAGCTCGAGAGAGCATCTGAGGTACAAGCAAGAGCAGAGGCAAGGGTCAAACTCGAGGATAAGAAACTAGTTCAGCAGGAAGTGGGCACCCTAGGCTTGCTAAGGATCATGTGGTCAGAGAGTCCAATCCCACCTCAGATGTTTATACAGCAAATGTCACTTGATGGTAAAAGGCTCTCTAGGGAAAGTAATTAAGAACAGTACCTTGCTGTAGCCGGAAGGCTGACCTGATTGCACCCTTTAGTCTTTTTCTATCCTTCTTTGTGCTCAGGTAATTTTAACTAGTCATTGCCTAGCTGTGACTTTTTCATTCAAAGACATACTTTATTATCAGTGTCTGTCATCTTGAACTACCAGAAAGGAGGGAGGGAAGGAGAGGAGGGGGGGGGGGTTGAAGGGGAGGGGGGATGGCACCTTTACCACCTAGTTCCTCCCTCTCCTTCCCCTCTATTTGCAAGGACAACGGTTCTGCCCAACTAGAAGGAGTGTGCTTTCCTCCCTAAACAAAGGCTAAAATTTTTCCTTCAGTTCCCCTAGCAATTTATAAGAAAGTGCTATAAATCTCTGATGCTCATAGACCATCTGGATCAACCCCCTCAGTTTACAGATGAGGAAACTGAGACTCAAAGAGATTATGACAGTAAATGGCAACGTATGGTCCTCTGACCCCAAACCCAGCACTCTTCTTCTCCATACTCCTGATATACAGTGAATTTAATGTCTGTCATTTACCAGTTAAACTCTGTTCTTTTGCACTTTGAGTTGATACTTCAAAAGAACATTACTTTCTAAATGTAGGGAACTTTCTTTTTCCCCTTTGCTTCACGTAGATGCTCTATATCTCTATAGGAGATATAGTAAGTTGTAGGAATGTAGAAGTGAAGAGACTCATGTCAAAGGAGGGATTTGAGTCGAGATCTTCCTAACTCCATGCCTCAATTTTCAAAGAAGGAGCTAACTTAACTTTCAAAGCACTGTACGAATATTGAATGATCACCATTCTTAAGCCTTATCTCACCTGTTTGAATTAGACCAGCCTTAACGCTCCCATTTTACAGCTGCAGCAGGAGATACGAAATGGGTGGACTATAAAGACAATCGTTGCCTAGACAGTCATTTTTTATTTACCATGCGCTTAGCAAGAAGCAGCATGGCATGCTGGATATAAGGCCAATGTCAGCAATCTGGGAGAAAGTCCTGTCCCTGAACAGGAACTGTGAAGGGTAAGTCACTAACTGACTCCTTAGTGTCCTGGGGCACTCTCTAAGGCACTACAAATGACTTGTTGAGCTTGCATTGGAGAGGAAATGAATATTCCACACCAATACAACGACCAACTCCAGTTCTAAAGGACTCAAGACCAAATATGCCATTCACCAAATGGGCCATTCACCTTCAGATAGAGGGGGTGATGAATTTAAAGTGCAGCTTGAAGCATCTTTTCTTTTCTTTTTTAGACATGGCTAAATCGGAAATTTGTTTTGCTTGACTATGTATGTATTTGTAGTGGCTTTTCTTTTTCTTGTGTTCTTAATGGGTGGGGGAGGGAGAGAAAGGAGGAAAAGAATACTAGAAAATAAAATTGAATTTTATTTAAAAAAGGAGTGATACACAAATATTAGACATTATTATTAATATTTGTGAAATGATTCATTCATTAGGTGGGGCCTGAGGCAGATAAGGGGTAAAGAATGAGGTCACCCTATAATGGTGGCCAGAGGCAAAAGTAGGAGTATCTTGGGACACCTTAAACTTTTGAGCCTTTTCTCACAAATGGAGCTTTCCTGAAGGCACCTCATTTTGGCCGTGGCAGACTGCCCTCTAAGGATACCAGGGATCTGTGAGACTATAGCTTTCATTTCAGATTGGGTGAAGGTGTACGTGTGAGTCAGTGTGTTGATGTAGCTGTGGAAGTGCCTTGGGATGGTTACAAACTGTGTGAATGACTCTTTGTTGAAGCTATGCTCTCTTGAACTCTCTGGAACACTGGTACAATAATTAAATTATGGTGACATGTACACAGTGCGTTTTAAAGATTGCAAAACACTTAGACGCATGATCTCATCTGATTCTCATTGTGACCTGGGAGGTAGGTAATTCTGGCAATAAGATTATCCCCAATTCACAGATGAGGAGATCACTTTTGCTTAAGAACAGAGATTCTTAACCTGGGGTCCTGAACTTTTAAAAAAAAAATTTTGATAACTGTATTTCAGTATAATTGATTTCCTCTGTAATCCTATACATTTTATTTTATGTGTTTAGAAGAATTATTCTGAGAATGGGTCCATAGGTTTTGCCAGTCTGCCAAAGCGGTCCATGACACACTCAGAAAAGGCTAGGAATTTCGGGTTTAAGAGGTTAGGTGATTGGTCCCACAACTAGTCAAGTGTCAGGGCAGGATCAAAACTCTTGATAACTTTTTGTGGCCTCCAACACTCTTTGGAGACTTAAGGAGTTTTCCAGGACCAACCTAAAATAGCAAGGCAAGTTACTGAATTTTCAGCCAATCCCTAAATACATTTTCATTTTGAGTTGTTTTTGTCCTTTTTTCTCTTTTCTTACTTGAAACTTTATCCCTCCTTGGATTTTAGGCAGGAAAATCTACCCCATCCTCCACATATACAGTTTCTAATTAAAAGATAAGTATGCTGGTATCCTTTCTGTGAAGTCCTAATGGATCTTATCTTAGTGCATCAACCCTTTGGCCTTCCTTGGATCCCAAAGCCCAGGAAGAAATTTCAGTTGGTTGAGCTTTTTATGACTCTGGGGAAAGGTTTGCACCTCTATCTCCCAGATAAAGCTAAACAGCTGGAGTGCCAGGACTTTGCTTCCCTTTGCTAATCAAATGAAGTTAAATATTAATGTCATTCTCCACTCCTGTTGTCTAAAGGCCGGACTTCAATATCGGCTGAATAATCATGTGGCCAGCCCTGATCTAAAGGCACCGTCCAGGAGGATAACCTCTGAAAGTCATAGTAAACACCTCTTTTTGGAATCAGACTGAAAGTCGTGAGGCCCCTGTGGCCAGATTATTTCTTTTCCTTTCTTTTTCCCTTTTACAATGTTCAATTGATGCCTTTCTCTTTGTTTATATCATATTCACTTCCCAAGGACCCTCCCTATCTCCCTCCAGCTCCTCCTAAATAGAGCTCCCCTTGTTAATAAATAGTATAGTCAAGCAAAACAATTCCAAACATAGGCCAGTGCCTATCGCCCATCAATTCCAGGGCCTTTGCTAGCACCTTTATCCTGGTCCATTTACAATGTAAGCCGACAGCCCACAGGAGACAGTGAGTGGTCTTCAGTCTGGCAAGACCTCTGCGTAGGTGAAAATAGGAAAACAAAGCTATAACCTGCGGATTGTAATTCCAACAAACAATGCAATGTTTCACAATAATATCATTGATAACATCTCAACAATATCCCTCCTCCCCCCCAGCTTCATCTGATCCCCTGAGACTAGACTGTCCCTCCTGGGCTCCTGGCTTTGTCGCTACCGGGAGTGTGCTGCACCTCCCCCTCCGTTTCAGGAGGAGACCCAAGGCTCCAAACAATTCAGCCTTGTCCAGCTTTCCCTGCCTACCTTCCTTCTCCTTCTTTGCATGACTCTCTCCTGCCCGGGTACTCCTCCTCTCCTATGCATACCCTCTTTGCCTCAGCTTACTTTAGCCCCTGCTCTCTCCCTCCCTGCCATGAACTTCAAGTGAAACAAAGTTAGAAGGGAATAAAGTCATCTTTTCCTTTTTATGGAACCAATTAACTACAGCGTTAGATGAGGTAGGTCCATAATTAAAGCTGTAAAAGTAGGTTGGAGCCAGATGAAGGGCCTTGAATGTTAGACCAACGCATTTAGACCTTATTTTTAATAAGCACTTTAGTAAGTAAACAAAGGATACTAGGATCTAGCCCTGGGCTTTATAACTCACTGATCTTTACTTATATCACTGTTCTCCTTATTCCCCTCCAACCCCCCTAGTCTTGACTGACGAATCCAAAGTCATAGGATTTTCGAGGTGAAAGGGATTTTGTTATTGTTGTTCAGTGGTTTTTAAGTTGTGTCTGACTCCTCTTCATGAGCCCATTTAGGGTTTCCTTGGCAAAGATACTGGAGTGGTTTGCCATTTCCTTCTCCAGCTCATTTTTACAGATGAGGAAACTGAGATGGGCTGGGTTAAGTGACTTGCTCAGGGGTACACAAGTGTCTTGAGAACAGATTTGAAGTTCCTGACTCCAGGCCTGACCCTCTACCACTGTGCCACCTAGATGAGCCTAAAGCTCATCTATTCTATATTCTGTATTTATATACCCTTAAGGAGATCAGAGAAAAAAGGAAAATGCATAAAAATATTTACAGTACCTCTTTTTGTGGTGGTAAAGAATTGGAAACTGAGGGGAATTCAGTTGGGGAATAACTGAACAAATTATGGTATAGGAATGTGATGGAATACTATTGTGCTATAAGAAATGATGAAGGGGACAGTTTCAGAAAAACCTGAGAAGATTTATATGAACAGATGCAGAATGAAGTGAGCAGAATCAGGAGAATGATATACATAGTAACAGCAATATTGTAATAATAATCAACTGTGAAAGACTTTGATTAATACAATGATCCACCACAACTTCAAAGGACTCATGATGAAAAATGCTATCCACCTAAAGAACTGATTGATTCAGATTATAGATTGAAGCATTTTTCCTTTTTTTTTGCTTTCCCCCCAGAACATGACTAATACAGAAAGATGTTTTCAATGATTTCATATGTATAAGGGATACCATATTTCTTGCCTTCTCATTAGTGGGGTGAGGGGATGGAAGGAGGAAGAGAATTTGGAACTGAAAATAAAATTTTTTAATCAGTTATTTGTTTATTCAGTATTTAGGGTTAGTATGTGTATTAGCAAGGCAATTATCACAATATAGATGATAATTGTCAATATGCCTATGTGATTCTGTATCACAAAATAAACATAAGAGGTACCACATAGAAAGTAGAAGTAAACCATTTATTTAGACACCAGAGGACCAAATCCCCAAACCAATAAGCCCATCCCATCACAAGAGCAAAGAATACAGTACACAATATCACAGCAGAGAAGCACTCCGTCTCAAAGTCATCCGGTCCCCCCTGCTGGGGCCTTGCCACCAACAATCAATCACAGCACAGCCACCACATCTGCTCTCTCCCTTAGTACTAACTAACTGCTCTCTCCCAACATTTCCGGTGTCACACTTTCCATTTCCTCTTAGCAAGCTCCTCGCACTGCATGTGACTTAGGCTTCCTGTGATGTAAGCAGGTCACATGACCTATTAATGGGTGGGAAAGATCTTAAAATCTAGATTGTTATTACAGTATGACACTTGAGGAATTGGTTGCATCATTGTACATATACAGATCTTTTTATATAATATGGAAATTTACAACTACTTATATATATATATACATATATGCATATGTATGTATGTATATATGTATGTATGTATAGATAAAATCAGGTCCTAGGTGATACATGGGGCCAAGCTGTAGAGCCCTAATGGAAGGGAGCACAAAGGTAATCAATGCATCAATAAAGAATTGCTACTGTATGGTGTTTTGTATCCAGGAGTCTTCTGGACCTACCCCTACATACAAGGCAGGTAGTTTATATACTTGTGGGGTGCTGGCTCTGATTGACACCAACTAAACTACTGAGACTATACAATATTCAGCATCATACGCAAACAACAACAGGGTTTAATAAATAGTAGTCACACTGTATGATTCCTCATTTCTAACTTTAGGAAGAGACTAGAGTGTGTTCATGGGTTTTACATTTCTGGTGTTCAGTCACTAATCAAAGGAAGGATTTGACCTATTTGAAAAGAATCTCATACATAACCCCTTAAACTGTCATGTTTTCTTGATGGCAGCACATTAAAAGGCTTTAAAATTATAGCTCCTTCTGAATTCCCTAAAGAGTATCTGTGTTCCTCTTTAAAGGGCTCTCCTCCTCTGGATTCAGGTTTACCTTCACCACATCTGAAATGCCATTCTAGCCTAAGACACATGGGACACTACGGAAGACATCCTCATGAATAGGTCCATGAATAAGGACCTATAGGTCCTTAATCATGATGGAAATTGGATGCACTCTCCTAAGATTCTTCATAATGCTTTTTGCCAGATCTGCCACAGACAAGCCAATGGCCCAGGAAGTGTAGCCTCATAAGCACTTTCAACCACCGATTTATGAACATCTTTCCAATTTTCTGATTCAGCATCAGTTCCCAAAGCAGGATAAAGATTCTTCAGAGATGCACTGGCAACATTCACACCACTTCACAGAGGAACACTGGACTCTCCATGTTCCCCAAGGACCCATCCATGACAACTTGAAGAATGAACACCAAATCTCTCCCCCATTAGGTAATGGAAATGAGCAGAATCCAGATTGCAACCACTTCCAATAACACAGTTTTTAGGAAAGCCACTTAGCTTCCAGGCCACATATGTCAAAATATCCACTGGCCTGGAAACAATAAGCCACTCGCAATTAGGGCTGTATTTAACAATATTGGGAATGATGAATTTAAAGATATTCACATTCCACTGGACCAAATTAAGACGACTTTCTCCCTGCTGTTGACGTGCCCCAGCCATAACGACAACCAGCTCTGAGTTTGCAGTCTCACTGTAGTCTTTGCCAGAAACAATCTTTGGTGTTCTGCCACATTGGAGATCCATCATCTCTCCCTATATTTTGTCTTCTATTACATCAACTAGAGCAAGTTCATCAGTCAAATCCTTCGTTAAGATACTGATGACACATGCCATGCCAACTGCACCAACCCCAACAACACTAATCTTGTTACGGGGAACCTGGTCTTCCTTTAGGACATTCACAATCAGCTGATCCTTGACAGAAGTTGCCGTTCTGGGGGAGACTGAGGTTGCTGGTCAGGCTGCAAAAGTTCTGAGTTAGATGTGAGACTGCTGCTCCCAGACTCTCGCCAATAAATTAATTTTTTAAAAAAGATCTATTCCAAAGTCCTTCATTTTAGAGAGGAGGGAACTGAGGCCCAGAGGGGTTTGTGTTGATTTATGCAACATCACAGAGGTAGGCAGTGAGTGAATGTGACCATTTTTAAGTCTTTTTCAAGTCCTTTCAACCAATCTAGATCTCAGTTTCCTTGTCTATGAAATGAATGGGTTGCATTAGATGATTTCTAATATCTCTTCCACCTCTAAATCCTGTGCTTTTTTTTCTTTCAGATAATGCCCAGCCAGAATTTGGTATTTCTGCCCTCCCTAGGTTTTTCAGATGGAGTTTACTGTTCTTTTCTCACAATTCAAGATTCATTCTTTACCAACCAGGAAGCCTTCTGATGGGTTTATGGGGCTTTAAGTGATGCAGTGGATAGAGTGCCTGGCCCGGAGTCAGGAAAACCTGAGTTTAAACCCAGCCTCAGACACTTAACAGCTGTGTGACCCTGAGCAAATCACTTAACCCTGTTTGCCTCTGTTTCCTCATCTGTAAAATGATCTGGAGAAGGAAATGGCAATCCCTCTCCAGTATCTTTGCCAAGAAAACCCCAAACAGAGTCATGAAAACACGAGTGAAATAACTAAACAACAGAGAAGCTTAAATACTTTGACCACATAATGAGAAGACAGGACTCAATGGAAAAGACCCTGATGTTGGGAAAGATTGAAGGCAAAAGAAAAAAGGCGACAACAGAGATGGATAGATAGTGCCATGGAAGCAATGAATATGAGCATGTGCAGACATCGAGAGAGAGTAGAGGATAGAAAGGCCTGGAATGCTATGGTCCCTGGGGTCACAAAGAGTCATTCACAACTGAACAACAACAAAGACAGGAACTCTTAGGTGAGCAAACTCCCTCTACCAGTGCAGCCTCAATGTTCTTTGTACTTTATGGTCAGAGAGTTGCCTAGAATAGTGTTGTCAAACTCAAATAGAAACAGGTTCCTGCAGTGGCATATTAACTTAAAACACACACACACACACATACACACACACACACACACACACACAAAGAGATTAACGTTATCTATATTTTCATGTGTTTTTATTTATTTTGTTAAACATTTCCCAATTACATTTTAATCTGGTTGGATTGAGAATTTTGTGGGCTCAGGTGGCCACAGATTTGATACCTCTGGCCTAAAACATTGAAAAGTGCCTTGTAAGAGCAGCTAGGTGGTGCAGTGGATAGAACACCTGTTCTAGAGTCAGGAGGACCTGAGATCAAATCCAGCCTCAGACACTAGTTGTGTGACCCTGGGCAAGTCATTTAGCCTTGATTGCCTCAAAAAAAAAAAAGGTAAACAGACTTGCCCACCAAACTGTGCTGCTACTGTAATCCCTTAGTTAGCAAGGACTCCAACTTTGTCTCCTTGTACAAAGAAACAAAGACAGGAAATCAGCATGATGGTATACAATGAAGTTTCCTGCATATCATTTCACAGGACCTCTGCTCCTTATCACCTGGGTGGTAGGTCACTTTATGTAGGTCTCAGTTCCTGCACATGTAAAGTGAGGGTGTTATGCTCAACATGACCTTTGAGGTCCCTGTTAGTTCTAAATCATAGCCCCTCACCAGGAAGTTAAGAAGTAAATATTAAATGCTTGCTGTGTGTGAAGCACTATTTTAAGCACTGGGGATACAAAAAAAGGCAAAACCTCCCTTATCAGCAAATGGGTGATGGGAAGTGAAATTATTCCTGGATGGAAGGAAGGACTGAATGATGATGGGAAATAGAAGCCATGAAAGACAGGGGAAGTCCAGGAATGTTTGCTCCCTGAGGAGAAGAGGGGGAGCAGGGTGCACACCAAACAGCAGTGATCTGAAGGCAAGGAAGGGCACTGCTATGCCCAACTCAATATAATCATGAATGGTGGAAGCCTTGTCTGGCTCACCAACCCACTTAAAGACTGATCTACCTGCACAAAATTTATTTTTTGCTAAGATGTTTCATCTCTACTATTTCTCATCACTGCTGCCCAACTGGCATCTACCACTGGGAGTTTCCTGCTCTATTTAGACCTTGTTTATTTGTTGTTTATACTATTCTGATACCATTAACATACCATTGTATCAGAAATGCTATTAGAAAAGTAACTTCTCTTTTAATCTGTATGCTATTAGATTATTAATTGAGCTGTTAAAAGAATGTGATCAAAATGTTAAATATTTAATAGAGTATATTTTGTTCTAAAATTGATAATAATAATAACTTACTGTTGAGAGAAAAGGTAACAAAGACTCCTTTAAGTTATCCTTATCTTTCGACTTTCTACTTGGGCAAGGTCAGAAGATCTGATCAGCCCTACTGATTCTAAAGTACCAAAGTTTGAGAACTAGGACCATTCCCAGGCAACTTACAAGTTTGCTTATAGTAAAGAATGAATTTCATCTTAGACTTGACTAGCACTTACGAAAATTATGAAATTATATCTATTAATAAATAGTATTTTTGAAATTACATTGTTGAACCAATTTTGTAACAATAGACCTTAGATGCAAAGATTTCATTTTGCCTTAGGGGTTAATAGGCAATATGGATATATTAATCCGGAGACTTACCATAGTTTGCATTTCTTGGGGTCTTGAGTCTTGTCCAGTTTCACAATCGCTGTGTATGTGAAACTCCAGAATGCTGTTATACTTGATTTATAAATGAAGGATAAATAAAATGTCCTTATGTTCTCATTGTTAACTGTTAATGAAACATGAGAAAATTAATAATAACCTAGCCCTAAACTGTGATTTGTGAAATTTTGCTATTTGAGGTAAAATCTCTTGGAATCATAATTTGACATTATGTCTCCAGATAGAGAGAAGTTAATTTGTTTGAGATAAAGGAATAGACAGTGCAAGGGAGAGAAGGTCAAAAGGGAAACTGGGACCAATTGCCCAAGACTTAACATTGAGCCTATATTAATTAAATATTAAGTGCCTATTATGTGTCAGGCACTGTGCTAAGTGCTAGGGATACAAAAAGAGGCAAGGAGAATGCAAACGGTATTCGTCACCTCAAAATTAGACTTAAACGCACCATCACAGGTCACCATACAAATTCACAATAGTCAGTCAATAAACATTTATTAAGTGCCTACTATGTGCCAGGTAGTGTGCTTAGCTGGGGGGGGATACAAAAAAAGGCAAAAGACAGTCCCTGCCCTCAAAGAGCTCACGACCTAATGAGGGAGAACCACCAGCAAAGTCATATATACAAACAAGGAAGTAACTAAAAGAGGGAAAATACACAAGACACTCCTTTCTTTACAGAACCATTGAAGATTTTTTGATCAGGATTAAGGCCTCAAAAGTATTGTTTTAGACCAAAACAGTAGGATCTGATGATCTATAATTCCTTCTAGCACAAAAATTTCAAAATCCCTTGCTTTTCCAATCTTTTCTTAGTCCTTACAGCTGGGTTTCCTAGTAACTGAATTCCATTTTAAAAACTAATGCATGATTTCTCTTTAATGGCAGAAAAAAATGAAATGGAACTATGAAAAATTTTCCTTGTTGCTCTTTGTTCCTGCCCCACCTACCTGCTTCTGCCTCCTCTATCCATACTGGATAAACACAGCAGCTGGTGAGCAGGACTCCAGGTGTGATGTAGCTCTCAGTCATGAGAGAGAGTTTTAAATGTGAGGTGGGAGAGAAGTGGTTAATTTAGTAGGAGGGGTGGGAGTGAGGGGACACCCTGGAAGAAAAGGCCTGGGGTTGGTGGACTGTGTGGCAGCTCAACTATGGCTTCATAGATCATTTAGATAATCAGAGGCTTATGTTAGTTGAGGAACTTCTGTCCTTTCCAGAACACAGTTCTCAAGATCTCTTTTATCTGTTTACTTGCTGCTTACTCGGCTTTTCATGGATCATTCATGGTAGTCAGGGATCAGGCAAAGAATTTGGATGACCTCACTAATGACTTTGCAGATCAATTTTCTTGGCAGAACTCTTGCATAGCATCTGGGTGGGAAGGGGATCTGTCATCTGTTCATGTAAGAATGATATCATTGATACAAATCACCTGATATAAAATAAGGGGCTCCATTTAAATGAAAATTTAAAAACCAATCCAACATTTCTTTTAAAACACTAAAAAGAAAAGTTATTTTTCTTTGATTAGCTTCTTAAGAAGTTTTTTTTTTCACACTCTGCTCCAAACACCTTAAAGTTTTAGTCAAACACAGTATTAAAATCCATCAATCAGCAAGCATTTTACTACACGACAGGCACTGAGCTGGGCTCAAAGAATGACAGAATCTCTACTCTTGAGAAATTTCTATTCTAATGCGAGGGATAACATGGAGTGTATTCTATCCCAATTACAAGCATATACAGGGAATTAATACAAGATAGTTAGGGCGGTGCTTTAGCTGTTTCCTGAAGGAAGGGAGTGATGCTAGGAGGTAGTGATAAGGGTGGGGAATAGTCCCGCAAAGACTCCAAGAAAGGAGATGGTGTAAGCAGATAGAGAGAAAGCCAGTTTGGCTGGCTTTTAGAGTATGAGGAGATTAATATATAATGAGGATAGAGTGATAGGTTGGGGCTAGGTAGTTGAAAGGCCTTCAAGGTTGAACAGGGGAGTTTCTTTTTTATCCTAGAGAAGAAATAAGGAGCCAGTTGGGTTTTTTGAGTAGAGCAGTGATATGGTTAAACTACTTCGACAGCTGTGTCAAGACTGGCCTGAGACGGTGAGAAACCTGAGGCTGGGAGACAAATTAGCAGGGTCTGAACTAAGGTGGTAGCTGCATGAATAAAGAGAACAAGAGGAATGCAGGAGATGTTGCTGAGGTGCAAATAGCAAGCTTCGGCAACTGATTGGATGTGTGGTATAAGGGAAATTGAAAAATTAAGGATAACATGGAGGTTACGAACCTGGGAGTCTGAAAGAATAATTCATCAGGCAGAATGCATGCCATGTTGAGGTGGGGGTAGGAGAGAGATGGGGTGAAAATTTAGAACTCAAAATCTTGTGGAAATGAATGTTGAAAACTAAAAATAAATTAATTAAAAGAAAATAAGAAAATAACAAGAACAAAAAAGCATAATTCATCAACAGAAATAGGGAAGTTTGAAAGTGGGAAGGATTTTTGAGGGAAAGATATTACTTTCTTTCCTCATCTCTGCATGCAGGCTTTCCTAGCTTCAAGTCCCATAGAAAATCTCACCTACAAGAAGTCTTTCCTGATCCCCTTTAATGCTAGCTGCCTCCCTCTTATTGATGATTTCCAATTCATCCCATACATATATCTTGTTGGTACATTATTGTTTTGATGTTATCTCCGCCATTAGACTATGAGCTCTTTGAGATCAGGGACTAGCTTTTGCCTTTTTTTTTGCTTAGCACAGTACTTAGCACCTAGTAGGTACCGGATAAATGCTTGTTGAATGAGTGTTTTATACATGTTCAGTCTGAAATATCTCTGGGACATCCAATTTGAAATGAACAGCACGTGGTTAGTGATGCAGAACTGAGGCACAGGGGAAAGGCTGGAGCAGATATATAGATCTGCATAGAGCTGACAATGAAAGCAATGGGAGCTGATGAGGTCCACAGAAGAGAAAGTATAGGGAGAGAGAAGAGAAAAGGACCTAGGACCAGACCAGGAAGAATATCCAGGAAGAGAACACGGTCAACAGTATAAAATGCTAGGTGAAGAAGGATGAGGATTGAGAAAAGACCATCAGATTTTATAATTAAGAGATCATTGGTAACTTTAAAGAGGGCAGGTTTAGTTGAGATATGAGGCCAGAAGACAGATTGCATAAAAATATGGAGTGAAAGGAGATGAAATAGTGGCAAGGAGAGTACAATTTGCTAGTTTGGAGGTGGCAGGGTCTAGTGCAGACTTTTTTTTAAAGATGGGGGAGACTTGGATAAATATCAAGGCAGTAGGAAAGAAACCAGTAGAGTGAGAGGTTAAAGATTAGGAAGAGGGGAGATCATTGAATGCAGTAATCACTTAGAGAAGTTGGGAAATTGGTCTTGGCAGGAAGTAGGAACATGTCATTATCAGAGACTGGGGGAAAGGAGGAGAAATTGAGGGGTGATGTCAAGGGGTTTTGAGATGAAGACAAAAGGAGGAGATGGAGCTCATGACTAATTGCCTCCATTTTCTCAGGAAATTCTAACCTCAATTAGGGATAGAAGTTTGCCTCAAGAGAAGCCCTAAGCTCTTGATGGCCCCACCCTTGTGTGGGCAGAACCCTCTTTCCCAATTCCTCCCTTCTGGCTTTCCATGGTTATAACTTTTTTTTTCCTTTTGTAACTCAGAGGCCCCTTGTGGGAGATGGGGGTGAGGACAGAGCTCTTTAAACCTTCCTGAGGGAGGCAATGGAGAAAGGAATTTGCACTAAGGTACTTTCTCAAATTGGCTTTCTCCCACTTCTACTTATCAAATCTCTTCTACCAGAACACTATTTGCTCATTTTGTGCCCAAGGACACCCAAGACGGTACAAATTGATTGAATTTTCCCCTACTTTTGGGGAACCATAATAGTATGTGTCAATAAAATCTCTTTAGTTCATCTGAAAACCTCAGTTGTTGATCCCTGTTCTCTGTGTCCTTGATTAACCATAGCCTCATTTAGCTGTGCTTAATTCCCTCCAGGACAGACATAAACACATAAAAATATAGATATGTTAGAGAAAACAGTTTCTTTTGAAAATGCGTGCCTAATAGAGAAAATGAATGCTTTTAAAAAGAAATGAAGAATGGAATATAGTACAGTCTGATGAGTCAGAAGTAGCTAAGTAGCTAAGAGACAAGGAACTAGAGATTTCATTATTGTTATTAGCAAACAGAAACAGCCACTTCCATTCTATAGTAATTCTCAGTAGCCCCATATTATTTGGCTACAGTCTTTTCTCTCTTCGTCTTAGCATCTAATCTGCAAATTTGTGGCAACATACATAGCAGTAACAGCAGTGGGGAAGCTAGTGGAGGGATAACCATTCTCCCATCTCTCTTGTTTGTAGAATAGATCTCTTCTTCTTCTGAGCACGTAGCTCACCTCTCATTTCTTCTGAGATGTCCATTATCCGCCTCCTCTAGGACAAGGAAAGAAGACTGTCTTCTTTGTATTTTTTATTTTTTAGGAACAATCATAACATCCAAAGATCCTTAGATCAGAATGCATTGATGATTCCTATCCCATGCTGAAAGCATCCATCTCGGGTGTCTTCTAACTCCTCGGTAAAAAGAGGGCTACATTCCTTTTGTACTTGGGAATTTTGTACTCCTTTGCAAAATCAACTTCAGTATACCTGGAATCAGCAATCACCTATTACAGTTTCAGAATAACAACAGAACTTAACAAAACAAGGAAAATTAACCCAGGTTGTCATCTCAGGGTGCCATTCCTTTTTTATTTATTTTGTTTTATTTTTTAATGTTTATTTATTTTTAGTTTTCAACATTCACTTCCATTAAGTTTTAAATTTTCTCCCCCTCCTTCCCCTTCCCCTCCCCAAGATGGCATGCAATCTGATATAGGCTCTACATATACATTCCTATTAACATATTTTCATATTAGTCATGTTATATAGAAGAATTAGAACAAATAGAAGTAACCATGAGAAAGAAAAACATAAAACAAAATGAAACAAAATAAAAAAAGAAAATTGTCTGCTTCCATCTTGATTCGGATTCTATATTTCTTTTTCTAGAAGTGGATGGCATTTTCCATCATGAGTCTTTTGGAGTTTTTTTAGATCCTTGCATTGCTGAGAAGAGCTAAGTCTATCAAAGTCAGTCATCATACACTGTGGCTATGACTGTGTACAATGTTCTCCTGGTTCTGCTCACTTCACTCAGCATCAGTTCAAGTCTTTCCCGGTTTTTCTGAAGTCTGCCTGTTCATTATTTCTTACAGCACAATAGTATTCCATTACATTTACATACCACAACTTGTTCAGCCATTCCTCAATTGATAGGCATCTCAGGGTGCCATTCCTAACAAATACACATCACCAGTACTCACAATAGGCATAGTACAGTATAAAACAAACTTGACAAGCTGCCTCTGGGACTATAGGTCTAAACTGTATGCAAGATGTATTAATGCATTTTAAGCAGCAATATATGCATATCCAAAGAATACAAGCAAATATGCATAGCAACAAAACAAAAGTAAAGCAATAATAATATTACCAGACTACTGAGTAACACAATATGAAGAAATGGAATGTTTGTGCAAATGAACAAGTAATGAAGCTAGGTGCAGTTTACTAAAGAAAGCATCTACTGGATAATCTATTGGATTGGGACTGGGGTTGGACTTGTGATTTCAATGGCGTAGGGAATTCCCTGGTGAGAAAACTCCTTCTACTATTGCAGGTTGGCACCTTCTTTGAATTTAGTCTTTGAAAATTACCTAGAGCCCTGAGAGCTTAAGGTACTTGTTCAGGGTCACACAGCCAATATGTTTCAGAGGTGGGACTTGATCCCAGGTCTTCCTGATTCTGGGACTGGCTCTCTGGACACTATGCCATGCTTCCTTGATTACAATAAATGTATGACACTAATAAAAAAAAGCAAAGGAACATGCGCAAGAAAATACAGAAACAAAATCATTGGAGATGGGCAGTAATTAGCCTGTGTATCAATGAACATGCAAGGGACATTAGCATTAGCTACAAGTGTGGTCATTTTTCCAGTTTTCACAATAACATCATAAATTTATCTGGTCACTAGCCACATAGACCTAACTCTCTTGTGACCTGCTGATCTGAGCTAGTCCTCATCAGACCTGTTGTACTATACCCTTAAACCTGACCTTGGGGAGGGCTTTGACTGACGAGCAGCTTTACTATGCTCTGTGGGTTGTGTCTGTTCCCTAGAGCCTCTATGGCTGAAGTTCAGAAAGTTTTGCCTCTGGGTTCAATCCTTTCTCCATATTTAGATTGGTTATTGGGTTACAGTAGACAGCCTTTTTAAAAACTAATATTTTATTTTTTCCCTAATTTCATGTTAAAACAATTCTTTTAACATTTGGATTTTTTTTAAATTTTGAGTTCCAAATTCTATCCTCCCTCCCTCCTTCCCCTCTCTTCTCCCTGAGACAGTAGGCAATCTGATATCGGTTATACATGTGCAATCATGTAAAACATTTCCATTGTAGTCATTTTGTATAAGAAGATCTGAAGAAAGAAAGAGTGGGAGAAAGAAAGATAAAAATAGCATGCTTCATTCTGTATTCAGACAATATCAGTTCTTTCTCTGGAGGCAGATAGCATGCTTCATCATGAGTCCTTGGGGATAGTCTTAGATTATTGTATTGCGGAGAAGAGCTTTCACATAGTCATTCACAGTTCTTTATCATACAATATTGCTGTTACTTTGTACAACATTCTCCTGGTTCTGTTCCCTTCATTTTGTATCGGTTCATGTAAGCGTTTCCAGGATTTTCTGAAATTATCCTGCTTGTCATTTCTTATAGCACAATAATGTTCTCTCAAAATCATATACCACAGCTTTTCAGCCATTTTCCAATTGATGGGCATCCCCTCATCTCTAATTCTTTGCCACCACAAAAAGAACTGCTATAAATATTTTGTACAAATAGTTCCTCCCCTCCCCCATCCCCTGCTTTTTTTAATCCTTTGGGACAGACCTAGCAGTGATATTGCTGGATCAAAGGGTAGTAGACACTCTTTTTCACTTGAAATGTCTTTCTGTGCCATTCTCTGGTTCAGATAGACTTTGCACCACAAGTAGACAATCTCTTGCTTATGATCCACTGAGGGAATTGTCCATCAATCTCTCCTGTTCCTCCGGAGTCCATATAATTTACCTATTGGCAAAAAGAAGCTGCAGTGAATTGTCTTTACAAGGCACACACTAGCTTCAGGGGATATTCTGTAACAAAGTGAGTTGCCCATTCTCTCCACAACTTAAGTAGGTAGTAGTATTCCACAATCTGCAAATGTCTGTAATCCCACAAACACCAAGATTTCTCAGCAAAATTGTATCTTCTTGTTGAAGGCCATAAAAATGGACATGGGCATTACATCATCATTTGTCTCTGTTGATACTCTTCTGAGCTGAAATTGTAGCTAGGTGGTAAACTTCTTTTAGCTTCTTTCTTTGCTAAGAGATGTATTGATTATGAAAGTCTGCTGTTTTTCCCTCTTCTGAGGTACCTAACTACAAGTAAGTGTGGCTGGAACTCAAACACTATTAGGCAGGGCATAATGTCTGCAGCCTCATTTCTGGCATGTATCAGAGATGTTAACTGCATTAGACATATTGACTGCATTGGAATTTTTGTTTTGGTTTCAGTGTCCCTAATGTGTTTCAACAGTGTATGAGTGCAGGCTTTGGGTCCCCTTGAGGATGGCAGGGTATCAAAGGTGACATCTCTTTGAGAAGTATATTTTCAACTTCTTTCCTGTTGTCTGAATGGATCCTACTAGGAAGGCTGTATTCACTGAGAAATATCTCTCACAACATTTTAGCAACTGTCTAAGGTTTCTGATTCCTGAGTGGATGTCTTTGCATACCTTGTGAAGTGGTCTGTCACCACAAAAATTGGATTTATGTTCTTACTATCTTCTTCCAGAGAGAGAAAATCCCAACAAATTTCAAAGGTTTGTCAATGCTTGTATTCCCTAAATAGACAGCATGAATTGGTAGTACTTTTCTTTGTATGTCTTACGTTCCTCAGTCATATCTGTTTTTTAGTGGATTGTTTTGCTTTGTTTTTTAATCTTTTTTTTTTGGAGGGGGCAAGGTAGGGCAATTGGGGTTAAGTGACTTGCCCAAGGTCACACAGCTAGTAAGTGTGTCAAATGCCTGAGGCTGGATTTGAACTAAGGTCCTCCTGACTCCAGGGCTGGTGCTCTACTCACTGTGCCACCTAGCTGCCCCTTGTTTTGTTTTGTTTTTTTACTACTCTCAGGGTCTTATCACAACTCAAATGTCCAAAGTCATCAAGGAAAGCTTTTATGACCATAGAGCATTTTGGTTTGGGTAGCACTAATTTTCTTCCTGGCACCAAATGTTGAATTAATGACAGACTGGTACAACATTCCATTGCACAGTTATCAATTTCTATTTTCTCAGTAGTAAGGTGCTTTCAAGACACTGAAACTTTAATCTTTTATGTCACTTTCTTGATTCTTGGCTTGCATCGGTATTAGAAGTTCTTTATTGGCCATCTCTTCCTCAAACAAGATAGTTCATCTCTCAACTCTGGGCATTTTCTCTGGCTCTCCCTCTTCTGCTCTGACTACTGACTTCCCAGGCTTCCTTTAAGTTCCAACGAAAATCCTACCTTCAACAAAAAGTGTTTTCCCTCTTTTAATTATTTCTTGTATATAGCTCTGTTTCCTACATCTAGTTTGCTCTGCGTGTGTGTGTGTGTGTGTGTGTGTATACACATGTTGTCTTCCCCATTAGATTGTCAGCTCCTTGAGGGCAGGGACTGTCTTTTGCCCCTTTTTTTTTGTATCCCCAGTGTATAGCACAGTACCTGGCACATAGTAGGTACTTTAATATTTATTGAATTAAATTAAATAGAATCTGATCTCACTGACAGTCATCTACAGACAGCTGAAACAAAGAAAGTCAGTTCATTAAAACGAGGTTTCAGCTGGCATACTGTCTTCTGGAAGTGAAAATCTTTCTACTGTCCTACCTTTTTTCTACAGCCAAGGTTCCCTGGGTGTTATAGATAGCTTTCACTCCTTATTCAATCACCGTTGCTTTGGTGTTATGTGGCCTTTGGGACTGGGCTTCTATATTCACTTCAGTCTTCCCTTACTGGTATCTAATGTTTAATTCATAGTTGGCTACTGCTGCTACCAATTTTTGGCAAGCTTTGTCTAACTTGGCACTGAAGAGAATTTGTCAATGGACTATTATCAGTTCACACTTGCAACTTTGCTCCATATATATAGTCTTTTAATTTCAGAGTAACAGTCCACTTTAAAGCTGAGAGCTCCAGCTTATTTTTAAATGGGGAGTGGCTAAACAAATTATGGTATTTTAAGGTAATGGAAAATGATTTCCCTGTAACATATGACAAAGGGCAGGTAGGTGGCATAGTGGATAGAGTATCAAGCCTGGAGTCAGAAAGATGAATCTTCTTGAGTTCAAATCTGGCCTCAGACACTTACTAGCTCTGTGACCCTAAGTCACTTAACCTCTGGTTGCCTCAGTTTCCTCATCTCTAAAATGAGTTGGAGAAGGAAATGTCAAACCTCTCCAGTATCTTTGCTGGGGAAACCCTAAATGAGGTCACGAAGAGTCAGACATGACTGAAAAATGACATGACAACAATATATGACAAAAGGGATAGATTAATATATATACCCAAGAGGACTTATATGAACTGACGCAGAGTAAAGGGAGTAGAACCAGGAGAACCATTTGTACAATGATTACAATATTATAAAAGGGAAACAACTTTGAAAAAGTTAATAACTCTGAGCAATGAGTCTGACCAATCACTACTCCAGAAGAATGAAGATGAATTATGCTACCCATCTCTTGGCAGAGAGATCATAGACTAGACTAGGCCATACATTCTCAGACACAGCCAAAGTGTAGATTTGTTTTGATTGACTACATTTATTTGTTATGTTAGGTCTTTCATTTTATTTTATTTTTGAAGCAGGATGAGAGATTTGTGGGATTTGAGGGAGTAATTCTAGTAAATCAATCAATTAATCAATCAGCATTTATTAAGTGCCTTACTATGTGTCAGGCACTATGCTAAGAGCAAGAAAGGAAGGAATAGAAATGAAACATTTTTAAAAGACACAAAAAGAGAGCAGAAGAAAAGAAGGAACACAGACAAGCAGGGTAGGGACTACCATGTTAAATTCAATATATACTTAAAAGACCAAATTCTATTGACGTCTTTTGTTTTTACACAGCAGACATTTCCCAAGTAAATATCCCAGTCCAGCCCCTCCACCACAGAATCCTCTCTTGGAACAAAGAAAAATAGTTAAAGAAAAACAAGCCACATAAGGACTATTCCTATGAATGTATGAACCATTTGGCACTCATAGTCCTTCTCCACCTAGAGAAGGGATGTGTGCCTCATCATTTGAACTCAGGAAACAGTAATGGTCAGTGCACTCTGTGTTTGGCTGTATTTTATTATTAACCCCCTTTTCCCCCATTAGATTGTGGGCTTACTGAAGGAACTGTCCTTTGCTTCTTTTTGTATCCATAGGACTTAGCATAGTGCTGGGCACATGGGATCTTAATAAATATGTATTGACTAACTGATTTGTGTTGTTTTTGTTTGCATTATGGTATATATTGTGCTCCTGATTCTGCTTTATTCCATTTGTTTAAATTAATACACAAGCTTCTCATGTTTCTCTGAGTTCCTCATGTTCATCCCTCTCCCTTTAAAAAAAATAAATGTAGCTCCTTATTGGCAACGAATCTCATGGCAAGTATGGTTTTCTCAGCTAGAATTCAGGACTGAAGAATCTGGGAGGTGGGAGCTTTGTGGAACAAGGGAAGCTCGGAAACTTCTCTCAGCAGAAAGGAGAGGGTCTCACCAGCCAATGGCAAGGAAAGGTGGCGCCTTCCCAAACTGAATATACTCATGAAGAGTGAGAGCCTTGTCTAACTCACTACCCCCTTAAGAATGATTCCACCCTCCCCTGTTTCTCCCCTGCTTCATTGTTGCCTGGCCAACTGGCATCACTACTTTCCTCTGTTTAAACATCATTTGTTTGCTGTCCATACTTTTATAAGGGGTTTTGTCCCCAGATAAGTCGATTTTTACTGCATTCTGAGTGGTTGTTATAAAGGAGTGGGTTATTCAGCTGAAAGAAAATCCAAAAACAAAACAAAACAAAAAACTCTTGGGGACCAATTGCCTTAGATTTAATCATGAGCATTTATTAGGCTCCCATGGTAACTGCACAAAGAGAGGCTTCAATAAGGTTTATTGTGCTTAATAAGTCTTTTGTACTTACCTCATAGTCATTCCCAGATACACATACACACACACACACACACAAACACACACACACACACACACACCCTACTTTCAATAACCACTGTCCCATGAAAAACTATTAAGCTAACCCAATAGACAACTACTGTGTTTGGTACCTTGTTATCAAAATGACAGAGATGTGTTTTATTACTCAATCTCTGGGTCCAAGATTTAGGCATCACTCAGAATTTGGCTTTTAGTACTATTTCATTTACATTATTATAGTCTTTTCCTATACTGTTCATATGTTCCTGTTCACTCTGCATAAGTTCATAAGACCATCAAATCTTTCTATATTTATTATGGCATGATAATATTCCATCATATTCACAGACCTCAGTTTGTCTTGTCATTCCCTCCTTGTAACATGGAGCCCATTAAGGAAAGCTTGCTTAGGGGAAAGCTTGCTTGTAGGAAGGCTTCCACACCTTTTGGTACTAAGCTAATTAGGCACTGAGTCAGGAGGGTTGTGATGCTTTCTGGCTCTGAGCCTATTAGCCAAAAGAGTATATATTCTGACAAGTGAGCTTTTGCTTTGGGGGCTCACTTATGAGAAGGATCTTGTGATTCCCTGGTTGAGACTCAGAGTTCCCCAACTGCTCAGAGGTAAACGTTCTCTTGATTCAGTGGTAGATGAAAAGTATATATCAGTATTACTTTGATTCAGGCAGTAGGGCCCTCTCTGTTGGTCTTTATTTCTCTGCTCTACATTTTCTCTGTTTGTATTTTATGTATTTAAAGAAGATTGTTGACCCCTGAAACAACTGTCTTTCCTAGAAAGCAAATAAAAGAACCTGCACTAGCAGCCATCCTGGGTATGCCAGTGTGGTTGCTGCAACACTGATCAATGGACATTTATCTTTTCTAGGTTTTTGCTACCACAAAAAGTGTTACTATGAATATTTTGGTGCATAGGAGACCTTTCTTTCTGTTTTTCATAATTTCTTGTGATATATTAATATTCCATTATTTTCATGCTATAGGTCCAATCTTTGACACCAAATTGACAAAGATTGACAATTATTGATTCATAGCTAGTTCATACATCTGATCTACATTTCTGGGGCATAAACTTTAAAAGGTATTCCTGCAAACAGATTCAAGGGGTATGAAGGCTAGAAAGCAGGCAACAGAAAAATGGGAATGGAAAAGCTGCACAGAGAAACAGACTCAATCCCCTGCAAAGTGGGGGTGGGGGTGGGGTAGCTACATATGCATGCAGTTCCTCCAGGTACAATGTGTATTGAAGAACCAGTGCCATATGAAAAGAACCACTCAGAGGATTTCTTGGATGCAGTTATGGATGAAGCACAAGAGTTTCTGGCCCAAGAAAGAGCTGGAACTGAGGATAAGCAAGGGTCACGATAGTGGAGCAAACCTGGATCTCAAACCTCTCTGGTATTGTGAAAATTATATGGACAGCCTAGGTATGGAATGGGGTTGGGAGGCCAATTCCCCATCAATCCCAAGTACTTTTTCCTCTTGGGGGAGAAAATCACCAAGAGCAGTGCTGTAAATCTGAAGGATGACATAGGACATAGATTCCTTCCTTCTTTCCTTCCTTCCTTTTTTTTTTTTAACCATTTTTATTATGAACTTGACATGAGCATTTCCCTTTACAAACATGAACATTTCCAGGACAGAAAACGAGGACTGCATATGAAAACATGAATCTTTATTCCATATAGCTTGTTTTTTAAAATTATATTTTGAATTTAACATGGTAGTTCATTCCCTTCTTGTCTTTGTCCCCTTCTGAATTTACTTCTGCTGTCTTCTGTTTATTTCTAAATGAGTCACTGACATTCATTTTCCTTCCTTTTTTTAGTATAACTATCACTACCCCCTTACTTGCCTCCCCTAACTCTTCTTCCTCCCTCCCCAAAATAATAAAAGACCTCCACTGTAACAAATAAATATAGTTGTATTAAACAAATCCACACATTGGCCATGTCAGAAAATGTCTTATTTTAGGCTTTTCTTTTATTCTTTGTATTTGTATCCCTGGTGCCGAGTACAGTGCCTGGCACATCACAGGTATTTTAATAATGCTTGTCAATTGAATGCTTCTGCATTTTGGTGCCTTCTTACTGGTGAATTAAGCCATTTGAAATTCACTTGTTAAAATTGTTAAATTCGGTTTTGCCCCAATAGAGTTTGTTAAAATACTCTCTATCCCCACCCTATCCTCACTATCACCCTAATAAGGCACTGTATTATTTTGCTTCTAATAGTCCAATTTTGCTTCTTACATTTCCACCCAGCTGTCCTCCCTACATCAACTACAGACAAAGTTTATCTCATACTGTAGCAATCCAATGTTAACCACAACCTGGAAGTTCACCCTATTCCTGTAACCCCCTCCCTTAGATTGATTAGTTCCTCCCCAAACCTTCATTTTAAGACAGTGTCTTGACCAGCAAAGTCTTTGTTCAACTTTGGGTTCTACTCCTGACTCTCTTGACTTTATCCACCATACCCGCATATAGGTACTTTCTTCCTCTCCCCACTTTTCAGCTTTCTTTTATGTGTGGTCTTACTCCATTAGAATGTAAACTCCTTGAGAGCAAGGACACTGTTTCTTCTTGCTTATATCTGTGCTGCCAGGTTTAGCAGGTGTCTGACACACAGAAGCTGCTTGACAAATGCTTGTCGACTGATTGACACCCCTCTGCTCTCATCTACATCAGAGACAAATTCTGTGCAATTATGTAAAACATTTCCATATTAGTCATTTTGTACGAGACTCAAATAAAAGAAAAAAATGAAAGAGAGAAAGTGAAAAATAGCATGCTTCAGTCTGTGTTCAATCAATCAGTTCTTTCTCTGGAGGCAGATAGTATTTTTCATCATTAGTCCTTTAGGATTGTTTTGGATCACTGTATTGCTGAGAATGGCCAAGTCATTCACAGTTCTTCATTGAACAAGATTGCTTTTACTTGTGAACAATGTTCTGTTGGTTCCATTCACTTCACTATGCGTTGGTTCATGTAAGTCTTTCCAGATATTTCTGAAATCATTCTCCTTGTCATTTTTTATAGCACAATAACATTCCATTATAATCATATACCACAGCTTGTTTAGCTATTCTCCAATTGATGGGCATCCCTTGTATTTCTAATTCTTAGCTACCACAAAAGGAGCTACTATAAATATTTTTATACAAATAGGTTCTTCCCCTCTTTTTTTTTAATATCTTTGGGATATAGGCCTAGCAGTGGTATTGCTGTGTCAAAGGGTCCTTTGGACATAATTCCAAATTGCTCTCTAGAATGGTGGGATCAGTTCACAATTCCACTAACACTGCATTAGTGTCCCAGTGTTCTCACATCCCCTCCAACATCCAACATTTTCCTTTTTTGTCATATTAGCCACTCTGATAGGTATAAGGTGATACATCAGCATTATTTTAACTTGAAGTTCTCTGATTAATAGTGATTTAGGGCATGTTTTCATATGACTCTGATTTCTTTGTCTGAAAACTGTTCATATACTTTGACCATTTAACAACTGGAGAATGACTCGTATTTTTATAAATCTGACTCAGTTCTCTATATATTTGAGAAATGAGTCCTTTATCAAAGAAACTGGCTATAAAAATTTTCCCCTAGTTTTCTGCTTTGGTTGCATTACTTTTGTTTATAAAAAAACTTTTCAATTGTGTATAATCAAAATTATCTATTTTAAATTTTGTAATGCTGTCTATATCTTCTTTGGTCCTAAATTCTTCCCTTATCCATAAATCTGACAGATAAACGATTCCATGCTCTCTTAATTTGCTTATGGTATCACCCTTAATGTGTAAATCATATACCCACTTTGACTGTATTTTGGTATATGGTGTGAGATGTTAGTCTATACGTAGTTTCTGCCATACTATTTTCCATTTTTCCCTGCAGTTTTTGTCAAATAATGAGTTTTTGTTCCAAAAGCTTGGATCTTTGGTTTTATCGTATACTAAATTACTATGGTCATTTATTATAATGTAATTTGTACCTAATCTGTTCCACTGATCTACCACTCTGTTTCTTAGCCAGTACCAGATTGTTTTGATAATTACTCCTTTATAATGCAATTTGAGATCTGGTGATTAGACCACATTCTTTCACATTTTTTTTTCATTGATTCCCCTGATATCCTTGAGATTTTGTTTTTCTAAATGAATTTTGTTATTATTTTTTTACCTCCATAAAATAATTTTTGATACTTTGATTGGTATGGCACTGAATAAATAGATTAATTTAGGTAGAATTTTTATTATATTGGCTCAACTTAGCATGAACAATTAATTTTTTTCCAATTCTTTAGATCTGACTTGATTTGTGTGAAAAGTGCTGTGTTCATATAGTTCCTGGGTTTGTCTTGTCAGGTAGACTCTCAAGTTTTTTGTATTGTCTACAGTTATTTTAGATGGAATTTTCTTTCTATTTCTTGCTACTGGACTTTGTCGGTAATATATAGAAATGCTGATGATTTATGTAGGTTTGTTTTGTATCCTGCAACTTTGCTAAAGTTGCTAGTAATTTTAACTAGTTTTTTAGTTGATTTTCTAAGTATAACATCATATCATCTGCAATGAATGTAGTTTTCTTTCCTCATTGCTTTTTCTAATTCTTTTAATTTCTTTTTCTTCTCTTATTGCTATAGCTAAGATTTCTGGTACAATATTATTTAATAGAGGTGAAAATGGAGTTCCTTGCTTCACCCTTGATTGTATTGGGAAGACTTCTAGCTTATCCCCATTACAGATAATGCTTGCTGATGGTTTTAGATAAATATTACTTATCATTTTAAGGTAAGCTCCATTTATTCCTATGCACTCTAATGTTTTTAATAGGAATGGGTACTGTATTTTGTCAAAGGCTTTTTCTGCATCTATTGAGACAGTCATAACCAACTCTGCATTCCTGGTATAAATCTCACCTGGTCATAGTGTATGATCCTTGTAATATACTACTGTAATCTCTTTGCTAGTATTTTATTATTTATTACTTAAAATTGTTGCATCAAAATTTACTAGGGAAATTGGTCTATAATTTTCTTTCTCTGTTTTGGTTCTTCCTGGTTTGGGTATCAGTAACATATATGTGTCATAAAAGGAATTTGGTAGGAATCTGCCTATTTTCCCAAATCATTTATATAGTATTTGGATTAATTGTTCTTAAAATGTTTGGTGGAATTCCTTTTTGAATCCATCTAGTCATGGGGATTTTTCCTTAGGAAATTCGTTGATGGTGTGTTCAATTTCTTTTTCTAAGATTGGGTTAAGCATCTTATTTTTTCTTCTTTTAATCCGGGTAATTCATATTTTTGTAGACCTTCATCCATTTCATTTAGATTGTCAAATTTATAGGCATATAATTGGGCAAAATAACTCCTAACAATTTTCTTAATTTCCTCTTCATTTGTGGTGAATTCACCCCTTTTATTTCTGATTTTAGTGATATGGTTTTCTTCTTTCCTTTTTTAAACAAATTAATCAATGGTTTATCTATTTTATTGTTTTTTTTTAACAAAACCAGCTTCTAGTTTTATTTATTAGTTCAATGGTTTTCTTACTTTCAATTTTATTAACCTCTCCTTTGATTTTTCAGGATTTCCAATGATCTCTCTTTTGATTTTCAGGATTTCCAATTTGTTGTTTAATTGGGGATTTTAAATTTGTTCTTTTTCAATTTTTTAAATTGCATGCTCAGTTCATTGATCTGCTTTTTCTATATTTTATTGACATAAACAATTGGAGATATAAATTTTCTCCTAAGTGCTGCTTTGGCTGCATCCTATAGATTTTGGTATGTTGTCTCATTGTTGTAATTTTCTTTAATGAAATTATCTATTGTTTCTATTATTTGTTCTTTGGCTCACTTCTTTTTTAAGATTAGATTACTTAATTTCCAATTAATTTTTACTCTATTGCTCATTACTGAATGTAATTTTTATTGCACTGTGATTTGAAAAGGATGCGTTTATTATTTCTGCTTTTCTACATTTGGTTGTAAGGTGTTTATGTCCTAGTACATCGTCAATTTTTGTGTAGGTGCCATGTACTGCTGAGAAAAAGGCATATTCCTTTCTATTCCTATTCAGTTTTCTCCAGAGATCTATCATATCTAACTTTTCCAGAATTTTATTCACCTCTTTAACTCCCTTCTTGTTTATTTTTTAGCTAGATTTATCTAGTTCTGAGAGGGAAAAGTTGAAGTCCCCCACTAGTATTATCTATTTCTTCCCATTCATTGAACTTCTCCTTCAACTGTTTAGATGCTATACCATTTGGTGTATATATGCTTAATATTGATATGACTTCATTATGTATGTTACCTTTCAACAAGATATAGTTTTCTTCTTTATCTCTTTTAATTAGATGTATTTTTGCTTTGTCTGAGATCATGGTGGCTACCACTGCTTTCTTTGCTTCAGCTGAAGCATAATAGATTCTGCATCAGCCCTTTACCTTTACCCTGTGTGCATCTCTCTGCTTCAAATGTGTTTCTTGTAAACAACATATTGTAGGATTTTAGTTTTTAATCCATTCTGCTATCTGCTTCCATTTTATGGGTGAGTTCATCCCATTCACATTTATAGTTATGATAACTGTGTATTTTCCTCCATGCTATTTTTTTGTGGTTTAGCCCCATCTCCAAACCCCAACCCTTTTCCTCTCACAAGTGTTTTACTTCTAATCCCTGCCCTCCTCAGTATATTCTCCTTTTTATAAGTTCCCCCCCCCTTCTATTATCCTTTGCCCTTTTACTTCCTTATAGGGTAGGATAGATTTCTATATTGGCAAAACAATTAACACCAAGAAAACACATGTTCTCCACCAGTTACCATCACATCATCCATACATGTACCATTGGTTATAGCAAATGGAGAAATATTGAATGCTGTGGATAAGTTTACTTACCTTGTCAGTATACTTTCCAGTGATGTACATAGATGTGAAGTTGATGCATGCATTGCTAGAACTAGCTCAGTGTTTGGGAGGCTCCAAAGGAAAGTGTTGGAAAGAAGAGGTATTATATTGCCTAATAAACTGAAGGTCTACAGAGCCATCGCCTCATTGTTGTATGCCTGTGAAACCTGGAGAGTATACCAGTGTCATGCCAGGAAACTATATCACTTCCATTTAAATTGACTTAGGAAGATTCTGAAGATCACCTGGCAAGATAAGGTACGGGACACTGAGATCCTTTCTTGAGCTAAACTGCCAAGCATTCCAACTCTATTGCAGAGAGTGCAACTCTGATGAGCTGACCACATTACTTAAATACCAAATGTATGTTTGCTTAAAAGACTGCTTTATGGAGAATTCACACAAGGCAAGCACTCACATGGAAGTCTGGAGAAGTGATACAAGGACACTCTTAATGCCTATCTGAAGAACTTTGGAATCGATTTTGTGACATGGGAGACATTGGCAAAGGACCACCCAGCACTGTGTGCCCTCATCAAAGAAGGCTCTGTGCTCTATGAGTGAAGCAGAATTGCCATGGCTCAAAAGAAATGAGATGCACAAATTTAGAGACATCTCCAATCCAGTTGTTCATGTGTACTATTTGTGCCTGACCTGTGGTAGAACTTCTGAGCTCACATTGGTCTGATCAGCCCCAGTCAGACACTCTGTACCTTGACCCCAACATAGTGATGTCATGGTGGTCCTCTTCAAGAATGAAAGACAACAACCACAACAACCAACATTATGCCTATGCTGTCTTCTAGAGTTATATTTGTCATTTCAGTATTTTTAAGTCTTTCAGGATATTTCTTCTTACTTTCTTTGATTGATCCACTGTATTGGGACTCTTTATTCTTATTTATTTCTGCGGTCTTCCTGTTAATTTTCATTTGATGTCTTTCTTATGATGGTTTTCTTTCTCTTCCTTTATTTTGTTATGCTTTTATTTTATTTGGCACTTTTGTTGCTAATTTGAGGTGATCCAGCAGAATTGGACTTAGTCACAATAACTCACTCAGCCAACTTGATAGGACATTCCCTTTTAAATTTTAAAGGGAGACATGAGAAGTTGGAGTCAGGAGGTGAGCAGCTGTCAGTAGGTAAAAGAAGAAGGATACACTGCTCTGAACAGTGACAGGCACTCCAAATTGGGATGAGGAATAAAAATAGAAGTACTTAGAATAGTATCAGGAATGGAACCAAGAAAATAATTGGATAATCATACATAGTTAAGCCATTTCTTTGCCTGATATCTAACCAAAGTATCCCTTCTCCTAAATCAGAAGTTCTTAACCTGTAGTCTGTGAACAGTTTTTAAAAAATGTTGTCATAACTGTATTTTAAAATAATTGGTTTTCTTTGTAATTCTATGTATTTTATCATATGATATTTGAAAACATTGTTCCAAGAAGGGGTTTAGTAGATTGTCAAAGGAGTTTATGACATGCAAAGAAAGCTAAGAACTCTTAACATAGAAGGAGTAGGAAAGGGAATAGATAGAAACTGCTGGAGTGACTGCACAACTACTGTGCTTGACTTAGATTGGTGCTCCTGGAACAAGCTTCAGCTCCTTTTGACCTCCTGAATATAAAACATTCCTACTCTTACCATTGTGGCTACTGGAATTTAGCCTATGTTTTGCGGAAGGACTGGTATTCCTGGAATTAGTATATTTGTTTGTCTTTCAGAGACCATTACAGACAGTTGAGAAATCTGGTGGCCAGAAAAATTAGCACATGTACCCTTAGATTACTTTTGCATTTGTTTCTCACCACTTTGTCTATTTTCCATAAGCCCTTTAAATAGATTGAAGAGGTCTGCTGCTGGTTTTTTTTCTTTCCATCTTAAAAAAATTATTGATGCCTTTTGTTTTTGTATCAATGTTATATAGTGATAATCTATCCTTAAAACCCTTTCACACATATCCCACTCCCATCTCACACATTAAATGAGGCCTTCCTAACAATAAAGAAAAACAGTAAAGCAAAAAAAATTTCAATGACTGTCTAAATATACGCAACATTCAGCAATCAAACGGGGATCATGTTTCTATTCCTTGAGAGCTAGAATTGGACCTAGACACTGTTTCTAGTCCCTTGATTTAATATATAACACTATAGGCATGAAGTGAGAGGGCAGGAGGAGAGCTGAAGTGTAGCTAAATTCTTCATTATTCTTTTCTCGTATCATCTCTCCCCCTCATATCTCCTCACCTCAGAATTCCAATTTATCACTAAAGCAAAACAACTTATAAGATAATTTAGGAACTGAGAGAAATAGATTTAAAAAAACCTTTTATCTTCCAATACTATGTTGAGAGTACATTTGTTCACTTGATACACTATAGCATAAACAAGAAGCCTCTAGCCTCTGATTTTATGACTAACAATTTCATAGAATAATAGGGTCTTAAAGATTGAAAATATGCAGGGGTGTGTTGGAGCCAGCTCAGACCAACCCCAAAGAGCTGATTGTTAAATTTTCAGTATGAGCATTTGTACTTCAGAAACTGGTGAACAGTACAAATCAGGGTTTGATTTATTGTTCTGTTGACTGTTTAGGCTTAAGAAAATGATGGAGAAATGATAATGATGCAGAATAAACCTAAAGATGTGTCATAGGCACAGTCTGCCCTGTAAGGCAACCACACTGGCATACGCAGGGTGGCTGCTAGCATGGATTCTTTAATCTGCTTTTCTAAAAGAAAAATAGTTTTTAAAGGGGTCAACAATCTTACTTTAATCAAACATATATATCATTCAATTAGGTCAAGGGAGAGGTCAGCACCCTGAACACACAGACAAGCAGAGAAAATAGCACAGATCAACAGACAGGGCTTCTAACTGTCTGACCACAGCAATACATACGTAGTTACCAGAGGAAGAAGCACCAATATCTGCATTTTCAAACCTGGGCAGGGCTCCTTAATGGCTAACCAGAGTCTCATCTGGCCAAATCACACAAACATTCTTCTCATGAGTGAGCCCCAAAGCAAAACCTCACCTCAGAGTATATATACCCTTTGTAGAGCCAGAGAGTATCACAACCCTCATGACTCAGTGCCTAATTAGAAATTAGCAAAAGGTATAAACCTTCTTACAAGCAAGCCTCCCTTAATCAAGCTTCCTTTAATGGGCTCCACATGAGGCCAATTAATGGGCATGGAATAGCTTCCCATTCTATTAACCTTACATGCCCCCCCCCCCCATCCAAAGCTGGTTATTGAACATTTGCCCCCCGGGGGCAGAACCAAGATAGCGGTGAAAACAAGGACTCACTTGAACTCTTCCCCAACTCCCTCCAAACACCTGTGAAAAATGACTCTAAACAAATTCTAGAGCTACAGAACCCATGAAATGACAGAGTGAAACAAGTCTTCAGCCCAAGATGGCCTGGATGGTCGCTGAGAAGGGTCTATTGCACCATGTTGAGAGTGGAGTGCAACCCAAGTGTTGGCTGTGCCAGAAGAGACCAGGCCAGAATAGATCAGACAGAGCAGGCCTCAGGGCCCTGAATTACTGAGCTGTGGCAGTTTTCAGACCTCTCAACCCACAAACGCCAAAGACAACTGAGCAGATCACCAGCAGCAGCAGCAGCAGCAGCAGCAGCAGCAGCAGCAGCAGCAGCAGCAGCAGCAGCAGCAGGGGCTGTTTCCACAGCTCCAGGCTCAAAGATGGTGGGAGGAATCAGGCAGCTGATCAGAGTGGGAATGCAAGGATCTCTTTGCTGGTGCTGAGGCAGGGTTCTCTTGCTTTGCCCTGCTGGGATCTGGGTTGCAGTCCTGGTTGATGGTCCTTGGGGGAGGAGGAGTGTTGGTGTGGTAGAGCTTCTGGAAGATGTGGAGAGGGAGTCCTCCTGGTAGTTACATGGCAGAAAGGAGTACTTGAGATCACTCACAGACCAGAGCACAGGTCAGGAGAGGAGTACCATACCACCTCAGAATGGAAATAGCTCTGAAAACAGCAGCACAAAACCCCTGAAGCTTGGGACAGAGCACGCTCCACTCTGAAAACAGTCATACCCTGACAAAGAGCTCAAAAGTCAAGTAATTGTCTGGGAAAATGAGCAAGCAGCGTAAAAGGACTCAGACTATAGTCTTTCTTTGGTGACAGAGAAGATCAAAACATACAGCCAGAAGAAATCAACAAAGTCAAAGATCCTATATCAAAAGACTCCAAGAAAAATATGAATTGGTCTCAAGCCATGGAAGGGCTTAAAAAGGATTTGGAAAATCAAGTAAGAGAAGTAGAGGAAAAATTGGGAAGAGAAAGGAGAATGATGCAAGAAAATCATGAAAAACAAGTCAATGACTTGCTAAAGGAGACCCAAAAAAATACTGAAGAAAATAACACCTTAAAATATAGACTAACTCAAATGGCAAAAGAGCTCCAAAAAGCCAACGAGGAGAAGAATGCCTTAAAAGGCAGAATTAGCCAAATAGAAAAAGGAGATCTAAAAGACCAATGAAGAAAATACTACTTTAAAAATTAAATCGGAGCAAGTGGAAGCTAGTGAATCTTATGAGAAATCAAGAAATTATAAAACAGAACCAAAAGAATGAAAAAAATGGAAGACAATGTGAAATATCTCATTGGAAAAACCACTGACCTGGAGAATACATCCAGGAGAGATAATTTAAAAATTATTGGACTACCTGAAAACCATGACCAAAAAAAGAACCTAGACATCATCTTTCAAGAAATTATCAAGGAAAACTTCCCTGATAGTCTAGAACCAGAGGGTAAAATAGAAGTTGAAAGAATCCACTGATCACCTCTTGAAAAATATGCCAAAAAGAAAACTCCTAGGAATATTGTAGCCAAATTCCAGAGTACCCAGGTCAAGGAGAAAACATTGCAAGCAGCCAGAAAGAAACAATTTGAGTATTGTGGAAACACAATCAGGATAATACAAGATCTAGCAGCTTCTACATTAAGGGACTGAAGGGCTTGGAATATGATATCCTGGAAGTCAAAGGAGCTAGGATTAAAACCAAGAATCACCTACACAGCAAAACTGAGCATAATATTTCAGGGCAAAACATGGATTTTCAATGAAATAGAGGACTTTCAAGCCTTCTTGATGAAAAAACCAGAGCTGAATAGAAAATGTTACTTTCAAACACAAGAATCAAGAGAAGCATGAAAAGGTAAACAGGAAAGAGAAATCATAAAGGACTTAATAAAATTGAACTGTTTTGTTTTCATTCTTACATGGAAAGATGATATTTGTAACTCATGAGACCTTTCTCAGTATTGGAGTAGTTGAAGGAAATATACATATGTATATAGACAGAGGGCACAGGGTGAGTTGAATATGAAAGGATGATATCCAAAAAATAAAATTAAGAGGTGACAGAGGAATATATTGGGAGAAGGAGAAAGGGAGAGATAGAATGGGGTAATATCTCACATAAAAGTGGCAAGAAAAAGCAGTTCATTTTGGAAGGGAAGAGGGGGTAGGTGAATGGGAATGAGTGAATCTTGTTCTCATCAGATTTGTCTTAAGGAGGGAATAACATATACACTCAATTGGGTATCTTACCTTACAGGAAAGTAGGGGGTAAGGGGATAAGAGGTGGGGGATGATAGAAGGGAGGGCCGACTGGGGGAGGAGGTAGTCAAAATAAACATTTTTGAAAAGGGACATGGTCAAAGGCGAAAATTGAATAAAATGGGACAGGATAGGATGGAGGGAAATATAGTCTTTTACAGCATGACTATTATGGAAGTGTTTTGCATAACAATACATGTATAACCTATACTGAATTGCTTGCCTTCTCAAGGAGGGGGGGTGGGGAGGGAAGAAGGAAGAGAATTTGGAACTCAAATTTCTAAAAACAAATATTAAAAAAATTGTTTTTACATGCAACTGGGAATTAAGATATGCAGGCAATGGGGTATAGAAATCTATCTTGCCCTATAAGAAAGTAAGGGGAAAAGGGATGGGGGTGGGAGTGGGGTAATAGAAGAAAGGACAAACTAGGGAAAGGGGCAATCAGAACACATGCTACCTTGAGGTGGGGGGAAGGGTAGAGATGGGGAGAAAATTTGTAACTCAAAATCTTGTGGAAATTAATATTGAAAACTACAAATAAATTTAAAATATTTAATAAAAAAACGTATGCCACCATGACCTTAGAGATGATCTAGTCTTTCCCACTCTTTTTAGAAACAAGGAAACTGATGCCCAGACAAGATTGTGGCTATCTAAAATTTTCTATTATACTAGTGCATTCCATTAAGATAAATGAGTATAGGGTGCTCCAAAAATTTTAGGGCAGTTTTAAGCTAAGATTTTTGGAAACACTCAAACAGATTTGCATGCATGTCTGACCTAGCATGTGTATTTACTACATGGGGATGAATTTACCATCACACTTTATTTTATGGCAGCATCCTCAGAAATGGAAGAGAAGCTTCTAGAAGGCAGATTGTTAGAGATCAACTTCAGTCTGATGGAGTTTTTGTTTGTTTGCCTTAGAGTTGGAGAAATTCTTAGCAACAGCACCAGTATTTTAAATAACTTCTTACTTCTATGGCCCTCAATCTACCTTTTTTTTTTGGTGGGGGGGAGAATTATTCTGCCCCACCCCCCAACCCCTGCCACCATGGCTCAATGAGGAAAAGTTACTCAACCCTACATTACAGAGACACTAGGCATTAGTTCAGTTTGCTTTGCACACAGTTGAGAATGTGATTTCTAATAAAGTATTCACTTTGGCAAAATTCTATTACAACATGACAACTTGAAAGGCCCATGGGTCTTGTTATAATGAGTCTTTACTTATATTGCTCAGTTAATAATATCACCATGATTCAAGCAACAATAAACTCAGGGTCAGGGACCTGGACTTGAATCCTAACTATGCCACTTATAGGTGGCATACTAAGACATACCAAACATGCCAGATGCAAGTATAACCTTCAGCTAGTGTCTGAACCTTGCTGGGCCTCTGTTTCTTCCTCTATAAAAGGAGAGAGGTAGACTAGATCAGGGTTCTTAAGCCTTGGCTGTCTGGTGAAACCTCTCAAAATAGTGTTTTTAAATGGCATGAGATACATAAGATCGCAAAGGTAACCAGTTATATTAAAATATAGTTACCAAAACTTAAGAAATCCAAATTCATGGGAAATCAATCTACACACTCCACTTGTAGACCCCAGGTCAAGAGCCCCTGGGCTAGATAATCTCTGAAATTCTTTCAAACTTTAAATCCTATAAAATATGATACAATTTTTAAAGAAAATCTTGTACTTTCAAGAAAATGTGCTGCTACATCAATCATCTTTTATCCTCTCAACAATTTAGCAAGACAGGGTAGGTATTCTTTTCATTTTTCAGGCTGGGAAATTGGAGGTCAGAGAAGTTTAGAGACATAGAACTAGTTAGTGGTGGATTTGGGACTTGATA